>NW_022147540.1:2139104-2809621 GCF_002938485.1 Sitophilus oryzae
GCTTAGGGATCTTATTAAGTTGGAGTGGGAAAAATGCGATGTTGTGCTGTTGCAGCGTTGTCACATTCTCAGTGATACAAGTACGCCATTTCTTGTCTAGTGTAGTAAAATTACGCTGTAGTAAAAGTGGGCGTTTATTTTAAATTAATTTTTTTCCGGAAAAATAACTACATGAAATAATTAAATATGTTTCTGGACATCTGAAATCGAGTTATAGAATATCGTTAGGATGACCATTCCTTTTATAATAAAAAAAACGTCAGTAATCGCGAAAATCAACTTTTCAACTCAACTTTTTAACACATAACAGGCGATAACTCAAGAACTACTTTAGATATTGAAACTTTTTTTTTAAGTTCGGATCTTTTACAAGATGTTTAAATAAGAAAATTTCGATAGGCTTGTTTTTTCCATTCAAAAATTTAAAAAAAACCATGCATTTGCTTTTAGTGCATAGCAATGTTCAGCAATCGTGTATTTTATTTACAAAAATTTTCATATACTGTCTGCGAAGAAAATATAGCAGAAATATTAAGAAAGTTTTTGAAAAAAAAACTACAATCAATTCTTTCTAATGGATTTCGAGATATCGATTTTTAAATTCAGAGTTCTAATAGCGCGACCACTGTCGAACACCAACTAAATTCCACTATTTTTACCAAAAGTGCAAGTGCTTCTAACTTGCACTTAAATCGTGAAGCTGAACGCATGATGTACAATGTACAGGATGGTCGAAATTGGTCTGTTTTAACAGAGAAACCCTATTTCCTGACTAGATAGAGCAAAACCGACATAGATGTCATGGGCTCGATTTCTGAGAAACGTTTAATGGCCTCCTGTTCATATTTTCACTGCCAACCGAGATACGGAGTCTTTTTGAATTTTCTACCATTTGGAAAATTGCCCATAACTTTTGTATTTTCCGGAATAATAAAATTCTGTAAAAACGTTCTTAAGGCACTATTTTAAGCACAATCCAGTGGCGTAGTCAGTTTTTTTCTATACTTGCTTTTTTAGTCAGAAATAATAAGAAATATAATTTTTTAAATGGAAATCATAGTTGGCTATGAACTTAAAAAAATGCTGGCGTTTGACCCTTTCCAACAATATAAAGTTATGTGTATTTATTTCTAAAAATGAGAGAAATATTACGTTTTTTATCTTTGTATCGAAGCGGGCCTTGATTTTGTGTTGACCTTTAGTTTGACCTAATTATTTATTGGTAAGTTTGACCTATTATTAATTATTAAGAATGTTAATTTACCTTTTCAAAAGTCTTTAGTTATGCAGATAAATAATAATATAGAATATTAAATTGTGATAAAAAATAATTAGACAAATAGGTCAACACAAAAACAAGGCCCGCTTCGATATAAAGATCAAAAAACCTAATATTTCTCTCATTCTTAGAAATAGATGTCCATAACTTTAGATCATTAGAAAAGGGTAAAACGCCAGCATTTTTTAAGTTCATAGCCAACTATGATTTCCATTTAAAAAATTATATTTTTTATTATTTCTGACAAAAGAGCAAGCATAGAAAAACTGACTATACCACTGGATTGTAGCCTAAAAAGTGCCTTAATAACGTTTTTACAGAATTTTATTATTCGGCAAAATAAAAAGTTATTGGCAACATCAACAGGCGGTTTACGGCATTAAACGTTCTCGAAAATCGAAAGCCCGCGTATCTATCTAATCGGAAATAAGGACCTGTTAAAACAGGCAATTTCGACCACTGTACCCTTCCCTAGAGATTTTAAGTACTGATTGGGTCGACCGCGACGAGATCTGCTATATCCTCTTCCACGTCTCTTTAAAATGGTAAAAAATTCAAAAAGACCCCGTTTCTCAGTTGGCAGTGAAAATATCAACAGGCGGTTTACGCCATTAAACGTTTCTCAGAAATCGAGCCCATGACATCTATGTCGGTTTTGCACTATCTAGTCAGGAAATAGGTTTTCTCTGTTAAAACAGACCAATTTCGACCACCCTGTACACCCTTCCCTAGAATTTTAAGTACTGATTGGGTCGACGAATCTGCTATATCCTCTTCCACGTCTCTTACCAATTTGCACAGTTCCTCGGTTTATTTTATATGTTTGGCAACGTTTTTACTATTCTCTCTTTCTTCAGTACGTTATAAATACATTGTACTCTTTTTACATACGGAAATCCCGACAAGAACATAAACCTTGCCAGCAGGAGTATAATATTTTTACTCGTATAATAGTCACATAAGAATTTTTGATATGAAGTCAAATATTTTAGCTACAAATTCCATGAAACCCATCAAACTCGTAGCTGATTTTTAAACATATTAATATGGGTGTATATTTTTAACTTCAGAGACAATTCTAACAGTTAATTCAAAGTTAATCATTCAATGTAACAGGACGCAAGTGATCGTTTAAACTCCTAACCCATTCAAATTATATTTACTTCGATTCGACCACGATTAGTTGCATCTAAAATCCGCTTAATCGCCCTGTTTGTCAGATGCGAAGTCGTTTACCGGACAGCTGACTGTCCGCAGAGACCGTCTGACCGAGGATAATAGACACGCGTTCACGTCGGCCGTGTTCATTTGGTTACGGGGACTGCAAAGGCTTCTGCCCTGAGCCCAACCCTGCTTCCCACCGCTAACCTGATAAGTAGAGGGATTTGTCGGATGCATAATACACACGAGCCGGCAATTGAAATTGACTCGTTCAACGTTGTCGAACGGGAATTAATGTAAATTCGTGGGCCAGTGTGGGCAGATTCGGAATTAGAATGACATGTTATTGGTTATTTAGACCATCAAGTGGTAGTCTATATCGCTTACATTGTTTTTGGATGTATGTATGGGTGATATCATTCAGGCTATAGTCTGTTTTACGTCTCAGAGAAGATTTCGACAGAAAAAAAAATTGTTTGTGCAATACGTTCGCATATTTAAAGTGAAATTTCTTACTAACAGCTATTAACTTGAATGATATATATTTTTTATGAATACTTTTTATAAATTTCAAAAAAATAGAGTTAATATAAAACCGTATACTATTCTAGCTTTATAATTATATAATGTTTTTTTAATTTTTATTAAAAAACGATAATTCTATTACCCGGTCGGATAGCTGTGGCCATTAAACCAAAATACTACTACATCTATATCTCTGACTACTACTAACTGCTACTAACCAAGAATTTGTTTTGTGTAGTCTGTGGTTTTTTTAATGTTTTGTTCATTGACTAATAACGGTTTTGCGGGCTGTTAGGCCGTGTTCAAGAGTGGTTGGCTCCATAGCTTTTGACTGCATCTGCGGCAGTCTTCATCAGTTGCGTAGAAGTCGAGGGCGAAGTGAACGACTCGACGACTGGACTGGTACTGATACGGAGGGTTTTTTTTTTTGGTGAGGGGGTGGTTGAAAAATCTTTTATAGACAAATAGTGATCATTTCCATGACCATCTCGGGAGAGATGGTCATAGGAATAACCCCTAGACAGTGTGTGGGACTCGTGTTGATACCCACTAAAAAAGTCCACCCCCGGAGGAATCTAGCTGCCGAAGAATGGTCAGCTATTATTCCTGCTAATATGTGGGGAAGAAAAAGGGGGGGTGTGGGTAATGGGAGGACTATATTATGAGAAGGGGGGGGGACAAAATTAATTGTCTAGAAGAATGGTTTTAAGATGGGAGTATTTGAAGTTTCTATAGTCCTCGGGATTGTAATCGAAGATTTTTAGGGTACTATTGGGGATAGTACCGATTTTCTCGTAGAACTTCAAGGCACGATCTCGAAGGTATTTGGGGATGGGACTGATACAGAGGGGAGGGGCTGCGCGCCTTTTATAGCATCTTGGCCCAGGCGGTGTGTAGGGCGCGTGGTTTGCTTGTGATCGCTGGTGAGGACTCATTTCTGTATTATCCAGGCAGCTTGCCATATTTTGTTGAAGAGACGTTTATTTCTGTATTATCGAGCAGCTTGTACCATATTTTGTTAACGTGAAGCCCTTCTTCTTTTCTGTTGAAGATTGTTTTGATGTTTGTGGATTTCAGTCGTTTCACGATGTAGTCTTGCAAAGTAGTGATTCCCTGTTGAAAGGACTTCCGTATTATTGAACTTGAAATTTGATGATCCACCTGTGTTATTGTGTGTTCGGCCAGGGCTGATTTCTCTGTTTGTCCGAGACGGCAAGATCTTTTGTGCTCAGTCAAACGTGTATTAATACTACGTTTCGTAGTACCAACATATACTGAGCCACAAGAACACGGAATTCTATAGACCCCAGCGGAGGAGAGTGGATCTCGTGGGTCTTTAGCCGAGCGGAGATGTTCTTGTATCTTTCGAGTGGGTTGGAGGATCGGTTTTATGTTCCTCTTTCTTAATAATTTTCCAATGCGGTCAGTGACCCCTCTGATGTATGGAAGAAATGCCATCCCACTGGGAGGTGTATTTTCTCCCTCTTGCCTTTCAACAGGTTTCCTAGGTCTTACGGCTCGTCTGATCGTCTGCTCTCGGTATCCATTGGCTTGTAAGGCTCTGTCTAGGTATTGTAATTCCTCAGTGATGTGTAGAGGTTCACAGATACGGCGGGCTCTGTCAACAAGTGTTTTTATGACCCCTCTTTTTTGACCGGGATGGTGATTCGAATTATTGTGCAGGTAGCGATCGGTATGGGTGTTTTTCCGATACACCTTGTATCCCAAGCTTAGGTCTTGTCGGTAGGTTATAATAGTGATACGACATCAAAACTAACAAGGATATCATCTGGTGTCAGTAGGATGTTTTTGTTCATTATTCATGTTGGGGATTTATTTTTAAATTGATGTTAATCGTTAGGCAACCAGTAAACTCTTATAATATTTATTTCTTTTGCATAATCAAAATTGTGTCTTTTTTAGACAGATGTCACTTGTCTTGTCATTATTCAATTTATTATTCGAATTCTCAGAATATTGTTAACAAAAGTTTCATCTTAAAATAAAATTTTAATTAATCACAATTGTTTATCTCCATCAATTACCGGATTAATAATACAGAAATTACAGCTCAATTACAAACAAATCATTATTTACAGTGATTTACAGTAATTTTATTAAATTATATGAATATTCTCGTTGATGATTGGTTTCAAATAAATATGAGAATGTCCTCCAATGAAAATGCGAGTTACTAACTCTAAATTCGAATTCTGAGCTGGTAAATCAGCTAGATGCTTTACCTAGACCGTTATATAGAAGCTACAAACTTATCGATGAAAATATGCATGAAATCAAGGTTGGTACAGTATCAAGTTTATTATAGTGATTTTCTTAGCCTATATGTATGGCACACATCGTTACCCAGTGTTGCCACAAGCTTATTTTTTATCGGGGTAGATCTACCCCGATTGGAGTAGCTGTGGCAACATTGCCGTTACCACTTTTCCTTTCGCTAGCTCCTGTCTCACGGCAGTCACGGCCTTGAATTTTTACTCCCAACGCGCGTAAACAAATTCCACTTCAAAAAGTGTAGACCCAAAGCGTTGTATCAGCCAAACCAAACCAAACCAAGAAAATTTGTATACCATATCGTATGTTGTACTAAAAACTGAAGTGGCTGTAAAATTAAGACATCACACGAAAGGGTAAATAATAACAGCTTTTAGTTATGTAAGAAGATAAGGTTAAAATGTACTGGTTTTAAAAAAATAAGATTAATAGTTATTTTTCATACAAGATGATAAAATGGTATTTTATCGTCGACCGAAAAGATTAATTCACGAACGAGTGAATTAATTTCGGGAGACGATGTATAAAACAATATTTTTTTCCAAAGCGAGTTACGTTTTAAAAAATATTCAGAAATTATTATTCCAAGGAATTTATTACTAGTAGAAAAAATATTGTGCTGGGTTGGCGTTGGTTTCTATCTAATTTGACAAATAAATAAAGCTGTCTCTTTAGTTGTCAGTTTTGAGTCAATGTTTTTTAATTCTCTTTCGTGTCGATTACTGATTGAATTGTAGCCAGAAATGGCTCAAAACGAAATAAGTAAATTACCAACAGATATTTAGGCTGAGGCGACAAACGCCATATCCAAACTACTTCCCTTTAAATCCCGAATAACTTATGAAAAGGAATAAAAAAAATCAAAAATGGAAGCAATTAAAAAACGAGCGAGAAGAAATAAAGTTTTTAACCTATCCTCGCTGTTAAAGTATCATTTAATCTACCCTTGCGGTTAAAGTATTATTTTATCTACTATTTTTGATAGATATAAGACAAATTTAACAGTTGCTATGGAAAAAATAAAATTATTAACTTTATTCAAAACCTCTAAATTAGTGGTTATATACAATTTTTCTAAAAAAAATAAATAAAATCGAAGAAAATTCATTATAATTTTAACTAGAAATGTTGCCGATCATAAACAGAAGCCACATAATTAAATATGTATCGCAAAACTTCGTAGATATACATAATAATTACGGGAAAGCACCCTTGAAATGTTTCCGTAATGCCAATTGTACTTTATTATTATTAGTGACCTTAAATGGAGGCTGTTGTAATTTCTAAATCAATTTATCGCTTAAAATAGATTTTTACCGTTAAATATTAAAAACAAATCGATTGCTTCAACGTTAAGGTAAATAATTCAGGACGGGATACGTCAATGTTTTGACGCAATAATGCAACGTATGAAAGGCAAGGGTGCATTTATTTTTTAGAGGCCCCTGCCACGTAATCGGACCAGCACGAATGCTTGGGGCCTTCTTATCTCATAACGCTTCCTTGAAAGTATATTATCTAGTTATATTTATATAGAAAGAAAATCTAGGAACTAGTGGGATTGCAGTCGGAAGGGTTTGAAATAGAATTAATATACTTTGTTAATTTTCAAGCTTTCGGAATTTATTCATTCCTTCCTCAGGACAACGTGACATGGAGATCTTCTTTCTTCTTCTTCTTCTTTCTCAGCCTGGTTCCATCCAGTGTTGGATATAGGCCTCTTCTAGATTTTTCCATGCTTCGCGATCTCTAGCCAATCTTATCCATTGTCTTCCCGCCACTGCCCTGACGTCATCGACCCATCTCTTTTTTGGTCGGCCTACACTTCTTGTTGTTCCCCTAGGTCTCCATAGGATTGCTTTTTGGGGCCATCGGTCTGGATCCTGTCTTGCCACATGTCCTATCCATTGCCACTTCAGACTTGCCACTCTTTTAACGACATCTATTAATTTTGTTTTCTGACTGTCTGAATAAAATGAAATTGTAAATTACTGACTCATAAATCCACTGTACTAGTGTTGGCCAAGACCATTCATTTTAGTGAATCTTAGTAAATTCATTCACACATTTGCATGTTAAGTTTGAAAAATTGAATTTTCATAATGTAATAAAACCAAATAAATAATAAAAAACTTTATTGATTTTTTCTCAAATTTGAAGCAAACAAAAAATCCTTTGAAAATCTATACCGTCGATAGATGATGCCTCTTTAATATCGTCATAGTCTATTTCCAGTTCTCTATATCGCTATATTTAGAAGCAATTTGTTTTCCTTTATAGAGATAAATGGCCTCGTTAAAATTTGTAATGTGATATTTCTTAGGATATTATTTTATATTCTCTTGGAGGCAAAGAAAACTTTTTAATTTGTGCATAACCGACTAATATATGAGATGCATTTCTTATTTTAAAATTTTTAATTTCATTGGAATGTTTCTGGTCATTCTGGACATGCTTATTTTTTTAAGGTTTCCTAGATAGTTCAAGAGATGTAGTCAAAAAGTAAAGAATTTTCAGAATATACTTTTCTCTGCTATGTATACAGGGTGGTCCGAATTGTAAAAAAAAAGATGATAAGTTTCTGTTGAACTTTTGGTACAAGTAGGAGTCATATTTACATCAAAATCAAATTTCTCATGTCAAAAAACTCCCAGACGCCAACTTTTATTGAAATATTGACGTTACTTCATAAATTATTTGAAAAAAATCGAAATAAAAATGAAACTTCTACACCCTGTATCTTCGAAACTAAGCATTTTAGGACATACATTTATAAAAACATTTTTACTTATTTTTACCTGCAGAATATGCTACCGAAGTTTCCACCCTGTATATACAGTAGGGTAGGTCAAAAAAATCGACTATTTTTTTTCACGTTATGCTCTAAAAAAAAAGGTTGGTAGACACTTCAAAAAAATATAATAGGGGACATATTAACATCAGATTTCCAGACACCAATTTTCATCCAAATATTGACGTTACTTCAGAAACTATTTGGAAAAAATCGAAATAAAAATGAAACTTCTACACCCCGTATCTCCAAAACTAAGCATTTTAGGACATACATTTATACGAACTTTTTTACTTACTATATTATCTGCAGAATATGCTGCCGAAATTTTCGGAATACGGTTCAGCCAACCCTGTATATTACAAGCCCTCAGTTGCCTTGATGTGTATTAAATTTCATAGCCTTAACAAAATTTAAGCCAAGAATAAATTTATGACATCACAAGAAATATATTGATTATTATTTTATTTACGTATTTTTTAAGTATAATCAACCAACCAGGTTTGAGATCAGTTGGAAACTAGCGATCGGTAGAAAAAAATTGACAACCGGTTGGATAGTTCGTTGTGCGAACAAAGCTAAAAATCTATCCTATTTTACGTTCATAATTATTTACTTTTCCAAACTCCTAAAGCCTCAAAAGACATTTTGTTCCAACTCGGATTTTTACTATATCGCTTTCTTTGCTTGTACCTTTCTACCAAATAAGAGTTCAAAAATTAATTTCTGCCTTTTCCTAATTATGCTTCTTAACCTTACAATATTTAATAAAGGGGTAATTTTTTATGCTATTAACTCTAATTTTCGCGTTTAATATAAACAAATGGTTTCGTTAAGACCGTCCATCTTTAAAATAACAGAGCGGCGCGTTTCCAGAGAACTCTAAATCATTGCTCCCCCGCTCTCTCTGCTCTGTGCTCTATCGCGCCACTTAAAAAAGCAGTGAGCCCGCTCTAAATTCCCGCCTGTATCCATTATGGTAAATTGTGTCCCTTTACTCGCTGAATTATTTAAGTCCGGAAATTTATTATCCCTGTTGAATTAATTTATTATGGAGCCGTTTAACTATCGTGCGTCGTATGTACTAGATCGGGCCGTTTTAAATTAACTGAATACTGTGCAGTTCCGATTCATTTTTGTTGCGTTTTAAAGATATTGAAACAAGAGATCTGTAGAAGGCAGAAAAATTTGTTGTTGAAGAGTTTGTAATACACTCACCGACTGGAATGAAAAAAGGTCACCTTAATTTTTTTTGATTTTAACGTTTAATATATTTTGTTCTAAAAAAAATCCTATATGGGTATTTCGCCAGTGTAAGGAAATCTACAAAATAAAATAGTTATTTTTTGTTAACACTGCTGGCTTAACAAGTGACTTACAAATGAACAAATTTGCCTAACGGACAAAAAAAATGCTTTATCTCTTTCCGTCGTGGGAAGCAAAAAAAAATACAAAGAATAAAGAAATAAGCTAACCTAATCAACTATTCGAGAACACTTTAGTTTTTTTTTAAACATATGCGTCTACAAAAACCATTGTTAAAATGACATTATATCAAGTTAAACTTCAAAATTAACAATATTTACCCTGATAACAATTACTTATAAGGTAAAACCAAAAAGCTTCAAACTTTTTGTATGATTATTTTTAATTTATTTGTTATTTTTACGTATATTATGTTTATTTATGTGATGTTCTTTAAAATCAAAGAAGCGATTGCTATACATTACTAACATCTACAGATGCATGAGCTTCTTTGTATTTTTTTGCTTCCGACGCGACGACGGAAACAGATAAACTTTCCGAAACGTTAAGCATTTTTTTCTTTGTTAGGCAAATTTTTATTACTGTAAACATAACTTCTGACAAGCAGTGTCCGTTTAGGTTTAACGCAGAAGTGTTTACAAAAAATAAGTATTTTATTTTGTAGATTTTTCTTGCAGTGCAGTGGCGAAATACCCATAAAGGAGTTTTTTTGGAGAGATGAATCCACCACATAGGTATAGACATCTTTTTCATTTTTATTTCGATTTTTTTCAAATAATTCCTGAAGTAACGCCAATATTTGGATGAAAATTGGTGTCTGGGAGTTTTTTGATATGAGAAATTTGATTTTCATGTCAATATGACTCCTAGTTGTAGAGGGCACAACCTACATATTTTTAACTGGTTTGGAGAGTTATAACTTTTCGCCCGTACCTGTATAAAACTACTGAGTAGAAAAATATACATTTACGATGATTTCTACGTAAAAAAGGTCTCTTGGTAAAAATCGCTACATGTAATGGTTCCCGAAATATTTGGAATGGAAATTATCAATACCGGTCATCGTTGATATAAATTAAACATAGGTTGACTAAATACCGTATGATCGAAAAAAAAACGGCGTTAGCTATGGCTATGAAATGAAGATTGCTCTCATTTTATATGTAAATTTATATGGAAAATATCATCGATCGTCATTTCCCAGCCAACTGGACGCCGGTTTTTTTCGATCATACGGTAGTTATGAGACTGCAATCATAAACTTGAAATGATTTTGTGACAAAAGTTCACAAACATAACACATACAGGTGGGGCCCCCTGTAAATAGGAGTCGAAATTACATCAAAATCAAATTTCTTATGTCAAAAAACACCCAGACACCAATTTTCATCTAAATATTGACGCTACTTCAGAAATTATTTGGAAAAATCGAAATAAAACTAAAACCTCTACACCCTGTATCTCCGAAACTAAGCATTTTAGGACATACATTTATACGAATTTTTTTACTTATTTTTATCGGCAGAACATGCTGCCGAAGTTTCCGGAATACAGTGCGGACCACCCTGTATATCCTAATAAAAAATAACAAGAAATTTAGTATAAATATGCAAGAAATACACAAAAAACTCATTCAAAATTAATTGAAGTACTTAAAATCACGTCTTATTTCTATCAGACCTTTTCTTTGCCTTAACAATTTAATACAAAATTAACCACATTAATATTTAATTGGCCCAATTTAATTTCAAAGCCAGGCAGAGCTATAAAAAACAGATGCCAAATGAAATATGAAACAAATCGCAAATTTTATAGGTATTTACCGAAATAATAAATTATATTTTGAAAACGGTCAAAGTTCCGGAAAGGAAATTAATTTAATTAAAATTGGCGAGTTTCGATTGGAGTATAAAGTTGAATTTTATGTAAAACTAATTGTTTCGCATATTTTCGTCAGTATTGTTTTCAGAAATGCGAAGTGTAATAATTAAAATTATGTACTCGTATTTCGCGACAAATTATTTTTATTGCTTAAGTTTTTTATATCTAGCTAGCTCACCCAGCTGAAATACACAAAATGCTTGAAATACAGGGTACATGTAGTAAATTTAAAGCAATTTTTAAAATTATACGGAGTGAAACTTAAATAAGTGCAAATATTTTCAGGGCTGGTAAGATCTCAATAAAAAAAACATATTTCTCTGTACTATTTTTCAAATAAGTACAAAATAAGTTAGTTATAGTTATTTTAGTTTGTTATTTTCCTTTAGTTAGAGTTATGTTACTTTGAATATTTCCAAAAAATGATTTTTTGCTTAAATTCTGAGAACCACTGTATCTTTTCTGGGGTTTCTTTCTTGTAAATTTAATCTACCTCCTATGTTGCCATATTACCAAGAGGTTATGGGTTTTAACTAAAAACTAAAAACAATTCCAATTTTTTCTTTAAATATTTTAAATTTTAATTTTTTTGTGAAAAAAAACTTCATACTCGTGTTTCTGGGAACTCACCCTGTATAGAAATAAAATAAAGGTGAAATCCTACAAGCACATTTAACATTTCCTAAAAATAAATAATTAATTCTAACTTTCAATAAATATAAGCCAATAAATAATTTAAAAAATGTTCCATATTTTCGTAATACCTAGGATTTTCGATTTTGTACAACAGGTATATTAAATTATTTAATCAATAAAAACCATTAATGGAACCTTGAATAATGTAATGTAATACAAACCAATGATAGATACTAAAACTAAGTCGGAAATTCTGTCAAGTAAATTTACTATTGGACGAGTACTAGATCTTTGCTAGAGTACGTTTAACGTCAAATACGGTAAAGTTCCAGGAAGATCTATTGAGGCAACATAATTGTTCTATTATAGCTAATTGCTGTATCTAAGTTATACTGTCCAGAGTCTAGACAAGTACATATCTGGACACACGGACTCTAAATATAAAATATTTAATAATTAAAAGTCTATGAAGGATGAAATAAAAATAATTCTATTGTATGGTAATACTTATATGGTCAATATTCCAAACAGACGTGATTTAATTAAGGCTTGATTAAGGTTTGCAGAGCTTTAGCATTTGCCATAAAATAGCGAGCAATTTGATACAAAACCATATAAATTATATATCACTGTAATCACAAAACTCCAGTCTATTTCCGTATTGTAACGGAATTTTAAGAAAAGATTTTAAGATTTTTATTTTCGAGAAAATTTAGTCCAAACATGAAATAGTATGTTGATCTTTGACCATCAAAATCTTAAAAATAAAGAAGTTGTCTAAAATGTGCTACAATACGGATATAGTATAATCCTTTATCTTTAATTTCCTTCTTATATATATATAAATTCGGGTCAAAATGTCCTACGACGTTTTCCGATGCTTAACTTCCACCCTGTTCGATTTTCCCATTGATCTTCGGTCAGATTTTTCTCGCTCCTCGACCTTCTTATTCCTTCCATCCATGTTTTCTTGGGACGTCCTCTCTTTCGTTTACCAGGTGGTATCCAATGAATGACTTGTTTTGGAATTCTTTCATTGTGCATTCTCTGAACGTGGCCGTACCATATTAACTGTTTTTATTCTATATCATTTACTATTGTTCCCTGTATTCCCATCTGTTATCTAATGTCTTCATTTCTGATCTTATCCCTCCGTGAAATTCTCATTGCTCTTCTAATCGCGTCCATTTCTGTTGTCTCTAATTTCCTTTTATTCCTTTCAGTGAGTCGCCATGTTTCACATCCATAGAGTAATATGCTCCATAGAATGCCATTTATGCATCTGATAACTCTTCGTGCATGTATTACTCTGTTGTTTATTTCTCTATCGTCCGTTCCATCTCCTGTAAATATCGATCCCAGGTACCTGTAATCTTCACATGCCCTAATTTCCATATTATTGTCCAAAATAAGATTTCCTGTATTAGCTCCAATTGGAAGGTATTTTGTTTTTTCTGTATTTACTGTGAGATCCCATTTAGCATATTCTTCAATTATTTTCCGCACCATATATTCCATGTCATCTTTGTCGTTTGCAATTATGGCCTGGTCGGTCTGCAAATTGCAAGGTGTATAGGCATATGTCATTTAGTTCTATACCCATTCCGTTACATTTTCTTTTCCATAGATGTAAGGCCTTGGCAATATAAATTTTAAATAGTGTTGGGGATATACAGCAACCCTGTCGGAGCCCTTTAGTGAGACCGTTGACCGTTTTTATTTGTGATTTTCCTCCATGGTAAAGATTTTGTACAGCTATTATCAGAGCTGCGTTAATTCTTGATTCGTGCAATACCTTCCACAATTTTATTATTGGCACTGTATCATATGCTTTTTGTAGATCGATGAATGTTACATGAACTTCCTGGTTCATTGCAGATTTCTTCTCGATGATCTGTTCCAATGCAAAGATATTATCTGTACATGATCTTCCGCCTCTGAAACCATTATGCTCTTCTTCTTCGTAGCTGGAGTATTCCTCTTCAATTAAGTTCCTCAGTATCCTTCCATAGAGGCGACTCATAGTGCTGGTGACCGAAATTCCCCTGTAGTTATTGGGATCCTTCCTTGAGCCCTTTTTATATATAGAGCAGATATATGCTTTTTTCCACTGTTCAGGTACTGGATGAACATTTAAGCACTGGTTAACTATGTTTGATAACATTCTAAACAGTTTTTCGCTTCCAGATTTTATGAGTTCCGCATATACTCACTCTGGGCCACATGCTCTTCCATTCTTTAAAGACATTATGGCGGTTTTTATTTTGTTGGTATCCACGTAGATTTCCTCTCCTTCAATGTTTATTTCTGGTTGTGGCGGTTCTTGATACTCAGGTCTGTTCTCTGACAACAATTTGGAATAATATTTCACCCATTCTTTGTTGGTTATTATATCTATAGGGGCTGACTCCTGTTTTTCAGTTGTTGTTGTTTTTATAAATCTCCATACTTCCGTATTCCTTCTTCCGCCTATATACATATTAATTTCTTTGCATTTGTCATCCTACACTTTATACCATTCTCCTCACCTCATTTTTATTGTCATTATAAGTGCGCTTGTCTAGTTCAGATTTCGAATTTAGCCATTTCAAATACAGTATCTTTTTTTCCTCTACAAGTTTTTCAAGTTTATCAGTCCACCACAACTTTCAGCTCTTTCGTCTCGCTTTTATTCCTAATGCTTCCTCTTCATTTGTGTAAAAATACTTAGCCAGTTTTACATAAATCGTTAAATGCCGGACGCTTATTTTGCTATCTTTTCGGAGTAGTGAAATGGACTCTTAAAGTTAATATTAAGAGCTAAAATTTTCAGGCAATTTTTTTATGAATTTGGAAGCATTTGAGTCCCTGGGAACAAAGAAATTCGGATACATCCGTATTAAGGACCACCATAATGACAATGCGTGTCAGTATCCAGTATGACATAATACAAATTTTCAAATAGAGCGTATTTTTTAATATTTTTCACTGTTAATATTTAGTGGCAATATACCTTTAAGAAAATTACTCCAAATAGCAAAGTTATTATCTTATTCGCTGTAAGATATTACCTCTAACTGCTCGTAATATCTACGTCTTCACGTACATATTGCCAGTAGGGGAGATTATACCGAAGATACAGCACTAAATTGCTGGCGAAGTAAAGCCACTTGAAATGAGCTACTATTAAGTTAAATCCTTCGTAAAGTCGGGTATAAGAAATGGTTGTAGAAATTATTAATATAGAGTCTGAAATTTTCCTTCCATTTTATACTCTTAAGTAAATATTACACTGTTTTATGATATATTTGAAAATTAATTAAAATTTAATTATATTATTAACCGCTATCTTTTGTTATTTAATTAAATATATAAATTTTATTTAGTAGTTTGCTCTTATACAGTTTGTATGTCTGGGAACTCTGTCGTGTTGTTCCATAGCAAGACTGTAAAAATCTAGTGACACACACTGCTCATTCAGAATTGCGCTATTTGTTATTAAAGTTCCTCACAATTACATGTTGCTTCTTTTTTTAGAATTTGTTCCTTGCATGAAGTTCTTTAAAGATTTTTTTCTCATATTAGTCAATAAAAGAACACTTGTAAATTTAATAATTTTGCCACTTAAAATACCGTTGTTACCCAAGACAACGGCCGCAATATGCACCTTAAGGCTTAAGAACCTTCCCTATTCCCTCTCGCCTCAACGCAAACACCATCTAAAAGCCTCATGAACGAGCGCCAATAAATTAGCATAAATAATAAAGGCCGTAGAGGCTCTAACGGCGGATATTCGCGCTCTAGCCTGCGAAATTTTATGATAAATTTTTCGAATTAAGCGGGTAAACACTGGCGGCGCTACCTGTTTCTTTCCGCGGATTAACTTGTTGTATCGCTTGCGCTCACTCGTACCGGCCTGCGAATTAGGTGGCGGCTGATTTATGCCGCGGGAAATTATACCGTTTGTCGCCTTTTTACAAGGGGCCGGTGGGCGCTTCCGCTTTGTTCAGTTTTTAAAAGGTTTTATAAATATAGCTTGGTTAAAAAAACATATTTTTTATTTATAAAAAAAAACATATTTTTTATTCTCAATATTAAGGGTTATACAGGGTGTCCCAGGCTGCGCGCAATAGAATTTTCTACCTTATACTACAATATCTACCGAAAACTACAATATCTAGATTGGAGATTTTTTGAACATTACTGTTTCACAACGAGATATATCGATTAAAAATATTTTCAATATAACGGCACTTCCGGAAATACCGGAAGATGACAGGAACTTTCTTATTTCAAATGGGTGTCCCATTTTTTATTATATATTTAAATTCTCTGTAAACTTCTATGAATATTGATGTTAAACACTCTATACCTAACATTAACCGTTTCTGAGAAAAAAAATATTAAATATTTTTGGAGGAAAAAACTGCCTGTCAAAAAAATCTGTATAACCTAAACGACAGAAATAGTGATTACCACAGCAACTGTGGCATAAAGATTGAGCGATTAAAAAATTATTAAAAATATTTTTTTTCAAATGGAAACCCACTTTTTTATTTCACTAGTGAAAATGTTTTTCAGTTCGTTACTTTTTGATTATAAATGTTCCTATTATCGTGGGGCACGTGTTACGCGTCAGAGTTACGCGAGAGATGCGCTACGCGTCAGAGTTGACAATACAATGTCTACAAATAATAATCTTAAACCCCCACTCGATCCTTCTCCTGAGTCAGCGGCGCGCCTCAGCCAGCACGGCCATCCTGTAGAACTTTCGTCCTCGAAAGCTAGTTTTCTGTAACGACAAAACAAAGCAAAAAGAATAATAATAATTTAGGCCAACCGAGAGACCAACAATTATTGACAAAGTATGCGTGAGTTTAACATTTAAAATTATGCTCAAGATGACGATCAAACAAAATTATGACGAGAATGCCTGAGAAGGCAATCAATATGCTTCAGATCAGTATACCTTAGTACAGATCCATTTGGTGGGGATATTCTTCTAATGCTCAAAGAATATTAACATTCAAAAAATATATCTACGCATTAGTTTTAATCTGAATCCACATAAAGTTGCAGAGAAATTTTGAAAACCTATAAAATCCTAACACTATCTTTGATCATGTTTGTCTTTGATAACTGGGATGTCTCTAAAACAAAATATAGAAATATTGATAATATTGTAATTATCTTTGTTTAGCAAGTACTTAAGCATATTTAACTATTGGTATATTTAATTAAAAACAAAATTTTATTCTGTAAACATACCTACAATGATTTGAGTGTTTTTGCTTAAAGCTTGAAACTATTGCGGTTAAAAGTGAAATAGTAATTATTGAATTATTTTTAATAAGAAATATGAGTTTTGAAAATCTATATTACAGCAGTCAGAAGGCTCGCTATGGTGTAACCAAAGAAGAACAACGAGACCTCTTTTCCGTGCCTCCTGATTATTCGCTCGCCCACTGTGTGGCCCGAGATTTGCGGATGTCCAGAAGAATCGCTGCGACGTTCAATGAGAAGTTTGGGCGAGTCGGAGAACTACGCCGACAGGATCCAGAGGTTGGAAGCGTCTTGAGGCTAACCGACAATGAACATGGTCAAGCAAGGCACATTTTCTACCTAAGATGGTGATCGATATGCCTAGGAGAGCGGGCAGAATGCCTAAGAGGGCAAAATCATCTATCTATATATCTATCTATTTACCTAAGATGGTGATTAATATGCCTGGAAGAGGGCGGTCAGCATGCTTGGAGAGGGCGATCAATGTTTTGCCTGAGACGGCGATTAAAATTGTGCTTAAGATGGCGATCAGTGTTTTGCCTGAGACGGCGATCAAAATTGTGCCTAAGATGGCGATCACTGTTTTGCCTGAGACGGCGATCAAAATTGTGCCTAAGATGGCGATCACTGCTTTACCTGAGACGGCGATCACTGTTTTGCCTGAGACGGCGATCTAAATTGTGCCTGAGATGGCGATCACTGTTTTGCCTGAGACGGCGATCTAAATTGTGCCTGAGATGGCGATCTAAATTGTGCCTGAGATGGCGATCACTGTTTTGCCTGAGACGACGATCAAAATTTTGCCTGAGATTCAAAATTGTGCCTGAGATGGCGATCACTGTTATGTCTGAGACGGCAATCAAAATTGTGATATAGCAAACCAATGGGTTATTTGAGAGTCTCGTTTCTATTAATTAATTATTTTTATTTTTAATTAATTTACCTTAACTTTTGGATCATTATATCCTCTAAACAGACAATTCCTTTTCAAGAAAAATTCACCCAAAACAGACAAAATCATCTATCTATATATCTATCTATTTACCTAAGATGGTGATCAATATGCTTGGAAGAGGGCGGTCAGCATACCTGGAGAGGGCGATCAATGTTTTGCCTCAGACGGCGATCAAAATTGTGCCTAAGATGGCGATCATTGTTTTGCCTGAGACGGCGATCAAAATTGTGCCTAAGATGGCGATCACTGCTTTGCCTGAGACGGCGATCAGTGTTTTGCCTGAGACGGCGATCTAAATTGTGCCTGAGTTGGCGATTACTGTTTTGCCTGAGACGGCGATCAAAATTGTGCCTGAGATGGCGATCACTGTTATGCCTGAGACGGCGATCAAAATTGTGATATAGCAAACCAATGGGTTATTTGAGGGTCTCGTTTCTATTAATTAATTATTTTTATTTTTAATTAATTTAATTTACCTTAATTAATTAATTTAATTATTAATTAATTAATTAATAATTTACCTTAACTTTTGGATCATTATATCCTCTAAACAGACAATTCCTTTTCAAGAAACTTTCACCCAAAACAGACCAACCATCCATATGGTCTACTGGAGCCTTCAGTATCGGTCCTCAAGTGTCGTTTTTCTATGGTAATGTCGTTTTTCTATTTCAAAAGTACTGTGGACAACAGTACTGTGGACGTGTACTGTGTTATCCGGTGTTTTGTACTATTGAGACTTCGATGTAGAGCTTTCTTCTAAAGATACCACTCACAACATGATTTTTTTTTGCGATTGGGATCTATAACTGAGTATCTGAACTTGGAACAGATAAAACTTCACAAAACACCAACACTAAATGTTCTCAACCACTTCTGATGTCGTCGAGCACGTGTTACGCGTCAGAGTTACGCGAGAGATGCGCTATGTGTCAGAGTTGACAATACAATGTCTACAAATAATAATCTTAAACCCCCACTCGGTGGCCGTATCGATCCTTCAGTTATCAGTATCGATCTCTCAGAGTCAGCAGCGCGCCTCAGCCAGCACTATACCTAAGATAAACCATTTTTAACTTATTTAAGATTTAGTTTCAAAGCGTATTTTTTTCTTGATTTTATCTAGCTTCGTTTGACATTAAGTGTCAAACCATCAGACAATTTTTTTCCTTCTGTCAAAAAATTAATTATTTAAATTTCGTATATTATAAATACTGCCTGGTAAAACTTTATAAAGCGTATTTATAAAAATATGTCTCATATTTTAGTGATAGCTAATGGCAATATGACATATACCTAGTTTTTACATGGCGTGGCGTCATAAGCTACTGGTTATTTTTATTAAATTATACGAACATTCTCGTTGATTATTTGTTTGAAATAAATATGACAAGTGTCCTCCAATGAAAATGCGATGCACTGAAAATTCTAATTAAAGTAAAAAAGAAAAAGTTGGGAGTAAAAAAATCAATTTCGCGCTCCAACAAAAAAACTTACTGTACTTCACTGTTAATTATATTATATTTTGTTACAGACTCACACCGATCCACAAAATGACGTCACCTTCGAACACTCAACATACCTTCCCAGAGCGCAGCACTCTACTCAAGTTCGAACTGAACCGTTACTCTGACCGAAACAAACATTAATTCTCACCCCGATCGACAAACATTGATCACGTCAATGTGATGCGCAGTACACTCAACGAGTCCGCCTGCGCAGCGGTCTGGGAGAACGTGGACTGGCTCGAACCGAACGCGCTGATTCGGCTCACCGTGCTGCTGCTGATCGACGTGATGGTGATCGTCGGCAACTGTTTGGTGATTGCAGCCGTGCTGTGCTCGTCCAAGTTGCAGCTGGCCGTGACCAATATATTCATTGCTTCGTTGGCGGTGGCCGATTTGATGGTGGGGATGGCGGTGTTGCCGTTTTCCTCCGTTTGGGAAGTGTTTAAGGTAAGAGTAATGTTAGAACTTAATAACTCAGGAAACGTTGGCAGCATATTCTGGAGATAAAAATAAGTAAACAAGTTCATATAAATTTATGTCCTAAAATGCTTCGTTTCAGATATACATGGTGTAGAAATTTCATTTTTATTTCGAATTGTTTTTAAAATAATTTCTAAATTGGATATTTGGATGAAAATTGGCGTCTGGGTGTTTTAATAACTGAAATAATAAGCTTGGAAATATTTTTGTGTGAAAAGTTTAACAGAAACTGTGCTATCATAATTATTTCTAGAAAAAAAAGAAAGACTGATTATGATGTGTGTTTTAAAAAACGCCAGAATATACGCAATGCTCAAACTTTATTTGCGTCTCTATTGGAACACTTCTAAATTCTTTATACTCCTTGAATATTTTCAATACAAATGACTCTTTTATTTGACTTCAATAAATAAAATTATATTTTCTAGTGTTTTCTATGCGATAGAATACTGCTGTGTATATGGAAATTAGCCTGCATCTACACATATTTATTCAGGAAACAGGAGTTGCATATGGCCGACAATTTCACAGCAATAGAAATGGAAATTAGCTGAACATTGTATATTAGGCATGTCAATGTTTAAATTATCATGTTAATTACCAAAAATATATTTTACAGAAGGTTATTCTACTAAACTTGATTCTTATTTGATATCGCTTAGATGATTTTTTTTATCTCAATCCATTATTATACTTGGGTGATTTCATTCTCTGATTTGATATATTTTGTATTGATTGTCCTCACTGAACATCAAAATAAATCAATATACACACAACCAAACTGATATGGAATCACTCTTTATTTCTAACTAAACTTTTTGCAAAGAAATAAATTGGTATACAACTTTAAGATAAGGCTTTTTGTAAATAAACATGATAATAAAGAATAAACGACTGCTGCGATTTATTTTCTTTGTGAATTTTGTGTTCAGTAGTAAAATCACGATTGTCCAATAATTTTCATTCGATCCAAAAAAATAAAAAAATACCTTATGTTGGATTAACAGATGTACATAGGGACAGAATTATTGCTCTCATTGAACAAGGAATGCCCCTAAGATAGCAGAGATAGTAGGCGTTACCCAGGGTATTGTATTGAAAACATATGCAAAGTACTTGGAATTAGGAATTCTCAAGAACAAGCTCAGACAAAGTCGTCAAAGAATCACAACCAAACAATAAAGGACCGGCTACACGCACAGGCTTTACCGAAGACTTACTTGCGCAAACTGGTTTGTATCGGGAAGCCCGTGTGTGTGGACGGGAAAACTGTATCTCGTGCAAACCGAAAAGCGCGGCCTGTGCTTTCGTCGTCTTGCTGTAAGTTTTGGTTTGCGCAAACTGGTTTGTGCGGTATAATTTGTGCGTGTGGACGGGGATGACAGAGCCTTCGGTTCTGTAAACATGTCGAAATAACCTAAAATATAGTAGTATTTTGTCCAGTATTTTGTGATAGTAGTGAAAATAAAATAAAAGAAAAGTGATAATGGGCGATGTACGGAGTTATCCAAAGACATTTATAACAGAATTTATATATTTTTGCTCGTAACTCGTTAATTAGGTTGACATGCGAATAAATCCTTTTCAAAAACCATTTTTTACTCCACTTCGATCTATATTGTTTTCTTTTATATTTCTTCAGTAGCAAACAGAATGCACTTAAAATAAAAAAATCGTCGTTTGGCATTGCTGCGAATTCTCAAACAAAATTTATCGACGATTACCATGCTATAACCACACTGTGGTTTGCGCAAACCGAAAACATGCTTGCAACGTGTAGCTATCCAACGGCATTTCGTCTTAACTGCGCAAACTACACCGTGCAGGCAAGTCGCTGTCGTGTAGCCGCCGCTTTAGACCGTTTTGTGTGCCAAATTGCTAGAATAAATTCCAATGTCTCTCATCCAGGGCTACGAAGACAAGTTCTGGCAGCTACAGGTGTGAACGTTTCAGTTGAAGCCATAAGAAAAAGGCTTTGTGCTGGAGGGTTGTACAGGAGGAAAGAATTACGGATTCCACAGTTATCTTGGCAAAATAAAATTGACTAGCTAATTGGTGACGACATTCTTTTTTCGGATGAGACCAGAATTGGCCTGCCAAATCTGTATAAGATATAAAGGAGGAACTGTAATGTTCTGGGGAGGTATTATGCTGGGAGCAAAAACTCCATTGTTCCTACTTCAACGAACTTTAACGGGTTGGAGATATGTTGATTTAGTGCTAGAACCAATCTTAGGCTTTGGAGAGCTGCAACTGGGCAACATTTTAACTTCATGCACGATTATGCACCTTCCCATACCAGCAGAGTGGATAGAGAATGTCTTGAAACGGAAGGTGTCATAGTTTTGGACTGGCCTGTTTGTTCACCAGATCTAAACTTTATCGAACACTTGTGGGACCAGCTCAAAAGAAGGGTTAGAGCTCGTCGAAACAATCCAGGAAATCTCGCAAAGCTTATTGATGTAGCATTAGCAGAATGGGAAAACATACCCCAAAACAACGTTGAAAATTTAATAAGAAGCATACCAAGTAGGATAGCTTAAGGGTTAAAGCGTGTATAAGGGCTAGAGGTGACAACACGGATTATTATTCTCAATTTTCTTTTTGTTTTTGCTGTTTGACCATTAAAAATTTAAATCTCATTTCGTTTTAGAAACCAAAAAATACAATTATGTTTATTTTGGGAACTGACTATTTTTTTTATAGCTATACGGATTATTTTTTTTAAAAGTCTTTAGTACAAGCGGAGTTAGTTATTCATAAATACAAAATGTTCATACGTCTCAAAAATTATGAAAAATAATAAATGTTTTCTATGTAAGTTTGGTTGGGTATATATGGATTGGCTTGGTCTGTGGTTTAAAAAATGTAAACATTTTTTCCTGAAGGTTAAAATAAGACTTTTGACAAAAATTAATTACAGTTATTATTATTTTTTTCAATCAATACCCTAGAAAAATAGGACGATAATAATTAAATATGTTCAAAACAGAATTTAAATACGTATTCTGGAAAGTCAACTCCGCCTCTATAAAGCGTTATAGTTTTGTCGAGCTCCGAATAACAAAATATGCTCTTTCGATATTTACATCGTATATTTTGCTTCCCCTCGAATCAGGCCATAGCGCCAGCGAGAACGAAATTAAATGTCGCGTCGACTGGAAATAGATTCGGAAACAAAAACAGGAAAATATTTTTCATACCGACTGTTGGCGAATATTCTTAAAACGCGCCATTTGCCTAATGGCATTGTCCTGTTTTAATATATAACGAATGTTGTTGTGCGACGATTCGAACACGTATGCACACCGATCCATTCGGATAATGGAGGGCACATCGATGGAGAGTATCGACGAGTGGTGGCCAGTCAGATAGGACGGGGAAAATAAATATGGAAAATAACGACTTGTGGAGATGGAGAGGATGGTTCGGGAAACAATGATCGATGTATGGATGTTGTAGTAAAGTCCGGACACATTTATAAAAACGCAAATAAAATACTCCCCGACAAAATTCTGCCACTCTAAAAATTTGACAAAAAGTTTGATGTTTCATAACTTTTTATTTCGTAATCCGATGTTTAAGATCATGGTATCAGTGTGAAGATAAATTTATTGGCTTTATTAGCCGACCATACCAACAGGTATGATCGGTCTGTCTGTCTGTCTGTTTGTCCGTCTGTCCGTCTGTCTGTCTGTCTGTAATATAAATAATATAATAAATAAATAACTCAAAAACCGCTAAACCGATTTTAACCAAATTTGGCACAAAAATACTGTTGCACCCGAGAATCTGGCTATTAGTTTTTGGTGGGGGTGGGGGGTTTTTAAGAGGCTATGGAAGGGGGTTAAAAATTTTAAAAAATCGTAACTCCAAAATTACAGTAGCTAGCGAAACGCGGTTTTCAATTTAAGATTAGGAATAATATTTGCAACAAAATTTGTAATGACATCAAAATCAGTCAAAGTCACAGTTTTTCAGATAATTGAAACTAAAAGAACTGCCTACCAACTTTTTATTAACATATTTTAGTATGGACGGCTATGCGTGCCTCCCGGCTCCAATTTTTTTTATTATTTTAATGGCTTATATTCTTCGGTTAGGTGGGTTTATACCGGGGTAAATCAAAACGTTGTTTTTTGCAGTAAATTCAAAACACCCTGTGGAAAAAATGAGACAGGTATTTTGGAGAAAAACACTTTCCTGCAATCTTAGATATATTTCTAACATTTCATTTCTTGAATTATCCCATTATCTCTATTCTTTTATGAGCTAGACATTTTTAAGTAAAGTATTGATTCCAGAGATTCTTATTCTTATTGACAAAACAATAATTTTATAATAATTTTAATAGCGTGTACTATTGCTGCCAGAGGTGGACATCTCGCACCAATAACAATTCGAGGTCTTCGGCGTATCGAATGAATAAGGATAGTTATTCTTTCTTGATCTATAGCCCTTGATCTAAAGCACTTTACAAGAGCTAAGCAAAAAGAAAGAAAGTTAAAAGGAACAAATGGAACGGCAACTTGTTGGACGACATTCTCAATATAACGGTGGGTATTTAGAGCTCGATTTTCAATAAATTCAAGATTGTAAAAATACCGTATGATCGAAAAAAAACGGCGTCTAGTTGTTTTATATGTGTAGCTCATAAAAGAATAGAAATAATAGAATAATTCAAAAAATTAAATGTAAAGAATACACCTAAGATGGAAAGTGTTTTTTATCCATGCAAAAAACAAAGTTTTGATTTACCCCGGTATAAACCCAACTAACCGAAATATATAAGCCATTAAAATAATAAAAAATAATAATCGAGAATAATCGACACAGTAAATCAGCGTTTGTTAATGCAGAGGATATCAAAATATCTAATTTTTGCTTTCTGTACTCTGTTTAATAATAAAAACGTATGAAATTAAATATAGTAATATATTAAATCAAACATGGAAGTAAAATGCCTCCAAGAACAATAAAACCTTAATTTTAAGAGTAAGGGTTAAGTTCATTTAATATCATATAATATTTGCAACAAAAATACACTCCTATTGAAATCCAATTAATGTTATCGTTAAATAATGCTATATTGGAAACCAATGAATTCTTATAGTTGAGACAGTGATAGTGTATATTCCAAAAGCAATATCATTAGAATTTAGAATTTAGAATGAGTGGGAGGGGGGTTAATAACTTCGACCTTACAGATCCATTGTGTCCCCCTTTCTTGAATCATAACTCATCATACAGTCCCAGGGCTTTGACAAAAGCCAGTATCTGGGACGGTTTTATAGAGAGTAGTTCTCCATCTCCAATATCAGTCGTACCAAAATTCATGGCACGAATGGTTGTCGTCTCGGCGCACTCAGTGATGAGGTGTACTGGTGTTTCCCCATCTTCCCCACAGAATCTGCATTCGCCGTTTCTTCTTAGTTTCAATCTACTGAGGTGTTCATTGAGGAGACAGTGTCCTGTTAAAAACCCCGTGACAATCCGAAGATTGTTCTTACTCAGACCCAGGAAGATCTGTGATTTTTCTTGATCATAAGCCCTCAGAAACTTCTTCGAGTGTCTTAGACCATTGCAAGATTTCCATTCCAGGTTGCGGATGGAATCTTCCAAGTTCTTGAGTTCCGCCTTGAGTTGGTTACCACTTGGAAAGCAGAACGGTCCTGGTCCAGTTAGTGGAGTGTTCGCTCCTTTCCTAGCTAGATTATTTGCTTTTTCATTGCCTTCTATCCCTTGGTGAGCAGGCACCCAGTGTAGGAGGACTTGGTTTTCTTTGCCTAATTTATTCAGCTTCTCTATGCATTCTTTGACCAATTTCGAATTGATTGATACTGAGTTGATCGCCTTTAACGCTGCTTGACTATCAGATAAGATGATAAGATATAAGCAATATCATGATACATTTAGATTCAAACACTTAAATAGTTGAGGAATGGGGAAAATAGTGTATCGTAATTGTTGGCGTAAATATATTATCTTTGTAGATACGGTAGTGTTTTTTCTGTGTGTGCTAGGAAGTAAATTTTCATGCATATTTTCATCGGTAGGTTTGTATTTTTGGTGTCCTGAATAACAGCCTAGGTAAAGCATCTAGCTCAGTTGCTAGCTTAGAATTAGAATTATTAAAGTTAGTAACTCGCATTTTCATTGAAGGACACTGTTACACTTAGGGCGAATATTGAAAGACATTATTGTATGCGAAACAACAGCTGAAGAGGAGTAACTAGAAATGAAAAATCTTTGCTCCCTAGGTACTCTTACAAAATAAAAAAAAACACCCAGTATATCTGTACAGTTTCTAAAAAAAACATAATATGTGTACAGGGTGGGTCAAATTCGACGCTTTTAAATGGAAACACCCTTTTCTATAGGAGATAGACGAAAACTAATATCGGTGTCCGAAGCTCAATTTTCATCAAAAACATGATGGTGAAAATCGCACATCAATATCTGTTACCGTTTCGGAGTTACGGGCTGTTTCTCAAAAATTTGCATTTTTAACAAATCGCTGTAACTTTTTTGCTATGGAAAATTTTGTATTTCTATGCAAACATTTCCAAAGCATCTTTTTACGTAGAATTTAATGGTTTAAGTATATTTTTTTTAAATTAATAATTTAAGAGTTATCAACAGAAAAATTGATTTTTTATTTAGGACACCCTCTATATTTTTAATTAACTGAAATGAATTTAAAATTACGTTTCCAAAAATATGGCACACTCGATATTTTGTTATAATCCCCTTTTTTGCATAACAGCCGGTGCCGTTCAAAGCCTACTTATTTAAAGCGGGCAAATTTTTATATATTCTATATCTCGAAGAGGAATCGAGCAAAATATCAAGTGTGTTATATTTTTGGAAAGGTAATTTGAAATTATTTTCAATAAATTAAAAATATACAGGGTGACCCATATAAAAAATCAAATTTTCTGTTGATAATTCTTAAATTATTAATTTTAAAAAAATTATACTTAAACCATTAAATTCTACGTAAAAAGGTGCTTTGAAAATGATTGTATAAAAATACAAAATTTTCCATAGCAAAAAAGTTACAGCGATTTGTTAAAAATGCATATTTTTGAAAAACACCCAGTAACTCCGAAACGATAACAGATATAGATATGCGGTTTTCACCATCATGTTTTTAACAAAAATTGAGCTCCAGACACCGATATTAGTTTTTGTCTATCTCCTATAGAAAAGGGTGTTTCCATTTAAAAGCGTCTAATTTGACCCACCCAAGTACTCAAGAAAATATATCTACTACTGTATAATACTACTGCGAGTACTACTGTTTCCCTTGTTCAAACTGTAAAACTATCCTAGCTAGATTTCCAAGAGAGTTTTTTCAATTTTCACAAAAAATACTTTTTTTTATTTTTCGGATTTTGTATGTTTTGACTAGCTACTTTTACAAAGAAATCAGTAATAATAGTAATTAACTTGTCGATTACGTGGCTGTCTCTCAAATACGACAAAATCGATCGGATGGCAAAATTATTTTTGACCGGCTCGCATGCGACACAGTAAATCAGCGAATAGTCGCAATTATTTTCGGAGAAATTTATTGTAAATTAGGTTAGTTGTCGTTGTAGGAAAGCGATGCGTTTAATGAATTTCCATCGATTCGGAAACAGAACGCTATGTTGGTTCTGTTCCGGAAGTTTGATTATAAAACTATAGATTTGAAATAAGAACAAAATGCACAGAAATACGATAAGTTAAAATAAATTTGTTTGTAAGTAATTAAAACAATTTTTAATTTTTAATGTATCTTTCTTTATTTTTTAAAAATACATTTTTTTAAAACGGTTGATATACCTGGGTTACCCTGTATAGCTGAGCCTGACTCAGGGTTACCCTGTATAGCTATTTTGACTATACACGTTCCTATATCTAAAATAAATCGTTTTTAAGTTATTTAAGATTTAATTTGAAAACGTATATTTTTCTAGATTTTATCTAGTTTCCTTTGACATTAAGTGTCAAACAGTCAGGCAATTTATTTCCATCTGTCAGAAAACGAATTACTTGAATTTCCTATATTATAAATATTGTTGCCCCCCTTAAGAGTTTAAAAAGTGTATTTATAAAAATATATCTCGTACTTTCGCTCTTCAGTGATATCTAATAATTGATATTATTAATAATCGTATGATCGAAAAAAAAAAACAGCGCAAAGTTGGCTTGGAAATGATGATCGATAACGTACTGCTTTTTGAACAGAGTGCCACAATATGACACGGCCATTAGACCTATTGTTTTACATCACTTGACGTTTAAAGTCATAGGCTACTGATTAAAAATAATCTTTAATTATTAATCTTACTTATTTAATAAATTAAAGATTAATCCATGGATTAATTATTATCTCTATTATTATCTTTGATCCATGGATTCTGCATGCAGCCAGAAGATCGGTCGGGTCGAAAAATCTCGTCTGCTTAAATTCTTTGTGCTCTTTTTGGCAAAAAAACGATAAATAATGAATTAAATACTCTGTGAACACAAGAGGGTGGTAAAAAGTCCTTACTGTCTTCAGATGAGGATGGAACAAACCATCAGGGGTACCACAAAGTTGAAAATTCGGCTTGCCACAAACAAACTTGGCTTGGAAATGATGATCGATAACGTACTGCTTTTTGAACAGAGTGCCACAATATGACACGGCCATCAGATCTATTGTTTTACATCACTTGACGTTTAAAGTCATAAGCTACTGGTTAAAAATAATCTTTAATTATTAATCTTACTTAGTTAATAAATTAAAGATTAATCCATGGATTAATTATTATCTCTATTATTATCTTTGATCCATGGATTCTGCATGCAGCCAGAAGATCGGTCGGGTCGAAAAATCTCGTCTGCTTAAATTTTTTGTGCTCTTTTTGGCAAAAAAAGGATAAATAATGAATTAAATACTCTATGGACACAAGAGGGTGGTAAAAAGTCCTTACTGTCTTCAGATGAGGATGTAACAAACCATCAGGGGTACCACAAAGTTGAAAATTCTGTATACCTTGTTTGTGTTTTTTTGGCACAAATTAATAAAAAAAATTAAATACCCTGTGAATACACTACCAGAGGGTGGTAAAAATGATTTTTGTTTTAAGATGAGGATGGAAAATAACATTATGAGTAACAAAAGCCCTTGTTTATTTGCTTGTGTCCTTTTGGGCAAAACTTAATAAGAAGTGATGAATTAAATACCTTGTGGATACACTACAAGAGGGCGGTAACAGCTCCTTCATGTCTTCAAATGAGGATGGAACAAACCATTAGGAGTACCACAGATCCAAATATCCCGTATGTCTAACTTGACGAAATGAATTTACTTTGTTGAAATAACATATCACACAAATAATGAGATGGGTGTTCAGATTTACAATTAAATTACCCCTGGATTATATTTGAAGAAAGATAAACACGTATAAATTGAAAAAAAAATAAAACAACAAATATTACTATCACCGAAATTATTCCCTTATATATTTTAGAGGATCTTTTTTCAGTGTTATGGACTAGTATACTTTTATTTCATACTTGTGTCATAAATGAAAACTCAGCAAAAAAAATATAATTAATATCGATAAAATTGCAGTTTTTTTAATTTGGGTATCTTTATATTTTTGCTCTTCATAATATGCATCATCTACATAAAGTATTATCTCGTTAAAGTAAATTACTCAACTCTATTCACAATAGAGCTAGCTCTCTAATGTTTTTTATCTCTTTTCTTGTTTTATCTTTCACGAAAGGCAACTAACGCTTTATCTTAATTTCCTTCTCGCCTGTCTGTTCCGCTTGAATCGAAAATTACAACCGAAGACACTAATTACTAAATACATCCGATTAATTCCTACTTGGATGCTGATAACCGAACTAAACCATCG
Source organism: Sitophilus oryzae (assembly GCF_002938485.1). Classification (NCBI taxonomy): domain Eukaryota; kingdom Metazoa; phylum Arthropoda; class Insecta; order Coleoptera; family Curculionidae; genus Sitophilus; species Sitophilus oryzae. Next base: position 2,169,043 of record NW_022147540.1, read on the forward strand.
GCTAAATCGGAGATAAGCTGCAAATTGATCGAACAACAACGTGGGGTAATCCTGTAATAGATATTTACGTTGTAAGTACGGTAAATCAACTTTTACAGTGTAAGTGAGATGTTTATGGCAAGGCGATGTAGGAATCGAGACCACAATTTCGAATCGATTACTGTAAAAGCTAATTGACATACAATATTTTATTTCATACTGTTTCAATAACATCTTATAAAGTCCTTCTACTCTGAGTACCAGAAGAAGAAGATCATAGATCTACCTTAAAGCAGAACTCAAGAAACTACCCCATCCGTAATCTGGAATGAGTCCTCCAACGGTCTAAGAGAATCGAAGATATTTCTCAGAACTTAAGGCAAGAACTTCGATAAGAACAACCTTCGTATTGTCCCCATAGGTTTTTTAACAGGACACTCCTTGGAAAAGCTAACTGCGAGAGTATTGAAGTCATGATTACAAAATCCCGTTTAATTTGGGCTGGTCACGTATGCAGAATGCAAGAAAACCGCATACCAAAATTTCTTCTTTGCGGTGAGCTTGTAGACAGTAAGAGGAGGCCGGGTGGACAACTCATAAGGTACAAGGATATTTTCGACGAATACTTAAAGGGGATTAGCATGCAGAATGAGTAGGAAGAAGTAGCTCACAATAGAGCACAATGGCGAAGAATTGTAAACTCAATTAACAGCGACAACCAAAAAGTAAAGAGGCAACAAAGTAATAAGATTTTTGAACTCGACTGTCAGTGGCTAGAACTGTTTATTATTCACTTTTTGAGTCGCACCTCAGGTATGCCCTTCCATTCTGGGGTACGTGTTGTGCGACTCAATTTGACCGCATTTTCAAGCTCCAGAAGAGAGCTGTTCGATATTCACTGGGACTAAACAGCAGAACTCATTGCCAGGACTTTTTTAAAAAATTAAAAATATTAACTCTTCCTTCCTTATTTATATTTGAATCCGTTTGCCTAATACGAAAGCATGTATCAGCTTCTCAAGAAAGGCCATCTCACACTTATCCACTCAGGAACGCGAAGCAAGCTCTTTATCTACCTCCCCACGCTCAGAGTTAGTTAAAAGTTCAATATTATACAACTCGAAAAAAATGCACAATCACCTGCCATTTGAAATCAAATCCATAACATCATTTTATTCATTTCGCAAAGCCTTGAACTCTTATTTACTAGACAAGGCTTTCTATGCCGTAAATGAATTATATTTTGATAATCGAATTTGATCTTGTAAACACTGGTCTGATGTTTTCTATTGCTATATTTACTAATGACATCGAAATAAATTTATTTAGAGGTCATTGATATTTACTATAAACTAACTAAATATTTTTGAATATTACTTTTATTTTTTTTATTCTTTGACATTGTAAACATTTATAAATGTTTATTTTAAACAATAAGACTGACAATATTATTTGTATAATGTTTTGTATTATCTTTTGTTTGTTTGTTTGTGTACCTTGTTTGTTTACTTTGTTTGTTTATTTTACCTTTGTCTACAAATTGTAAATTTTTTTGACAATAAAGGCATTTATTTATTTGAATGACCGTAGTGCGGTAGACAGATCACGTATCGGGCTTTTCAGTCACAGAAGAGCTCATGAAAAAAAAACGCCTTGCGTGACCATTTTCTGGTGCGTGTCAAATACTTGTCAACGAGTGATGGCAGTATGTAGTATATATGGACTGTATGATGAGTTATAACTCACGAAAGGGAGACACGATAGATCTATAAGGTCTGATTAAGTTCTTCCTTCCATACAATGTACAATCTACAAGTTCAGAGGCGAATAACAGAGCATTGGAAGTTAGAGTCATGGATGCTTTAGTGATTACAGAAATTTTATTCTAATACAGCAACAAAAAATCACACTAAATAGCTAGTTCATACTTAAAAATCAAACGAAATTTGAAGAAAAACACCCGTTATATACAGGGCCATATAATGAAAGCTACGGCGATATTACGATTCCTTTGTAGATTTCGTGTTGGTCTTATCCTTTCGAGGATCTAAAGCCCTACTCCCATAAATCCTACCGGTTTCATTTACACGAATCCGGGAGTGACATAACTACTAACCACCGCGCGCCGTCATGTGTAATCGCAAATTAAAATAAATTATCGATTTCGGCGGTTCTAAGACTATTCGGTCACGATATGTTCTTAGGCTTGGAGAGAAGAAGGTTCTATAAATTCACAGGAATTGAAAATTGAAGGCAGGAGAAATAACATGAGTTATACAGGGTGAGTCTTAAATAAGTGGAAATATTTTTAGGGGTAGTATGAGGTACTCGGTGGCGTAGAGGTACAGGCTCTCGTCTACCAATCTCAAGGTAGTGGGTTCGAATCCCACACCCGGCATTTCATCAGCCGACTATTTTTATAAAAATAAAAATAAATAAACAAAAATACGAGTAGCGGAAAATGGGGCCAAAAAAACCCTACATATATGCTTATTCTCTGTATTAAATTTATCAGACCGAAGGGAACAGCCATTCGACGACCGGTTTCGGAGATTTTTCTCCATCGTCAGGCCGACTTTGCTGTAACCCTCGATCTGACCAACGAAAAGCAGAGAATAGCATTTGAGTACAAAACGTACTACCATGGCGAGAGTGCTAGACGCTCTACGCCATCTAGCGGTAGCTGTGACAATCACAGATCGTACCGCCAAAATTAAAACCAGCGGCCTACTGGACAAACATGCTTGCTTCATCCACGTACTCGTATTTTTGTTTATTTACTATATATACCCTACCTAAGCCTTCTTAGCTCCATCTACGGTAACGTGGATGAAGCAAGCAAAATAAAAATAGTTTGGGTACCTAGGTCGACTCAGCCTTAAATGAGTACATGGGATTCACAATCCTGAGGTAATAATAGGCGGTTGAAGCGTAGTGCTAGCCACATTACCTTCCTTGTATACCCAACGGCTCTAGTATGGCAAGCTGTACCTTGCTACTCCCAAGGCGTTAAACGCTATATACGGGAACTATTATTATTATATATTAGTATGAGGTTTTTTTGCAAAAAAGATCTTTAAAATTTGAAATTTTTTGAAAATATTTTGGTTAACTTACCCTATAACTTTTTAGCCTACCATACCAATAGGTATGATAGGCTATATTAAGATCGACAAAAAAAAGTTTTTTTTTTAAATTCACTCAAAATGAGATATTTGGGTCATAAATGACCTAAATACAAAATATTTTCATGGTGTCTGTCTGTCTGTCTGTTTGTCCGTCCGTCTGTCCGTCTGTCTGTCTCACGGTGGGGTATTAGCATGAAAAAGATGATCGAAATTCGATAAAGCAAATGTGTTTAAGATTTCCAAAAAAAAGATAAATGATAAGTTAAATCATCTCTGCCATGAGTGGCGTTGCTATGGGTGTCTTTAGTTGCATTCATTTGTTTCAACGAAACGTCAAAGTTGTTACTTCTCACAGATAAGAGGTAAATCGCTAAATTTTATGTTTAAAATTATAAATTGTTGTTGTTCTTGTGCTCTTTTTACGTTTATATTATTGTTTTGATTGAAAATGGCTCGGCAAGCTGCAGGTATGTATTCTACAAAAACGTATTATTTATTTTGATATTCTCTATACTAACGATTTTTTTGCAACGAAAAGTTAGGCGTTCAGAAAATTTGATTAAATTTGTGACATTTTTTATTATACTTAGAGATTTAGTTGCGCATTTCGAAGAATTCAGCATATTGTCTATATACGTTTTACTTAGTAAACATTGGGCTTTCATACAGTAAAATAAAATACTGCGACTTTTTGCGATTTTGCTGATAAAATGAGAAAAACATTCTTGGTTTCCTCTAATTTGCCGATCAGTGATATACTAATGCGAGGTGTAAACCGCGATGGCATTGTTGTGTACAAAGCGATCGCATTAGTGCCATTAGCAGTATAGCACAATTTGGCATTAGTAGCGACTTTAGTGGTATGGGCATTGTTCGCGGATCAGTCGTAGCATTAGTAGTATTAGTTGCGATATTACTACTGGCACTGACCGTGGAAACACTGGAACAGTGATTTTTCTTCCTTTTTTTAGAATCGACGAATTATCCTTTATTTTGTTCATTTTATTTCCTCTTTAATTGAAAATAGCAATAATTTATATAAGGTCTACATAAAAAAATTTCGATCAACTATCAGTGTCAAATACCCCACTGTGCGTCTGTCCATCTCTCTGTCCGTCTGTAACACGATAACTCAAAACCCGCTAAACCGATTTTAACCAAATTTGGCACAAAAATACTGTGGCACCCGAGAATCTGGCCATTAGTTTTTGGAGGGGGTGGGGGGTTGATGATGGGGTATGAGAGGGGGTTAAAAATTTAAAAAATCGTAACTCCAAAATTACAGTAGCTAGCGAAACGCGGTTTTCAATTTAAGATTAGGAATAATATTTGCAACAAAATTTTTAATAACATCAAATTCAGTCAAAGTCGCAGTTTTTGAGATAAAAGAAAATTGGAAAAATTCCTTTATTTTGAAACTAAGGCCCTGTTCCCAGAAGAATCCCTGACTAGTCAGCGCGTTTCTTATTGGTTGAAATGTGTAGAAACCAGACGAACAATCAGGTTTTTCGGCATTTTAACCAATGAGAAACGTGCTGACTGGTCAGGGATTCCTCTGGGAACAGACCTGAAAAGAACTGCCTACCAACTTTATATTAACATATTTTAGTATGGGCGGCTATACGTGCCTCCCGGTGCCAATTTTTTTAGATAAAAAACGAGATTTGGTATGTTAGTATATGACATAAATTAGGATTGATTGACGTATTCAATCGTTTTCGGTCACTTCCTGTTTCACCGGAAGTGTCTACAAGTTTTGATTTTTAAATGGCACCCTCGGCATTTTTTTAATTCATTCGATAGAAAATGACACTCTGAATAGAATGACGTACCACATGTTAACTTTTGACATTTTCATATACAGGGTGGTCCGAACTGTATTCCGGAAACTTCGGGAGCATATTCTGCAGATAAAAAGAAGTAAACAACTTCTTATAAATATATGTCCTAAAATGCTTAGTTTCGGAGATACAGGGTGTAGAAGTTTCATTTTTATTTCGATTTTTTCCAAATAATTTCTGAAGTAAAGTAAATATTTGGATGAAAATTCGTGTCTAATAGTTTTTTGACATGAGAGATTTGATTTTGATGTCATTATGACTCTTATTTGTAGAGGGCGCCACCTACATGTGATTTAACTGTTTTGAAGAGTAATAACTTTTTGTCCGTACCTGTATAGAACTGCTGAGTTAAAAAATATACATTTTCGCATTTTTTACGTAAAAAATATCTCTTGGTAAAAATCGTTACGAGCAACCCTTCTCGAGATATTTAGAAGGGAATTAGTCGATACATGTTATTATTGACAAAAAATAAACATGTTGAGTAGATAGTTATTGGACTAAAAAGATAAATTTTTTAAATTAATCATAAAATTATACTCGAAAAAATGATGATTGGTGATGATTTGACACAAAAACATTTCAAATTTATGATTTCCGTCTACTAACTATTTAGTCAACATGTTTAATTTATGTCAATGATGTCAATGATCTTTTTTACGTTAAAAACGTCGTAAATGTATATTTTTTTACTTAGTAGTTTTATACAGGTACGGACGAAAAGTTATTATTCTTCAAACAAATTAAAAATATGTAGGTGGCGCCCTCTACAAGTAGGAGCCATATTGACATCAAAATCTAATTTCTCATATCAAAAACGGAATTAGTACTGGGAGAATTGTCAGATCAGGGGCTTGGAACACCCTCAAAAAGGAAATACCACTCCTGCAACTCCCAGTGGACGATATGCCAAGAACGTACAACTTTGACAAACATGTCAATGTAGTATTGAGCAATAAGAAGGATTGGAAGAGCGAAACGCTTGCCCATCAGTTAAAAGACCATACCATAACTTGGTATACTGATGCTTCCAAATCCAATACGGGAACAGGGATCGGAGTGTTTGGGCCGAGAGCTAATTACTCCGAACCAATGGGCCCTAGTATCCTACAGGCAGAAATCTACGCTATCGAGAGATGCGTACAACTTATCTTAGATAGGAACTATCGGACACAAGAAATAGCCATCTTATCTGATAGTCAAGCAGCGTTAAAGGCGATCAACTCAGTATCAATCGATTCGAAATTGGTCAAAGAATGCTTAGAGAAGCTGAATAAATTAGGCAAAGAAAACAAAGTCCTCCTACACTGGGTGCCTGCTCACCAAGGGATGAGAAGGCAATGAAAAAGCAAATAATCTTCTAGCTAGGAAAGGGCGAACACTCCACTAACTGGACCAGAACCGTTCTGCTTTCCAAGTGGTAACCAACTCAAGGCGGAACTCAAGAACTTGGAAGATTCCATCCCTGTAACCTGGAATGGAAATCTTGCAATGGTCTAAGACACTCGAAGAAGTTTCTGAGGGCTTATGATCAAGAAAAATCACAGATCTTTCTGAGTAAGAACAATCTTCGGATTGTCACGGGGTTTTTAACAGGACACTGTCTCCTCAATGGACACCTCAGTAGATTGAAACTAAGAAGAAACGGCGAATGCAGATTCTGTGGGAAAGATGGGGAAACACCAGTACACCTCATCACTGAGTGCGCCGAGACGACAACCATTCGTGCCATGAATTTTGGTACCACTGATATTGGAGATGGAGAACTACCCTCTATAAAACCGTCCCAGATACTGGCTTTTGTCAAAGTCCTGGGACTGTATGATGAGTTATGATTCAAGAAAGGGGGACACAATGGATCTGTAAGGTCGAAGTGATTAACCCCCCTCCCACTCATTCTAAATTCTAAATTCTAAATTCTCATATCAAAAAACTCCCAGACACCAAATTTCATCTAAATATTGATGTTACTTCTGAAATTATTTGGAAAAAATCGAAATAAAAATGAAATTTCTACACCTTGTTGCTCCGAAACTAAGCATTTTAGAACATACATTTATAAGAACTTTTTTACTTATTTTTATCTGGAGAATATGCTGCTGAAGTTTCCGTAATAACAGTTCGGACCACCCTGTATTGTTTATTTGAAATTGTAACATGCATATATTTAAGACTCAAAATATAAGACCTGTAAAATCAGCAAATTCGAAGCATATGCATAAATCCTAAAAATCAATTAATCAACAAATTGTATGAATAACCGTTTATTAACGAATCTCTTAATTATCTGAACACATGATAGAGCATAAACAAGTTCATTCATATTAGAGTTAACGAATATATTTCATTGAAAAACCTCCGCTGCCTCCAAACAGGAAATTCATCGCATTCAGCTTCGATATACTACTCAATACAAATCGACTCTCTATTACAATGATCATAACCGAGTGGCTGGTAATTAGCTGGGAACTATAAAACAGGTTAATTGCAAATTGCCAATAATTTCAGTAGGGGTGGAGTGGAGGAGGGTGAAGGGGAATAGGGTCTTGTTCGTCATTTAATTATCGAGGAATCTATCGCCGCAACGGTCGCTAATTAGAGTGCACAAAACGAGAATGGGCGGAAATTGACGATGGTATTCGGTAATTAATGAATATTTTTAATAAAAGGAGTGGATATTGATATAATCCTGAAATTTTATCTGAAGATTATTTCTTTAAAGAAATTATGGAAACCTTCAAACTCGTACTCTTTTTATTTTTAAATGGCGCTTACTGCCAGTTGGCCTTAAGAAGGTTGTCATTTTTTTATATTGAGTAAAACTGATTTTTAAATGGTGTAGCTTAAAATTCGTTGAACCTTAAAATTTTAATTTGTTTTGTTCTAGTGGGCTAATTATGATGATTCTTGTAACTAATCTGTAGCTAAATTATTTGGCTTTTTAGTATTTCTAAGTAAAAGTTTCCATCTGTCAATTATACGAGAGAAAACAAAATGTTTATATTTTGGTGAATGTTTGAAACACTCTGTGGAGTACGGTAACGAAAGCAAGGGATTTAAAAATCATTTTATCATCGAGGTACGTATTCTCCCCATAGTTTGTTTTGTGATTAATCACAATAGCTTTATTTTCAATGGAGATATAATAATAATAAATGCCTTTATTGTCAAAAAAATTTTCAATTTGTAGACAAAGGTAAACTAACAAACAAAGTAAAAAAACAAGGTACACAAACAAACAAACAAAAGATAATACAAAACATTATACAAATAATATTGTCAGTCTTATTGTTAAAATAAACATTTATAAATGTTTATAATGTCAAAGAACAAAAAAAAATAATATTCAAAAATATTTAGCTAGTTTATAGTAAAATATCAATGACCTCTAAATAAATTCATTTCGATGTCATTAGTAAATATAGCAATAGCAAACATTAGACCAGTGTTTACAAGATCAAATTTGATTTTCAAAATATAATTCATTTCCGGCGTAGAAGCCTTGTCTAGTAAATAAGAGTTCAATGCTCTGCGAAATGAAAAAAATGCTGTTATGGGTTTGATTTCAAATGGCAGGTGATTGTGCATTTTTTTCGAGTTGTTGTATAATATTGAACTTTTAACTAACTCTGAGCGTGGGGTAGGTAGATAAAGATCTTGCTCCGCGTTCCTGAGTGGATAAGTGTGAGATGGCCTTTCTTGAGAAGCTGATACATGTTTACATACATACATATACATACAGCCGTTACTCGCTGACGAGTATTCGACACACATAAAGAAAATGGTCACGCAAGGCGTTTTCTTTCATGAGCTTTTCTGTGACTGAAAAGCCCGATACGTGATGTTATCTGCCTACCGCACTCCGGACATTCAAAAATCTCATTGCTTTGTTGCCTCTCTACTTTTTGGTTGCCGCTGTTAACTGAGTTTACAACCCTTCTCCATTGAGTTCTATTGTGAGCTGCTTTTTCCCACTCATTCTGCATGTTAATTCCCTTTAAATTTTCGTGGAAAATGTCCTTGTATCTTTTCAGTTGTCCACCCGGCCTCCTCTTACCGTCCACAAGCTCACCGTAAAGCAGAGATTTTGGTATGCGGTTTTCTTGCATTCTGCATACGTGACCAGCCCATCTTAAGCGGGATTTTGTGACCATGACTTCAATACTCTCGCAGTTAGATTTTTCAAGGACCGATACGTTTGAGACATGATGGAACCACCGGACTCTTAAGAGTTGTCTAAGGTGTCTCTGTTGCAACTTGTTCAATGCGTTCATGTGTCGGCGGTAAGGCACCCAGGTTTCGCTCCCATATATCATGGTGGGGATTATAATTGCTCGGTATACTGCAAGTTTTGTTTTTGTACTCAAGTCATGATTGTAAAAACCCTGTCTTTTAATTTCCAGAATGCCCTTGAGGCGCTACTAATCCTGTGCTGAATTTCAGAGTCAATATTGGCCTTTTCCGAAATCAAACTGCCAAGGTAATTGAATTCCGCCACATATTCCAATAGTTCTTCTCCGATTTTTATAGCATTGTTGTGATCTTCCGGGTGAGTGCACATGATTTTAGTTTTGTCGATGTTTAGCTTAAGGCTCAAAGCCTCGTATGCCCAGGTATATGTGTTCAACATTTCTTGTAATTGTTGTACCGTGTTTGCAACTAGAGTGCAGTCGTCAGCGTATTGAAGTTCTGTGATAAATTTTGTACGTGTTTTTGCCCTGAGTCTTTTTATGTTGAACAGACCGCCGTCATATCAGTATCTAATGCCCAATCCTCTCTCCTGCAGTTTGCTGTCCACTATAATGGAGAGCGCTGCCATGAATATGTTGAATAGGAGAGGCGCTAAGACACATCCCTGCCTAACTCCTGTATTTGTTAGGAATGGGTCTCTCAGTGATCCATGATGTGACACTCTTGACTTGTTGTTTTGGAGGCTTTTACACACTGTAAGAAATTTGTTGGGTACTCCGAACTTTTCCATAATTGCCCAAAGCGCATCTCTGTTCACAGAGTCGAAGGCTTTTGTTAGATCGATGAATGCAACATAAAGTTTAGACTCCTGCTCTTTTACTTTTTCCTGTAGTTGACGGATGGAAAATATGGAATCGACGGTGCCGCGGTTGGTACGAAAACCCCTTTGCGATTCTGGAAGGATTTTTTCTATATATGGGTGCAGGCGGTTTGACATTATTTTTGCAAGAATTTTTCCGCCGATAGCCAATAGCGAAATTCCCCGGTAATTTCCGCAGTCTGATGCACTTCCTTTGTTCTTAAATATATTCACTATATTCGCGTTGCGAAAATCGTGAGGTACCTCTCCGCTTTCCCATACGACATCAAAGAGAGCCTTAAGATGATCCATAATTTCTTTACTTGCACACTTATAGATTTCCGCCGGAATCGCGTCACAGCCAGCTGATTTGTTGCTGTTTTATGGAGGTCTTTATTTCTTTTCTGTTATTGGGATGTCTAATACATCGAGGCTGTTATACTGAGATATTGTGTTTAATGCTTCCATATTGGGGTTGTTTTCTTGGTTAAGGATATGGCTGTAATGTTCTTTCCAGCGATTTCGGGTTTGTTCTTCCTCTTTTAGAAGTTCGTCATTTTGTGCCATGATTGGGCAGCTTACCTTCTTGGTTGGACCGTATACTTCTTTTACAGCCTCAAAGAATTTACGATAATCGTGATGCGTGGCGTACTCTTGAATCTGATTCACTTTTTCTGACCACCAGTTATCCTTTACTTGGCGCAAGTAAAACCAAAGTCTACCAGTCTCGGATTATGTGGATTTGCAGTGACTGCTTGATGTGCTCTATGCTTTTGTTCCAACAAAACCTGTATATGCGGTTGATTTTTGTTAAACCAGTCTGGTTGTTTCTTTTTGTTCGACTTTTCCAGTACTGCTTCGCTGGTTTTATGAATCGTACCCCTTAATTGTGTCCAGCCTTGTTCAGCTTCCAAGATTGAGATTGAAGTTGTCGGTGGAAGTGATTCTTTGATGGCTTCCCGGAGGGCGTAGGCGGTATTGTTGTTCTCTAGACCCCGCATGTTCAATCTGGTCATGTTGTTTTGCATTTTACAGTGTGGATGTTTGGGTTTTAACTGGATTTTCATTTTTAAAATTAAAAGTCGGTGGTCAGTGCCGCATTCGGCATCTATTCTGGCTTTTGTGAGCATAACATCTTTTAGATGCGTCCTTCGAACGATTATGTGGTCTACTTGATGCCAGTGGCCTGATCTAGGATGTTTCCAGGTACCTTTGAACTTGTCCTTCAACATGAACCACGTATTGGTTATGCAAAGATTATACTCTGCGCATGTTGTTAATAAGCGTTCACCATTGCTATTTAGGTTTCCTATTCTATGTTTTCCCAATACGTCAGGCCATATTTCCTGTTGTTTGCCAACACGGGCATTAAAGTCACCTAGCAAGATGATCCGTTCGTGCTTTGGAATTCGTTAGAGTGCGTTTTGTAAAGCTTGGTAAAATTTATCCTTATCCTCAATTTTACAGTCAAGGGTGGGAGCGTAGACACTAATGATGTTGACGTAAGTTTTGTCTGATATGGGGTACCTTAGGGTCATAAGACGTTCGTAGACACCAATAGGTACTTCTGTTAACTTGGTGGCGATTTCGTTTTTGATCGCAATGCCTACGCAATGAATTCTTCTGTGTGTTGCGGGGTGACCTTTCCAAAAGAAGGTGTAATGGTCCTCAGTGAGACTATCTTCATCCGCAAAGCGGGTTTCGCTTAGAGCGGCAACATCTATATTTAATCGGTGGAGTTCCTGTGAGACCAGTGCTGTTCTTCTCTCTGGTCGATTTGAATTTATCTTGTCCAGTAGAGTGCGGACGTTCCACGCCGCAAACGTGAAACATTCATGTTTTTTGTTTCTCCGATGATACGCTCGAGTAGGCACCCCCTCCCGGAGATCCGATTGAGGGGGTATTTTACCTCCGGACGATAATTTTGTCCCACTCGAATGTTACATCATTGCTGTGTGTAAGCTGCGTGAAAAGGTTTAACTGTGGCGGTTACGCTGCCGCACAGTTTTGGCTGCAACTGTAGCACGGGATGGCTATGGCACACTGAGGACCGCGACGATAGTTCCCTTGTGCTACGTTCTCGGCTAGCTAGGTGTATTTTATTACTCCTTTTCCCCAGAAGATGGTAGGTCTGAGGGTTGTATAAGGTTATACCGCCTATACTCGGACGTCAGAGCCTCGTTTGTGTAAACAGGGTGCACCACGTGAAGGTGAGGTTGACTTTTGGGTAAGCTAGGCTATATGTATCGCTTCAATACCCCTTGCACCCCAAACATATATACATGTTTACGTATTAGGCAAACGGATTCAAATATAAATAAGGAAGGAAGAGTCAATATTTTTAATATTTTAAAAAAGTCCCGGCAATGAGTTTGCTGTTTAGTCCCAGTGAATATAGAACAGCTCTCTTCTGGAGCCTGAAAATGCGGTCAAATTGAGTCGCACAACACGTACCCCAGAATGGAAGGGCATACCTGAGGTGCGACTCAAAAAGTGCATAATAAACAGTTCTAGCCACTGACAAGTTAAGCTCCTTAGAAACAGTACCTTAATGCAAAACAGGCAGAGCTCAATTTTTTGACAAAGCTTCGATATGTATGTCCCATTTCAGAGAATTGTCCACAACAAGCCCCAAGAACTTTACAGATTTGACGACGTCAATGGTGGTGTTGTTAAGTACAAAAGGCTGCAACGAGTTTTTATACGACAAAGCTTTAGTTTTAGAAATGTTGAGAGTCAGGAGGTTCGAATCGCACCAAGATTTAATGGTGATTAAGTCATTTGATATAATCCTATGAAGTGCCGTGATGTCCTTGTTGTTCCAAGTGAAGCTAGTGTCATCCGCAAAAAGACATTTTTGCCACTGATGTTTATGTTAGTAATGTCGTTAATAAAAAGAAGAAACAAAATAGGGCCTAGTACTGAGCCTTGTGGTACTCCACATTCTATTGGCTTGCTAGAAGACAACGTGGTATCCACCCTCACAAGTTGACTTTTGTTGCTCAGATACGACTTAAACCATTCGAGAGATGATCCCCTGAACCCATAGTGCTGCAGTTTATTAATTAAGATCTTAAAATTTTACACATTTATCATCAATTTTACATTTTCAACATCGATTTACACAATCGAACGCCTTAGAAAAATCACAGAAAATTGTTGCTGTAGAGTGATGGTTGTTTAGGCTGGAGTAAACATTATTAAGGAGGGAAAACATAGCGTCATTTGTGGACTTGTTGCTTAGAAATCCAAATTGGTATTCAGTAAGTATTTTGTACTTAAACAGAAAAGATACCAGCCTTCTTTTAACCAATCTTTCTACGATCTTAGATAGCGTTGGAAGGAGTGCAATTGGGCGATAGTTAGAAGCTTCATTTTTGTCTCCTCCTTTATGCAGAGGAATGATTATTGCCGTCTTAAGACATTTTGGAAAAATACCATTTTGGAACGACATGTTTATTAAAGTTGTTAGGTGATTCAGAGTGCTTTCTGGTAGATTCGAAAACATTTTTAAAGTTAACCCGTCCGTCCCAGAAGAGGATTTATTTTCGATGGTATTAATTGTACTGCGAAGCTCTTCTAAAACTACGGGCGAAAAAAAGAAACTGTGTAAGTTTACAATATCATTAGAGAGATAAGAAAGTGGATTATGAGGAGGACATACGGTATTAGTTAAGTTTTTCGCTACATTTACAAAGTAATCGTTAAGGTTCTCAGGTGAGGTAGAGATATTAAGCTAGAAGAAGCTTTGTTTCTCAACTCATTCACAATAGACCATGTTTCTTTAGCAACAATACCAGAATTGACTATTCTCCTATTATAATAAAGGTCCTTAGCGGCTCTTATAGTCTTATGATAAATTTTTCTGTATAGTTTTACGTAATTGTGGAAGAAGAGACTGTCTGAGAATTTTTTTAAGTGAGATAATGAACGCATGTTTTAAGAAGATATGCGTAGACCTTTAGTGGTCCAAGGTTTATTATGCTTATTTTTTTATAGGCCTAAGAGGAAAGGATTTGAACGCTAGACTGGTTAATGTTTTTACGAAAATAGAAAATTCGGTGTCATATTGACATCAAAATCAAATTTCTCATGCCAAAAAACTCCCATACACCAATTTTCATCCAAATATTGACGTTACTTCAGGAATTATTTGGAAAAAATCGAAATAAAAATGAAACTTCTACACCCTGTATCTCCGAAACTAAGCATTTTAGAACATACATTTATACGAACTTTTTTACTTATTCTTATCTGAAGAATATGCTGCCGAAGTTATACATAAATCCTAAAAATCAATTAATTAACAAACTGTATGAATAACCGTTTATTAACGAGCCTCTTAATTATTTGAACACACGGTAGAGCATAAACAAGTTCATTCATATTAGAGTTAACGAATATATTTCACTGAAAAAAACAATAAATGCCTTTATTGTAAATTTTTTTGACAATAAAGGCATTTATTTAATTTATTCATAAATATATTTTGAACACCCCTGTAGCATTTAACTAAAATATCTTTTTCTTCATCTCTATAAAACTCTCCTACCAAATTTTGGTAGTCCAACTTACCACACTGAAATCTAACATTTGTTTAAACAAAACTAAATATTACAAAAACTATTAATTTTAGATAAATAACATTATATATAAAAAAGTTATACAATTTTACGCAGAATCTAAAAATAAAATAAAAATAGGGTGTTGCATTAAAAAAAAAATGTGTTATATCCGCCACACTTTTTGAAGCACCCTGTATACTCGATAATAATTTTATAACCTATATGTTAACCTTCCCTATAACTTTTATATTTAACATTTTTTTGTAAACCTCGAAACGAATGAGATAATGGACTTTACTCTATCTTTGATAGAGTAAAGTCCATTAGTAGCCATGTGATCTCCCAAATACAATGATGTAGAACAGTAGCCCAGAAATTAAAAAAATAAATAAAATAAAGAATTTGGGACACTCTGTACTTAAATTCTATTACAAAATGTGTCAAAAAGCATATCCAAATCTACAAACTAGCCCTAACAAGCGGTGTTTGGACAAATTCTATAAAATTATTCAAACAGCAATGCCTAACATTTATCTCAAGCACATTTAACCATGCAATTATCAGCAATTAAAAGCGAACAATAATAAAAAATAATATTAAAACATCATAATTTTACCTTGATTTATGCCGCCACATCCAAATGAATCTAGTAAATTCAGTCAATAAAACAGGTTCCACTCACCTAAAAAACACAAATTAATTAAAAAATACCCGATCTCTTAATTAAAATAAATAAATAAAACACCCCCGAATTAATTATATTTAACTACTAGAATTCCTAAAATTACGTTTAACTGCATCTCCTGTATCGTAGATTACGCTCATTAAAGTTAAGTAAGACTTTTGTATTTTAGTGTACATAAAATAGTCATCGATTTTTGAGCCCAATCGTTAAAATCCAAATAAATTCGCTCAATCGTTTGATACTGCATAGATATTCTCGATCGCCGCTGTCTGCTGCAGCGAGAAACTCCATCGCGCCTTGCCATGGAAACAATTTGTCTCCCAAACTTTGACGCGTCGCCGTTTAGGTTAAAAAATTCGACAAAAATTGATCAAAATAACGCAAATAAACAAATGTTTCTAGTATCTTACCCATTTAAAAGACTTAACAGACCTCCAAGATGATTATATTACATCAAAACACACACAGGAACTATTATTTCCGGGAAAATACTATTAAAATGAGTGAAAATATTTTGTCACGCGTTCCTTGTCGGGGTTTTTGTTCACAACTGGCATAGATAAATGAAACAAGTTTAGATTGGAAAGTGCCCATAAGGACAATGTAAACACTATTTGGCGCTATTCTTGCAACGGTCGCGACCCAAAACTTTTGAAAATTTCGGAGCGGTTCGGCTTTTTCCGGAATTATATCGCCAAATATTGTTTATTCAAATTTATTATTATTTTAGTTTAATTTTATAAATAAAAGACATTGTGTTGGCTACAAGAAACTTTATTTTATATAAGGACGCATGTATGAAATACATATGAAACATTGGAAACCGACGTTATGCCACGATCCACGATGGTTTTTGCAGTTCACAGTTTACAGCACAGCTTTTTAAGTTTTTAATGCCACTTTTTCACAATTATCACCGGTTGGAGTAAATAAAACTTGAATTAAACTCATAAGATAGGAACTATTACTTTGAAAATGGACGCTATAAACACTTTTCGGAATTTTTTTAATGAGAGCGGTTTGGATTTTGAAAGATTATTATGATTTTTGAAGATTCTGACTTTGACAAGAGAAAATTATTTCTGTTTTTGCTTGCCGTTGTTCTTAGCGACCGCTATAGCAGCGCCAGATCGCGTATAACGGTCGCGACCCAAAATAATTTCGCGATCCAAAATTTTTACGGGCTTTCCAATCTAAACTTGTTGCATTTATCTATGACAACTGGCAGAAGTGTTGTTATTTTGACGTGTGCTGTGACCGAATTGACAACTTTTGATTGAATTTATTATTAATGTGATCTTAGAACAGACATATGTAATAGGTGATTTTTAATTATAGAACTTATATTTAATAGAAAGATTGTTACTGTAAGTAAATGTTTTTGGAATAGGTAATAAAAGGGCTCATTGCGGAAAATTTGTTGGTATTATACGACTTAATAATGTTTTATTAAATATTTTTATAAGAAATCATGGAAATGATGTAAAATAGAAATATTTTAGTAATATTACAG
Source organism: Sitophilus oryzae (assembly GCF_002938485.1). NCBI lineage: Eukaryota > Metazoa > Arthropoda > Insecta > Coleoptera > Curculionidae > Sitophilus > Sitophilus oryzae. The sequence continues at coordinate 2,185,804 of NW_022147540.1, forward strand.
GGATTTTTATAGAAAATTTACAACTTTCTTGCGGAATATTGAATCTTTTTAGTTTATAACACATTAGAAATTGTATAATATTTCTTTAACAATCAAGTTTAATATAAAAATATAATAGCATGAAAACATATTCTACCAAATTAAAGTAATTCTTGTGGACCGTTTAGATTTACTTTTTAATCGACGTAATAGATTATTCTTTAACCTATACTAATATATAAAATCCTTAAGTAACTGATATACTGATTAATCAGGGTTTCCACAAGAAAATTTTTGAATGTGCAGAATTTGACCATAAAAATGTGTAGCATTGTGTAGCAATCCATGACAAATAATTGTAAACTATCCAATAAGACCAAGAATAAGACGTAAAATCGCCAAATTTTAAAGCATAATTACGAGTCTCGATAAGAGTCTCACTTCCACTCGTTTGTATACGTCAATATATTCATTTCCCATTTCATTTCTTCTCATGCCAGCAAATATTGCAATGACGTCAAAATCGATGTCGCGAAACTCACGATTTTATGGAAAAATTAGATCGGTTAAAAAGTCTGTTTAAAAACTGTAAACAATTCAGGACTGTTTAATCAGCCAAATTTGTCCATAAAAACTGCAGTACTTGCTGATATGGGAGGAAAAGTGAAATAGGAATTGAATATTATTCACGTATGCCAACGAGTGGACCGAACTACAGTGAAATTCGGCCTCTGAATTTGGCCAAAGTACGTGTTATGTATTATTTAAGGAATTAAGCAATCCTGTCTATTTACCGTTTTTGACTCGACCAATAGATGACCGAAAATGATATTTGTCAGTTCAAAATTTAAAGTTCACTTGCGGCCTCTTTTAATGTAACTTAGATAACTTAAAGCAAAAAAAAAAAACAGCTTTTTGTCAGCTGATTTACTGTTCTGGTATTATTTTTTATAATAAATATGTGAATTCTCAAAATGTGTAGCACAGGCCATTGTGATAGTAGTGCAGTCATGGAAAGCAAATGTGTAGCAAAGTAATTCTTGTGGACTGTTTAGATTTACTTTTTAATGAAAATAAAATACTGATTAATCACGATCCTGCTCAAACCACTCAACGTAAGAAGCTCAATTTTGACATACAGGTTGATTCTAGGGTTTAGAGGTTCGATAGGAAGGGATTTTTCAAATATTACAATATTTTTTATTTAAAAAACGCTCAAGTTTCCGAAAAAACGCTTAAATACGTATATTTTATTTTGTTTTTTTTACATACTTTAAGATTTTTTAAAAATGTATACAGGGTGTTTCGAAAAATCTGGTCATTGATGAATCACGATCCTGCTTAAAGCGCTTGACGTAAAAAGCTGATTTTTGGAAAACAGATTGACTTTAAGGTGTAGAGGTATGATAAGAAGGGATTTTTCGAAACTCGAATACTAAGGGGGTGAAACTATCCCTCAAATATTAAAATATTTTTTATTTAAAAACCGGTGAGTTTTTCGGAAAAACTCTTAAACACGTATATTTTATTTTGTTGTTTTACATATTTTAAGATTTTTTATAAATTTATACAAGGTGTTTCATAAAATATGACCATTGAGTAATCACGATTCTGCTTAAACTGCTTGATGTTTAAAGCTGATTTTTGGCAAACGAATTGACTGTGGGGTGTAGAGTTTCGATATGGAGAGGTTTCTCGAATCTCAAATTCCAAGAGGGTGAAAACGCCCCTCAAATATTACAATATTTGTTATTTAAAAAACGGTTAGTCTTTCAGGAAAACGCTTGGACAAGCATAATTTATTTGTTTTTTTTACAAATTTTGAATTTTTTAAAAAAATCATACAGGGTGTTCCAAAAAGTTGGGTAATTGATTAACCACGATTCTGCTTAAACTGGTTGACGTAAAAAGCTTATTTTTCGAATGTCAAATTCCAACGAGATGAAACTACCCCTCAAATATTACCAAGTTATATAATAATATCGCCATATTGTTTTTTTCTCATGCTGACATAAATGTGAGAAAATTTTATCCAGTTTGTATGTTAATGGAAATTCTTGCTTTGCTTCATCATCACCATTACAATTGATTAATTCGACGCGAACGAAGTCGCTGGTACACGCTAGTTAGTAATAAAAGGGTTTATTGTGGAAAATTTGTTGGTATTATAGGACTTAATAATGTTATTTTTTTAAATAATTTTATAAAAAATCATGGAAATAAGTAAAATAGGAATATTTTAGTGATATTACAGTTATTTTTATAGAAAATTGCCACTTTCGATACAGTTTAGATTTTCTATTTAATCGAAATAATAGATTATTTTTTATATTCTTTTATAATTATGATGCTGTGCGAGCGCCAAGTCATTATAGGCTTGCTTTGTAAAAAAACTTGCCTTATATTTCTACTATAACTTGTTCTCGTTTTTATTTTAGGCACGTTTTGTTATTCAATCCACAGCTACAGTTACGGAACTCTATTTCACCCACACTTTTTCATCCAGCACTGTTTAGCAGGACGAGGGAAAAAGCATAAGGGAACAAAGAAATAAAAAACCGTGGCTTGTGTAATGGCTGCAGCCACACCGCGTAAAATAGAAGAAGCTTTTAAACATTCGCATCGTTCGTATTCCGCATATAGAGCGTGTAAAAAATTAAAAAGAGTGTATTTGAGTTTTAAATACAACACGTAGCTCATTACTGAAAGGATTTAGATGTCTTTGATGCACACGACGCACAGTGCTTCGAACATATGGCTCTAGAGGACAAAAATCCAAAACTTCTCTTTTATTGTAAGCAATTTATTCAAACTAGGTTTATTTGACACAAATAATGAGTACTCTCATTGTACTAAATGATGATGTTCTTAGTCCCACGTTTATGAAAAAAAATCTTATAAATAATAATAATGTTGGAGCTGTGTGCCATCTAAGGAAATAATAAGTTATAGTATGAAAACGGTGTAAGTATTAAATAAATTCCTGTGATAAAAAAGAATTGAAATAACATTAGAACATGATTCCTACAATATAAGCCTAATATAAGATAAAAATGTTTTTCTTTAATGAAAAAGAAACATTAATGTTATATTTAATTAAAAAAACTTAAGATACTATAAATTTACTTTAGGACAACAAAATGCATAGATCGTAACTACTCTGATTCAGGAGAATCACTGCTGACAGAATCTTCCAAATTTATAGTATCCAAATCACAGGTAGATGAAGTATCCTCACATATAAGATATTTCTGTACATCATTTTCTTTTCTGTTTATCATGTTACTTTTTCGCGTTGTTACTGTTCATTTTGTCGGTATGAGGGGTTCGGATGTTAATAGTTACCTCTTTAATTGACCATATCCATATATTAATTTTTCCTTTTCTTGGGTATGAGATTTTATAATAAATTGAAAGATGGACACTTTTTTTATGCGACGTTTCGCTCCAACATAGTGGACTTTTTCAGGCACAAGTGGTGTCTCATTTGACTGGAAGGTTCATCAATATCTAATAAGAACATATTATTTTTTGAAATACAAATAATTTGGAGTTCTTGTCCTTATGATCAAGCCAAGTATTAGCCAGATCGGCATTGCTTATCAATTTTACTCCATCTGAAATGTATTATAAAATAAAGTTCGTCGCAAGCAGACGCAGGTGAACTATACAAAAATTAAAAGTGTATGAATATGGCAACAAAAATATTCAATAAATACGATATGTTTTGATATGTTTTTTTTTAAATACCTTTTTGAAGTTTGAAAACTTAAAATTTTTATACCCATTTAAGAATCATCTTAAAAAATAAATAAAAACTAAACAATCACGAACTTGTTTAGAAATAAATTTAAAGTACATACCTTGTTTAACAATATCCATAGTGGCTTTCAATTAAGTACGTACCCGTTTAACTCCATAATATACAGAACTACTATGAATGTTATTCTTTTCACTGATGAGATAATGATCGCAAAATTTATTTTTAGTGAAAATATTTGCTAACAAAAACGCTGTTTATGAAAAATAATATACAGAATGGTTGAACATTGCTATAAGTATAAAATTATATATTTAGATATTAGTAAATTTTAACTTATTTTTTGATTTTTGTCCATGGGACGAAGCACTGTGCGACGTTTCAATTTTAATGACTAGATAAATACTGGATAGTGGAAAAGCGGATTTTGCTCTGAGAGATAAAGTTAAAATATTATAACCGTATAATATTGTTATTGGTACTTTTCAGCAGCTTGGTATAATATTTTTGATGCAAACCACTAGAAAGTCTGTATATGGAAGCGACTTTGTTACACATTATTATCCTTATATCAATTAATTATTCTACGATTAAAATAAAGGTAAGTTTGGTTGAGGTTTATCACACTTAAGGTTGTCGCCGACTAGACCGCGGCGCGACGCGGCGCGGCGCCATGTGGAAATTTCTTTTGTCTGCTTGCCATGTATTTAAATGGACTAACGCGCATTAGAGCGCGCAGCGCAGAAGCGCGCCGCGGAATTTCCGTCAAGAAGTCGGAAGACTTCTCTAGCAACTTTTTTCCGTCTCCCGCGTTTCGGCGCGTTGCAGTGTGCGTACTCACAAGGGAAATAATTTTGCATTCGAGTCTTTTCAGTTGGCTTTTTGACTAGGAACTAGTGATATGTATCAATGGCAGAATTGTATTTTTAAAGGTAAATTAGGCAAATCGATTTTCATAAAGGAATATGATATTTTTTTTAGTCTTCCCTCACTAGAGACAGATGGACGAAATGCCTTTCTATCAAAGATTTAATATAATTGAGGGGTGTAGAGGCAAAACTGGCAATCTCCACTTTTTAACAAAAGTGACAATCTCCAATTTTTAAATTCTAATTACCTAAATATATAAAAAAGATCAGGGTTTTTTTGACCACATAACTAATATACACATCAGAATAAATAAGAATTATCAAAAATATTAGTAATTTGTCTCTTCTGAAAAAATATGATGAGTAGATATACCCGGTGTTTTTTCTTCTAAAACCCTCAATTGAGGAGTGCGTAAAATGTTTCCTTTATATTTTGTAATACTGAAAAAAATGATTTTGTCTTTTATTAAATCTGGAAAAAGATGGTAAAATTCTCCAAACTTCTTTCTTTTTTTGTTAATCGTATGAGTCCAAACTTTTCCTCACCCCCTCTTCCTCTTCCTCTGTTAGAAGAGCACAAAAAATACGCTTTCGTCCGTACTTGAACTCATTGCTTTAAAAACTAAACTACAGTAAGTAAAAAACACTTCAACTATAACTAAATAGCGTTGCCGCGTTTCAAAAGCGCGCTATAGTGGGCGCAGTCCCTTCGCAGCCGGACAAAAATTCTCTTCCCAGCGCCGCGCCGCGCAGCGGTCTAGTGGGCGACAACCTTTAAACCTTACCGTTTTTGAAATATTTTCAATTTTGTGAAATTGCAGTAAAAATTTTAAAGCTTCATTTTTTCAAGGGTATCAAAGTTTTTAATACTAAATATTTACTGAAGTTTATTTATTGGTCAGTTATTGTGTTGCAATAATAAAAATTATACTACCACATACAGGGTGTCTAAAAATAAATTTTAAATAATTTCTAGTTTTAAACGGCAATAACTTGTTTAATTTAAACGTTTAATTTAAACGGAACAACCTGTATTAATTAAGGGAATCAGATGCACAATTGTCTATCAAATTATATTATACCATTTTTTACCTATCCCTTCAAATTTTTATAGAAAATGCGTTTTCTTATAATTTAGACCTCATTTATCAATATACCCATCGAATATTGACATTTTAGATTGTTTTTAGAGCAACAATTGTAAATATTACTAGCCCATTTGTATACAAAAAGAAAACGATTTAAATTTTTATAAAACAGTATACCATTAATTAAATACACCACCATTATTTCCGCCAAAATATTAATTAATTACATAGTTAATTGTGTTAGTTAATAAATTATTCTAAATAAATATGAATTTGAATCAGAAATCAATATAATAATAAGTTATGAAAATGAACGTCTCTGTTATTATAAACAAGCATTCGTGAAAAAATGAAATAAAATTTTTAGTGTAATAAAAAGGTGTTTTTTTAAAACTTTTTTCCACACTGTCTAATACACATACGCAATTCAGTTTTTTAGTATTTGGAGCAATTATTATTAACCAACGCAAACATTGGTCCACTTTAACAAATATTTAAACAGTTTTTTTATTCTTTAGTGAAACAATCGAGCTATATCGACCATATTAGTATCTATACTCTTTAAAAATTTGTTACATCTTTAAAAATAATCTAAAATGTCAATATTCCATGGGTATATTGATAAATGAGGTCTAAATTATAAGAAAATGCATTTTCTACGAAAATTTGAAGAGATAGGTAAAAAATTATATAATAGAGTTTGATAGACAATTAAATTGTGCATCTGATTCTCATAAAATATACAGGGTGTTCTATTTAAATTAAACAAGTTATTGCCGTTCAAATGTAGTAATTATATAAAATAAATTCTTAGGCACTCTGTATAAGGTAGTATAATTTTTATTATTGCAATACAAACTTTAGTAAATAGAAATACTTCAGTACAATATTTGGTTTTAAAAACGCCTAGAGAAATACAGTATTAAAATTATTACTGTATTTTGACAAAAACCTAAATATTTCAAAAACGATAAGATTAAAATGCGGCAAACCTTAATCAAATTTTCTTTTATTTTAATCATGGAAACTAAAAATATAATAATATACGGGGTGTTCCATTTAAAAAAATACAACTTTGATATTTTTTATTTATTTGGGGCACTCTGTATCTTGTAAAAATATTTTTAATTTGTAGCTCGAATAGTACTTCAACGAACCCAAAACTTACAATTTGCAAAAATCTAATCCTTTAGCTACAATACTCCGTGTCGTATGTGGTGAACAAGCCTGTATAATTTACAGATGGCAACTTTCACTTTTAATTTAGAAAGAGGTACTAAAATGTCAAATCATTTAGCTACAAATTGCTTAAAAAATCATCAAAATCGGTACGCTAGAACACAATATATAAAACTTTAAATTACATGAAAATGAATTAGAATTAACAAGGAGTTTATACAGAGATCAGTTTCAAACTTCATTTAAATGTACCAATCCTTACTGTAACGTAATTTTCATTCGATTTCACACAGTATAATATTTTCGTACAATTTAAGAATAATGTATACAATATGCCCAAAATATAATCCGAAAAATAAAGATATTTTTCTTCTAAAACGCTCTTTGGAAAACGTTTTGTTCGAAAATAGAATGGAGAGCCGTGAATACGTTTAGCAATGCAAACCGAAACTCGGCGCGAAAAACGCTTTGAATAGTCAAGTGATAAATGAAAGAAAAGAATGATTTTGTCGATTCCTTTCAGGATTTCTATATTTTTGTCGAGCAAGAGCCCGCTGTAATTTTTCAAGTGAGAAATGTATATCGAATGAATATTTATTAGGCTGAAAACTGTGAGAATTAATGGGTCTGATTGGTTCGGATAGAGTTCTAAGTTTTTATCTTGCTTGTTCAAGTGTTTTTTAAACTTTCGATTTTATTTAATGAAACATTCAATCAGATAAATAGTTTGTTAAAAGATTTAGAATCTTAAGGGAATCTGTTTCCATTATATTAGAACATATTGGCTCTTTACCGCAAACAAAATGAAAAATTGATCGGTTTAGTTCAATTATTATTTGGAGTATTTCCGATTTTTTTATATATTTGGTGTTCTCCTATATTAAAATTTTACAGATTTCACACTCTTATAACAGAAGCATAAAAACAATACTATAGTTGATATCAAATAAAATTATATAAGGATTCTTGCCACTTAACTGCTAATATAGAAATTTAATTCTACGCTAAGGATTCTTGCCACTTAACTGCTAATATAGAAATTTAATTCTACGAGATTCTTTGGAATAGGGACTCCATCATCAGGTGAGCTTGGGAGATCCACAAAATGACAACCACAGCGCAGAGATAGTTAATTCCGACTTGTCGGAAAGTACCGGTTAGATATTAAGTCCCGAACGGGAGATAGCGGCTGCGTGCAATGGTAGTACTTTCGTACCACCGAGGCGCAACTATCGATAGTAAAAGGATTGTAAAAGGTTTTTTTTCAGGCAAGCCAAATTATAAAATAGAAAACAAATTTCTTGCAGTAGAGGTATATAATAAGATTATATAAGGATTCTTGCCACTTAACTGCTAATATAGAAACTTAATTCTACGCTGTGTTTGTCATAATGCGGATCAACCTGCTCTCACTACCGGTTTCGGAGCCCTACTCCATCATCAGGTGAGCTTGGGAGATCCACAAAATGACAACCACAGCGCAGAGATAGTTAATTCCGACCTGTCGGAAAGTATCAGTTAGATATTAAGTCCCGAACGGGAGATAGCGGCCTGCGTGCAATGGTAGTACTTTCGTACCACCGAGGCGCAACTATCGATAGTAAAAGGATGGTAAAAGGCTTTTTTTCAGGCAAGCCAAATTATAAAATAGAAAACAAATTTCTTGCAGTAGAGGTATATAATAAAATTATATAAGGATTCTTGCCACTTAACTGCTAATATAGAAATTTAATTCTACGCTAAGGATTCTTGCCACTTAACTGCTAATATAGAAATTTAATTCTACGCTGTGTTTGTCATAATGCGGATCAACCTGCTCTCACTACCGGTTTCGGAGCCCTACTCAAACTACTTAAAACATCACAACACAATTCATTTAAACCAAAAACTCGTAATACAAAATTAAAGTGTCAAAACTTAAAAAGGGGGAAACGCCAGAACATTTCATCACTGAGCGCGCCGAGACGACAGTCATTCGTGTCATAAACTCTGGTACGACTGATATCGGAGATGGGAAACCAGATTCTGGTTTTTGTTAAAGCACCTAGACTGTATAATGAGCTATAACCGAAGAAATAGCCCAAGCAGCATTTGGACGTCGGCACAACCTCGTGCCAACCCTAGTCTGCACTAGTTTGGAGAATAATTTTTGGATCGAAACGACGTTGGATACCTACGTTGGCTAGCAGCTTTATGATTTAGTTAGAGACATATGCCAGATGGCAGTAAAGGAAAACAAAACAAAAGTATTTAAGTGTGGAGGATGTTTGAAGATCATAATTATTGAAATACTTTACACAACTCTGTAACTCGTTACCCAAGGCAAAAAAGTTAAACGCAAACAACTTTATTGATAAATGTATTGTTTCTACTTTAAAAACTACTAATGGGCCTTAAAATTAAAGAAGTTTTAAAAAATTTCTTGAATTTTTTTTTGTAAAATGAGAATAATTTATTCGCAGTTGAAAAAAAAAATCCGCGTGTTGTTTAGGGTCAAATGTTTCAATTACTAAATCTCGCTTAAGATGGGCTGGCCACGTATATAAAACAAGAAAACCGCCTACCGAAATCTCTTCTTTACGGTGAACTTGTAGAGGGTAAGAGGAAACCGGGTGGACAACTCAAGAGATACAAGGATGTTTTCCACGAAAACTTAAAGGGGATAAACATGCAGAATGAGAGGGAAGAATCAGCGCACAATAGAACGTAATGGAGAAGAATTGTAAACTCAGTTAACAGCGACAATCAAAAAGTAAAGAGGCAACAAAGCAATGAAATTTTGGAATGTCCGGAGTGCGGAAGAGATATAACATCACGTATAGGGTTTTTAAGTCACAGAAAACTTCATGAAAGGAAACGCATTGCGTAACCATCTTCTGGTGCGTGTCGAATACTCGTCAGCGAGTAATAACAGTAGTAGAGCAGTCTAGCTGCCATTATTTAACGTATAGGTATAAATTTGAATTAAAAGATTGGGATTGAGTGGATTAATCTTCAGTTTTACCAGAAGATATAAAATTGAGCTTTAAAAGTGTTCCTTAGTTCTCTTGTTTATTATTCAAGTATTTTCCTTTTTATGTCCAGGATTTTAAGATAAATCAGGTCAGTCGGCGCTTAATTTCATTGCTTTCTTGATCGAATTACAGTTGTAGCGATGCAAACTAGCCAAGCTTATCGTATTAGTCGTATTTACCTGACTGCCAACCGACCAAAAATTGATTAAATGGATTTGAAGTTTCTCCTTTATACCTTTTAATTTATTTTGTAAACAGTAAATAAGATATGCTTTACATGAAATATATCTGACAACTAATACACAGCTCAGGATCTCTACTATCAGAAATCAACCGAAGAATTAAGTTAACATGGAGTAATGGAACAAAGTGAATCATAATCAAATCTAGTGTAGCGTTTTTTTTTAACCATTACCACTGCGAACGGCAGCTTTTCATCGGAGAGCAGTCGTGGATAAGGTATTTCACTAGAGAGAAAACCAATCAATAACAATAAGCAAAAAAATACAGATATTGGGCGCAAGGCATGTACAGAGAAAGAAAACACAGTTGTATATTACTTAAAACTAATGACTATATTTATTCATGATGTTCTTTGCTGGTACATGACATTGTAGACTTCTAATAAATATATATAGTAGTTATATGTCAAAAAAAAATGGTGTTAAGAGTTGTACTAAATATCTATGAAAGTAATACCATTACAAGACATAATGTAATGAAACCTAAGATCTAAATCATATTTTAAATATTAAATCGACATGAATGTTCTTAACAATCTAACCACTAAACATAGTCTGTCCGATATTACTTAAGATGTACATTATTGTTTAAGACTGAAAATGTTTTAGATGTTAAATGTAAAACTAGAACTTAAATCTACACTTAGCTGTTCTTTATGTAACCTTGCTTCAAACAGTAGTAGCGTGAGGTGGTCTCGCATCTCTGTACTCGGCCATCCAATACAACAAAAGGGGGCCAGAATGAGGACACCATGAATTGATACAGCCGTAACTACTAACTAAGTTATAGATGGGAACGAAGCAGCATGGGGCTTACGCTGTATCCATACTATGGCAATATGGGGACACTACCCGTACCTTGGAACACTACTAGGACCTTGGATAATGTCCGTAACTTGGACCATAACCTTGGATCATAACTACCCGTACCTTGAACACAGTCCGTCCATAAGACCCTAAAAATACGAAACTCTTGTTTAAAATAAAACAAGGTCTAATAAACAAAATGAACCTACCTCGAATTACTTCCGAGGGCTCAATAATAAACAAAGAAACTGTCCTTTCTTCCATGTAACATTCTGGAGGACAAAAGAAAAGGGACGCCAACGTGCCAGCAAAATACAAATACAAGTTAAGTTGGGACATCCAAAACTCTACCCTAAAAATATGCAGTAATAATATCGAATCTAAAATGATAATATTTCAACTTTACCTGTTGCTTTGAAATAGCAGCTGATTCAGATTATACAGCAAGATTTAAATAATCACCATTTCTAAAAGCCGGGATGGTTAGGTTAGGCTACAGAGCGCAAAAAGTCAAAGTGAGTCCACAGCACAGAGAGTTGACAGAAGCGATGTTGACAGCGCCTCCACAGAGCGATAACAGGGTTGTGTCAAACGATAACAGGGTTGTGGACTAGAGAACGTAAAAATTACGCCAAGCGCGTCAAATAAATTATCAGGCCTGAACGATACGGAATCTGATGACGATACGCCAGACATCATATATATCATATATAAAAAAGACATGTAACGAACTAAAAACGTTACACTAGAATGCCACTTTATCTAAAAAAGAAAACTTTCGACCAATATGAATTACAAGTCATGAACTATGCATGCGAAAACCTGGATGTGGAAATTGTGGAAATATTCCTGAAAATTTCGAGAAACAATAACGTGAATAAGTACAGACGCGGCAGTCGAGTAGCAGAAATTGAAAATCGACATTGGAAAATTTATTTTTACCGATATTATTATTATTTACGTATTTGAATAAATGTCGAATTTCTATTCGCGCAGTAAAAATCGGCCAAAAGCCACTCGAATAACGATAAATCATGCCCAAACGAGCGTGCAGAGAGATTTATTTGTTGGTGCCCGTTAAATTTACGATAGCTAATAAACAGTTTTAAATAGAAAATCACTAGTTTTGAGGATATTATAAAAATAAAACACATATAAATATATTTGAAGTACTCTATGACCGGGGCAAAAAGAACTAAAATTAAACGACAGACGACACCTGGAACTGACAGGTACAAATATATTTCGGCAACAAATTTGTAGTAATGACATTTATATACTACTGTAAATATTTTCTGAGAACATCTATTTTAGTGTTCGGTTTGGTTTGCTTTGATTTAATTTAGAAGAAATACACATGAAATATATAAATATATTTATTAGAGTCAACGCTTTAATAGACGTGTTTACGTAACGGACAAAGATATAAAACTGACCTCTAAGAGTAAAGTTTCAATCAGGACAAGAAGTTGCACGAATGAGTTATGATTGCTTTGGTTTCAACCTTTTATTTTTGTGATTCTGTGTTTCTTTTTAATTTTAATATAAATCTGATTGCTTTGAAATGTCTTGATTTTAAAACTGAACGTCAAAGTCAGGTTTCAGTGGAAAGGGCTAACAGAGACATTAAGGACATGTTAGCTGTTGTATTCCAACATTTCCCAATATTATGTAGTCAAAAAGGCTGTTATAGGCTAAAAATGACGATTTATTTTCCCATCTGGATGATTAAAAAATTATGCTTACATAAATTTAAAAATAGAAATATCTTTTTCAAATCAAGTAGTTTTTCAATGGAAGCACAAGAGACAAGCCAAAGAGATAATATAGAAGATCATGCGCAAATCACTTACAAGCAAGTAGAAGGAACAATAAGGAACTTCAAAATAGAAAATCTCCTAATCAAGATAAAATACCAAACGAGCTAATAAAAAACGCAGGCACGGCTATCATAGAGGAATACACAAAACTGTTTAACATTATATTACAACATAAGAAAATACCAGAAGAATGGAAACAAAGTATAACAATACCCATTTTTAAAAAGGGAGATAAAACAAACCCAGCAAACTGTAGAGGAATAACATTACTGAGCACCTCGCTAAAACTTCTGGCTAAGATCATTGCGGACTAAATCTCCTCAATAGTGCCAATAAGCGAGGAACAACAATGATTCCGAAGAAACCGATCAACTACCGATGCACTATTCATACTCAGGCAACTAGTTGAAAAATCCTTAGAATATAACTCTCCAGCCTATCTATGTTTTATAGATTTAACAAAGGCCTTTGATAGAGTCCAACTAAAAGACATCATCACCATCTTGGAAAGCAGTAATGTTAAACACAAAGACAACAAGAACTTAAAACAAATAAGAACAAACTTTACCTTAACGCAGCATCTTCGAACTACAACTGATATTCGACAAGGCGACAGTCTCAGTCCTCTGTTATTCAACACAATCATGGATCAGTAATGGACCAAGTAATAAAAACCGTCAAGAATACTGGATTAGGATATCGACTGGAAATGCATAAAGTAAACATATTATGCTATGCCGATGACGCAGTACTTATTGCAGAGTCAGAAGACGACCTCCAAAGAATGCTACAAGCTTTTAACAGACAGGCAGAAAAACTTAACATGCAAATTTCCACAAATAAGACCAAATGCATGACCATTACAAAGGAGCCTCTACGGTGCAAATTGGTAATAAAAAACAAAACTATTGATCAGATAATGTCATTCGAATACCTCGGATGCAAAATTACAAGCTCAGGATTCCTGGAAGAAGAAGTAAGGAAACAAGCCAATAAAGCTGCCGCAATATCAGGACATCTTAAATATCCCATATGGAAAAACAAACATTTGAGTACAGAATGTAAGTCAAGAATATACAAAACCTGCATACGACCAGTGATGACATATGGTGCGGAAACCAGAGCTGAAACATCAGTAACAAAGAGAATCCTACGAACTACTGAAATGAAGACCTTAAGAATGATAACTGGATACACATTGAGGGACAGACAGAGAAATGTAGACATAAGAGAAAAGTGCCAAACAAACGACGTTGTCAGATGGATAAGGCAGAGAAGAAGAGAATGGAACCAGCATGTCAATAGAATGGGCCCCGACAGAATGGCCATAATAATTCGCAACAACGTACCCCATGGCAGAAGACCTACTGGACGACCACCTAAACGTTGGCAAGACAGTTGGCAGTCAACCTCGCAAGAGTTGCTTAGACGAGGAGGAAACCGGAACTAAACAGGCGATACGTCTTCTAAAAGAAGAAGAAGAAGAAGTAGTTTTTCAAAATTATTTTTTTGTCAGTTATTATTTCAAATGTCAACTTTCACGTTAGGTATCATAGAAAAATGCAACAAGCTTAGATTGGAAAGCCTGTAAAAATTTTAGGTCGCGAAATTATTTTGGGTCGCGACCAAAGAATATACCTAGCTAGAAAAAGAATGGACTCTGCCATACTGAAAAATGGTCCTACAGAAGTGGCGCCATCTATTGAGTAGGGCTTGTTTTAAATGGATAGAAGCGCGGGCCTTTAATTAAATTTGATTATTAAATCTTATTTTTTACACAAATTCAACAATACTAATAACAAGTATCGTTGTGATGTGTAAAAAATAAGATTTAACAGTATAATTTATACAATTATTAAATAAAATTAAAGCCAAACATGTGTAAATATTATTTATTATTTAAAGTTTTTATTTATAAGTCAAATATTTAAACATCATTTATTATAAGAAAACAAGATCAACGTAATACGCCCAAAGTTTTGTAAATGGAGTAAATATAAATAGGTACTTAAATGATGGCAAAAACAAAAGACTTACATTATATTTTTAGGGCCACAAACAAAAGGAATTGTCTAATTAAAACACACGTAACAAATTATAGTTTGAAAAACGTTTTGATAATCATTTGATAATAGTATGATTGGCGCTATGACAACGACAATATTTTTTGAGAATTTGACAATAGTATGACAATGGCCGTTGGAAACTATGGAAACTACAAAAAAATTCTGATTTAACGCCATCTGGCAATAACTACTAGCAACTTCTTAACCTAAAAATTAATTGCACTACCACCTAGCGCCTGAGGCTGGAACTATTTTATTTGAAATTTCCGTGGAAACGGTGGAACCGCTTTTACTATTTCACTTTCCCGCCCCTGGTCGCGACCGTTATACGCTAAGAACAACGGCAAACAAAAACAGAAATAATTTTATCTTGTCAAAGTCAGAATCTTCAAAAATCATAATAATCTTTCAAAATCTAAACCGCTCTCATTAAAGAAATTCCGAAAAGTGTTTATAGCATCCATTTTCAAAGTAATTATTGCTATCTTGTGAGTTTAATTCAAGTTTTATTTACTCCAACCGGTAATAATTGTGAAAAAGTGGTATTAAAAACTTAAAAAGCTGTGCTGTGAACTGTGAACTGCAAAAACCATCGTGGATCGTGGCATAACGTCGGTTTCCAATGTTTCATGCGTCCTTATATAAAATAAAGTTTCTTGTGTATGCAACACACTGTATTTTATTTATAAAATTAAACGAAAACAATAATAAATTTGAATTAACAATATTTGGCGATATAATTCCGGAAAAAGCCGAACCGCTCCGAAATTTTCAAAAGTTTTGGGTCACGACCGTTGCAAGAATAACGCCAAATAGTGTTTACATTGTCCTTATGTCCTTAACCTGAGAAGAATGCATCCTTCTTAAATATTTTTGCTTGTTCTAAAATGGTTAATCCCGTTTATACTTTTCCAAATTTTCATACCGTTTTAGAGAAAATTAAGAAAAACATGAAAATATGGGTGAATTTTTTCTAAATTCTAGAAATTTAAACGCGTTTCTAGGGTAATATAACTTCGTTTTAATTTTTTGAAGTATTGTTATTTATAAAATCTTAATTAACGTAATGTTTTTTGTTCTTTTAAAATATTAAAGAAGCACAACATTTATTTTTTCCATAGCAATTGTTAAAATTGCCTTATATCTATCAAAATTAGCGATGGGAACTATCGAATGAATTAGACTATCGAATTTCGGTTACTGAATGAATGATTTCAACTATCGAATGGTTTTATTCGAATAAAATCATTCATTCATTTGTATACTAAAGCATATGTGACAACCTCGCCGTGCGACTAAATGGTTATCGTTGAGCCACGACTATCGAATGCTTTTGATAAATGAAATTTAGTATTCGTTTGATTTTTGTATGCGTCAGTGCATTATTAGTTCTTCCAAATTTTTATAACTTCGCCTTATAAATACTGTGCTATTTTTGCGTTTATTAAAATATTTAAAATACCAAAATAGTAGTTTTTTTTTAATTGACGATTGTGTGCGTGTGCAGGTGTTAAAAATTTTTCCGAAAATTTGTGTGATTTTCCGTAGTCCGATCTTTCAGTTATTTAATTTTATATGGTCTATTTTTTAATGGGAAATTTTGAGAAGTAGCAATTTTTAAGAGAGATGAGATGAACTTACAATTAATTTTAAAAATACATATTTGTATTTTAGATGTTTTAATAATATGAATTAGTTGAACTTAATAATCATATTTAGGTAATGTGGTTAAGGAAATGGGGTTATCGAACTCGAACTATGGTGTGAGAAAATTAAATTGTTAAAAGTTTTACAAGTGCCAATTTAAAAAAAAAGTTAACGATGTTCGTATTTTGTTGAGATTGTTTATGCTAATTCTCTTTCATGTAGTTTTTTGCAGAAGAAATATTTTATTTATTTTTTAAAGTAAATGCCAGTAAAAGTAAATATTATTTTTAAATAGCAATTTAAAGTACCTAATATAAATAATTTTGATTTCCAATTTTTTATTTATATTTTCCTTCCATTACACTGCATGCTTAGAAAATTAATAAATGTTTATATTTCATGATTTTAAAATTTGTTGTTAATATAACAAATTAGTTCTGTAATTATTATTATTTAATAAACCAACATTGCCAAAAAATTTAGAGACTATTATTTTTAAATAGTATCTAATATAAATAATTTTGACTTTTAATTTGTTGTTTATATTTTGCTAATACTTAAAAAAAATATATTAAATGATTTTAAATTTTGTTGTTAATAGGTACAACAATTTTATTTATTACTGTTATTATTATTTTTTTAAATAAACCAGTCTTTGCTTAAAAATATTAAAAATCATTTTCCTACATCCAAAATAAAAAGTATTATTGCAGCGTAACAACAGAATATTAATAAAAAAATGCAAAATATATAGACATACAATCCGTAACTAACTAAAGCCAAAAAATAATATTCTTTGCTAATATCAACTAATACCAATATATGGCAACAGCGCCCTTCATAATGTATTTTTCTGTGTAAATACTAACACCTAAATAAAAAAAAATAATGTGTCCTTATCTTTACTCCGCAAAAAATCAAAGATGCCGGCTTCTTTCATAGCATTGCCACCGACCGCTGTCCGGTTTCTCGGAAAGAAACCTACGTCGCCGGGCGACAACTAAAATCCAGTTAATATTTTATTATAATCGATCCTGACGAATAAATGAATTTTATAAATGAATGAATGTTATAAATGAATGGTTTTTGCTGCCGAATTACTAGAATACAATATTTCAAGGCAGATGACGCATCTATTCGATAATTTTTATTCGAATAGTTTTCAACGAATGTTTTCTTACTAGCTATCGAATTATTCGAATGAATTGCAACTATCGAATGTTTCGATAGTATTCATTCGATAGTTCCCACTACTAATCAAAATGGTAGATAAACTAGTATTTTAACCGCAAGGGTAGATTAAATGATACTTTAACAGCGAGGATAGGTTAAAAACTTTATTTCTTCTCGCACGTTTTTTATTTGTTCCATTTTTGAAAATTTCTGTATTCCTTTTCATAAGTTATTCGGGATTTAAATGGAAGTAGTTTGGATTTGGCGTTTGTCGCCTCAGCCTGAATATCTGTTGGTAGTTTACATATTTCGTTTTGAGCCATTTCTGGCTCCAATTCAATCAGCAATCGACACGAAAAAGAATTAAGAAATATTGACTCAAAACTGAAAACTAAAGAGACAGCTTTATTTATTTGTCAAATTACATAGAAACCAACGCCAACCCAGCACAATATTTTTTCTACTCGTAATAAATTCATTGAAATAATAATTTCTGAATATTTTTTAAAACGTAACTCGCTATAGAAAAAAATATTGTTTTATACACAATGATAAAATTATTATCGTCTCCCTAATATTTTTGGTCGACGATAAAATACCATTTTATCATCTTGTATAAAAAAATAACTATTTCTATCCTATTTTAAAGCAAAAATTAAAACTAAAGTCAAATTTGACCTAACCAAATTAATAAAAAAAATCCCATACGCATCTCTATCTCTGACAATGCATACCCTTAATACAAGAACTCAAGCCTTAAGTAATTAGCTGATAGAAAATTGAGAAGCCACTGTCAGTAAGTCTCACAAAGCCTCCGTAAGCAGAGTCAATAACGTCTCGAGCTCATATTTAAGCCAATTTAATTTGCGGTGGCCCTTTTAAGTGGCTCGACTTTTCAATTGATCTGCAATCGAGTCCCTTTGGAGACTTTAAGCTCTACTTTTATTTTAGAGGACTGCACGTTCTGCTTTCAGATGGCGTTTTATTTAATATTTAACTAGGCCAAGAACATATTCTTTATTTTTTGGAAGGATACAACGGATATTGTATCTGGTTTTATAGAGAGTTTAATAATAAATATAATCAATAAATAATTAAGTTAAAAAATTGGATGGTCCTACTACCGGCAGGTTTAAGTTAATAATAATAATAATTAATAACACGACAATATCTAGATCGGAGATTTTTTGCACATCATTCTTTCACAACGAGGTCTATCGATTAAAAATATTTTCAATATGGCGGCACTTCCGGAAATACCGGAAGTTGACAAAAACTTTTTTATTTTAAATGTGTGCCCCCCATTTTTTATTACATACATAATTCTATGTAAAATTTTATGAATTTTGATATTACACACTCTATACCTAACTTTTTTGAGAAAAAAAAATATTTAAAATTTTTGGACGAAAAAAACCCATCTCTTAAAAATATGTGTGTAGCCTAAAGCCCCATACTCACACTTCGCTACTTCACTTCGTTCCTTCCTCGCGTCCCTTCGTCCACAAAAATCATATATTTACTCTGGGAAAATGTCGATAGTATGCGACTGTATGTTCCTTCCTCCTTCGTCAAAACGCTACTTCGTCCGTTTACTTCCTCGAAACGCTCCTTCCACGTACTGTCGGTTTTTGGAGGAAGTAGCAAAGGAATTATCACGAACACAAAAAAATATTAAAATATATAAAATATATAAATCGATCTTGGATTTCAATCGTAGTTGATTTCTTGATTTGGCAGTACGTCTGTACAGGGTGTCCCATTTTCGTGTGTTTTGCAGGGTTTCTCGTTTATGAGTCGAAATACAAAGATGCGGTTTTCACATTACGCTGTTACTTTTTTATGAAACTAAAGATGCTACATACAGATATGTCCTAGCTCTCTTACTTCCTAAAATACAGGGAACGCGAGGAAGTAACTCGAGGAAATAAGGCGAGGAAGGAGCGAAGTGTGAGTATGGGGCTTAAACGTGAGAAGGGGCGAAGAAGAGGTGAAGCGTAGGTGCAACATGGCAAAGGTAGCTGTTGGGAGATTGACCAAGATCTGGAAAGACCGCCAGATTTCAAGAGCCATCAAAAACCGGCTAGTCAATTGTTTGGTACTCCCAATATTGACGTATGGCTGCGAATCGTGGACTCTCAGGCAGGCGGAACATAAGAAGATCGATGCTACCGAGATGTATTGTTATAGACGTATGCTCCGTATCCCATAGATTAAACGCCGTACAAACGTTTCCATTATAAATGAACTTAATATTACTAATATAGGCTTTCCTGTAAAATCCGACTAAAACAACTAAAATTTTTTTTGGACATATAATGAGGAAAAGTCCGGATAATATGGAAAGACTCATAATTCAAGGCAAGGTGGAGGGACGTAGACCACGTGGCTGCTCTCCAACTCCATGGATAGACCAGATCACGACTACCTGTAGCAAGCCAATGCACGATGTCATCGAGATGACCTAATACAGAGGTGCATGGAGAAAAATCATCCATGATGTTACGCTGACCACTACACTCCCTAATGGGGGTTCAGGACTGAAGAGAGAGAGAACATAAACGTCAAATTTAATGATTACCACAGCCACTGTGCCATAAAGAGAAGACATGTGGCTATTTATTTCAAGAATTAAATTGTTCGAATGTCATATAATAATGGCGGTAGCTGTCATGAAATTGAGCGATTAATAAATTATCATAAATCCATTTTTTCAAATGGAAACCCACTTTTTTTTCTTTCGATAGTGAAAAGGTTTTTTCAGTTCGTTACTTTTTTACTATACATGTTCCCTAACCTAAAATAAATTGGTTTTAAGTTATTTAAGATTTAGTTTTAATGCCTATATTTTTCTTGATTTTAACCAGTAGCCTATGACTTTAAACGTCAAGTGATGTAAATAAAACAATAGATCTGGTCATGTCATATTGTGACACTTTGTTCAATAAAAGCCAACTTTGCGCTGTTTTTTTTCGATCATACGGTATATTATTAATAATATCAGATATTAGACTACTATTAGATATCACTAAAGAGCTAAAATACGAGATATATTTTTAGAAATACACTTTTTAAACTCTTAAGGGGGCCTTAATAATATAGGAAATTCAAATAATTAATTTTCTGACAGATGGAAATAAAATATAACAGTCATATGAGATTAAGTGTCAAACAGTCATATACAGGTATAGGAACTAGGTGTTTTAAAAAAATCTAATATAATACTTCAGCATCTTTCTAATCAGTAAAATAAAAACACTAAATCACCACACTTTTACTTTTACACGGGAGGCGCGTTTCGCTAACCATGTTAGCATCATCAGCAGATGATTATAAACTAAAGTACAATCTACAAGTTGAGCGTTTATATTTTCTTTCGCAGTTAAAAATAATATTGAATTCCTTAACGAAATTAGAGATATAACATTGCATGAAGGTGAAATTTTGGTCTCCTTTGATGTATCTTCGTTGTTCCCAAGTGTTCCAATTCCACATACTTTAGGCTACTTAAAGGAATTACTAAACGGAAATGGTCTCGACAACAAAACTGTGACTGAATATATTGTGCTTACATCGTTATGTATGAAACAAAATTGTTTTCAATTTAATAACAACTTTTTTGAACAGCGGGAAGGTACAACAATGGGTAATCCATTGTCTCCATTTTTGGCTAATTTATTCATGAGCAGGTTTGAAGTGGAGGCTAAGAATCAGTTTGAGTATTTTCCAAAAGTATGGTTTAGGTATGTGGATGATATTTTTGCTGTTTTTGACACACATTCAGACACCATAGAT
Organism: Sitophilus oryzae; assembly: GCF_002938485.1. NCBI lineage: Eukaryota > Metazoa > Arthropoda > Insecta > Coleoptera > Curculionidae > Sitophilus > Sitophilus oryzae. The sequence continues at coordinate 2,207,243 of NW_022147540.1, forward strand.
AATTTTATTTCTAAGTTAAATAATCGTTTTCCTTCCATTAAATTTACGCATGAAATTGAGAACAACGACAGATTACCATTTCTAGATGTATTACTTATTAGAAATGCTAATAATTGCCTGGAATTTGATATCTATATGAAAAATACGACCACACGCAGATATATTCTCAATGAATCACATCATAGTGTTGAACATAAAATGGCTAGTTTAAATTTCCTAGTTCATAGATAACTTAGTTTCCCACTTTCCAAAGAAAGATATGAAATAGAAAGAGATTACATTAGGAATGTAGCTGAGTGTAATGGATATTCTCCTTCACTAGTTGATAAATTAATTAGAAAACGTAGGTATAGGTTAATGATTTCTGAAAATTCGACTTTTCAAGTGGAGAAAGACACGTCTAAATATTTTTCGATGCCGTTTGATAGAGAGTTATCCCGTGGTCTAAAAGGAATTTTGAAGAATGTAAATTATAAACTTGTGTATAGTGCTAATAATAAATTACAACAATTATTAGGTAATCCAAAGGATAAAACACCTCCACTGGAAAGGTCGGGTATTTATGAAATTTCTTGTAAAGATTGTAATCAGAAATATGTTGGGCAAACTAGAAAATCAATATTAACTAGATTTAAAGAACATTTAGCTCAGATAAGATATGGTAAACCGGATAAATCTTGCGTTGCCGAACATATTGTTCATAAAGAACATTGTATAGATCTTAATAATTTAAAATTAATTAAACAAGTCTCAAATTACAGGCAATTAGATGCATATGAAAGCATCAGAATTAATAAATGTAAAGATAGTATGAACAGGACAATGGTCCAATTCCTTCAGGTTCTTTGTTCCTACTACTCTAGTGGCGGAAATCTAACTGTTACGCTCAGTGAGCTCTGACTCGGTTTGCTAGATTTTGCCACGCCCACTCGGTGCCCACTGGGCGAGTATATAAACGCTCAACTTGTAGATTGTACTTTAGTTTATAATCATCTGCTGATGATGCTAACATGGTTAGCGAAACGCGCATCCAGTGTAAAAGTAAAAGTGTTTTGGTGTAAGTGTTTTTATTTTACTGTGTAACACCAAACAACAAAGGTTCCAACCCTCAACTGTAATCTTTCTAATCGATAAATTTATAATCTCCACTCATAATTCTAGTCAGAGACTGGCTTTTCCAAAGTGGGTACATAGTTTTTCGTGAAAAATTGAAAACTGTGTACCTTACTTGTCCGGATTAAACTAACTTCATTAATCCCAACGTAATATTGGAAAAATCGATAGCTTAGTGGCGATTTTAAAAATAGAGAGCCGGTCAACAAACTGGACAGCGTGCAGGTCGGCTGCGAGCGCACCTGATTGACCATTCATCCGCAGAGAAAATAATAAAATTCAATTTCAGCACGGCCATCTTTTTGCCCTTTGTTTTTTGTAAGGCTGTATGAATTAAATTCTATTTTTAATTGTTTTACTTAATAAAGAAAGGGTTCAGAACTTATAATTTTGACTAAATAGTAGTCAAAAACCTACATATCTGTAGTTAGTTCTTAATAAATATTTGCTGCAGTGTTAGTATTTTAATAAAAAAACACGTTTTTTCAAGAAATAAACTTTCCTAAAAAATTGATTGCTTCCTTAAATTTATACAGGGGCATTGAAAATTGCTGGTCTATTTGAAATATTTATTTTACATAAAAACTTTGGTATTTCAGATGCAACACTATGTATTTTTTTAAATAAGTCGAAGCAGATTTAGATGCTCTTTCGAACTATATTAAGATTTCCCATTCCTATCTGGCTCAGATTTTGAACAAAAAGTGATTTTTTATTAAAATTGTAATGAGATGGCTGGTGCCGTCATGGCGATTTGCTAGTATACTGTTTGACCAGCGGATCTGAAGCTACGGAAGGAATGAGAGAAAAAAAAATCGATATTGCCACGTTTATCTATAAAATTGCAAAATTGCCAGACATGAACTATAAATTTAATATATTTTTATTATATATAATGTGTTTAGCATATATTCTGACGTATATTACTAAGGAATTTTAACGTAGTTCATATTGTTGGATATGTTTTATTTAATAACTTATTTCTTTCATTCTGTATAATTTGCTTATTACGAAAGGTGAAGATATTTCAACGATATCATTGGCAAACCGGCATCGCCGCCTATTCATCGAACATGATTGGCGAGAGTACGTCACAGGATTTGTTACCACGCGGTTGCCATGGCTTTTACACCTTTCCTATTCGCTAGCCTTATCCCCAACTTCACGGTTACATCTGAAAAGAGTAGAAATATTGAATACTATTGAAATATCCAGTGGCGGTGTCATTCTTTTGATCATTATTACTTTCTTTCATTATTTTATACCGGTTATCCTAAACTTTATTTCTATATTTTTCGTATATTTAATAGTTAAAATGTGCTTTATTGTTTTATTATCTTGTTATAATGTTTTTCGTTCGTAGTTTTTAATTATTAATATTAAGTTTGATCGTATATTTGTGTTTTAAAATAAATAAATTTGTTAAGGGTAAGACGCTACATAGCCAGGACAAGAGAAATAATAGCTAATTTATATAGGTAAGTAGAATAATAATAATGTAATTATTAAAATACTAAAATTAAATATTGGCTAAAATGAAAAGCATACATTTTACCTAAATATTTTAGCTAAACTAAAATAAATGTAAATAAACGTGGATGAAATCTCATTTGGTTTATTTCCTTGTGTTCATAACAGGGTTTGCGACGAAGAAGCTACAGAGAGTTCGCTTAAGTTGCCGCTTAAACGTAAACTTGAGCGGATATCTCTTTATACCGGAGTTAGCGTATCGGCTATAAAAAAATTCACACAGAAGATAAAATAGGACTGGAAACTAATCCCGATAAAATGATATCCAGCCCTGGAAAGAAATGGCTACGTGAGCTCGACGACTTTGATTTCCAAGTGGTCAGGAATTTGATAAATAGATTTTAACTCGAATTCAAAGTCGTCCCCACAATTAGAAAGCTTTTGCAAAAATTGCAGGAAGAATCGAATTTTCCTTTGGCAGGGAAACGCTTAGGGGGTTATTAAAATCAAATGGATTTTTTTGGCGTAAATGTCAAAATAACAGATTTATATTAATGGAGCGGCCCATTATATTGCAGAGAGAGATATAAATATATACGCGAAATTCGAAAATATCGCCAAGTATTATCTATTTGAATGAAACATGGGTAGACAATAACCTAACCTTTAAAAAGTGCTGGCGGAGCGATACCATATCTGGTGTAATAGGCAATATTGGATCTACTGGTGAGTAAAATTATGTTTTGTTTGCGCTCCCAAAGTTAACTATTTTCAAGATTTTTTTTTGCTGGAAATAGTTATATCTAAAATTATGTATTGTAGAAAAAATATAGTTAGTACAGATATATAAATAAATATACCTCAAGACTCAGTCTTGATCATCTGCTGATGATGTTAACATGGTTAGCGAAACGTGCGCCCAGTGTAAAAGTAAAAGTGTTTTGGTGTATTGTGCTGATTTAGTGTTTTATTTTGTTGTGTAACACCAAAGGTTTCAACCCCCAGCTGTAATTATTTCTTCTATTATATTAACAACACATAATAATAAAATTATTCAAAATATTTAAGGGAGCTTTAATAAAAGCTTTTAGTGTGTTTATCTGCTAACTCAACAGTAACGATTCAAACAGGATAAAGTTTTTTGAAAAAAAAATTATTAATCAGAATTTATATTTATGATACACATTATTTTCATAAAACACCGTACGCCCATGCCTATTTTATGAATGAAATTGGGCGTGTCTTGTTTACAACTGCGTTCCCCTGCCGATACCACGAAGCTACATATCCGTTGGTCACACTATACATACTATTTCTTTTATATTAACCTATACCTACTTCTAATAGTTTTCGAGATAAAAAATAAAACGTGTGAAATTGACAAAAACATGATATTTTCTATGTATCATCTCAAAAACTTAGAAATAGGTTCGTAAAATACAAAAATTATAAGATATGAAAGGAGTTTCCAAAAATATAATAATAAACCGGGTGCTCCAGTTAAAATAAGAAAAACGCTATCACTTTTCAAATGATGCTGAACATTGTAACGCTGAAAATATTTTAGACAGATGCAGCAGGTGCCTTTATCAAAAAATTCTCTTTTGAAAATTTGAAACGGTTAAAAATTTTCGAAATAATTTAAATAAAGAAATTTTCACTTTTTAATTCTCTTTGTAACAAAGACAATAATATACAAAGATAATAATATACAAGGTGTTCAATTTAAAAAAAAGAAGAAAAATTATTTTCACATTTTAGAGAGTTTGGAATAGAATTTTGAACACTCTGTATTGTTTAAGATTACGGAATACATAGCCAAGTAAGTACAGAATAACTAGTATAGTTTTGATTTCAGGAAAGTTCTTGTATTTTTAATACATTTTTCAAAGTCTAAAAAAAATATTTTTTTATTTATTTATTATTATTTCTGATACTACTATCAAAACATTTTTATTAATATTTTATGTTAAGTAATCAGCAATAAAGCCAAAAATGCAATAATATACAGGGTGTTCCATTTAAGAAAAACCATCTCGATTTACTCACACTTCTTTGAGCCACCCTGTAGAAGTTAAAATATGTTCATGAAGTATATCCTAATACACACTCTAGGCTTGCTTTTATACAAAATTCCTAAGTTTTTAATTATAAGAGCTACAAATGCCCGACGCACTATTGCCGAACCCTGTATATTAGATAATTATTTGAATTTGTTAAAGTACAAGTTCTTAAGTGAAATGACACTAATACCAGCAAACAAATCGATAGAAAAAGTATCGAAATCAATTAAACTCAATTAGTTAAATAAACGGGAGGAAATTTCGCCAACACAAACGTAAAATCAGCTAAAATTCCAGATTGGGTAAAGTATCCCAGAGAGCCAGCGAATTTAATATTCTAATTTCCCATTAAATATTCTAAATCGGTCGATGAAATTATTAGTTCTCCGCAACTTTGATGCTGTAATTAAAATTCAATTCCGAAAGATAACAGGTCCGGTGTACAGGGGCGTAGAAAAGCGATAACATAATATACAGGGTTCAGTTTTTTTCAAAAAATAGCTCTGTAAGAGATTCCGCACACTGGTCGTCTTGATTTTGAAGCGGAAGCGTCCCGAACTCTGAGCGAATTTCCCTCCACTTTACCTTCGTATGTAAATAATAGTATCAATCACTTCGACTCTGTGTCGACCGCCAAAAGATCCGTTCGTGGACCTACTATTATTCAAACTGGTCTTAAGGTGCGTACTCACTAGAGCATTTTGCTCCGAACGAACCGTTCCAAACGAGCCGAGCGCGCAGAGCCGAATTCGACAAGTGAATACGTGTTCGCGAGCAAAATTTCACCGAACCGAGCGCGCCAATTTTTCGCCGGCTTGTCGGTACATGTATTTTGCTCAAAGAGGATGCGTTGTTCAGTGGGAACGGAGATTCGTTGCGTTCATGGTGTTCGTCCTATACGGAGCATTCGCGGCTAAAAAATTTGATTGTTTTGCTTTTTCTTTGCTCAAACGAAATGGAGTGGAATAGAGAAAAGTGCCTTCAGTTAATAGACATTTATGAACAATATCCAGTGCTTTGGAATCTAAAGGATGGATTATACTATAATAAAGTTAAGAAGTTTGATGCGTGGAGGCAGATAGATGAGAACATGGTATGTGCTTCTGGAGAAGCAAAGAAAAAAAATGAAAGTCTTCTGGCAAGTTTCAGAAGGGAGAAGGCGAAAGAAAAAAATCTATTGGAGCGGGAAAAGGTACATTTACACAAATTATAACGAATATAACAATAAAGCATCTTATAAAACGAAGTGGATATTCTGAATTTTTAGATAAAAAGAAAAAGCTTGAAGTGAGGAAAAATGCAATTTTTCGTAAAATTTTTGTAATATTTGCTCCAATTGATTTGTGATATAGTTTTTTAAATTCTGATTTGAGTTTTTTTTAAATTTTTTTTATCTGCTATAAAACTTACCTATATGTTTTTAACATACACAATTACACGTCTCGTTATATTTCCGTACATTATAAAAATTATACAGATCATACTGTGAATAGTTCTGACTGACAACGAAACGCATTAGCAAGCAAGGGGGATGTCAATGTTAGTCGGGAACTATTGTGAACTAAAGACCTAGTTCAAGGAACTATTCCTCTGGAGGAACTAGAACTAAGGAACTAGTTCCTCCCAAGGAACTAGAATTCCCACATCTAGTTTGCGTTGTTTGTTAAGTTTTTAGTTTGGTTTCATTCATAGGATTCGGTATTTACTCCAGTATGATTTTACTACCATGATTTTTCTTATTTTACTTTGTTCAGAATTACAAATATTTGTGTTTTGTTCGTGGATTAATAATATTAAATATACTTTTAATAAAAAATAACTCTATATGTATATTACCTACTTATCATAATGTGATCTTTGAGAACTTTATTTATATTTTGGCATACGCCTGGTATTACTTTTGAAATGCTTTGTTTGGAAACTTTGAATAAATAACCCAAACTGGTATGTGAGTCTCTGGTTGCAAAGAATCTTAATGTTATGGCCAATCTTTATTTAACTCTTTCTTTAACCGGAATAGACTTCCTAAAAGTTGTATTTTTCCTTTCTATACGGGGGCCAACTAAGTTAATAAGTCTTTCAAAATCAGTAGCATAACAACATGCGATAAAAAATATTAAAAAACATTCTGTCTGTTTGTAAATCGCGTAGATGTTTACTTTCACTGTGCTGAGATCTACTTTTGAAATTATTAGACATCCAATACCACCTTTTTTCTCTTTGTCTCCTTCGTTTTACAATAACTATCGCACTAGCAGCCGCTATTAAAAATACTTCGGTATCATCCATCTCCGAACAGCACGAACGTAAGCACTACATTACAATGTGGACGCCGTTGCTTGAGAAACACGACAAACAGGAAGCGCAAGCAACGCAAGCACAATCAGAAGCAATAGAGCGAGCAGGCTCATGAGTAGGGAATATAATATAATATCGGAAGTGGAAACTACAAAACAAAACTTATTTAACTGCAAATTTTGAAGCTTTAAAGGAGCTCTTGTTTCACTTACCAGATCCGGGAAATCATCTCGCTTCGGGTAATAAAAATTCAATAGCGCAAAAATACTGCTCCTCCGCCATGTTTATCCCTTTAACACCCGAAATAACTACGAGGCAATTTGACAAAATCAACTAGTTCGACTTGGGGCTTTACGACATATCGTTGCTTTTACGACATCTATAAACTTACTAAATCAATATACTAAAGATCCGGAGTTGTATTACCTAGGAATGGACATTCCGCTGTCCGTAATGAAAGAGAGGAATAAGAAATGTCTAAAAAAGTAACGATTCGGTTTTATGTTTTTGGAAAATAAATTATTCTGATTGCTATATCTATTAGACGCCGAACGGTGTTCTTACTCTTCTTAGTACCGTTGATTGAAGAAATAAGATGCGCAATATAGCTGGCGGTACCCTCAGCTTGTCCGATAATTCCGAGATTTAGTTTAGCTCTGCGCCGCTGCGCGCTGATTACAGCGCAGTGGAATACTGTACCGTAGTTCTGCTTTAAGTCGACAGAGTGAGTAGTTGCCGGAGACAGTGTTGCCAGAACTACTGATTAATTTATAGATTTACGCATTTTGGGTACAGTATGTTAATACTCGTACTACGGATTTTCAATCATTAAACAATTTAATTTAATATTATATGATTAAACAAAGAACGGCGTCAGTGTTGGCTTGAAAATGAAGGTCGCTGTTATTTCATATGTAAAATATTATGGAAAATGTCAACAGACGTCATTTCCAAGCCAAATAAACGAATTTTTCGATCATACGACATATTCAGTCCCTATAAAAGAATTTTTATTTTTGTTGTTTATTATATGTTTAACACGAATAAATTTTCAATACATAAACGCGGATATTTCATCCAAAGATATTTTCGTCAAACGTATTACAGATATTACACATTTTAATATGGCAACACTGTCGCTTTCAGATCCACACCGTCTTCGATATGCCTTCGCTGGTCGAATTAGAGAAAATAAGTGTTTTCGTGCGTTGACTGCAGAACGATTGGTGTCTCCACCGTACAGCACTTGAGACGTAAGGGGAAATCAAATGGGCCTTGTCACGAATTCGCCCATTAGGTTGCGTATCTTCCCAATTCTTACAGCTCTGATGCCAGCTCTTTTTTTTTTCGCCCTGATGCTCACTTGGGTGTTTTTTTTTGTGTAATTTATTTAAAAATTACATTTTTACATATTTTTTCGTGAGTCTTTCCGATGTTTTAGTATCTATTCTGCTATTCGGGGGGGGGAGGTAGGACGAATCCAATTTTTTTTTGTTTCGTTGGACGAATCCAAAAAATCTTTTATCCAGGGATCATTAATATAGAGGGTGGTCCGAACTGTATTCCGGAAACTTCGGCAGCACATTCTGCAAATAAAAATAAGTAAAAAAGTTCGTATAAATGTATGTCCTAAAATGCTTAGTTTCGGAGATACAGGGTCTAGAATTTTCATTTTTATTTCGATTTTTTTCAAATAATTTCTGAAGTAACGTCAATATTTGGATGAAAATTGGTGTCTGGGAGTTTTTTGATATGATAAATTTGATTTTAATGTCAATATTACTCCTGTTTTTAGGAGGCGCCACCTACATGTGTTTTAACTCTTTTGAAGAGTAATAACATTTTGTCCGTACCTGTATAAAACTACTGAGTGAAAAAATATACATTTCCGTGATTTTCTACGTAAAAAATGTCTCTTAGTAAAAATCGATACGAGCAACCCTTCTCAAGATATTTACAATGGAAATAGTCAATACATGCATTATTGACTAAAAATAAACATTACAGTTGAGGGTTGGAACCTTTGGTGTTACACAGCAAAATAAAATTACACTAAATCACCACAATACTTATGTATGTATGGTGTATTGTGGTGATTTAGTGTAATTTTATTTTGCTAAAAATAAACATGTTGAGTAGACAGTTATTTGACTGAAGTGAGAAATTTGGGAACTTTTTATTTTTTTAAACTAATCATACCTACATTTTTCTTCGCGCCACTTACATATTTTTTTAACTGGTTTGAAGACTAATAACTTTTCGTCCGTACCTGTATAAAACTACAGAGTAAAAAAATATACATTCACGACGTTTTTTACGTGAAAAACGCCTCTTTGTAAAAATCGCTACGAGTAATGGTTTTCGAGATATTTTGAATCGAAATTATCAATACCTGTCATCAGTGACATAAATTAAACATATTGACTAAAAAGTTATTAGACTAAAATCATAAATTTGAAATGTTTTTGTGTCAAAAGTTCAATAGAAACTGTTTTATCATCATTTCTTGCAGAAAAAATTATGACTAATTTAAAAAAAATAAAAATTTATTATTTCAGTGAAATAACTACCTACTCTATGTGTTTATTTTTCGTCAATAATGATATGTATTGTGAGAGTATGTAAGAGATATTCTTTACGTAAAAAGTGCCAGAGATGTATATTTTTTCACTCGGAAGTTTTATACAGGTACGGACAAAAAGTTATTACACTTCAAAACAGTTAAAATACATGTAGGTGGCGCCCTCTACTAGTAGGAGTTATACTGACACCAAAATCAAATTTCTCATGTCAAAAAACTCCCAGACACCAATTTTCATCTAAATATTGACGTTACTTCAGAAATTATTTGGAAAAAATCGAAATAAAAATGAAACTTCTACATCCTGTGTCTCTGGAAATAAGGATTTTATGACATACAATTGTACGAACTTTTTTACTTATTTTTATCTGCAGAATGTACTGCCGAAGTTTGCGGAATACAGTTCGGACCACCCTGTATATTAATGATCCTGATAAGTTAATATATGAAATTTTCTTAGTTCAAATTGAAACTTGTGGGTAGAATATAACAAAATATAATAAAGCCATCGCGATAAAGAAAATTGCGGAAGTAAATGAAAACTCTGTTTGCGTGGGAGTTTGCATAAAGACCTCCATTCCATACTAAACAACAATATAAAACACTAAACGTTATTTTCATCGATTTAAGCTTTTATACCAGAATAATATAAAAGTCGACCAAAAGTTGGCAACAATGGTAACTGTAGAAGCCATTTTAATCTAGATTTGAAGGAATTTACTTTATTTATTGCAAATCATATATTTTCTTTAGTCTCTTTTTATTTTTGTGGCCGTTTCTAGGTCACTGCTTGAAAGCAAATAAAAAATTAGTCGCCATTGTTAGGTCTGACCGAGATAGAGGGTGCATATTATTTCTTTACTCGTTTGCTCCGTTCTAGTAAAATTTCTAGAATTATTTTGAGAAAAGTGCGTCGAATAAATTAAAGTGTAGTTTTAAAAAATTGGGTAAAGAGTTATATTAACTATTTTTCTACTGCCAGGGCTAATTTTGACTGGATTTACTTGGTTACGCGGATTTCAAACCGCGGCTATACAGGGTGAGTCTTAAATAAGTGGAACATGTCTATGAGTTTTTTTTTCGCAAAAAATAGTTGAAATTGTGAATGTTTCCAAAAAAATATTTGGATTTTTTTTTAATTTACAGTTAAAAAACTTAACTTGATAATATAGCAACAAAGGTAGTAGAATAAATATAGAAGAATAAAAACAAAGAAAAATTCCAGAGGTTCTGAAAATTTAAGGATTTTCTTTTTATTTTCAAGTTAAAAGAACTCAGCTATTTTTGAATTTTCGAACCCGCTTAATATTCGGCCTAGGAAAAACTAGTTTATCCTAAAATCGGATTTGTTCGATTCCGAAATAATGCATATTAAAATGGAGTCCCCTTAACCTCCAACCAATGTTATCAAATAATGTAGGATTATTGCTAAACTTACCTTGACATTTTGGGATCAAATCCGTTATCTCCCATGCCTGAAGAAAGTCCCCCATTTTCACATATCACAAGCACGAATCATAACAAAAAAACTTTATAAACTAATCATTAGACATTACGATATACTCGATTAGAAATCACTATATACTTAAAGTAGGACTAAAGGGATTTGAAAAAAAAAAAGTAATGTTCAATAAAGCTTAAGTATACTTTTTTAGAAAATATGATATTTTATATGCAAAACTTACTAATCTCTTTTTTAAGTCTAGCAAACTCTTGTAACGATAGTAACTAACCTAAGAGTAAGAAGAGGCTTTATTTCAGAATAAAGTAAGTATTACATGTACAGGGTGGGTCAAATTCGATGCTTTTAAATGGAAACACCCTTTCCTATAGGAGATAGACAAAAACTAATATCGGTGTCTGGAGCTCAATTTTTGTCAAAAACATGATGGTGAAAACCGCATATCGATATCTGTTATCATTTCGGAGTTACGGGGTGTTTTCCAAAAATATGCATTTTTAACAAATCGCTGCAACTTTTTTGCTATGGAAAATTTTATATTTTTATGAAAACATTTCCAAAGCACCTTTTTACGTAGAATTTAATGGTTTAAGTATAATTTTTTTAAAAGTAATAATTTAAGAATTATCAACAGAAATTTTGATTTTTTATATGGGACACCCTGTATATTTTTAATTTATTGAAAATAATTTAAAATTACCTTTCCAAAAATCTGACACACTTGATATTTTGCTCGATTCCTCTTCGATATATAGAGTATATAAAAATTCGCCCACTTTAAATAAGTAGGCTTTGAACGGCACCGGCTGTAATGCAAAAAAATTCTAGCTGTGAGCATCAATTAAAGCGAAAATAATATTTGCTATGAGAGATGCAGAATTTTATTACAATTTAAAATATATTTAACCAACATCAACACATTTAAACTATATTTAATAACAATAAAAATAAATAGCAAACCAAGACGTTAGATTTTGCTACAGGTGTTCGACATATCAACCGTCTTCTGTTATGGACAGACGGGGCAGTTTTTGAACATTTCTCGCGGAACCCATTAAGTCAGTGGGGGTGAAAGATACCCTCTCATAACTGCTAATTATTTCTAATTCTTGTCTAGATTATAGGGAAGAATAAGGAACCTTTATTCCTCCGCAAATATATCCATAGGATTAGATCCATGGGCACTAAGTCAGGCGGCCTCGATGGCCAACGACTGGGATCTTGGTTAGCTATTCAATTATTCTTGAAATTGGCTGCAAAAATTTGCTGATAACTTCAGCGTTCAGAGGCGGTGCGTCCTCTTTCTGGAAAAATATGTTTTCGAGTTCCATTAAGGGCATATCATCAAAAAGGGGTCCAAAGCCTACTAGTTAAAAGGGGCTAACTTTTAAAATAACTAAAATTCTGTATTTCGAAGGGGATTATAACAAAATATCAGGTGTGCTATATTTTTGGAAAAGTAATTTTAAATTCTTTTCAGTTAATTAAAAATATAGAGGGTGTCCCAAATAAAAAATCAATTTTTCTGTTGATAACTCTTAAATTATTAATTTTAAAAAAATTATACTTAAACCATTAAATTCTACGTAAAAAAGTGCTTTGGAAATGTTTTCATAAAAATACAAAATTTTCCATAGTAAAATAGTTACAGCGATTTGTTAAAAATGCACATTTTTGAAAAACACCCCGTAACTCCGAAACGGTAACAAATATTGATGTGCGGTTTACACCATCATGTTTTTGATGAAAATTGAGCTCCAGACACGGATATTATTTTTCGTCTATCTCCTATAGAAAAGGGTGTTTCCATTTAAAAGCGTCGAATTTGACCCACCCTGTACACAAATAATTTCTATACTTAATGCAATAATTTGCTAATTTACAAATAAGTATAAGTAGTACCAAGTAGAACTGTAGAAACAAGATTTTATCTAGAATTGTCTGGAGTGTAGTTATAATCTTAATTTCAATACTAGGTAAATCTTAAATAAAAGATAAATTTTCTTAGCTTCTAAGGATAAGATTTTCTTGAAAAGAAGTTTAACTAGATTTGCGGAATGGGAAAACTAGCATATCGTTGGTTCAAGATTAATAATCTTTAAGTCTGTTTAGTTTTTTTTCCGTGTAGTAAAATAATCAATCCAATTACGCCAGAGCCATAAAGTGTTGAAAAACAAATGAAAGAACTGTATATTTCATTTTCTGACACCTTAAGTAATTGACCCAACAAATTATAGCCGGTAGTGCTAGTTACGATTCTTGTTTTTATGAAAGGTAAATTGTACATGTGGTTCGTTCAAATGAACGAATCGTAGGAGTCGATTCAATATGAGAAACTGAATCGTGTGATTCGACTCACTAAAAAGAATCGTAATGCCCATCATTACTGCAAACTAGATAATCAGATTGGGTCTGGAAATATATGGTCAAGTCTAAACCCATCCGAATCTCCAAAAGACAATTTTACATCGACTTTCCTACTTTCCCGATCCCTTTTCCAACTTCCTCCAGCCAGTTTAACCAATTTGGCCAATGTTCTAAAATCTCAGTCGACGTTTTAGTCGGCAATTGGCATTGACAAGCTTCGGAATTTCCCGCTCGAAGTTTTCCCGAGCTTTTCAGCTTCTCTCACCTAATTTTCCGACTAACGGGAATCCATTTTTCCTTGTTCGTTTCTTTAAAGCTCGTGACCGTGTTCTTTTTTTCTGTCGCGTAGAAAACTATTCTTAGAATTATACAGGGTGACGATCTGAGAAATATATCTTTAAAGAAAAAACGAAGAAAAAAATATCAAATATATATTGGGGGTTAAAGAAGAATAAACAAAGAAAAGAAAATTAAAACATAATAATCAATTATTATTATTCAATATTTTTTGTAAATACCGGATGCGTCTGAAAAGTGGTTTACCCATATAACTTTTTTATTTTTTCAGAAAAAAAAAACGAGATTTGGTATGTCAGTATAGGACATAAATTAGGATTGATTGACATATTCAAGTATTTTTGATCACATCCTGTTTCACCGGAAATTACTACAACTTTCGATTTTTAAATGGAGCCCTCTGTATATTTTTACTTTATTCGATAGAAAATCACTCTAAATAGAAATAGAATGACATATCATATGTCAACTTTTGACATTTTTGCATATGGCTTATTTGAAATTTTAACATATTATGGTTCATAACGACAATGTGACTCACAATAACAAGTGTGGTATCACATTATTCATAAATAAATACTTTTTCCTAATATGCTAATGAGCCACCCTTGTTCCGTTTGAAATAATTGAGATATGATTAAAAATACGATTTGGGCATTTTTTAACCGGCCAGGAACACACACGAAAAACATTAGAGTATAAAAAAAATAACTTGAAAATTAAAAGTTGTAGTAATTTCCGCTAAAAAAGGAAGTGACCAAAAACAGTTGAATGCGTCAATCAATCCCACTGCAATTTATGTCATATACTTACATACGAAATCTCGTTTTTTATCTGAAAAAATAAACAAATTAGAGATGAGCCACTTTTGAGACGCACCCGGTATATTTCTGATGTTCTTGCGCTATTTCTGGGTCAAATTTGTAATACAGTTTTAACATATTGCGCTCTTCTTTCAAACAACTAAAATCGTCTATTGAAAAGTCGATTTCTATAAATTATTGACGTTTAAAATATGCATAACTTGTTGTAGCATAGTTAAAATCGCAGTGAATATACCTATTTAGAGGTGTTAAAATCTAATACTAAGGGCTGACAAAGGTTAGTCTTGGGTCGAGATTTCCGTCTATAAGAGTACAATGCGTTTATAATGTACTGAACAAAGAGAGGACAGTAAACACGTTGCCAAACGTATGAAATAAACCGAGAAACTGTGCACATCGCTAAGAGACGTGGCAGGGGATATAGCAGATTTGTCGCAGTTGACCGGTCGACCCAATCAACACCTCTGTCACTACTTAAAGTTCTAGGGAAAGGTGTGCGTCATGCGTTCAGCTTCACGATTTAATTACGTCTCGTGATACTTAATTTGTTTATTTATTAACGAGTCGTTGTAATTTTCCCTATAGCTTGAATTTTTTAAGTACAAGCTAGAAACATTTGCATTTTTGGTAAAAATAAGTGGAATTGAGTGGGTGTTCGATAGTGGTCGCGCTATTAGAACTCTGAATTCAAAAATCGATATCTCGAAATCTATTAGAAATAATAGATTGTAGTTTTTTCAAGAACTTTGTTAATATTTCTGCTGTATTTTCTTTGTAGACAGTATGTGAAAATCTTTATCAATAAAAAAATTACACGATTGCTGAAAATTGCTATGCTCTAAAAGTAAATGGATGGATTGTTTACAATTTTTGAATGGAAAAAACAACCTTATCGAATTTTTCTTATGTAAACATATTGTAAAATATCCGATCTTGAAAATAAAAAAATGACACCTTAACGATATCCTTATAATTCCATTTCAGATGCTCAGAAACATGTCTAATGATTTTATCTAGTTATCTCTTGAAAAAAAAAGTCCTTTAAAAATAAGCGGTTTGCGATCGTGAATTTACTTTACTTGATAGGGAAAGGTGTATCGGCAACGCCGCAACAGCACACCGTCGCGCGTCGCGTCGGTCGGTCGCATTTCTCTCACTCCGACTTAATAAGATCTCTATGCGACTTACTTCCATACATGTAAATGCCGACCCAAAAGTAACAGTTGCCAGCACGGTATGGCGCCTATAAGCAAAAATAAAGATGATGATGGTGGTCAAAAGAAGAAACGTCGAATGACAAATCCGAAAATACCGTTGTGTAGCTGGAAAAAACTGGCAATGAAAATGTGCTTTTAGTTTTAGGATACCTTGTCCAGTCACGTCACAAAAAATAAAATGAATATCTTCAATTTTCGGTTTTTTTCTCGAATATTTTCTCGCGTTTTGAAATTTGAGATTATATTACTATAGTTACGATGTTGTATCAAACATAGTTTGCAAAAAATCGCAGTTAGATTAAGTATAAATCAGAATCAATAGTAATACTACTTGCAAAATAATAGTTTCTTTCACAACAATTCGTTGCCGACTTTCTTACAAAAGTCCTTACCAATCAAGTTTATTTTATAACTCCCAACATTCACAACTTTTTCCTTAACTAGCATCAAAAGTTTTACGGATACGTGTGGGAGTGTAGATTTTCTTGTTACTGCCTACTCAGCAATTCGTGTTTAGACTAACTTTTAGGGTCGGTATTTACATGGCTTTAAGATCTGCTAGCTTTAGAGAGTTTTGATTACGAGTTCAAGTATAATATAATAGTTGTAAAAGGCAGTGTTGCCAGAATTGAAGAATTTCGTTCAATATGAAGGGTTTTTATCCAAAAAGAAGGGACAATATGAATGTTTTTGGCAGTTTTGCACAATAGAAATTGTTAAAATATGTAGTAGGAGTATTTATTGTTTTTTGACATATCAACTCTGCTAAAATTACCTTATATCTATCAAAAATAGTAGATAAAATAGTACTTTAACCGCAAGGGTAGATTAAATGATACTTTAACAGCGAGGATAAAATGGACTATAACACTTATAAAGAACCTAGAGTGTTGGATAAATAGAGAATATGGAGAAATGAACTATGCCATGAGTCAATTCCTTTTTGGCCACGGTTGTTTCAGGTATTACCTACATAAAATAAAGTTAGCTGATAGCCCGAGATGCCTCTATGGCGACTCTGATGCTGACACGGTGGAGCATACCCTTTTGGAATGTAACCGATGGACAGCTGAACGAAGAATTAAGAGTCCCAAAAATTAAGATTTCCGATCTAGTTCCAGAGACGATTCGATCCCCAGAAAATGAAGATAGACAGAAATAAGTTTTTAAAAATTTTCTCCTAATTAAAAAATAGGGAAAATACTATATGAAATTTGTTGATTTTTTACAAGATCTACCATTTTTTGTGAAATTGCAGGAATATGAAAGGGTTTTTAAGGTTTCGTTGAAGAAATTCACTGGAAAAATTCTGGCAACACTGGTAAAAGATGCATTTACTAAATCTTCTTTTATTTTTTTGTTACAGGTGTGGACTTTTGGTGACGTTTGGTGCAAAGTGTGGCTGGCAGTTGACGTCTGGATGTGCACCGCCTCTATTCTGAACCTGTGTGCCATATCCTTGGACAGATACGTAGCGGTAACAAGGCCTATAACGTATCCGAGCATAATGTCAAGGTCCAGAGCTTGATTTTTATTGAACTCAAAAAACACACATTTTTTTTATTCTAAACTGTGAATTAAAAAAAAAGATAAAACCATTTTAACTTAATAAAGTGTATGGCCCCTCTACTGTTCATTACAGCCCTACATCGTCTCTCCATGCTCCTGATCAGGTTGTCGATCTCTTCTTGAGGTACAGCCTGCCACGCTGCATTCACGGCCCGAACCAGATCCCTACGAGTTTCACGAAGCATACCCATTCTCAAAATTCTTCTTTGGACCGCGTCCCATACGTGCTCGATGGGGTTGAGGTCAGGAGATTGTGCCGGCCAGGGTAAGATGTTTAATTGATGAGCATTGATAAACTCACTTACCACTCTGGCTGTACGAGGCCGTGCATTGTCATGCATGAGAATGAAGTTTCTCCCAAAATCATTGGCATATGGTAACACGACAGGCTCAAGAATTAAATCACGATATGTGATTCCTGTTAGAAACCTTTCAAGAAAAACGAGATCGGTTTTTCGGCCTAATTGGACTGCTCCCCAGACCATAACTGTTCCACCTTGATAAGGGTGCACTTCCTGAACATGATCCAACCGAATAAGATTTCCCGGTTCTCTCCATACCCTAAGCCTTCTCGAATCCGGATGTAATCCAAAGCGTGACTCATCCGTGAAGAGAACATTGGCCCAATGTTCATTCGACCACTGAACATGATCTTGAGCCCACAAATATCGTACCTCTCGATTTCCTCTCGTTAAGGGTTGAGCTCTCCAGGGGCGTCTGCTTCTTAAGTTGACCTCTCTTAATCTATTGCGAACAGTGTCAGGACTAACGGTTACATTATGTGTTTCCTGGAGAATTAAACTAAGCTCTGGTGCTGTAAGAGTTGGTCGGCGTCGAGCATTTAATTGTAAAAAATGATCTTGCTGAGGGGTAGTAATGCGATCACCACTTTTACGGTAGCGTGCACTTAATCGCGATATTACACTTTGCGTTGTATTTAATGCTCTAGCTACGTCGATTTGGCGCATTCCAGCTTCGAGCATACCCATGGCCCTTAGCATTTCGTCTACGCTCCATAACGTTGTTTAATACTAAACAGAGTTATTTGAATGAATTCTGGCAAGTCATCATAAAACATAGCCAGTACAGGTTAAATTTGAACAATTGATTCTAGGTGCTTTTTATACATTTGAAAAAAAATGCACAAACACTTCTGCAAATATCCCAAATTTAGAAATAACTAGTGTGACTACTTCGTTTCGATCGAAGTAGAAAGAATCGGCTACAAATATGTGGTTGTTTATTCAAAACATTTATTTTTAACTTTAATAAAAGGATATCCCTAGGTGTGTGTAGTAGGTACCTTAACCGCAAGTGTAGATTAAATAATATTTTAACAGCGAGGATTTTAAACGTTGAAAGAGGATTATTTCACCGGATAGCATAGCTGCTGTGTTGGAGCCTTATTTATTACGCACTCTGGGACACCCTGTATAGGGTATTTTTTATGGCGTCACCAAAATCGGAATACTAAAAATGGTAATTTTTTTAAATACCACATTCTGTATATTATTTTTCTGTCAGATGCAGAATTAAAAAGTGAACATTTTTTTATTTAAAGGGTTTCTAAATTTTTAACGGTTTCGCAGATATTCGCAGTAGTATATTACATATGGCTCTTTAAACAGTAAATTTTTATCAAAGCCCCCTAATATGATCTTTGTCTGATATTTTATCGTTAAAAACTTTATTTCTTCTCGCACGTTTTTTAATTGCTTCAATTTTTAAAAAAAATTGTATTCCTTTTCATAAGTTATTCGGGATTTAAATAGAAGTAGTTTGGATAAGGCGTTTGTCGCCTCAGCCTGAATATCTGTTGGTAATTTACTTATTTCGTTTTGAGCCATTTCTGTCTTCAATTCAATCAGCAATCGACACGAAAGAGAATTAAAAAATATTGACTCAAAACTGACAACTAAAGAGACGGCTCTATTTATTTGTCAAATAACATAGAAACATAGTTTAAAGAAAAGAGTAGTTGCACTCTCGCAAATATTTTCTGCCAGTTTTTGCAAGCTGTCGAATATCGGCAGGTTGCAAAGCGTTTCAGTTGAATTCCGTCCGTCGAGCTGCGAGGTTCGAGCGTTGCGTTCCAGCACAGAGACGGATTGATAAAAAAAATGAGTGCATTACTGTGTGCTGCTATTAATTGTAGTAATAATTCAAAAAATTGTTCTTTGAGTTTTTTTAGATTTCCATCGGATATAAATCGGCAAGCTGATAGTAATTATCAATTAACATTTAATTATATTTGGTTATTTTAGAAGCTGAGATATTATGTAATTAATTAAATGTTATTATTTTTTTTAGCATGTGGGCAGATTTTAAAAATAGTTTTTTAGATATACAGGTTGTCTCAAATATGCGCATGAAAATATTTTTGGTCAGGGGATTTGCCATAAAATGTTCATTTCAATAATAGTTTACGAGATAATTTATATAGATTTATTTTTGGAACAATTTTAGAGTAAATACTTTGTACATCTAAAGTCTCCGCAAATTATTCATATTTTTTAATTGAAAGAATTTTATAATAGCATAATCTCTTATAAATTTAGTGGACTGTATTTATTTTTTATGATAAGTGGTCGTAATATAACAATATTCAAAATATTATAGACAAAATATTGAGTTTATATTTGAGGGAAGAAAAGTACCACACCTAGTTTTAAACCACCTTAAATATACAGGGTGGCCCATTAGTGCGAGGAAGTCCAATATCGTCGTCGTTGTCGAAGATGTGAAAAAAGTTTTATTCATATGTTTCAAGGTTTATAAAGGGGCGCATCCTAAAATATTTTGTTATATACAGGATGTCACAAAAGAGTTATGATAAAGTTAGTTTTATTTTTTTTAAATTATTTTACATCATTCTATATACATTATTCTATTTCGCACTCATTTTACCGTTGAAAGAGGATTATTTCACCGGATAGCATAGCTGCTGTGTTGGATTGCTGCACTCATTTCTGGGACACCCTGTATAGGGTATTTTTTATGGCATCACCAAAATCGGAATACTTAAAATGGTATATCTCATTTTTTTTTAAATGCCACATTCTGTATATTATTTTTCTGTCAGATGCAGAATTAAAAAGTGAACATTTTTTTTATTTAAAGGGTTTCTAAATTTTTAACGGTTTCGCAAATATTCGCAGTATTATATTACATATGGCTCTTTAAACAGTAAATTTTTATCAAAGCCACCTAATATGATCTTTGTCTGATATTTTATCGTTGGAAATCCCATATATAATGAAATACAGAAAATATTTGCAAAACGGCTAAAAATTTAGGAACACTTTAAATACAAAAAATGTGTACCTTTTAATTCTACATCTGAAAGAAAAATTATATACAAGGTGTTGCATTTAAAAAAAATGAGATACAATATTTTAAATATTACGATTTTGGTGACGCCTTAAAAAATATCCTGTATACGATAAAGTAAATTTTTCTACACGAATTTATTCTGGTATCCTTCGTGTTTAAGAAAACATAGCTAAGAATTAATAAAGTTATATTCACTCTAGTTTTTTACCACCTTTCGTATATAATGTTTTTAACCAAAGTTTTAGTAAATAAGAAATAGAATGGCCACACCGCAGTGTGCTTTAAATAAAGACGGTGTGCTATATGCAGAATTTTATGCCGAATCCAGTTATGTACAGAAAATTAAACTTGTTTTAAATCAAAAAAAAGTTGTAGAAAATCTCTGAAATAGATAATAATATAACAATATGTCATTATATATTTTTTTCGCATTTCTTCCAATCAGAAGATTTTCAGATACAGAAGAATTTTTACCTACGCGAAATGTGAAAATATTCTGTTTTCAAGCAAGTTTTTACTCGATGATCAATTTTTTTATTTTATTTTATTGTGAACTCATATTTTCCTAAATACATATCTGTGAAACTATGGCGAGTGCCACGACTATACTTTGCCTAGTTAATAGACCACGACTATACAGCAACGTCAGTGGTCACGGGAGGCGAGAACAAGGTCATATAAAGTGGCAGAAAAAGAACAAAGGATTTGACAAGGAGTAAAACTACTAGTTTCCTTATACTATGATAGAAACCAACGCCAACCTAGCTCAATATTTTTTCTACTCGTAATAAATTCCTTGAAATAATAATTTCTGAATATTTTTTAAAACGTAATTCGCTATGGAAAAAAAATATTGTTTTATACACAACCGCAACAACGATAAAATTGCATTATCGCCTCCCGAGATTAATTCACTTGCGATTTCATCGCGCGTGAATTAATCTTTTCTGTCGACGATAAAATACCATTTTATTGTCTTGTATAAAAAATAACTATTAACACGACTTATTGCACACATAGGTACCATAACTAAACCAAAGTTCCTGATGTTGAAAAGCTAAATATCTAATAAGTCAGCTGATCATGGCGTCTCGCACGATAAATTATTCTAGGTTCGGGCAGTCATTGTTAGCAATTAATTTTTTGAAACATACTTTACACTGCTGTCGAATATCTATCAGAGCATTATTTTTGATCGTCTTATATTTTTAAAAAAATTATTTAAATATTACCAGAAATAAGTTTTTAAAAATTTTCTCCTAATTAAAAAATAGGCAAATTACTACATGAAATTTGTTGATTTTTTACAAGATCTTCAATTTTTTTGTGAAATTGAAGGAATATGAAGGGTTTTTAAGGTTTCGTTGAAGAAATTCACTCGAGAAATTCTGGCAACACTGGCAAAAGATGCATTTACTAAATATTCTTTTATTTTTTTGTTACAGGTGTGGACTTTTGGTGACGTTTGGTGCAAAGTGTGGCTGGCAGTTGACGTCTGGATGTGCACCGCCTCTATTCTGAACCTGTGTGCCATATCCTTGGACAGATACGTAGCGGTAACAAGGCCTATAACGTATCCGAGCATAATGTCAAGGTCCAGAGCCAAGATGCTGGTAGCGGGACTCTGGGTTCTAAGTTTTGTGATATGCTTTCCGCCCTTAGTAGGATGGAAAGACTCTAAGGTAAATATTTAGACCACGAGTACATAAAATTTACCGTATGATCAAAAAAAACGGCGTCCTGTTGGCTTGGAAGTAAACATCGATGGCATTCCCCATATAATTTTACATATAAAATGAAACCGATCTTTATTTTATTGCCATCGCTGACGCCGTTTATTTTTAATCATATTGTAGTAGGATTGAGATACACAGAGTGATCCGAACTGTATTCTGGAGACTTCAGCAGCCTTTTTTATAGATAAAAATAAGTAAAAAAGTTCGTATAAATGTATGTCCTAAAATGCTTAGCTTCGGAGATACAGGGAGTAGAAGTTTCATTTTTATTTCGATTTTTTCGAAAGAATTTCTGAAGTAACGTCAATATTTGGATAAAAATTGGTGTCTGGAAGTTTCTTGACATGATAAATTTGATTCTGATGTCAATATGACTCCTACTTGTAGAGGGGGCCACATACATATTTTTTAACTTGTTTGTAGAGTAATAACTTTTCATCTGTACTTGTTTAAAACTACTGAGTAAACAATATACGTTTACGACGTGTTTTACGTAAAAAAGATCTCTTGGTAAAAACGGCTGTGAGTAATGGTTCTCGAGATATTTGGAATCGAAATTATCAATGCCCGTCGTCGTTGACATAAATTAAACATGTTGACAAAACAATTATTAGACTGAAATCATAAATTTGAAATGTTTCTGTGCCAAAAGTTCAACAGAAAGAGATTTATCATTATTTTTTCAAAGAAAAATTTATGATTAATTTAAAAAAAAATAGAAAGTTCCCAAATTTATCATTTTGGTCAAATAACTATCTACTCAACATGTTTATTTTTTGTCAATAATGACATGTATTGACTGTTTTCATTCTAAGAACGGTTGCTCGTAGCGGAAATGTATATTTTTTACCCAGTAGTTTTATACAGGTACCAACGAAAAGTTATTACTCTTCAAAACAGTTAAAACACATGTAGGTGGCGCCCCCTACAAATAGGAATCATATTGACATCAAAATCAAACTTCTCGTGTCAAAAAAAACTCCCAGACACTAGTTTTCATCCAAATATTGACGTTACTTCAGAAATTATTTGGAAAAAATCGAAATAAAAATGAAACTTCTACACCCTGTATCTCCGAAACTAAGCATTTAAGGGCATACGTTTATACGAACTTTTTTACTTATTTTTATCTGCAGAATATGTTGCCGAAGTTTCCCGAATACAGTTCGGACCACCCTGTATATTAATGATTCCAAAAATACGTATTAGTTCTCTGTCCACGGAATATTGGGACACCCTGTATACGAAAAATCGAGAAAACAAAACTACTAAAATAATGC
Source organism: Sitophilus oryzae (assembly GCF_002938485.1). Taxonomy (NCBI): domain Eukaryota; kingdom Metazoa; phylum Arthropoda; class Insecta; order Coleoptera; family Curculionidae; genus Sitophilus; species Sitophilus oryzae. The sequence continues at coordinate 2,230,853 of NW_022147540.1, forward strand.
TGATAGTTTTTGTAATCCGAAAATTTAATAGAATCTACATATCTATGTATGTCAATTATTTCTAATAATAAATATCAATAATAACAATAGCATTTTTTCCTGTAAATTATAAAAATATTGCTCTTACAACGTACGTTTTTTTATTAAAATGTTTTAAAAATTTGTAATATCCGGTTTAATCCAGTTAGCCAGCGAAAAATCAGAGGTTTTTTATTGAGACCTGCTAATTTTTCATTTTATTTTATGTCAAGAAAGTCTTATATTAAAGAATCGGGAAAAACTTACATGTTCAACAGGTACAAGAATTATTCAGGAGCACATTTCGCTACCTCAATCACTACTATAATCAGTTTTTTCAAGAATAATTAACAAAAAACATGAAACATTTCGCGTAATTCTTTACTCCCACGACACTAGAGCAGCGCACTGACGTTTTGCCAAAAAATTGGGGTGGCTTTGAATTGACAAGTTGACGGCTCGGCCTTAAGCCTAGTATAGACTGTTTTCTACTGATAAAGCTTGATTTACATTAGGTATAAATAAAAATTATTAATATATTAATGAAAAAATTATTGTTTTTGCAATTTCTAAGCGTTAATTGTATATTTATATAAATAAATGTGTGATAAACTAAAAAAATGTTGTAAATTAAACAAAATATTCGCTGAGAGAAGGAATTAGGATATTTTTTCTGTTAAAAATTAACAAAACTGATACAATATCTTAATTTAGAAATTATTTTTTAATTATGCATCTTACATTAAATGATAATCAAATTTCAATGAAGTTAAGTCAAAATATCAAATTAATGAAACGTTGAAGAAAAAACGAAGTTATTTATTAAAAAATAGAACAGGAAAAATTCTAATAAAAATAATCGGGTAATCTTGAAAACAAATATTATAATCCTTTATGTTTATTTTTAGAAATACTACGCAAAAAATAATGTCTATCTATAGGAAAAGAAAATACCAGTCCTATTTCCGTAGCAAACATAATAATTCTATCAAAATATGTGTAGGTGTTCAATATTCTTGAAAGAGCTTATTCAAATATTATTTGAAATTATTATTATCATGTTAAGGCATGCTAGAATAATAACTCTGTTTTTTTTCTCGTACATTTTTTTAGCCTAGTGTCTTTCGATATTGAAGTATCTACTAAAGTTTTAGGATTTTGTACATAATCCAACATGACATTTATTTTCTTTTTTTTTCCTAAGAAACACTGTAACCTGTAAGGCTTATTTTGTTTGTCCCATTTTTATATCTACATACCCAGTCACCTACCTCTATATCCTGCACCCTCTTGTGCAGGTCCTGTTAAGATTTTTTTCCTCCGTATACTATTTTATTTTGAAGTAATATTTTATGCTGTAATGCGTTGGCTTGAAAACCATTATGATTACTAAATAATAAATGAAATTTGAACAACTAGGGTAAATAAGAGTGATGCGTTTAAACTTTAAAGCAAATATGCCGTGGAATTGTAATGAGTGTTTTCGTATAAAACTGGAGAATACGTTTACGACTTCAAGGACTCGGCTAGACTTAAGAGAAGAGAAAATGTAAAATCAACACCTAATGTAAAATTCAGAAAATAATGTTGTATTTATTTAGCCTAAAAATAGATTTCTATTGGTGACACTGTGTTTGCTGTGTGTCATATAGGTAATAATTATTGTCGTCTAAGCATTTTCTAAGAAGATATGCTCCCTTTGTGCTGGTTTATATATTTTTGAAGTCAATTTGATCAAACTAGAAAATAATTAATACAGCCCTATAGAGGGTTAATACAGGGTGGCGCCTCTCATACGTCGCGGAACTTCCAAGGAGAACGGTAGTTTAATGAAATTTTGGCAGCATATGTAGGTTAACTGAAAGCATAACTATACAGGATCTCCTAAAAAAAAGTTACACATCAAAGTTATATTTATTATAATGAAACACCATATAATATTAATTGATTTTCGGATTCTAGGAAAAAAATAAAGGCGAGTTTTATTAAAGAACAAAGACATTATAAAGATAGACCGAACATCTCATTCATAAATACTCGTTGTATGTGTATCAAACATTCCAATGTGTCAAACAAGGACAGAAAAGACAGAGAAGTCTAAAAATTCCGACCCCGGCAACTAGGCGCATTTGGATTGTTCTAATGGCCAGTGGCGTATAGTTTTTTGGAAGAAATTTAATTAGTAAAGTAAAAGTAAAGTAATTAGTAAAATTACTCCATATTAATATACTACGTTAACACTTTTTCGTCAGATGAGTTTTGTTATAAGGTCTAATATAATAATATAATTAATATCCCATATATACTTATGTTGAAACGTTAGTAGATAGTTTTCGAAAGTCGCTCCAACGTCGATTTTCAATTTAAACTTTCAGTTACTTCTATATAAACTTTCAGTTACCTTTTGACATATTTACAGGGTGACTCAAGTTTCTGAAACAGTTCTATATTAGGTTTGTGGTTGGTGACTTTTCTTTCAATTTTTTTCAGAATATGGAGGCAATGGTAAAGCACATTTTAGACATTTTTGTAAATATAGGTGGCCGGAACATATTTTCAAACTAAAGTTGTAGATTTGCCATTAAATTTCCATTCCAGAAATACCTAGGGTTGCCACCTGTCCTTTTTTGAAAAGGACAGTCCTTTTTTGGAATAACTTGTCCTTTTGACTTTTTTTGACTTAAAAGTCAAGAGAGAGAGTCTGAGAAACTTATTTACAGCAAACAGAAATATTCTTGTCGTCCAAATTTAATTAGAAATGTTATAAAACTTATAAATAAATTTTTCATGTTTAGAATAGGCAACATTATTTAGAACTTCCTGTTTAATCTCAAATGATTTTCAAATGAAGTTTAGGTTTTAGTTTTAGCTTTTCTGATCTTAAAAAGAACTTTTCAAAATTAGTAATTAGTAACGATTTAGTTATAGATCGCAATCGATAGCTTCCTATGAAGTGTTGTGTAATAGTTGTTTAATCTTGTATTATTAATAACTTCCTATACCTAAAATCAATATTTAATGAGAAAATTGTGTTTTTTTGAAAATATAAGACAAGATTTGACTCTCTCTTTCGGTCTTCTTCTTGTATTATGATGGCTCTGATACGAGGCAATTACCTTTTAGTCTCCCAATAGAAGGCATTTATCATTAAATGTATCAAATCTGTGTGCTACAGTATGGGATTTCTGTCGCATAATAATGAATATTACGTTTATTTACAAACCCATTACTTTTAAAGGTAGCTTCATCAGACAATCAAATTTTAGTTAAATGTCTCAACCTTCATGAACTGTATTAAACATATGTATTGCGGTTTGAATCACTCTGTATGTTGACAAAAATATTTTGAAAATGTGCGTTACAATGGCCCCCATCTTATGAAAAAAATTGAAATAAAAATCACAAACCAAAAACGTAATAGGTAAAAAGCTTTTTTGAAGGCCTGGGTCACTCTGTATATAGGTATGTATAAAACTAGTAGCCTAAAAATTATTTACAGTTTGTCCCATTATTACTAAAAAAAAGGTAAACACACCGTACAAATAACTCTAGGAAGAGGTATTTGTACGGTGGTAAAAAATTGTCTAAACAAGGCCGAAGGGGCAGATATAATAAAGCAGTAAAATGTAAAAAAGGTCGGGTAAACACCTTTGTTTATTTGTTGAGCAAAATTCCTTTAGAATATCGTATATAATGACCAAAATATGACACAATTTTAAGAAAAAAATGTCACTTTCTGGCTTATAATAAAGTTTCAAATGCAACGTTTATATTCAAATTTGTTATGATCTATTACAGTTAGGTAGTAATTGAGACGAATTATAATTCAATTACCGGCTACTACGTTCTTGTTTTAATAGATAAAAATTCAACAAATATAATTAGAAATTATTTTAATTGTAAGGGGCTCCCTTGTGGGACGCCTATGTACAATTATGGCGGAAATTTGTACCTACCTGTGAAAAGACAAATTCGGGTAATTTGAGCTTATTTTTCCACACCACTGTCGTACCATATTGAAAATTCGGAGATTCAAAAGTACGTTAAACAAAAACAAAAACTACTGAAAAATACTGAAAAGTTCACTTCGGACTTGATTCCGACTTCAAACACACCGTAAGCTAAACGTAGTACGCTATAACCTTGCTATAACGGAGCAAGGGCCGTCGCGAGGGGTGGTGGGACGGACGGCTCATTTTCATTCTGGAAGACTAGCAGCTACGTTGCCAATAGTTCTAGACGTTTCAGCACATTAAACAGTAAACATGTCCTTTAATAGTAACGCATATATCCTCTGGTTAATAACATATTATTACGCATGCTTCTTTAAAAATAAACTATTAATTTAATTAAGAAATTGAGATTTATTGATATCCGGTGAAGGTTTTAAAGTCACCTTTTCTGCAAATCAAATTAAATAGATAGGCGCAAATTTGAGATGTGGCAATGTTGCCTTTTCTATCTCAGTTGGTTTTTACAGTACGTAGTCAAACAAAATCAACCTCCGATTGTTTGATCGGGTTAAAATTCACAATGTGATATCTGTTCTTCCTAAATATATGTTAAAGAAGCAATCTATGGATTTTGACATATTACACATTTTGTGAAAATGAAGAGTAAATTTTATATTTTGATAATAGCTACCTAAATTTTAATTGAGCCGAAAAGTCATAGAGGGTGAGACAAAATTACTATGGAAAATTAGTCACTTTTAAAAGTAAATTACTCCGTTATTTTAAATGGAACAACCAGTATATGTTTTCGGTGTTCAATGTGGAACTTATACATCTTCAAAATATTATTAAGGTTGCCTACCTCTCAGGCAAATAATTTCCTAGGCATTTTAATTTTTATGATTTTGCTTCAGTAGATCTTTATTATTTGAAAATATCTAGGTACCTGTGTGATCTAGCTTTTGTGAATTTAACAAAAATTAAAGATTGTAGAGTAAAATACTCAACGGTAATAAAAAGAAGGTGCCCGGTGGCGTAGAGGTACAGGCTCTCGACTACCAATTTCAAGGTAGTGGGTTCGAATCCTACACCCAACATTTCATCAGCCGACTATTTTTATTAAAATAAAAATAGTTTGGGTACCTAGGTCGACTCAGCCCTAAATGAGTACTTGGGATTCACAATCCTGAGGTAATAATAGGCGGTTGAAGCGTAGTGCTAGCCACATTACCTTCCTTGTATACCGAACGGCTCTAGCATGGCAAGCTGTACCTTGCCACTCCCAAGGCGTTAAACGCTATATAATCCTTAAGTGACTGACATACTGATTAATCACGATCCTGTTCAAACCACTCAACGTAAGAAGATCAATTTTGGCATACAGGTTGATTCTAGGGTGTAGAGGTTCGATAAGAAGGAATTTTTCGAAATTCCAGTTCCAAGAGGGTGAAACCACCCCTCAAATATTACAATATTTTTTATTTAAAAAACGGTCAAGTTTCCGAAAAAACGCTTAAACACGTATATTTTATTTTGTTTTTTTACATATTTTGAGATTTTTTAAAAATGTATACAGGGTGTTTCGAAAAATCTGGTCATTGATTAATCACGATCCTGCTTAAAGCGCTTGACGTAAAATGCTGATTTTTGGAAAACAGATTGATTTTAGGGTGTAGAGGTTCAATAAAAAGGGATTTTTCGAAACTCGAATTCTAAGAGGGTGAAACTATCCCTCAAATATTAAAATATTTTTTATTTAAAAACCGGTGAGTTTTTCGGAAAAACTCTTAAACACGTATCTTTTATTTTGTTGTTTTACATATTTTAAGATTTTTTATAAATTTATACAGGGCGTTTCACAAAATATGACCATTGAGTAATCTGCCTAAAACTGCTTGACGTTTAAAGCTGATTTTTGGCAAACGGATTGACTGTGGGGTGTAGAGATTCGACAAGGAGGGGTTTCTCGAATCTCAAATTCCAAGAGGGTGAAAACGCCCCTCAAATATTACAATATTTGTTATTTAGAAAACGGTTGTCTTTCGGGAAAACGCTTGGACAAGCATAATTTATTTAGTTTTTTAAATATTTTGAAATTTTTTAAAAAATCATACAGGGTGTTCCAAAAAGTTGGGTAATTTCTTAACCACGATTCTGCTTAAACTGCTTGACGTAAAAAGCTTATTTTTGGCAAACGGATTTTTCGAAACTCAAATTCCAACAAGATGAAACTACCCCTCATATATTACCAAGTTATATAACAATATCGCCATATTGTTTTTTCTCATGCTGACATAAATGTGAGAAAATTTTATCCAGTTTGTATGTTAATGGAAATTCTTGTTTTGCTTTATCATCACCATTACAAATGATTAATTCGACGCGATCGAAGTCGCTGGTACACGCTAGTTATTAATAAAAAAAAGATACATGTTTAAAACATATTTTAATTATTACAGAGTTAAAACTAGATATAAACCTGGAATTATGTGACAAAAATTAGCTAAATGAAATCGAATGCTCAAAATGCTTCCTTTCCTGTTAACTGCATAAAATTATTGTCTTTTCAAAAGGATCTTTTCATTTTAAAAGGCATATGTGGAGCCTACGAAAAGCAGCTGCAATAATTTCTCTCATGTCGACGATAGTTGGTCGAGTTTTGTAAACACTGTCTTTAACATATCCCCATAAAAAACAGACTAGATAAAATCAGGAGGATTTAAGTATTCTATTAACTGGTGAATGCACACTGCAGTCATCAACTAATAGAATCATATCAATTCTCTCTGATGTATAGTCTGTCCAACGAGAAGATCCTTGACAGTGATAGATGTGTCTGTCATTTTAATTTCAAAGTAGTTTATTTTATTTTACAAAGAAATAAGTTGGTACAACTGGAACGCATAGCGATATATTTAAAATTTGATTGACAAGATGACAAGTGATTACTTCAAAATATTGTGAAAAAAACTGTATAAAACTGAAAAAATGTAATCGAGTTATTTTATTTAATAAAAACGGTAGTATGTGTTAATACAAAACAAACAAGAACAAGACACTACATACCAAAAAAATATAAAAAAGAACTATTATTTATTTTCAAGCTTTATGAAACTACCCGCATTTATGATTATATTTATCAATATAACTTATGTACAAATACAAATTTGTAATATTCCACAGGTATAAATAAAACAACATAGGTAAATACAACAAACTATTTTATTAATAATAACTCCTACCAAATTTTATACCTTAAAGGTTGATTAATTAACTTTAATCTTAATTTTTTTAAACCAGTACCTTTTGACATTATTTTTCTGCAGTACTAAAATCCATTATTTACCTATCGTATGATGTCGATATTTTACAGCTACTCCAGTTTTTAGTATGTGTTTAGTTTGATCCTTATATACGAGATGCACTTATCTACGACGAAATGGTATACAAACTTTATCGATGGCAACTTCATTGGTGTATAAGACTTTCTGCCTGGGCAGCGTGTATTAACCATATACTGTGCTCTGGGTCTACAGTTAATTTTCACTCGATTTTTCCTCCACTTGACTTCAAAAGACACAAAACACACGTAATAATACGAATCAAAATGCATCATCTTCCAAAACGCAGGGTATTTAACAAAAGTTGACACAAAATTATAACCTATAATTTGGCAAGACTTTGACAAGCGTCAAAAATGACAAAAATCTAAAGGCGAGTTCATACGCATCGGCGTCCGTTTGTCGTTCATCGTTCCGTCAAACCAATAAAATTGAAATCCGATCTGTCATTTTTTAAATAAACCAATAAAACTGGTTAAAAACAAGAAGACACGACGCATGACGGATTTATATTTAAACCCATCCATAGATAACTTAAAAAATATTAGAAACTTTTTTTAGTAAAATAAATAGATTGGTATGGGACGTCATCTGCTTTTCTTCTGTCATCGTCTGTCGAAATCTTACCTGAGAAAAAAAACAGAGTATAGGAACAGTTTGCGTTTTCGGCAAATTTCTGATATTTTTTTTTTGTTTTAACTGACACAAATTGATAACTAGTTGTTAAAGTTGGACTAATTTTACAGCTATGTTGAAGTAACGTCAGACATAATCACAGCCACCTAGATTTTATCAAATAATAAAGATCTACTCAGATCAAATCATGTAAATGAAAATATTTAGGAAAATATTTGTTTGGGGGTAGGCAACCTTAATAGTATTTTGAAGAGACATGAATTCTCCATTGAATATCTGAATAATATACTGGGTGTGTTCCATTTAAAATAAAAGAGTAAAGCTACATTCAAAATCAATTCGCTCGCCGAGTGGCACTTCGACGTTAAAGTCGGTACGAAATTAACCATTCACAACAAATTTCAATTCGAATTTTGCGCATGCGTGTTTAAACGTTCTCCTGACATATTTTAGGTTAGTTATTGGTTTTGATTTTGGAAGAGTCAAAATCCGGGACAGTTAATTAAGCTTTCCAAGTTTTTATGTTTAGAAAAATGGAAACAAAAACGTCATTTATTGATGATTTTTTTCTAAAATGTGTCTCAAGCACCCAAAATTTTTTGGGTTTTGGTAAACCCCTTGGTTTTCGGTCAAGCTGATTATTGAGCTGCAACAATAATTGCCGTTTTTTTAACAGCAAAGCCACAAGTCCTAATAAAATAAGAAGAGCGTCCTTGACTCATTTTTCTTTTAATAATTATTTACTTTTTACAGGAAAATGGCTTGTAACAACGACACAAACAAAATAATTATTAAAATTTAAATGTCAAATTTGTCATAATTGTCAAACGAAAATTCCGTGCTGAAGTAGAAGTTTGCAGCTTGCAAGCTTTCAATCCAACTTCAACTTGCACTCTGGCGTCGAATTTTGTTGTGAATGAGTACACTGAAGTACATAAGATAAGCTTGCGTGCCAAAGTACGACTCGGCCAGCGAATTGATTTAGAATATAGCTTAACATGCTTTTAAAGGTGACCAGTGTTCAATATTAATTTTGTCTCACCCTGTATAACTTTTTGTATCAAGTTTTAATTTAATTTCAAGTACAATAGTTAATTTAACGACATATTAGACTATACAGGGTAAATTGCAATTTAGGTAGCGTTTATTGTAATTTAAAAATTGTTCTTTATTTCTAGAAAATGTTAAATATATCAAAAACCTTATAAATCTTATAAAACTCACCTTTATTTTTCTCCTAGAGTCCGAGAATCAATTAATATATAGGGTGTTTCATTACAAAAAACACAAGTTTGATGTGTAACTTTTTTTGGGGACACTCTGTAGAACTCATCAAAATTTAATTTCAATACAAACTGTCGTTCTCGTTGGCGCCTTCGCGGCGTATGAGAGTCGCCACCCTGTATATTCAAAAGACTCTTTGTTCGACATTCTTAAATAAATATATCTAAACCCCGACAAAGAGATCTATTTATTTCTCTCATTTCTATAACATTTATCAGAAAAAGAGCAAGGCAAGAAGTTGACATTGAATCGTCTACAAATCCATCTCAAAACAATAAAAAGACGAAAGCGGATAAAGCAAAACGATGGAAAGGAAGTCTTCCTGGGAGTTATCCCCGTCCTATCCCGATGGAGAAGCTATTGTCTAGCTGGGTCGTAAATAATAATGATGCAAGTGGCACGTGATAAGGAGCTAAAAAGGATTCGGAGCGCTAAACACTCAAGAGAGTTGTTCATCTACACGGCGAACGTTTACAAAGATAATTTATATATTTCGTTTTTTATACCGGGGAAAAATTTCGAACGAAATGAATCCATCTTTGTCACTAGAATGTAGAATGTAGAATGTTTAGGAGGGGAGTTAGTCACCGCGACCTTAAAAATCTATTGTGTGTTCCCCTTTTTTGAGTTACAACGAGTTATAACTCATCATACAGTCTCAAGGCTTTAACAAAAGCCAGTATCTGAGACGGCTCCACAGAGGCCAGCTCTCCATCCTTGACATCGGCCGTACCAAAGTTCATGGCACGAATGGTCGTCGTCTCGGCGCACTCAGTGATGAGGTGTTCTGGTGTTTCCCCATATTCCCCACAGAATCTGCATTCGCCGTTGTTTCTCAGCTTCAGCCTACTGAGGTGTTCGTTGAGGAGACAGTGTCCTGATAGAAACCCCGTGACAATCCGAAGATTGTTTTTACTTAAATCAAGGAAAACCTTTGATTTTTCTCGGTCGTAGGTTATGAGGAACTTTTTCGAGTGTCTTAGACCGTTGGAGGACACCCATTCCAAGTTGCGGTTGGAGTCTTCCAGATTCTTCAGTTCCGCTTTCAGTTGGTTTCTGCTTGGAAAACAGTTAGTGGAGTGTTCGCTCCTTTCCTAGCTAGATCATTTGCTTTTTCATTTTCTTCTATTCCTTGGTGAGCAGGCACCCAGAGTAGGAGGACTTTATTTTCTTTGCCCAACTTGTTGAGCTTTTCTAGGCATTCTTTGACCAACTTCGAATTGATGGTTACTGAGTTGATCGCGTTTAGTGCTGCATGACTATCGAATAGGATTCAAATAGGCAATTTCCTGTTTTCGATAGTTCCTATCTAAGATAAATTGTACACATCCTTCGATAGCGTAAATTTCTGCCTGAAGGATACTGTGGTAGGTGCCCATTGGTTCGGAGTATTTGGTTTTCGGCCCAAATACTCCTATCCCTGTCCCTGCTTTGGTTTTGGAAGCATCAGTATACCACGTTATGGTATGGTCTTTTATATGCTGAGTAAGCGTTTCAGTGAGGTGTTTCTCAAAGTTGTAAATTCTTGGTATGTCATCCACTGGGAGTTGGACTAAAGATTGGAGAAGACTGAGACTCTTTGTCACTAAAAAAAGTTCTAATGTTTTTAAGTTGATTATGGATGGGTTTGTATACAGTGTGGTCCGAACTGTATTCCGGAAACTTCGGCAGCATATTCTGCAGTTTAAAATAAGTAAAAAAGTCCGTATAAATGTATGACCAAAAATGCTTTGTTTCGGAGATACAGGGTGTAGAAGTGTCACTTTTATATGGATTTTCATTAATATTTGGATGAAAATTGGTGTCTGGAAGTTTTTTGACATGGGAAATTTGATTTTGATGTCAATATGACTCCTATTTATAGGGGGAGCCACCTACATACATGTATTTTAACTGTTTTGAAGAGTAATAACTTTTCGCCCGTACCTGTATGAAACTCCTGAGTGAAAAAATATACATTTTCGTGACTTTCTACGTAAAAAATGTACTACCAGGTAATTTTTTTAAATTAGTCATGCATTTTTCTGCGAAAAAATGATGATAAAACAGTTTCTGTTGATTTTTTGGCACAAAAACATTTCAAATTTATGATTTCAGTCTAATAACTATTTAGTCAACATGTTTAATTTATAGTACGTCTGCTGGATCTGTGTCTATGAAAGGAATGCGAACAAAAAACATTTAAATAAACAACAATATATTTTATTCGTCGACTTGACGAGTACGTCACCGCAAATCGCTCCGCCCAATCATTTTATTGGCTACTTGCAAATTTGTCGAATTTTTATTGATGAAACGCGTCGTCTAATTTTTTACGAAAAACATGGAGAGAATATCGTTTCCCCTCTCACGGATACCCCGTAGCTATAGAACGGACAGACGTACTGTATGTCAATGATGATAGGTATTGATAATTTCGATTCCAAATATGTCGAGAACCATTACTCGTAACGATTTTTACCAAGAGACCTTTTTTACGTAAAAAAACGTCGCAAATGTATATTTTTTATTCAGTAGTTTTATACAGGTACGGACGAAAAGTTATTAGTCTTCAAACCAGTTAAAAAATATGTAGGTGGCGCTCTCTACAAGTAGGAGTCATATTGACATCAAAATCAAATTTATCATGTCAAAAAACTCCCAGATACCGATTTTCATCCAAATATTGACGTTACTTCATAAATTATTCGGAAAAAATCGAAATAAAAATGAAAGTTCTACACCCTGTGTCTCCGAAACTAATCATTTTAGGACATACATTTATAGTAAGTTTTTAATTATTTTTATCTGCATAATATGCTGCCGAAGTTTCCGGATAGAATTTTTTTGAAAATTTGGATTTTTCAAGGCACCTGCTCCATCTTTCTAAAATATTTTTAGTTGCCGCATCATTCGAAAAGTGGTGGCATCTTTATAATTTTAATGGTAACGATAACCAATCAATTGATTTAGACGGATCGAATATGTCAACTTTCCTTAACCAATAAACCAAATTTTAGCTTTCAATATTTCGAATTTATGATTTATCCAATGCTTATTCAAAATCATATTTTTGTCAATTTTACATATATTTTATTTTTTATCTCGAAAACTATTATAGATTGGTATATAGGTTAGAATAATGGAGAAATTTTGAGACATGGAAGTAGTTTCGAAAGATATAATAATATACAGGGTGTTCTATTTAAAATAACAAAAAATAAATCGAGAAAAAATAAAGACTCTAACCCCCTGTAGCCGCTAAACAAAGCAGAATCGGACCTATGTTAATGTAAAAAATAAATCTTAATTTTACGTGAGAGATATGCACATCTTTTTTGAAACACCCTGTACATATTACTAAATAATTGAACTCATATTTTATCGAAAAAAACCTTATCCAGTCTACTAAATAATAGACAAAAATTATTTTTTGTACGCTACTGAAAATACTTCGTGTGAAAACATAAAAAAGTATCTTTCCTTACCGATATAATAAATCTAGGCTAAAATTGTCTAACATTTTTTTGGCTGATTTTATTAGACCCTACCCGCCAGCAATATGTCTAAACCCTTCATCGAAAGAACCCTTCGAACATGACAAAGGACTTTTTTATAACACACCATCATAGGCACAAAATTTAGCCCTTGGTAATATTATTGGCATATATCTTTTTACCGCGTTTGTTATTTTGCCTCGTTTGGTTATTCTGACTTGCGGTAAATATAATATATAAAAATAAAAATGTAACTAACAAAAAATAACAAAAAATAAAATAATATAAATATAATATATCTATAATACCGTGCTGGCAACTGTTACTTTTGGGTCGGCATTTACATGTGTGGAAGTAAATCGCTTAGGGATCTTATTAAGTTGGAGTGAGAGAAATGCGACGGTGTGCTGTTGCGGCGTTGCCGATACGCCTTTCCCTATCAAGTAAAGTAAAATCACGATAGCAAACCGCTTATTTTTAAAAGACTTTTTTTTCAACAGATAACTAGATAAAATTATTAGACATGTTTCTGAGCATCTGAAATGGAATTATAAGGATATCGTTAAGGTGTCATTTGTTTATAACGAAAAAACGTCAGTAATCGCGATAATTTAAAAACTCAACTTTTTAACACATAACAGGCTATAACTCAAGAACCACTTTAGATATTGAAACTTTTTTTTATTTTCAAGATCGGATATTTTACAATATGTTTACATAAGAAAAATTCGATAAGGTTCTTTTTAAACGGTTTTATTTAGCTCGACCCGTACGGTATTTATTTATTTGTTTGGGTCAAAATTAGAAATTGAAATTTAAGTACCTTCCTGTTGTCAGATTGATCTGAAATTTGGTACACACCTTTAGCTCCGATGACAATACAATATAGTAATATCAATAACCTTGTAAATCTAAGATGGCCGCCGGTACAAAATGGCGGATTTCATATTTTTCAACAACCCCCTCAATATGGGTATCAAATGAAAGGGCTACACTAGTAGAATACTGTGATTATGACAAAATTTAAAATCCAAGATGGACGTCGTTACAAAATGGCGTGTTAGGTGAGGGCATGAGTAGTCGTGTCCAGAACAGTTGTGTCCAAGATTTTGTGACGTTAGAAGGACAGATAAAAAAAAATAGGTGATGAATTTGAGAAAATGTTGCGGTCCAACATTGACGTTACAAAAGGATTGGTAAATGGTGCTATAGCCCACATTATAGAAATTGTTTGGCCTCAGTTCCGTCGAACCCAAATGTACGAAACAGATGTACCATCTGGGCAAGCCTACGTGCCTCTAAGTCGAGTCAAGTCTCTCGAAGGGCTATGTATTGAGGAATTAGGTTGTAATAAATTATCAGGTAAAAAAACATGTAATAATGATGCACTAAATAAATTAAATAGAATGAGGAATATTCGGTAGGCATTTCCGTTAAATACTAAAAACTAGAAAATAAAAAATCGGTAAAAAACTTTTAAGTTAAACGGTTTTATCTTATGTGCACTGAAAACTAGAAAATTATAATAACAATTAGGTATTTTGAACTTCTAGTTCAGAAATATTTTAGTACTAGGCAGTACTTATATAATAAGTATATAGTTATATATGAGTATAATAATATATAATAGCTTTTAGGCATATTAGACTAACATAAAAACGTGGGGCCCCTCTGAAATCCTACCTATGGCAAAGCATATCTTTATACTTTGGTAGATCATGAGCTCGGCGTTCGCTGGTGAAGCCGCCACGGCTGGTTATTGATTGTCAAAATCTCCAGTTACGATTATAGTAAGTCGATGCAATCCACACTTAGTATAGAAGAAAGTATTACAGCAATAGTTAATGGGCCCCACGTTTTTATTTTAGTCTAATATGCCTAAAAGCTATTCTGCCTAGTACTAAAATATTTCTGAACTAGAAGTTCAAAATACCTAATTGTTATTATTATTTTCTAGTTTTCAGTGCACATAAGATAAAACCGTTTAACTTAAAAGTTTTTTTACCGATTTTTTATTTCCATTCAAAAATTGTAAACAATCCATCCATTTACTTTTAGAGCATAGCAATTTTCAGCAATCGTGTAATTTTTTTATTGATAAAGATTTTCACATACTGTACAAAGAAAATGCAGCAGAAATATTAACAATGTTCTTGAAAAAACTACAATCTATTATTTCTAATAGATTTCGAGATATCGATTTTTGAATTCCGAGTTCTAATAACGCGACCACTATCGAACACCCACTCAATTCCACTTATTTTTACCAAAAATGCAAGTGTTTCTAGCTTGCACTTAAAAAACTTCAAGCTATAGGGAAAATTACAACGACTCGTTAATAATAGAGGTATTGATTGGGTCGACCGGTCAACTGCGACAAATCTGCTATATCCCCTTCCACGTCTCTTAGCGATGTGCACAGTTTCTCGGTTTATTTCATACGTTTGGCAACGTGTTTACTGTCCTCTCTTTGTTCAATACATTATAAACGCATTGTACTCTTCTTACATACGGAAATCTCGACCCAAGACTAACTTTTGCCAGCCCTTACTATAATATTTAATACTAGTATAAAGAGAAATAAAAATCCTAGATATCGTAGTGTTTTTAAAATAAATATGAGAAATTAACGTATATGTATTTATTATTTGTGGAATTCAGGGATATTAAAAATAATTACCGTGTAACTACAAGTATTACGACTTTACACTTCATTACAAAGCAATATAAAGTTATAACTAAGTCAAAAAAATTGTTTAATTTAGTATATGCTACCTATAGTTTAAAGTAATTAAATGCCATTCAATAAAAACTATAATAATTTAATTATTAAACATTTTCTATTTGTATTTAAATTGATGAATAATGCTTAATAATAGGTTTCTACAAATAAAAACATTCTCAGATAAATAATAGATATAAATAAGCAAGTTTTACTGTACAGGGTGGACCATTTTGGTTGTTTCTATAGGGTATCTAGGAAACCGTAAGAAATATTCAAATCTTGATACTGCAGTCTCGGGTTCTTTTTTTTTGAAAAAATTACAATGGCGCAAAGGGATTGTGGCTATCTTGATCGGTTTCGAAGCTACAGGGGGATTCTCAAATTTAGTACTTTTTGAAGATGTTCGATACTTTATTTATTTCAACCAACCACGGAAAAATGAATTATACATTCTAAAGGCACTTTTCTGTGTAGAATGCAGTGGCGTTGTCAATTTTTTGAGATATTAACTAAACTTATGTTTTTTTAAATAGAACCCCCTGTATATTTTTAAATTTTCTTATTCAGCGTGGCATGGGCTTCTCGAAAATATATAACACTCTATATTTATTTTCACTATTAACCTCAACATTTCAAATTTTTCTTAAAATATCCACTTAGTAGATAGCAGGCCGCGCCGAGTAACAAAGTAAACGGTTGTCATGGTGATCGGAACATACCTTTGATGGATGCGGGACATTTCATTTCAACAGATTGAAGTGTGTGTATTTTAAATAATAAAAAAAAGTGTAAATTTGAAACTATTGAGAAATATAATATATGTTATAATGTTATATTGAGTCTAACAAATATAAGCAAATGGCAGCTGATTTATATTTTGAGCGGTATCCAAAGCGCGAGCAACCAAACCCAGCCATTTTTAAATCATATTTATTTAAGATCATATTTCAATATTATTGATTTTACGGAATGATGAACGACAAATGGACGCCAATGCGTATGAACCCGACTTAAGATTTTTGGGAGTTGTCAAACTCTTGCCAAATTATAGGTTATAATTTTGTGTCAAATTATGCCAAATAGAAATGATAAATATTTTGCATTTCGGACTGTGTTATTACCTGTGTTTCGCGTTTCTTAAAATGAAGTGGAGGAAAACTCGAGGGAAAATTAAGCATTGACCCAGACCATAGTTTACAGTTAATATTCGGTGCCCAGAGACCGCCAGAGACAGTTTGCCAGTTGAAGTAATCACTTGTCACTCAAATTTTAAATATATTAATCAGAGAATAGGTACATTAAAGAAATCCTAACTTCATGTTAAAAAATGAAAACAGACGCCACCTGGTGTAGCCTGGCAGTACTAGCTAAATTGAGGGGAATTGGAGGGGCGGGGCTCAAAAGAGGGGAAATTTTTAAAAAAATATTTTTATAAGTATCACTGATTTACTGTTTAAAGTTAATAAACATATTTTTTATTACTTTAATATAATTTAAAGTATTAAAAAATACGTGTATTAACTTTACACAGCAAATCAATGATATTATTAAAGACTTATTATTTTCAGAGAAAATTCATAGTAAATAAATTACACATTTAGTAAACAATATCATTTATTTTTTAGAGCTAGGATTTATATTACAATAATATTGAAATATATATATTTTTTTTTAACAATGAAAAAGAATATCCCGGAATCTGAAAAAGACAGATGATCAATTAATGACTTAAATTAGTTCAAAATACATTTTGCAAATAACTAGTGAATTGGAAAGATAAACATACTATCAAAAATACATTTTAGTAGTATGTTATCATCTATTTACTGATAATACATAGGTATATAATAGGTAAATAACATGCATAAGGCACTATGATACAACTACCTAGTAGTTGTATCATAACACACTAATATCACAAAAAATATGTGCTAATTTAAATTCCTTTAATGATCTAATCAAATACTATCTAGCCTCAATGCATGCCATTCCAAAGGCAAAAAAAACTATTATACCAAATAAATATAAGCTGAATAAAACAAAAACCAGGCCAACGTGCATAAACAACCAAAAAATGCATCAAAAAATACTTTTATCAGATTATACCCTTGGATATATTATGTATTTTATATATCGCACATCCCGTTCAAAAGTTTACTAACTCAAAATAGAGAATATAAAGACATTGTCAAGAGAAGTAAAAGAAAATTTAAGTTAAGGCATTATGCTCCTTTTTGCATATTAATAGCCAAATAATATAACGTTGATTTAATAAAATTTTACTGGCATCCTTCTGAGGTATAAATCAGATTAAAAGGATATTGTTTTTGTAATAATTGTTTGTTTTGTTAACATTTTTTGAAGACAATACAGTTTTGAAGGGGCTGTGCGATATAAACAAGGATCTTACTATTATTTGAGGTTAGAAAGAATTTAAATAACATAAAACATAATCAAAATCATTTTTCATCATAAATTATAGAGGTACTTACGTGTTTTGATATTATTATCAGGAAATAATACGTTTAGTTAAACAGGTACGCTGCCAGGCAAGTTCTATCGGCGGGTCTTTGCAAAAGTTGAAATCTAAAAATACAAAAATACGTTTACATCTTAGTTGTATTTACGAATAAAGTATTTGTGTGTAATTTCTGACTTACCAGTTAACTGAATAATCGCATTAAATACATCCAAATGGTAATTTAATATTGTAAAAAAGCAAAATTGTTTTAAATCACTTGCCAGGACAGACGGCCAGCTTCTTTGTTGGCAAAATGGCCGCAGTGTCATGATTTAAGCAATGCGAATGACAAAGAAAGCCAATGCCTGGCAGATGTTGATTTCTTTATCGTTTGTCCTGGCACGTTTAAATTTGACTGTTGCCTGTGTTCCCATACAAGTGACACCCCCGTGATATTAATTCTCTGCTATGCGTTCCAATTGTACCAACTTATTTCTTTGTAAAATAAAATAAACTACTTTGAAAATAAAATGACAGACACATCTATCACTGTCACGGATCTTGTCGTTAGATAGACTATAGAGTTGCGGTTTTAGGTAAAATGATAACACGACGCCCTAAAAATGAAAGTTCCATCAATCCTTTTAGAATTTTACGCTCATGTTCTATGAAATTTAATACAATTATCTACATCCCCACGTATTTCACTACGCTCACAAAATACACGACAATACCCTCCCAGATTTTTCCAATTTAGCATGAAAGCCTTTTAATCTAGCATCGCCACATGCAATAGGAGACCGAAAAAAACTAGATCTATCGGATAAAGCGCGGAATTTCTGTGACGGAGTGGAAAATCTTACCGGCGACGGATTTTCCAGCGAAATTTGCAGGAAAATACACCCAACAAAGGGGAAAATATCGCGTCGGCATAACGGAAGCACCGGCATGTCTTCTATTTTCGGGAATCAAGGCGGTGCGCTGTCTCTGACGTATCAAAAAATGGAATTTTCCTGTCAACTGTGAAATAGTTTGATTCCGATCTTGTGAGCGTAGGTGGTCTTAAAGAGAAAAATATTATTTCTTTATTTTTTGCCGTCGAAAGGGAAAATATTTCACGTAATTATCTAAAGCTCTGAACTCATACATTCGAACCTCCTGAGTCTCAACATTTCTAAAACTAAAGCTTTGTCGTATAAAAACTTGCTTGCACGGAAAAAAAGCTAAACTGGCTTAAAGATTATTAATCTTGAACCAACGATATGCTAGTTTCCCCATTCCGCAAATCTAGTTATACTTCTTTTCAAGAAAACCTTATCCTTAGCAGCTAAGAAAATTTATCTTTTATTTAAGATTTATCTAGTATTGAAATTAAGATTATAACTACACTCCAGACAATTCGAGATAAAATCTTGTTTCGAGTACTAATAATACTTATTTGTAAATTAGCAAATTATTGCATTAAGTACAGAAATAATTTGTTGTAATAATTACTTTATTCAAGTGTAATATCACCTACTATAAAATAAAGCCTCTTCTTACTTTTAGGTTAGTTACTAGACGCGTCGACTAGGTAGTTTATAAAATTATAAAGTTTTTTTGTTATCGTTTGTGCCTGGGATATGTAAAATAGAGGACCTTCTTCAGGCATGGGAGATGACGATTTGATCCCAAAATTTCAAGGTAAGTTTAGCAAAAATCCTACTTTATTTGATGACATTGGTTGGAGGTTAGGGGGAGTTTAAATTAAAATGAATATTGAAATATCACCAGAATAACCCCGAATATGGCTAATACTTTTTAAATTAGATTAGCCAAACATCACCCACCAAATCATATGCTTTTCGTAATAAGAAAATACAATAAAACTATGTAATTTTCCAATATAGGTAGATATTGAACAGCGGCATCGCTAATTGAAAACGAGAAACGATAATAAACATTGTTAAAACATAATTGAATAATTCCAAACGCGTACATACCTAGTTTACCACCAATGTATAAGAAATAATGCATATTAAAATGGAGTCTCCCTAATCTCAAACCAATGTCATCAAATAATGTAGGATTATTGCTAAAATTACCTTGAAATTTTGGGATCAAATCCGTCATCTCTCATGCCTGAAGAAGGTCCTCCATTTTAACATATCACAAGCACAAACGATAACAAAAAAACTTTATATAAAGTACCCGGCCCGTCTCGTGTCACAGAGGAGAAACAGAAACCAAATGAAGATAGGAATCAGGAATGCACTATTGCGTTGTTGCTGTTGGGGATGGTCACTTAATATAAGAATAGTAGCTCTTGGAAATGGGGTGTTATTCTCGCGCCGAGAATAATATACTTATTTAAAGTCTTAATACACCGATTTCAAGTAAAAGTTTTAAAAAAGTTAAGAATACTACTTATTATTATATAAAATCATTTATACTTCATTTAATAATAGTTTCTTCGTTGCTACAGGATTTATTCACTTGATAGTAATATAAGTTTTTCTTAAATATAAGTCATTTTATTCTTTTTTTAGATTCAAAATTACTTAAAGTGACTATAACTATATTTTAAGCAAGTGTAAAAGTAAACTAGTTCCAAATATTTGTTGTACTCATGGAAAGAATACTATCCTTAAAGAAAGTGTAAAATTTTAAGTGTATGATTGTTCTTGAATATAGAAATGATTTTTTCCGTATGCAGCCCTAAAATTCTTAGGCCTTGTTGTAGATAATTCTCTAAAATGGGACATGCATATCGACGCTTTGTCGAAAAAATTAAGCTTTGCATTAAGATCTGTTTCTAAGTTTTTTCCATTCTGGGGTACGTGTTGTGCAACTCAATTTGACCGCATTTTCAAGCTCCAGAAGAGAGCTGTTTGATATTCACTGGGACTAAACAGCAGAACTCATTGCCAGGACTTTTTTAAAAAATTAAAAATATTACCTCTTCCTTCCTTATTTATATTTGAATCCGTTTTCCTAATACGTAAGCATGTATCAGCTTCTCAAGAAAGACCATCTCATACTTATCCACTCAGGAACGCGGAGTAAGATCTTTATTTACCTACCCCACGCTCAGAGTTAGTTAAAAGTTCAATATTATACAACTCGAAAAAAATGCACAATCACCTGCCATTTGAAATCAAATCCATAACATCATTTTCTTCATTTCGCAAAGCATTGAATTATTATTTACTAGACAAGGCTTTCAACGCCTTAAATGACTTATATTTTGATAATCGAATTTGATCTTGTAAACACTGGTCTAATATTTGCTTTTACTATATTTACTATAAACTTACTAAATATTTTTGAATTCTATTTTTATTTTTTTATTCCTTGACATTGTAAACATTTATAAATGTTTATTTTAAACAATAAGACTGACAATGTAATTTGTATACTTGTTTTGTATTCTCTTTTGTTTGTTTACTTTACCTTTGTCTACAAATTTTAATTTGTGTTCTATCGAGTCGGAAAGTATAGTTTGATTTATCATTATTTTCATTATTACTACATTAATAAGTTAGGCTGTTTTTCTTACAAATGCTTAGATATCTGACATGTTCATCTGAATAAAACTGCACGAGGAAGAAAAATCTTATCATTTCATATAGACGTAACGCAACACACGCTAAAAGGCAACACATGAAAGATCTTCTTCCCTTTATCCCGCCTATATACCATAAATTTTATAAAAATCGAAGAAAACCCTATTAATAGACAGTGTGAAGTCCACAAATCCCTTAATGACGAAGAAGAATGTACCGATGAGATAAAAAAGTCCAAAAAAGTATATACAATCATTCTTAAAAATGACCACAGTTGTATTTTGAGTTACTTTAGTGTGCAGTTATAAAATTTAAAATATACTAAAGCATTGTGTCAAGTTTTCTTCTCCAGCTTGTTTTATTTTAATTAAGTAACATTAAAAAATTTTAACTTTCATTTTCTCTATAATTATCTTCCAGGACTTGATCCAGTTCACTTCTGAACCCCTCATATATTGTCCTGTGTCTTTTGTCGTATCCACTCTATTCTTTTACGGTGTTTTTTTGGTTATTTCCAGCATATTTCGTTCCATTGCATTGTTCAGTTTCCTTATAATGTCCGTTTTAAGTGTCCAGTATTCACATCGACCCAATGTTTTCTTTTTTAGATAAAGTGGCATTCTGTAGATCTGAATATGATCGGGTTTCTTCCATATTATGTACTCTATGCCAACTTAATTCTTCTGTTGATATCTGGTAGTAACAGAACCTGAGCTCTGTATTAGTTCTACTGCTTCATTTTATATTACTTTAGTTTTTGCTAAATTCATTTTGAGACATATACTTCATAGCTGGCTTATTTAGTTCATTAGGTTTAGTTCGCTTCAGGACTATTGCCAAGTAGGAATATGTCATCAGCGAATGTTTAAGATATTATAGTCCAGTTGACGGAAGATTTCTTCTAGAATTGCTGTAAACAGCTTTGGGGATATCGCGACTTCCTATCGTATTCCTTTGCCAGTTGTGTCATATACAATGTATTTGACAACAAGTTAACAAAACCTAAATTTTATAATCAAAAAACTCAATTACACCAAAGAAAATAAAATATATAACGGAATAAATATACATGGACCGGAACAAAAAATATATTAAAATATCATTATATTTCATATAATACAAAGTTAATATAGAGCCGAATAAAACATATCGCTTACAAAGTCAAAAGGTTTATGTCAATAAAAGCTTTTTGAACAAATCTTTTGCGTTAAAACGAATCAAATGCTTTTGTTTGCTTTCAATTCTCCAGATTTGTTTTATAGGGAGGAATAAATGGAATTTATTTTGGATTTTCTCGATTGTGTACGACTTCGAATATGTATGAATACAGTTTTTTATAAGAGGAATATAAAGTGAATATTTCCTTCGTGTCTAAGTATTTTTTGTTAATTATATTTATTTTTTTTTTGTTTTAAATGACTTAACTGCAAAAATATTTTTCTAGAGCATGAAATAACGACAATGAGAATATAATTTATAACTTATTTTTATGGTTATTACTTAGTACCTAGAATTTTGATGATCAGTGAGCTCAGTGAGTCACTGTCGACATTAAAGAACTTTGACTAGCAGTAATTCATAAACTATAAAGCAAAATTATTAGATCACCACCATCATTTTCAGCTTATTCAACCATTTCCAATTATGGTGTAGCCTCTATCACATATTTAGATACATTGGTAGATGGGCCCATTATTGTCTATTGTTGGCTATGCCGGCCCAAGTTATCCCTGCTCATTTCCTAATATCGTTGCCCCATTTCAAGTTTGGTCTTCCTCTAGATCTCTTGATTCCTCGTGGGTACCATGCTGTAATTTTTGTTGTCCATCTGTTGTCTGTCCTTCTTGCCAGGTGTCCTGCCTTTTGCCACTTGAGGGATTTGATTCTGTGGATGACATCTTGTTCAAAATCGATTTGAACCGCAAATGTTTTAGTACTGTCTATTTGGGGCCATCTGTTTCACAGAACTACAAAAATTATCGGGTCGTAAAAAATGCCCTTTTTGGGTAAAAATTCTAGGGGCTTAACTTCTTCTATTGACCAAAATCTATCCAACAGAAGATCTAGAGGGGTCTCTGCATTTGATTGCAGGAATAAACATTTTTTTGGGTTCAAGGTGGGATTAAAATTCGTGCTAACAATATGAGAGGGGATCAGGCCCGAGAGGACGTAACCAAAGTGAGTATCCACTAGTGAGAGAAAATCATCATTTATTTTTATTATGTTTCCTAAGAGAATCTTGTAATACACATCGGCTCCTAATAAAATATCTATCTTAGAGGGTTTGCTAAAACTAGGATCAGCGAGAGGGATTCGATCAGGAATTGCCAACTTTCTTTCATCAATTCTAAACTGAGGGCAGTTTTCAGTGATTTTTTCTAGAATGCTGAAGTTTACCAAGAGAGAAAAATTCCTTTCTAGTGTAGATTTTACTTTTAAACGCACGGCATTATGAGCATTTCTGACGTTGCCACCAACGCCTACAATTTCAACATGCTGTCTCTCAGGAATGTGTTTTAACCTTTTTACAAGAGATTCGGTGATTATTGAAATAGTGCTACCAGGGTCTAATATCGCCTTTGCAGTTATTAAATTGCCGTCGCAATCTGAGATATTAACAAGAGTTGTGCCTAACAAAACTTCACTGTCATTGGAGGAAAATACTGATAGAGTTCTATGACTAGTAGCAATAGGTTCACTGACCTGAGTGTGG
This sequence comes from Sitophilus oryzae, assembly GCF_002938485.1. Lineage (NCBI taxonomy): Eukaryota > Metazoa > Arthropoda > Insecta > Coleoptera > Curculionidae > Sitophilus > Sitophilus oryzae. The sequence goes on from NW_022147540.1 coordinate 2,255,005, forward strand.
CTGGGAGTGCTTTTAACTATACCCTCATTGTTTGAAGCTGCTTCGTTACGCGGAGGGCTACTTTCACGTGTATTATTATCCCTTGAGCGTCCATCAGATGGCGCGAAATTTGACCTGTATGAGTAATTTCTATCACTATTGTGATATTGAGATCTTTGAGATTGATCATTATTTCGCCAATTTGGAGTTCTTGTTTGAGGAGAATACCTTGACTCTGAAGGACTTGATGAATGTAAAAGTGAGTGATGTTTCTTGTTACATATGGAGCACAATTGAGACGTACAATCCTGTACTTGATGTTTTGAACCTAAACAGTTAAAACAAAGACTGTTCTGCCTAACAAAATCCATTTTTTGATTCAAAGGCAAATGTTTAAATTTTAAACAAGTATACAATCTATGATCGGGGAGTTTACAGTATATACATTTCTTGATATTTAACGAAGAGCGAGGAGAATTAGAATAATGCGGGGTATTTTCATTATAGGAGCGAGAAAATTCCCTTTGCTGATTTCCATGTGCATAGTGGGAAATTTTTTTAAACCTATTACCAGAACCACTTATGGTTCCTTTAACTACTGGAGGAGATATTTTCGACGGAGTTTCCGAGAGATCTTCCAAAACCGTACAGCGCTTTTCTAAAAAGTTTAGAAAATCTTCTAACTTTGGCAAAATAGGTGGAGAAGCCGAAGACATTTGAGAGCCTCTTTCAGAGATACCTTTTAGAGAGTACCTTTCGAGTGCCAAAGTCTAAACGTTGAGAGAAGATGTATATTAAAATTAAATCCCATTGTTGTACAGGGATGCTTTGATGTTTCAAAGAATCTACATTCTGTCTAATACGCACAATAAATTCTCGAAGAGTATGAGCGGTGACCTTTGTTAAAGTGGGGATCTCAACTAAATTTTTAATATGGGCAAATATTATAGAGAGTTGATTATCATATCTTTGTCTAAGTGTGTCAATAGCAACTACCAAATTATCGCTTGTCAACTGCAGTGTTTCTACTAATTGTAGAGGGATTTGATTCTGTGGATGACATCTATTACCTTGATCTTTTGTCGTATCCACTCTATTCTTTCACGGTCTTTCTTGGTTATTTTCAGCATATTTCCTTCCATTGAGCATTGTGCGAGCTGCAGTTTATTTATAATGTTCGTTTTAAATGTCCAGATTTTGCATGCATAGGTCATGACTCGTAGAACACATTGGTCGATGTTTTGTTCTTTAGATAAAGTTGCAGTCTTAATTTGAATATGATTGAGTTTCTTCTATAAGTACTCCATGCTAACTTAATTATCCTGTCGATTTGTGGTAGTAGAGATCCCGAGCTGTGTATTAGTTGTCCCAAATACATATATTCTTCTACTATTTCCAGTGTTGTGTTATTTATTAGAATGTCTTTTCTGTTTATTAGTTCGTTGTACATTACTTTAGTTTTTGCTAAATTCATTTTTAGACCCACTTTATTGCTGGCTGTATTTAGTTCGTTAATTTGTGCTTGTAGTTCTTCAAGAATATTGGCAATTAGGACTATGTCATCAGCGAATCTTAGATGGTTAAGATATTCTACATCAATTTTAAATCCTTTCTTGGTCCAGTCTATTTGACGGAAGATTTCTTCTAGTATTGCTGTAAATAGCTTTGGAAATATCACGACTTTCTGTCGAAATTTTTGCAAGTTGGGAACTCTGGTGTTGTTTTATATAGCATTACTCTTGCTTTGACTTCTTTGTATATATTGGCGAGTGTTACTATAATACCTTGTTTCGCTAGGGCTTCTATTATTGCCTTAGGATATATCGAGTTGAAAGCCTTCTTTCTCAAAGCCTATAAAGACTACGGCTAGTGGAAGTTCGTATTCTTTTGTTCGGCTGATTGTTTTCCTTAGTGTACAATATACCTCACAAGGTGGTCAAGCGATCTCTTGAAACAAGAGGGGTGAACAATACGATAATTCGCTGGTTTTGGGAAATGCTCTCAACACGAACAGCAGAAGCTGAGATAGGTACCAAAACTGTAGTTGTTAAAACAACGCAAGGAACTCCACAAGGTGGAGTGACCTCCCCCCTACTGTGGAGCTTGGTAGTGGATGAACTACTGGAAGAATTAACTCTAGCGGGAATACACTGCATAGGGTATGCAGATGACATAGTCATGATTGCACGGGGGAAACATGAAGGCACCCTGTGTGATATTATCCAAAGAGGACTCCATCACTGAGAGATGGTGCAGGACTGTAGTTGTTAAAACAACGCAAGGAACTCAAGCTGGAGTGACCTCCCCTACTGTGGAGCTTAGTAGTGGATGAACTACTGGAAGAATTAACTCTAGCGGGAATACACTGCATAGGGTATGCAGATGACATAGTAATGATTGCACGGGGGAAACATGAAGGCACCCTGTGTGATATTATCCAAAGAGGACTCCGCATCACTGAGAGATGGTGCAGGACTGTCGGGTTGAGTATCAACTCAGATAAAACCGCGGTAGTGCAATTCACCAGAAAGCGAAGTTTGAAAAACTTGAAAAGAATCCATCTAGATGGAAAGGAAATAGTGCCATCACAGGAAGTGAAATATCTAGGAATAACCCTGGATATTAAACTTCTCTGGAACAGGCATATTAAGAACATTACCAGCAAAGCCACAAAGGCTCTCATGATATGCAGAAGACTGGCGGGAAATAGGTGGGGCTGCGCCCCTAAAATTTTGCGCTGGATGTATACCATGATAGTAAGACCCATGATTACATATGGAGCAGTTGCTTGGTATACAAAACTAGAGCAACGTACAGCAAGGAAAAACCTGTGCAAAGTACAGAGACTGGCATGTATCTGTATCACAGGAGCCATGAGAACATGTCCAACAGCAACAATGGAGGTCATTTTAGACCTAACACCACTGCACATTGTCGTCGGTAGTTATGCCAATGCCACAATGATTAGAATGGTCATTGACGGAAACAGTACTGGGAGAATTTTTAGGTCAGGGGCTTGGAACACCCTCAAAAAGAAAATTCCACTTCTCCAACTCCCAGTGGATGACATACCAAGAATTTACAACTTTGAGAAACACCTCACTGTAGTATTGAGTAATAAAAAGGACTGGAAGGAAGAAACGCTTACTCATCATATAAAAGACCATACCATAACGTGGTATACTGATGCTTCCAAAACCAAAGCAGGGACAGGGATAGGGGTATTTAGGCCGAAAACCAAATACTCCGAACCAATGGACACCTACCCCAGTATCCTTCAGGCAGAAATTTACGCTATTGAAAGATGTGTACAATTTATCTTAGATAGGAACTATCGAAAACAGGAAATTGCCATCCTATCCGATAGTCATGCAGCACTAAACGCGATCAACTCAGTAACCATCAATTCGAGGTTGGTCAAATAATGCCTAGAGAAGCTCAACAAGTTGGGTAAAGAAAATAAAGTCCTCCTACTCTGGGTGCCTGCTCAACAAGGGATAGAAGGCAATGTAAAAGCAGATGATCTAGCTAGAAAAGGAGCGAACACTCCACTAACTGGACCAGAACCGTTCTGTTTTCCAAGCGGAAACCAACTGAAAGCGGAACTGAAGAATTTGGAAGACTCCAACCGTAACTTGGAATGGATGTCCTCCAACGGTCTAAGACACTCGAAAAAGTTCCTCAGAACCTACGACCGAGAAAAATCAAAGGTTTTCCTTGATTTAAGTAAAAACAATCTTCGGATTATCACGGGGTTTCTAACAGGACACTCTCCTCAACGAACACCTCAGTAGGCTGAAACTGAGAAACAACGGCGAATGCAGATTCTGTGGGGAATATGGGAAAACACCTGAACACCTCATCACTGAGTGCGCCGAGACGACGACCATTCGTGCCATGAACTTTGGTACGGCTGATGTCAAGGATGGAGAGCTAGCCTCTGTGGAGCCGTCTCAGATACTGGCTTTTGTTAAAGCCTTGAGACTGTATGAAACCAAACCAAACCATTAGAGACTCTTTGGATAATTTTTGTTCATATTGATTGAGGTTGATTGAGGTTTACAACTGCTAAAAAATCTTCGTCTTCTGAGGACGACACGTTTACGCTACTGCCAGTTCACTTATATGTGCGCTTCCTGATAAATCATGCAATGCTGTTGCCATATTATTGCCGTGTAGGTGCAACGTCAAATGCTACGTCACTTTGGTGGGCGCTCTCCCTAAATAATCAATTAATAAACGCGTCATTTCACATATTTATTGTTGAGGCACAGCCTCTGCATTCTAATTATAGACATTAAAAAATAAATTTACAACAAAATCACCCATTTAAATTAAATTCAATTAAAAACAAATTAAATTCAATTAAAAATTCGTACGTCAAATTTTAGAATTTAACACATTTCGAATTAATGCACAAGGGAGCGAAAAACGGGTAAAATATAATTACGCACAGTCCGGTAGCTTAATTAGCCATTTCGCACCTACGCCGCGCCGCGCGGTACTTTTATAATTTTAATTAAAGCCATTTTAATCCAACTGAATTCGGCCCAATTAAAGTCCGCTGGCTGCTGCATTTGGCGACAAAGAACCAGAACGCTGTTAAAAAATCAACGGCCTTCCGTGTTCGTAGTCAAACGGACCGACAAAGCCTTTTTGAAAATTGATATAGTGGCCGACACATTCCGCTATGCTTTTACACATTTTTTGCGCGCTCTGTTTCACATAGCGGGTATCAGAAAATTCTAATTTTAAAAAAATTCTTTTAGTTCCACGAAATCGTGGAACTTCATATTTATGAAAAAAATTAAAAAAACTGATTGAAATTTATTTGATATTTCTAGAGGAATTCAGTTTTTTGACACTTCATTAACATCATTCAGATGATCGAAATATTTACTCTGATTTACTGTTTTGTTTTGTAAAAAAATGTCTACATACGTGTACCTATGTGGCAGATTCTATTTAGTATATGCCACTGCAAGAAAAGTCTGTAGTTAGTTCTTGTAAACACTGCTGCGTTAATCCAAGGGAGACTAACTGTCAACAGTTAGGTTTACTGATTTGCCCGAACAAATTTGCCTAACGAACAAAAAAATGCTTTTTTTTTCGTTAGGCAAACGTTTCGGAAAGTTCTCTTTCCGTCGTCGGAAGCAAAAAAATACAAAGAATAAAGAAAAAAAACTATTTAAAATATTTAAATGCGACTATTGGAGAACACTTTAGTTTTTTTTAAACGGATACTGTAACGTTTTTAGTTCGTTACATGTCTTTTTTATATATGATATATATGATGTCTGGCGTATCGTCATCGGATTCCGTATCGTTCAGGCCTGATAATTTATTTGACACGCTTGATGTAATCTTTACGTTCCCTAGTCGCCAACCCTGTTATCGTTTCACTGTTCTGTAGAGGCGCGCGCTGTCAAGATCCTTTCAAGACGCCTCTCTGCGTTTTAACTCCATTTTATTTTTGGCCGGTTTGCGGCACGGTTGCAAATTCTGCTTTTAGAAATGGCAATTTAAATCTTGCTGCAAAATCTGAATCAGCTGCCATTTCGAAGCTACAGGTAAAGATGAGTTATTATCTTTTATAGATTCGATATTATTATTGAATATTTTTAGGGTAGAGTTTTGGATTGACCCACCTTAACTCGTATTTGTATTTTGCTGACACGTTGGTGTACTTTTGCTGTTGTCTTCCAGAATGTTAAATGGAAGAAAGGACAGTTCTTTTGTTTATTATTGAGCCCTCGGAAGTGTTTCGAGATAGGTTTATTTTGTTTATTAGACCTTGTTTGGTTTTTTAAACAAGAGTTTCGTATTTTTAAGTTAGAAGTTAGAATAAGAATCTAGTGATAATAACAATAATAATAATCATCTAGATAATAACGTATTGCAGTAGAGTAATGTCAAATAAAATAATATTAGGAACATCCTAAAAAGTAACAGCGGCCGATTAGATTTTTTCCTAAAAAAATTACAGCAGCCCACTAGATTCTTTATCAGAAAATGTTTTTTGTCCTGACATGTAATGCTTTACATTTTATTTTTTAATTTCAAATCGGTGAGTTTTATCAAAAAAATACAAGAGATAAAAAAGTTTTTAAACAAACTAAACTATCCAAATTAATTTTTTTGCATGTGTTTGATAAGATTTTTCTTTAAATTTCGTTAACAAGAATGAATGGGGTAGTTTATTTCAACACCTTCCACTCATTTTAAAAAAGTGAAAAAATTACCAGAAAGTGTGCTTTCACAACAGTAATGCTTCCATAAAATTTTATTAGTCTATCTCTTTTCGTTTTCAAGATAAAAAATAAAAACATTATTTTTCCGCCATCTTTGTACCGCGATATCTCCCTAATGGTTGACTTTTGACCCAACGTTTATGAAGCAAACTACCCTTTATTTTGAACAAGGAATCGCTCCCTGAAGTTTTTCGCATTTGTTTTGAAACACTCTGTATAATACCTATCTTATAATTTGAATTGATTTTTATCTGTATTGTAAAATGTGTGATGGAAATATTTGATGCTGCAATAGTTTAACTTCTTTGTTTATATAATTTACCTATGCTTTATTGATTATTTTCCTTGTTTCCAGAGTAGTTACGAACCAGTCAGCGACAATCAGATGTAAGAAAATAAGTTTTTATACTGATTTCTGAAGATCTGATTGTTTTTAATTGTTTTGTATCTACATTTCAAACAACTTACATAAAAATAAAAAAATATGGTATATTCAAATTTTCTGCCAGGTTTAGTTTATTTTTGACACACTAGATGTCGCTACTTTTAATTTGAAACTAAAAAATACACGGGAGTTAGCGTTCTTCTTTAGTATGTTCTGTGATCAGTGTTTCACAAGTACACGAAACTTGCAGTTTATCTCAAAGTCCGAATGGCACTATTTGAGAGGCTTTACAATGTAAATATACTCAAGGTGGTTTGGCATTTCCTCCCTTGAGGTGGCGGTTAATGATAAAAAATAACATCAATATTTCCCCAATTGCTTCCTTTTTTTCCAAAGCACGATACCTCAAATCACCTCAATACAAACCCACACTTTTTTTTAACTTTGAAATCCGGTTTTTTCTCGAAATAAAATTATTCCTAACACACCCAATCAGGAAAGTTAAGAGGAAACTTTACTATCCGAAGCCAATCTTATTCTCGGGCTATAATTGAGTTATAACTTTGAGGTGACTTAAAATTTGCCTTGCATCTTTATGAAAAATTAGATTTAGATTTTCTCGGAATACTTCAAACAGAGAAAAAAGTAATTTTAGAACTCTGAATTGAACAACAATTTTTTGGAGAGGTTTTATGACATTATCATGAATGTACAGGGTGGGTCAAATTGGACGCTTTTAAAGGGAAACACCCTTTCCTATAGGAGATAGACAAAAACTAATATCGGTGTCTGGAGCTCAATTTTCATCAAAAACATAATGGTGAAAACCGCACATCGATATCTGTTACTGTTTCTGAGTTACGGGGTGTTTTCCGAAAATATGCATTTTTAAAAAATCGCTGTAACTGTTTTGCTATTAAAAATTTTGTATTTTTGTAAAAACATTTCCAAAGCACCTTTTTACGTAGAATTTAATGGTTTAAGTATAATTTTTTTAAAATTAATAATTTAAGAGTTATCAACAGAAAAATTGATTTTTTATTTGGGACACCCACTATATTTTTAATAAACTAAAAAGAATTTAAAATTACCTTTCCAAAAATATAGCACACTTGATACTTTGTTATAATGCCCTTCGAAATACAGAATTTTTAAAAGTTCGTCACTTTTAACTAGTAGGCTTTGGACCCCTTATTGATGATATGCCCTTAATGGAACTGGAAAACATATTTTTCCAGCAAGACGACGCACCGCCTCTGAACGCTGAAGTTATCAGCAAATTTTTGCAGCCAATTTCAAGAATAATTGAATAGTTAACCAAGATCCCAGCCGTTGACCGTCGCGGCCGCCTGACTTAGTGCCCATGGATCTAATCTTATGGATATATTTGCGGAAGAATAAAGGTTCCTTATTCTTCCGTATAATCTAGACAAGAATTAAAAATACTTAGCAGTTATGAGAGGGTTTCTTTCACCCCCACTGAGTTAATGAATTCGGCGAGAAATGTTTAAAAACTGCCCCGTCTGTCCATAACAGAAGACGGTTGATATGTCGAACACCTGTAGCAAAATCTCATGTCTTGGTTTGCTATTTATTTTTATTGTTATTAGATATAGTTTAAACGTGTTGATGTTTTTTAAATATATTTTAAATTGTTATAAAATTCTGCATCTCTCATAGCAAATATTATTTTCGTTTAATTGATGCTCACAGCTAGAATTTTTTGCATTACAGCCGGTGCCTTTCATAGCCTACTTATTTAATGCCGGCGAATTTTTATTTACTCTATATCTCGAAGAGGAATCGAGCAAAATATCAGGTGTGTTATATTTTTGGAAGGTAATTTTAGATTCTTTTTCAATAAATTAAAAATATACAGGGTGTCCCATATAAAAAATCAAATTTTCTGTTGATAATTCCTAAATTATTAATTTTAAAAAATTATACTTAAACCATTAAATTCTACGTAAAAATGTGCTTTGGAAATGTTTTCATAAAAAAACAAAATTTTCCATAGTAAAAAAGTTACAGCGATTTGTTAAAAATGCATATTTTTGAAAAACACCCCGTAACTCCGAAACGGTAACAGATATCGATATGCGGTTTTCACCATCATGTTTTTGACAAAAATTGAGCTCAAGAGACCGATATTAGTTTTTGTCTATCTCCTATAGAAAAGGGTGTTTCCATTTAAAAGCGTCGAATTTGACCCACCCTGTACAAGGTGTCCTAAATTTAAGCCTCAAAAAAAGTTGTTAAAAAAAATTGTGACATTATTTTCATTTTTTTGTGACTCTATAAAAAGTATAGAGATTGATATTGTGACTCTAATAAATATAAAACAGTCTCTACACTACGCAGAGAACTCTTCGAAGCAGGTGAAGGTCGCGTTTCGTCACCCAACTTTGTCGCATTTTGGTTTATTTCCAGTTATCTTGACCTACATAAGGTTACGTATGTCCGTACAATTACTGGTCTGAAATACAACTTTACATAAACCAAAATATATTCAAACCAGATGCTGATCCAAACCAGTAATTAAATATTAATCAAAACCTTCAAAACAAATCAAAAAACGGGAATAAGGTGATATATTCCAAGAAAAACCCAACAAAATACGAACTATACTCTGAACTAGTGATGGGTTGTTATTTAACTATCTGTTATTTTATAACAATTACTTATAAATAACATAACGCAACCGTTACTACTTCTAAAAAATAACAGATATAAAATAACGACACGTAGAGATTGGCCGCTCGTGAAACGAAAAACGAAGTCGGCGCTCTGCATCACCACGAAATTCTATGCTGCTCGAAGCAATTCCAAAAAACAACTAGTATGGATTGAAAACATGTTATTTCGTCAACCATCGATACAGACGGCGAGACAACGGACAACGGAGTGGGAAATGCGCTGCGGCGAACGTAGCTGCTTCGGTCGATACCGTCAATGGTCGTATTTACAACAGCTTAAAAATAATAGGATATAAAAGAAGCAGGTTTTTTGAAACAGTTGCGGGCATAACGCCTGGCGGTGGAGATAACAGGAGTGGGAAAGGAGCGCTGCTGCATCGGTCGATTGTCGATGGAGGCTCGCAACGGGTTGGAGACACAGTCATTTCAGATATGTTGTTTTTCAACCTGTTACGAGCATAACAGGGCGGCGATCGAGATAATCGGTGTTGGAAAGGAACGCTGCTGCATCGGTCGATTGTCGATGGAGGTTCGAAACAGGTTGGGGAATAACGCCATCAGTTGTTTTAGATATATTCTGTTTCAACCTGTTACGAGCATAACGGACGGAGGTCGAGATATTATGGCGCTGTATGTTTCAGTACTTACTTATTAAGTTTCAATATTTAGGTATTTATTTATTCTGAAAAATTTTCAGAATAATATTTTAAGATTTTTTAAAAATGTATACAGGGTGTTTTGAAAAATCTGGTCATTGATTAATCACGATCCTGCTTAAAGCGCTTGACGTAAAATGCTGATTTATGGAAAACAGATTGATTTTAGGGTGTAGAGGTTCGATAAGAAGGGATTTTTCGAAACTCGAATTCTAAGAGGGTGAAACTATCCCTCATATATTAAAATATTTTTTATTTAAAAACCGGTGAGTTTTTCGGAAAAACTCTTAAGCACGTATCTTTTATTTTGTTGTTTTACATATTTTAAGATTTTTTAAAAATATATACAGGGTGTTTCATAAAATATGACCATTGAGTAATCACTATTCTGCTTAAACTGCTGGACGTTTAAAGCTGATTTTTTGCAAACGGACTGACTGTGGGGTTGAGGTTCGATAAGGAGGGGTTTCTCGAATCTCAAATTCCAACAGGGTGAAAACGCCCCTCAAATATTACAAAATTTGTTATTTAAAAAACGGTTAGTCTTTCGGGAAAACGCCTGGACACGCATAATTTATTTTGTTTTTTTTACATATTTTGAAATTTTTTAAAAAATCATACAGGGTGTTCCAAAAAGTTGACTAATTGATTAACCACGATTCTGCTTAAACTGCTCGACGTTAGAAAGCTTATTTTTGGCAAATGTGAGGAAATTTTGTCCAGTTTGTATGTCAATGGAAATTCTTGTTTTGCTTTATCATCACCATTAGAAATTATTAATTTTGACGCGAACGAAGTCGCGGGTACACGCTAGTTTAAGTGTAAAATTAATTCGAACTCTAGTATGTAGTTGGTTTACTTATGAAGAATATACTACACATTTTCTTATATTGCTATTTTTTGACCGCAAATGGTAAAATCATAACTAAGAGCTTCTCGCCCGTCGAGTGAGATGCATCCTGTATACTGCTACGCAATTCAGGATCTATGCGGATCGAGGGGCAGGGCGTAGGTAGATCGCAATGTGTAGGTATAGACGAGTGGCGGAATTTTGGCTTTTTTTATATCGCAATTTGTAAACAGCGCTTATTTGTAAATAACCACCGTTTTTAGAGAGGTATTTTAGATAGCAATCGATATTTAGAAATGTTTTGACACCCTGGAAATACTACCACCGAGCCCGTCATTGTTGCAACTTGCAACTGCCTTAATACGCCTGGCGGTGAGCGTCTCATACTCTTTCAGATATTTAGCAGTAAAATAAAGAAACATGTTATTTTTAAGCTGTTATTTTAAGCTGTTTTTTATAAATAACTATAACAGTTTCAACTGTTATCTAAAAATAACAGTTTTGCCCATCACTACTCTGAACTGCATACAGTTAAAAAGCGGATTCAGAGTGCTTTTTACTGAAAGAACAACTGTTAAATTTTTAAACAAAAAAAAAACAATTCAGTTTCGAGCAGCATAGAAGGTTAATTACCCCTGTGAGAGCGTCCGCCTTTTCAAAGCAAAATTAAATTTTAAAATGGCAGAGTGCCGTATCAATTTAGTTCATAACCTAGCCGTAAAACCGAAATTGATTTATTTTGTGGCAATGCTAATAAATAATTTTACAGTTTTTTTTATCGCTTTACCAAACAATCTACAGTATGTCGCCAGATTGTCTTTACAAGAGGAAAAACTTTTTTTACATTTTGAGAAAAATGAATTAGATTTTAACAATGCAAAAATTATAATGAAAGAAGCGATAGCCTCAAAGATAAAAATAAAAGAGACTTTTTTAATACAATCTAATAAAAATAAATGTATTGCTCATGCACCTGTAGATGTTAGTAATGTATGGTAATCACTTCTTTGATTTTAAAGAACATAACATACGTAAAAATTAAAAAGAAATGAAAAATAATCATACAGAAAGTTTGAATCTTTTTGGTTTTTCCTTATTAAGTAATTGTTATCAGGTAGTAATTGTTAATTTTAAATTTTGACTTGATATAATGTCATTTTAACAGATCGTCAACGTTTTTTATAGACGTATCTGTTTAAAAAAAACTAAAGTGTTCTCGAATAGTTGCATTTAGATATTTTAAATAGTTTTTTTCTTTGTTCTTTTTATTTTTTTTTGCTTCTGACGACGGAAAGAGATATACTTTCCAAAACGTATTTACAAAAAATAACCATTTTATTCTCTAAATTTCGTTACAGTGGCGAAATACACATAAGACTTTTTGGAGACATGAATTCGCCACAGATGTCGACATTTACGTAGACGTTTTTTAATATTTTCATGTTTTTTTTTTAATTTTCTCTAAAACGGTGTGGAAATTTGGAAAAGTATAAACGGGACTAACCATTTTAGAAGCAAATTTTTTTATAAAGAATGCATTTTTATTTTACTTATTTTGACCAATTCAAGTAAAATAAAAATTTCTGGTGTAACTTCTAAGCAATTTCTCTCCAATTGGTAACTTCTAAAGAAAATGACTTTTGTTTCTAGTCGGAAGATGGCCAATCGAACGTGACCCTGCCCGAGGACACGCCCACGCACTGTCCCTGGAAATGCGAACTCATCAACGAATCCGGCTACGTGGTTTATTCGGCACTCGGCTCCTTCTACATACCCATGTTCGTCATGCTGTTCTTCTACTGGAGGATATACAAGGCGGCGATAAGAACCACGCAAGCCATCAACCAGGGCTTTAAAATAACAGGTCAGTACTTATTTAAATTAAAAAAGATTTTTCCTTTTATCTCTTTCTTCTCTTTTTTTTTCTTTCTTTTTTCTTTTTTTTTTTCTTTCTTTTTATCTTTTTTTTTACTTTTTTTTTCTTCTTCCTTTTTAATTTACAAATCAGGTCTGTTTGAGAAAAACGGACGCCTTCTTTAAATCAGTACTTATTTTTTAATTTATCATTAAATTTGACAAAATTGTTCCAGTACATTAAATTTTATAAAATATTAATTTCCACATCATCCTGTTTTCGTACATCTCATCATATAATTGTACCGTATGCGTATGATCGAAAAAAAAAGACGGAATTCAGTTGACTTGGAAATGTCGATCGATGGTATTCCCCATATAATTTTACATATAAAATGACAGCGATCTTTATTTAAAAGTCATTGCTGACGCCGTTTTTTTTTCGATCATGTTGTACGAGATATTGTACTCATATTAGTGCTGCGCGCGTCTCACTTGTACGCTGTTTGTATAGTATTGACTGTTTCATCAAAGTGGAGTTGGAAAGCTTTTTAGCATCAAAGTAAGTAGGCTGGCTTTCAACTTAAGCCCTATAATGGGTTAAAAAATAAATGGTGTCAACAATATCGAGGCTTAAACAATAATAGTTGAGTGAGTTAATAATTATTTTTTATACAAGACGATAAAGTGGTATTTTATCATCGACCGAAAAGATTAATTCAAGAACTATGAAATCGCGAGTGAATTAATTTTATCGTCGTGTATAAAACAACATTTTTTTTCCATAGCGAGTTACGTTTTAAAAAATATTCAGCAATTATTATTTCAAGGAATTTATTACAAGTAAAAAAAATATTGTGCTGGGTTGGCGTTGATTTCTATGTAATTTGACAAATAAATAAAGCTGTCTCTTTAGTTGTCAGGTTTGAGTCAATATTTTTTAATTCTCTTTCGTGTCGATTGCTGATTGAACTGCAGCCAGAAATGGCTCAAAACAAAATAAGTAAATTACCAACAGATATTCAGGCTGAGGCAACAAACGCCATGTCCAAACTACTTCCATTTAAATCCCGAGTAACTTATGAAAAGAAATACAAAAATTTTCAAAAATGGAAGCAATTAAAAAACGTGCGAGAAGAAATAAAGTTTTTAACCTGTCCTCGCTGTTAAAGAATCATTTAATTTACCCTTGGTTAAAGTACTATTTTATCTACCTTATCTATTACCTATCTTTTATATATTTTCCTAATTACCGTTTACCTTTCAAATGATTTAACCAAAGCATCTTTTTTAATTTACTACCTTTGTTTACTACTAATACTGAGATTGCGGAAATTATTTTTGAATTATTAATAAAATGTGCATCATAAAACTAAGAATTATGATAAACCTTTCTTGAACTTCCCGTTGTCAGAAGCATTAAAAAATAATCATCATTGAAAAATAGTACAGTTATAACCTATATATTTTTTATATATATATCAAACTTGTAGTTCTAAGCAAACTAAATGCACATTTTTATTTTGTTAAGTCTACAAAATTTATAGAAATTTACCATTGGCTTGTTTTACACACTGTTCGTGATCCTGTTTTTCTATTAAAAGTTTTATTACAACGATAAGAATCACAACACAGGCCATTAATCAAGCTTTCACAATAACAATTCGGTCAAGAAATATATACGGAAGTATTAAAAGCTTTTATTTCAGTTCTAAATCGAATTTAGATTTGCTTAGGGTAAACTTAGCAAAGTTACAATTCTTTCTTTTATTTTTGAACAGAAAACTAAAAATGATAAAGAAATTAAAAAGTTGTTTCAAATGATTTTAGTTGTTTATATTATTTTATTTACGTCAATGAGTTAAGAAGCTCTTAAGTCACACATTTTGAGTGAGTTAAGAGATTTTTAACTCACGCATTTTCATTACTGCACTTCTTGTTTAGATGGCTACCAAAGAGAAAAAAATATTTTGTAAAACATTTATTGTGCAACAAATTGGAAAAATATGTTGGAAAAATATGTTTCGGTGCACTATTTTTCATACTTCTGTTTCGATCTTGCTGGAAGCAATCCAGACATGGCTCTGAATGCCTCTTCTTCAATGTCAGAGGGAAAACTTTCCGAATCGCTTATTTTTTAAACTAGTGATATCAATATTATTTACTGTCATATTGACACTGCATGGTGTTATTTGAACAAAGGTATTAAGATAGTTGATTTTTAGGATAGGTATATAGTTAAGTACAATAATTATTAAAATTAATTGTGCGTTTTTATAGTTAGATGTAGATAAAATATTGTACAATACACGCGAGTTAACTCCACTAAAATACTTGTGTGGTTATACAACTCGTGCTACTCACTCGTTGTGCAACTTTCACACACGTATCTCCTGGCCATCCGTTGGTCGTTGCGACCAGTAAACGGTAGTAGCGGTAGAAAATATTATAATTTTCTGCCGCTTGTTGCCGGTTTTCTTCCAAATTAATAATTTTTCAGATGAAATCCATCAAATTCAACGCACAATATTTTATTTTCTATAAGATATAATGTTTTAGTGTAGTTTTTGCACACGTGCAGAAAATCCAAAGAAATAGTATATAGACTGGATCAAAGGGAAACTTAAATCTAGTCCCTTTTTTATCAAGGGTCGATTCTAGTAAAAATTCAAAACATTTTTATGACATACTCTATTTATGGTTGGTATGATACCTGTTATTATACCTTCGAGTTTCGATGTTAAAAAAATAAAAAAAATCATATTTAAAGTTTTTCTACAACCACTTGTTTTTATTAAATTATTTTTTTAGTTGTATTGTAGTCATGTACAAGGAGGACAACTGTATTTTAATTATTATATTTAATTTAACGTTTTTCAAACAGGGTCCATTAGACTATATTTCTACTAGGTACATTATTTAAAAAAAAATAATAAATTAATAAAGTAACTTAAACATTCATAAAAATAGAAGTATTTACTGTTGTAGATTCTCAGTAACAATAAAAAAGAGGAATTTAAATTGTAAATATTGAAATAACTGGAAGCTAAACTTTCTACCTGGTAATATTTAGAGCCAGTGTCTGACGACCTTTTTTTACGATGGCCCCAATATGTTTACTTCTAAAATCGATAAGAGCCATCAGTAGAAGTCCATATCAGTAGAAAAATGAAACAGAATATCTCCCTTTTTGTCGGTCGCGCCTACACAATGCTTTTTGTTCGGCCTATTTGTTCTGCTTGTTCGTGCGCGCTCGGTTCGTTCGGGCTAAAATGCTCAAGTCTGGACGCATCTTTAGGAACAATACTGTTTTTGTCGTTTATTGACATAATGGCTGAAAATCTCACGAGTTACATGTCTCACTCTATTATGTTATGAAACGACTGATGGAATAGCAGGCATCGTGGATTTGAAAAACATGGAAATAACGACGTTATCGTGTAGTCAGGGATGGAGATTTTACTTACTCCATTTACCACACCAGTATTTATTAACGAAAAATCCAAGAATATTTTAAATGCATTATTTAATATTAGAACATTTAATAAGCTCATGAATAGCAACTTCGCTTTTCAGTTAACTCGGATATTTTAACATTTCTGAAACTTAATTCGTTCTGAAACAATATTTTCTAATTGGTAAAATGTAAAAAAACGTTAGATCTGACAACTCTGTTGAAACTGGTCGTTCATCTGGCCGCAGCTATAAACGCAATACATCCGGAGAGCCGACGGCCAGGTCGTTGTGACCTGATCGTCAGTGAGTTAAAGCCCTCAATGATGCTGTTAACTCACTTGTATCGTAAATATCTATAAATAGTTTAATATGCATTTTTATCGATATTATAAATATAACAGAACGCCATACACCAGCCATAACAGCTTTTAAATTGATCTCAAAAATTGTTTACGGCATTTACACTGCACTACGGCACTATTATAAGATTGCTTGATTTTTATCAAACTTTTGCTTTATTAGAATTGTTTTATTCACCTGTCACAGTTTATCCATAACAAGCCTGCCGATTTATGATTTGTTAAGTGGAACTTCACCTTTATTAGAGTTCCATCTATAAAAACTCGAATCTGGTGCATATGAACGGGTAACAAACGCGGCAAGTTAATGACAGATACTCAAAACAAGCAAATATAAATGGCTGGTACTTAATAGGCTGTGATTTTAAAGTAAACTAACTATTAGTTTTAATTGCATTCAATTTTATGTAGACTATTAAGAGGTAATTTAAAAAATAAAATTAATTGGTTTAGTAATTAAATCAAGCTATAAACTCTACTAGTAATGAGAATGTTTGCAAATGTAGACAATGAACATCGGATGTTAATCTATGGTATATACATTCAAATTAGTACGCTCATGTATTGTTATAAATGGACAGTATTATAATAACACAACTGGTGTAGCTAATGATAATGTATGACAAATTATTTATAATTGTGTTAATAAAATGTAAATATGTAGTTTAAATATTAATATTATTAGTTAGGTATAAATAGATATTCGGTAGTTTAGATATTAAAAAATATAAAATGTACACAGTAAATTATACTATACAGGGTGTTTCAAAACAAATGCAAAAAACTTTAGGGGGTGATTCCTTGTTCAAAATAAAGGGTAGTTTGCTTTATAAACGTTGGGTCAAAAGTCAACCATTAGGGAGATATCGCGGTACAAAGATGGCGGAAAAATAATGTTTTTATTTTTTATCTTGAAAACGAAAAGAGATAGACTAATGAAATTTTATGGAAGAATGACAGTTATGAAAACACATTCTCAGGTATACTTTTTAGTCGAGTGTAATAACTGTCTTTGTCATTTGTTATCGAATTTAAAGAAAAATCTTATCAAACACATGCAAAATGCTTTAATTTGGATAGCTTGGTTTGTTTAGAAACTTTTTTATCTCTTGTATTTTTTTGATAAACCTCACCAATTTGAAATTAAAAAATAAAATGTAAAGCATTACATGTCAGGACAAAAAACATTTTCTGATAAAGAATAGAGTGGGCTGCTGTAATTTTTTTAGGAAAAAATCTAGTCGGCCGCTGTTACTTTTTAGAATGTTCCTAATATTATTTTATTTGACATTACTCTACTGCAATACGTTATTATCTAGATGATTATTATTATCGTTATTATCACTAGATTCTTAATCTAAAAATGTTGTCCTGACATGTAATGCTTTACATTTTATTTTTTAATTTCCAATCGGTGAGTTTTATCAAAAAAACACAAGAGGTAAAAAAGTTTCTAAACAAACTAAACTATCCAAATTAAAGAATTTGCATGTGTTTGATAAGATTTTTCTTTAAATTTCGTTAACAAGAATGATAGGGGTAGTTTATTTCAACCCCTTCCACTCATTTTAAAAAAGTGAAAAAATTACCAGAAAGTGTGTTTTCATAACAGTAATGCTTGCATAAAATTTTATTAGTCTATCTCTTTTCGTTTTCAAGATAAAAAATAAAAACAAAATTTTTCCGCCATCTTTGTACCGCAATATCTCCCTAATGGTTCACTTTTGACCCAACGTTTATAAAGCAAACTACCCTTTATTTTGAACAAGGAATCGCCCCCTGAAGTTTTTCGCATTTGTTTTGAAACACCCTGTATATTTCATTATTTCAGGCTGAGGCAAGAAACGCCATATCCAAACTACTTCCATTTAAATCCCGAATAACTTATGAAAAGGAATACAAAAATGTTCAAAAATGGAAGCAATTAAAAAACGTGCGAGAAGAAGTAAAGTTTTTAACCTATCCTCGCTGTTAAAGTATCATTTAATCTATCCTTGCAGTTAAAGTACTATTTTATCTACTATTTTTGATAGATATAAGGCAATTTTAACAGTTGCTATGGAAAAAAATATCTAAATACGACTGTACAAGAACACTTAAGTTTTGTTCAACAGGTATGTCTATAAAAACCGTTGACGTTCTGTTGAAATAACATTATAAATAGTTAAACTCCAAAATTAACAATTACTACCCTCTTCATCTCATCGACAGACAATTCTCCATTCCAAAATACCACCTAGCACATTGAAATTCTTCGCCATTTTCTCAACTATAAGGTACAATCACGGGAAGCCAAAGTTTCTAAATGTTCCCATTTTCCGTATTCAGGCCGTCCGTATTCCGTATTCGTTTTCGTTGCATAAAATTCCATTCTTTTTAAAGTGTAATATTATTTCGGAACAAGAGGTACAATAAAACTTTACTCACTCAGCTGAATACTAAAATATCTCGTAAATTCATGTAGCAATGGCTTATACAGGGTGTCCAATATAGAACTATTACGTATTTTTGGAATCAAAATAAGTTTATTGGACATAATTTAGCTCTTTAGAAAAGTTCTTCGTTTGATAGAGGAAAGAGATACACCAGTCAACATCAAACGAACATTCATAAAATTACTATCAATCGAAACCCTTTCGGTGTTTCCGAAAAAAAATCAACTTCCCAACCTAAAAGCTGCAAAGCAAATCCAGCTCGTCGGGTGATTAATAGAAACTGCGATAGGCCAGATAGCGTATTTCGAGCCATGGCCAGCAGGAAAAAAGTACATTATAAAACAGAAAGTCCAGAAACGAAAAGCTCACTACCACGCTAAGCGTGTTTGGAGCTTTTTTATACCTGTTAATGCACCATATTGCCAAGTGCACCATATACAGGGTGGCGCTTCTCATACGCCGCGGAGGCTCCAAGGAGAACGACAGTTTGTATTGAAATGAAATTTTGTGGAGATATGAAGGTTAATTCAGATCACTTTTTAAAAATATACAGAGTTCTACAGGGTGTCCCCAAAAAAATTACATATCAAACCTGTGTTTTTTGCATAGACAAACAAATAAAAAGAGACTGACAAATCCCATGGTAAAGAGTGGGATGGCGTTCCCGTATCGCAACTCAGAATAACAATTTTGAAACCAATTAGCAGGACCATGGCAGGACGTACGTCTTTATTGGTATCTTTCTTTATTATGTGTGCTTTATATGAAAAAGAAAGAGATAGGTATAAAACGTATCGTAAGACATTATCGCACATTCTGGCTGGTGGAAAATTTAAATTAGCCTTTATTAGTAGTATTCTTTCATTCTGAAACTGAAAATTTTCACTTAAACTGATTTGTTGTGTGTAGGGTGAAAATTTGCAGTTTCTTTCAGAACGAAAGAGTACTACTATTATAAGGGAAATTATAGAAAAAAGCAAAAATTGTACTGTTTTATAAACATATTTATTTATACATAAAAATAAATAAACTTTTTATAATATAATAACAAAAAATAACAGTGTTTATTCCACCCACCTACCAATTTTAAATGCAGAAGAACTGACTGTTGCAGGAAACGATCGGCCAATTTTGTTAAAGGGCATTAAAGATCTAATTTTCGAAAAAACTGCCTAATTGCAATAACAACGTGAATATCCAAGCAAAGAAGACTTTACGAGAATCATGATCCTGAACCATTTTCAAGTCTAGTTTTAATCCTAAAACAAAAGTAAAATAGGTATATTAATAAATGTTTCTGGTTACTATAAACCAGCTATAAAACTACCCAAAAAATGAAAAAAATTAATTGTATTAATTTGTTATGTTAAGAGAGGTTCGAAATATTTTTGACACTACTACTTCTACTTTTTTCTTAATAAGATGATAAATATAACTACTTACTTTTATTTTACAGGGTGTCTTTAAAATATCTATCAGAGAAAAGGGGCACCAATACATATAAAAAATAGATGATACTGGCTCCTGCAGCAAATAAAATAACAAATAGTATAACCGAAAATTATAAGTAACAAAATATAAATAACTATATGGAACTATCCATATTCATAAGTCAATAAAATGGAGAGTTTAGAAAAAAAGGTAAATCACCAAAAGAAAAATTAACAAACATGACGAATTGTCATGATGTTGTCATCTTGGTTCTAATGATGACGAAAACGAAAGGCGATTGTTCTAATTTCTATTTAGAAATTACGTTTTATATGGTTGCTTCTTTCTCTCTTGTTATATTAGATTGAGATAGTGGGCCCAATAGACGCGCAGATCAACATAAATAGAACGAAATTTTGCGTAATCGCGCTACGGGAACGTTGTCCCTCTCTTTGCCATTTAATTTGCCAGTCTCTTTTTATTTGTTTTTATAGTTTTTTGTAACGGAACACCCTATATATTAATTGATTTTCAGGTTCTGGGAGAAAAATAAAGGTGAGTTTTATAAGAGAAGTACCTATATGACAAAAATGTAAGGTTTTTGACATATTTAACATTTTCTAAAAATAAAGAACAATTTTTAAATTAGAATAAAAGCTACCTAAATGGAAATTTACCCGGTATAGCCTAATATGTAGTTAAATGAACTATTGTACTTTAAATCAAATTAAATCTCGATCCAAAAAATTATACAGGGTGAGACAAAATTAATATTGAACATTGGTCACTTTTAAAAGCGTGTTACTCGTTTATTTTAAATGGAACACCCAGTATATTATTCCGATATTCAATACAGAATTCATGTCTCTTCAAAATACTATTAAGGTTGTCTACCCCTCAAACCAATATTTTCTTAGATATTTTCATTTACATGATTTGATCTGAGTAGATCTTTATTATTTGATAAAATCTAGGTGGCTGTGATATGGTCTGACGTTACTTCAACATAGCTGTCTAATTAGTCGAACTTTAACAACTAGTTATCATTTTGTGTCAGTAAAAACAAAAAAAAATTCTCAGAAATTTGCCGAAAATGCAAACTTATCCTACATCAGAAAGAATTGATATGATTCTATTAGTTAATAGAATACTTAAATGCTCCTGATTTTATCTAGTCTGGATTTTTTATGGGGATATGTTAAAGACAGTGTTTACAAAATTCGACCAACTATTGTTGACAACATGAGGGAAATGGTTGTAGCTGCTTTTCGATGTAGACCTCCATATATGCCTTTTAAAATAAAAATATCCTTTTGAAAAGACAATCATTTTATGCAGTTAACAGGAAAGGAAGCATTTTAAGCATTTGATTTCATCTAGCTAATTTTTGTCACATATTTATAGGTTTATATCTAGTTTTAATTCTGTATTAATTAAAATATAAGTTTTAAACGTGTATCTTTTTATTACCGTTGAGTATTTTACTCTACATTCTTTAATATAGTTCATGACAAGATACGGAGCTTTTTAGGGAACTGGGTCAACCTGTATACGTACGTTTTGCAATACGAATAGGGCAAATGGGAACTAAATTACATACCTGCTTACACTGCGTTCTCTTGATGCTAATTTCCATTTTTACGAGTGCATTGGCCATAGAAAACCCTATGGAAATTTTAATACCGCTTAATGTTAGCTCTTTTGATGATGAAGGGGGTAAAGTTCCATTAGAGCGTTTTAAAGTCCATAAAAAAAGCAAATGCATTCGAAATTTTAGCTCTATTTTATTTCTTTTTGAATTAATACTCGTATAAAAACATATCGCCTTGGTTACGCTAACCATAAATAAATAGAGTCATAACTCGCTTGGGACATTATTAAGGGGAATTAAGTCCCATAATTCTGTCTACCTTTTATGGGTAACAACTATGAAATACAATAGAGATTTTGACTAATAATATAAATGAAAATCGACACTCACCTAACTACTCTAATAATTTATGTATGTATATTAAATTTATATTTGTATATGAAATAATATGGAAATATCTTACCGCTACTTTCCGACAAGTCGGAATTAGGTACTCTGCGCTGTGTTTGCATTTTGTGGAATCGACCTAAGCTCACCTGATGATGGAGTAGGGCTCCTTTTCTATATCAGCAGTTCAAAGCAAGAATCTTATATAATTTATTATACAGGGTGAGTTTCCTACGATGTTATCTATGGGTATCTCGGAAACTACTGGAGATAGAGAGTCGGTTAGATGGGGAAAGAATTGCAGTTTTGTGTTACAAACTAAAATTTAAAAAAAAATAATATCACTACATACACTTTAAGTTATTTTAGAAAATGTTCAAAAAATCAGCCATTGTTTTGAGTTGCATCTTTTTAAAACTGAATTACTACCTATTCTCACAGAAGGACCGGTCGACTTAATTAAACTTTTCTCGTACCGCCACTTCGAGTGCCTCTCTTAATTCATAAGTTCTTTTGTAAACCTTATTGTTAACTATACCGCATAAAAATTCTAAGATGGATAGGTCAGGTGATCGAGGAGGCCCATGCAATTAGTCCACCTCTTTCTATCCCTGCGTTTGTAATTATGATATAAATAATTTTTAACATTTCTTTCATTATGAGGGGTGGGGGGTGGTGTGTCATAATGAAAGTCATGTTGGAACCACGCTATTCATGCGCGAGTATCTACACGCTTTTCTTCATTTGAAAAATTCATATTTACAATTTTTGTTTATTTTAATTTACAAACTTTGGATGTGGCAGTTTCAAATTTTTGAGAGCAACGGCGATTGAACTTGTTTCCATGGCTAACTAAGTGAAATTGTTTAAAAATGATAAGAATTGGCTATAACTCAGTAATTTTTCGAAGAAAACATATTATAGCTTATAGTCATGGCCAACTATGGTTTCCATTTAAAAAAATCTATGTTTGTGTCATATGTCAAAAATGACAGGCTTTAGAAAAAAACGGTGGAAACGGTGTCGTTAAGAATGTGATTATCTACAACTTTTATCTGAAAGCTTTTTGTCTAAAATAGCTTATAATGGAATTAGGGACAATTTTCAAAATAGCCGAAATTTGTTTTTTTCGAAATATCTAGTAAGCCATGAACTTTTTCAAAAATCTGAAAGGCGCATATTTATGACCCCACAAAACTGCAATTCTTTCCCCATTTAACCGACCTTCTATCTCCAGTAGTTTCCGAGATACCCATAGAGAACATCGTAGGAAACTCACCCTGTATAATATTTTATACAATATGATCGAAAAAAATCGACGGATACAAAATGAAGATTTAAAGATCGCTGTAATTTAGTATGTAAAATTATATGAGGATTTCATTATTTATCGTCTTTTCTAAGCCAACTGGACACCGTTTTTTTTTCGATCCTATGGTATAATTGGGGTCGCACCACTCTGGCACTTTTTACCATTGTATCGGTTTTTTAATCGCGGTGCGATCCCTTTAGACACACATTTATTAATACTAATATTATTCTGTAAAACTTAATGGGGTCTAATAAAGAAATTTGAATTTGAATAATGTTATGATTAGAATCTGCGTTTTTCGAAGAATAACAGAAATTAGAGCACACATAATAAATCAAGTTAAAATCTTTATCCTACAAAATGTTTAATCAAAAATCAAACAAACACTTGACAACATGTAATTATTCTTTTATGACATGTTGTTTTCATGTAGATTCGTATCAATGCAGTTAAATTAAAAAAATATTGCGTCTAATCTATGTCTGATGGGTTTTTTCCGTTGTAAAGATACGCAATTATGTTAAAAAGAAAGACATTTTATTAAGCTGGGTTATGTCTTCTCAATAGCCTGAATATATCTAAATGTTAATTTTGAAAGAAAACGCTATACTTTTTATCTCAAAACACTTTTTTTGTTCCTATACAAAAACTTTTATTTTAAAATTATTATTTAAATAATATAGTCTGTCCAACGGCAAAATCCTTGACAGTGATAGATGTGTCTGTCATTTTAATTTCAAAGTAGTTTATTTTATTTTACCAAGAAATAAGTTGGTACAATTGGGACTCATAGCAGGAAATTAAAATATTTAAAATTTGAGTGACAAGTGATTACTTCAAAATATTGTAATAAACTGTATAAAACTGAAACAATCTAATCGAGTTTTTTTATTGCAAATACCGTAGGTATGTGGTAATACAAAACAAGCAAGGGTGTATTTTAAACCAGATACAAAAAAAAATATATAAGAAAGGACTATTTTTGAGAGTATTTCTTACTTTCAAGTTTCAAAAAACTTAAAAAAATAAATTAAATTTAAGGTAAATTTTGTCATAATTTTCTCATTTATGATTCGCATTTTTGTTTTGTGTTTATTTTACAATATTTTACAGCATCTTTCTTTATTTCTTATAAATACCCTCATCTATTTTTTTAATATTTACCTTGTAAAATTGTTTAATTCTTTTTATAAGCGTTATTAAAAAATAAATCAAATAGACCAATTACGCCTACTCTGTTTAAAAAGCAAGATATTATTTTAAGAAATTTCAGGCACAAAAAACGGCATTAAAATCCGAATAAATAGCAGAAAAACTTTATAATTGCTGATTTAATTAAACTTTTCGTGTTGGCCAGTGTCAGATCTCTAATTAATTTATCAAAAGGTTCTTAACAACACAGAGGAAATGAGATAATTTGTAAACTTGGCACCAAAACGATGGAGAGATTTTTTTTTATTTTCTTATACAGTTTTTTTCTTAGTTGGAAATGAAAAATTAACCTAAAAAGACACTTTGAAATTTGGGTCAGAATTTAATGGATTTCTGCCATTAAATATCGGTTGGAAACATTATATTTTAAGCTATCCGAAGTTCTTTTATAGTATCAGCTTGATAGTTGAACTAAATTGAATTTAATTGCTAAGATACGTTCTCTTTTTAACCCAAATTATAGGTTAAATTCCAGTTTAAATTAACATTGCTTTGTTTCTCTCCACTTTTTTAGAAGTGAAACTACTTTACGCGCTGGGAGTAAAAATTCAAGGTCGTGACACACGAGCTAACGAGATGAAAAGTAAAGTAAGAATCGCACGATTGCGCAAACACCGAAAAACATTTGGTTTAAAACTAAGAAAATCATTATAATTAACTTTATAATGTACCTGTGTACCAATATCCTCTGACTGTGTACTAGGAAGTATTTTTTTAGGTTTGTAGCTTCTGAATAAGGGTCTAGGTAAAGAATCTAGTTCATTGCTAGGTCAGAATTGGAGTCAATAGAGTCAAGTAATTCGCATTTTTATTGAAGGACATTATCATATTTATTTCAAATCAATAATCAACGAGAATATTCATATAATTTAATGAAATTACTGTAAATCACTAAAAATAATGAAAAAAACATGTAAACAAAAACAGACCACACGAATTGTTGGTTAGGTTCAAAATTATTTTTTTTTTGTAAATAAATTTTAGAGGCGTTAACATTATTATGCCTAAAGTGTGTATTTTGGGTGGTATTCCACAAAATTTGCATGCTATTGAGGAAACAAAGAATGAACAGGTTACAGAAATAAATTGAAAAATATATTTATATTAAAACAGCAAAGAAGAATGAAATTATTGGGCAACCTACAGTAAGATTAGTCATGAAACATGGCTAAAATACGACTATCCATAGACACTTAGCGTTTCTGCCTTCCGGCTTTATCAATACGGGAGGAATAAGCAAGGATGAACTAGCGATCCTGAAGAAAAGAATAAACATACAAACGGGAAGCAAACTAGGCGCCATTTGCAACCTAGTTAAGCAGTAGCTCACAATTTGCAAGCGTTACTACCAAAAAACCGCTGCGGAGGTACTTCAACATACCTCGCCGCTATCACCTTGGCCCAGAGAAAACAATAAATAAAAGATGTTATCGTGGAGACTATAATAAAAAAGAAGAATGACATTATTGAGCAACCTACAGTAAGATTAGCCAGTAAACATAGCTAATCTTACTGTAGGTTGCCCAATAAGTTCATTCTTCTTTTTTTACTGGCTAATCTTACTGTAAGTTGCCCAATAATTTCATTTTTCTTTTTTATTATAGTCCCCACGATAACATCTTTTGTTTAAAACAGCAATATATAGGTCACTTTTTCAAATATGTCTATGATGTGTCACCTAAAAAGATAATTTGATTAGATAGACAGTTAAGTATTACAAAATAGTACAACATTTAAATTTTGCTTTGAAATGGTATAAAAATAAAATGGCTTTTAAATTTTTGAAAGATTAAAAAAACAGAAAAAGCGCAAATTTTAATATATCCAGTATCCCATTTATTTTATTTTCAAGCCACTGTAATCCCTAGCGCTTCATCTTTTTTGCTAATCAATCAAAGTGAAGAAAAGAAAATGTCACTATGGTATTTTAGGTTTTTTTGCCTTCAACTTATATTCGTATTCTCTTTTAGTTTAGATGACTTTAGAACGTATAATCGAAAATCAATATAGCTAAAGAGACTTGGGTTTTACAGTCACACACATTTGGAAAAAATAAATCATTGGAATTTACAAAGTTAGGTCAAAATTCTTTTTTAAACGTTATGGCTTAAATTCTAAATTATATATTTTGATGTATATATCATGACTATTAAATAATAGCAAATATTTTTAGTAACCGAGTCAGAGTCCACTGAGCGTAACAGTTAGATTTCCGCCACTAGAGTAGTAGGAACAAAGAACTTGAAGGAATTGGACCGTTGTCTCTGTTCATACTATCTTTACATTTATTAATTCTGATGCTTTCATATGCATCTAATTGCCTGTAATTTGAGACTTGTTTAATTAATTTTAAATTATTAAGATCTATTCAATGTTCTTTATCAACAATATGTTCGGCAACGCAAGATTTATCCGGTTTATCATATCTTATCTGAGCTAAATGTTCTTTAAATCTAGTTAATATTGATAATATTGAATTCATTAACAAAATTAAAGATATAACATTGCATGAAGGTGAACTTTTTGTCTCCTTTGATGTATCTTCGTTGTTCCCAAGTGTTCCAATTCCACATACTTTAGGCTACTTGAAGGAATTACTGAACGCAAATGGTATCGACAACAAAACTGTGATTGAATATATAAAGCTTACATCGTTATGTATGAAACAAAATTGTTTTCAATTTAATAACAACTTTTTTGAACAGCGGGAAGGTACAGCAATGGGTAATCCATTGTCTCCATTTTTGGCTAATTTATTCATGAGCAGGTTTGAAGTGGAGGCTAAAAATCAGTTTGAGTATTTTCCAAGAGTATGGTTTAGGTATGTGGATGATATTTTTGACACACATTCAAACCCCATAGATAATTTTATTTCTAAGTTAAATAATTGTTTTCCTTCCATTAAATTTACGCATGAAATTGAGAACAACGACAGATTACCATTTTTAGATGTATTAGTTATTAGAAATACTAATAACTGCCTGGAATTTGATATCTATAGGAAAAATACGACCACACGCAGATATATTCCTAATGAATCACATCATAGTGTTCAACATAAAATGGCTAGTTTAAATTTCTTAGTTCATAGATTACTTAGTTTCCCATTTTCCAACGAAAGATATGAAATAGAAAGAGATTACATTAGGAATGTAGCTGAGTGTAATGGATATTCTCCTTCACTAGTTGATAAATTAATTAGAAAACGTAGGTATAGGTTAATGATTTCTGAAAATTCGACTTTTCAAGTGGAGAAAGATACGTCTAAATATTTTTCGATACCGTTTGATAGAGAGTTATCCGTGGTCTAAAAGGAATTTTTTAGGAATGTCAATTATATACTTGTGTATAGTGCTAATAATAAATTACAACAATTATTAGGTAATCAAAAGATAAAACACCTCCACTGGAAAGGTCGGGTATTTATGATATTTCTTGTAAAGATTGTAATCAGAAATATGTTGGGCAAATTAGAAGATCAATATTAACTAGATTTAAAGAACATTTAGCTCAGATAGGATATGGTAGACCGGATAAATCTTGCGTTGCCGAACATATTGTTGATAAAGAACATTGTATAGATCTTAATAACTTAAAATTACTTAAACAAGTCTCAAATTACAGACAATTAGATGCATATGAATGCATCAGAATTAATAAATGTAAAGACAGTATGAACAGAGACAACGGTCCAATTCCTTCAAGTTCTTTGTTCCTACTACTCTAGTGGCGGAAATCTAACTGTTACGCTCAGTGGGCTCTGACTCGGTTGGCTAGGTTTTGCCACGCCCACTCGGTGCCTACTGAGCGAGTATATAAACGCTTAACTTGTAGATTGTACTTTAGTTTATAATCATCTGCTGATGATGCTAACATGGTCAGCGAAACGCGCATCCAGTGTAAAAGTAAAAGTGTTTTGGTGTATTGTGGTGATTTAGTGTTTTTATTTTACTGTGTAACACCAAAGGTTCCAACCCTCAACTGTAATACATAAAACGTTAAATGTCGAACGCTTATTTTGCTACTTTTTCGAACTAGCGAAATGGACTCTTATTGAAAAAAAAATAACTAAAGAGAATATGCTCCTTTTATCGAGACCTACCAGCCCAGAAAATATTTGCACTTGTTTAAGACTCACCCTGTATATTTTTTTTAATATATTTTTTAAAAAAACTCTAAACTTAAATTAACACTTTGTTGTACTTACTTTATTGTAACTAACAATCAAAAAAATAATTATCTAGATTATTAAGTTAAACATATTGTAGAAAGATAAACGTATAAAGTTTAATGTTTAACTGTATTCTAATTAGTTTAATTTGTATGCATCCCTACTAACTAACTTGTACGCGCAGTTTCTTGTATCTAGATAGTTTATGTATCTTAATCCAAAAGTTTTCCAAAACCTCCAGCTCACGCTTATTCAACACCTGTTTCACTGAAATATTTGCGCTTTAGTAGCCTTAAATCCCTAGAATAACTTTTCATACAAACTTTTGCAGAAATTTAAAACTGGATAAAAAATATAGGTAACGGTGTATATAATTTTTATAATAAAAAATATGTAGGGGAGTTGTAACAGTTTTTAGAAAGTTATTTTTCAAAAATAGAATGATAAATTTTGCAAAGTATACTTATTATCTTTAGATAGCCTAGACATTCATCATCAAAATCCACATAAGAAATCGAAGGTATATTCACCTATGTAGTCTTAAAAAAGGCAACAGTGGTGTGATGACATGTGTTACGATTGTACCCTGCGGTGGTACAATTGTAACATAGAAGAGGAACAAATGTAACGTGTTTAGTATATTGATTTTTCATCTGAAGCAAATAAAATTTTAGCTCCTACAATCTGACAAAGGTTAAGATATGATTTGGATGCATTCAAACAATAATAATTGCTAGAAAATGAATGCCAACTTTTATTTACAATATGTGAAAAAACAATATGTGTTCAAACAACAATCTTCAAAAGTTATAGATTTTTTTCTAAGAATAATTCTAACCCATTTTTTCAAACAACGTTCTAAACAAAACTGATAAACTGCGCCTATAAAAAAGTACAATATTAACAACAGGATACTTAATTATAATAATAGTAATAATAGCTCCCGTATATAGCGTTTAACGCCTTGGGAGTAGCAAGGTACAGCTTGCTATACTAGAGCCGTTCGGTATACAAGGAAGGTAATGTGGCTAGCACTACGCTTCAACCGCCTATTATTACCTCAAGATTGTGAATCCCAAGTACTCGTTTAAGGCTGAGTCGACCTAGGTACCCAAACTATTTTTATTTTAATAAAAATAGTCGGCTGATGAAATGCCGGGTGCGGGAATCGAACCCACACCTTGAGATTGGTAGACGAGAGCCTGTACCTCTACGCCACCGGGCACCGGATACTTAATTAAAAACTTTAAAAAAATATCAACTTGCGAATTTCCTTTTTTTTCAAAAACGCTTTTTCTTGTTCGGGTGATAAAATTCGGGTATGTGGATTGTCACCCATTTTAGGAGTTTCACCTGCTTGTACATGTGTAGAGGTTCGATAAGGAGGGGTTTCTCGAATCTCAAATTCGAAGAGGGTGAAATATTACCCTCAAATATTACAATATTTGTTATTTAAAAAACGGTTAATCTTTCGGGAAAACGCTTGGACACGCATAATTTATTTTGTTTTTTACATATTTTGAATTTTTTTAAAAAATTATGCAGGGTGTTCCAAAAAGTTGGGTAATTGATTAACCACGATTCTGCTTAAACTGCTTGACGTAAAAAGCTTATATTTGCAAACGGATTTTTCGAAAGTCAAATTCCAACGAGATGAAACTACCCCTCAAATATTACCAAGTTATATAATAATATCGCCATATTGGTTTTTCTCATTCTGATCTCATTCTGAAAAATTTATCCAGTTGGTATGTTAATGGAAATTCTTGCTTTGCTTTATCATCACCATTACAAATACACGCTAGTCTAAATATAAAGTTTGATATAATTTGACTTCATTTATAGTATAGTATACTATAGTGTTGTCAGTTTGAAATAACTGAGATTAATATCTGGATTTGTCTTACCTATATGATTGACGTATTCATTTGTTTTTGGTCACTTCCTGTTTCACCGGAAACTAACTAACTAATTTATGTCATATACTAACATACCAAAACTCGTTTTTTATCTGAAAAAATAAAAAAAGTTAAAGGGGTGAGCCAGTTTTGAAACGCACCCGGTATAATTGGCCAAAATCTTATCTCTTCAACTTTTTAACTCAAGAAATTATGGCGGGAATAATGGCAGGAAATAGATGTGTTAGCGCACTACAGAAAATTATTAAGAGTAAGAACATCTCTAGAAGTTTAAAAATTAGAATGTTCCAAACAATGATACGACCAGTAGTGCTGTATGCATGTGAAACGTGGACGTTCAATGCAACAGAAAGTTCGAGGCTAGAGATTTGGGAAAGAAAAATACTGATGAAGATTTTTGGAGGAAAGAAGATAGACAACATATGGAAAAGTAGAACGAATGAAGAATTAAAACAACTATATCTCGCACCGAGAATAACGGGAGTAGCAAGAGCACAAAAATTGAGATGGCTGGGATACATTTAAAGAATGGTTGAAGCAAGAATTCCTAGTATGATAATGAAGCGTGAAATAGGTGGAAAGAGAAGGAGGGGTAGACCGAGAACCAGATGGGAAAAGGATGTTGAAGAGGACTTGAAAAGGATAAGAGTGGATGGTTGGAGAATAAAGGTGAAAGACAGAAACAAATGGACAAAGATAACCAATCAAGCTATGATCCTTTTAGGCTTTTAGAGCTATTGTATTCATACTATAATTTTCTTGAATAACCCTGGATATATTATATTAGAACCTGAATAAAAGAGCTTGTTTTATGTCATTGTAGTTGACGTTTAGGCTTGTTGGCTGATATCTTTTTTAGAAACGACCATGACTTTAGTTTTATAAACATTGATCGAATACTGAGACACAGTCCGTTATAATAAATATATTACTCAGCAATCTTGAATTATTTTTTCTTATATTCTAGGTTCGCCGGGCAACCGATTCGAACAACAGCGACTCACGCTACGCATTCACAGAGGGCGCGGTAGTTCTACTCGCGTTCCTCACGGCTCACCTAACGGTAGCAGTTACACGGCCACGACAACAAGTAGCGCATCACCGAGTCCACGAAGGAACCACGATAGGGCTCACGAGAGAGTCAAGATCAGCGTGAGTTACCCTTCGAACGAGAATCTGTCATCGGCTACGTCATCGCCACAGTTGTTAGCTGTAAGTATAGTGATGTATCACTGTTTATATTATACTTGGTGTTATGTAAAGTATACACAAATTTTTGAAAAAGAGTTTAAGATCGATGTCTGGTTTACTACCTTTTCCATTACTAAAATTGAGTTTTCTCAAAGCCTATGTGTTAATAAATAGATCATATATGTTCTAACAAAGACAACCAGTGTTAAAAACATTCACTTATAACTATTTTTTTGTAAATTTTGCAGAGTATTTAAATCTAAGAAATAAATTGAAGGTATCTGCTTAATAGTTATTTTTTATACAAGACGATAAAATGCAATTTTATCGTCGTGTATAAAACAATATTTTTTCCATAGCGAGTTACGTTTTAAAAAATATTCAGAAATTATTATTTCAAGGAATTTATTACGAGTAGAAAAAATATTGTGCTGGGTTGGCGTTGGTTTCTATGTAATTTGACAAATAAATAAAGCTGTCTCTTTAGTTGTCAGTTTTGAGTCAATATTTTTTAATTCTCTTTCGTGTCGATTGACGATTGAATTAGAGCCAGAAATGGCTCAAAACGAAATAAGTAAATTACCAACAGATATTCAGGCTGAGGCGACAAACGCCATATCCAAACTACTTCCGTTTAAATCCGGAATAACTTATGAGAAAAGGAATAGATTTTTTTTTTAAATGGAAGCAATTAAAAAACGTGCGAGAAGAAATAAAGTTTTTAACCTATCCTCGCTGTTAAAGTATCATTTAATCTACCCTTTTACTATTTTATCTACTATTTTTGATAGATATAAGGCAAAAAAAAACAACAAAATTTTGTGTTTTCTGTATTGCTACAAAATTGAGTATATTTCTTGGTAAGTGATATCTCTGATGTAAGATAGATATATTATTAGTTCTTCAAAAAAATATAATATAATCTCAGCCCCAAGATATAATATAAAA
This sequence comes from Sitophilus oryzae, assembly GCF_002938485.1. Classification (NCBI taxonomy): domain Eukaryota; kingdom Metazoa; phylum Arthropoda; class Insecta; order Coleoptera; family Curculionidae; genus Sitophilus; species Sitophilus oryzae. Next base: position 2,288,088 of record NW_022147540.1, read on the forward strand.
TACTTCATTTATTACATTTTTCGTGAATAATGTAATTCCGTAATCCTAAACCAAAATTTATCTCGCTAATATACTCGTACTGCCTGTTAGGAACTTTTGTTTTATATCTTGACCTCAAAAACTAACTTCGATTGTAAATGTAAATTTTCTGTATCTATCTATGGATTCATTTGAAATTTAAATTAACTTGAGCAAAAAGCCAATCAAGAAATATTTTGTGATATACTTGAAGTGTTACATAGGTTTAATTTTTAAAATATTGCCCATGGAACAGTTTAATTTAACTTTTGAAAAACTTTATTTTTCGACCTTCAAAGTATGATGCTTCATCATAAAAAACATGCCTATATAGGGTGGTCCAAACTGTATTCCGGAAACTTTGAAAACGTATTCTGTAGTTAAAAATAAGTAAAAAAGTTCGTATAAATGTATGTCTTAAAATGCTTAGTTTCGGATATACAGGGTGTAGAAGTTTCATTTTTATTTCGATTTTTTACAAATAATCTCTGAACTAACGTCAATATTTGGATGAAAATTGGTGTCTGGAAGTTTTTTGACATGAGAAATTTGATTTCTACTTATAGAGAGCACCGCCTACATATTTTTTAACTGGTTTTAAGAATAATAACTTTTCGTAGGTACCTGTATAAAACTACTGAGTAAAAAAATATACATCTACGACTTTTTTACGTAAAAAAGTCTCTTGGTAAAAATTGCTATTAAGTAGTTTTATACAGGTTTGGACGAAAAGTTATTAGACTTCAAACCAATTAAAAAATATGTAGGTGGCGCCCTCTACAAGTGGGAGTCATATTGACATCAAAATCAAATATTTTATGTTCAAAAACTTCCAGATACCAATTTTCATCCAAATATTGACGTTCTTTCAGAAATTATTTGGAAAAAATTGAAATCAAAATGAAACTTCTACACCCTGTATCCCTGCACATTTTTACTTATTTTTATCTGCAGGACATGCTTCTAAAGGTAATGGAATACAGTTCGGACCACCCTGTATATTAAATTAGCTGATTTAAGAGAAATCTGTTTACGGTTTGACACTTCAAATCACTCTTTTTGATATTTTCTATAACATTGAAAGTCAAGTCATCGATCGTCAGTAAAATATACATTAAATATATTGTATAACAATACAATATACAACCAAATACCTATTGCAATTCACTAAATGAATATATTGCTGCAATAATTAATCCAGAATTTCAAACCTACCTTCCTTAACAGTAACATCTGTACCACAACTATCTCCAGAGACTTATAAAGGTTAGTCAACTATGTGTTCATTAAGCTCTGTTGTTATAAGGGTGACAATATAAACGAGACATCATCAGTTTTGATTCAAGGATCCGACGCAGACGACTACAAATTCAAAGAAAAAAGCTTCAAAACTGCAAACGTAAATATGTCTTGCAAGATGTCGCCAAAACAACACGCAACTATTTCAATTAACATTTTTACTTGCATCTAAACAGCGAGAAGCTAAACGCCGGTACACTATGCGAACAAACTAACAGACGATGTTGTGTGAGAAGATTTCGAGCCGTAGAAATTCTCATTTTAATTCGAGCAGACTTTACGGCAAAGCAACGGGAAATCTGCAGATGCCGCCGTGCTGGCTGGTCCCAGCTGAGCCCAAGCGATTAAGCTTTTCATTGCGGCTCGAAGGATTCGTGCCTTTTGGTATAGAGGCAAACTTTAAAGGGCAAGAATCTGAATAAGGAAACGATTTAAGGGATGATATTTGGTTTTATTGAAGTTTCAAGAGCGTTCATATACATAAGTACTGTTTGTTTCATCGTATTAGATAAATTCAATATGTTTTCAGTATTACATTTGGTCTGGGGCTAACCCACACATGAGTGGTATTACTGAAATAGTTCTCAGAGACTCGTTATAATTAAGCAGCAGCTCCTACACTATGCGGAGAACTCTTCGAAGCAGGTCTCAGCCTGCCCTATGAGATATTGATTTTTACTTGTCGTAGTTACACGATAATGCAGTTTTATAATGAAACATATTACATTCTTTGATTTTTTATTTACTCTGGGCTACAACAAGTGGAACTAATAAAATTTGTATTAGTTCTATAGATACGTACATGAACAGATTCACCAATGGATTCTTAGCCTATAAACTGTTGATTTTTACTGATTGTAGTAGCTCAAAAGTGCCATTTTAGGACCTAAAATATTATATTCTTTCATTTTATAGTTATTTGGGCTTACTACAAGTAGAAAATCATAATTTAAAAGGTTTTTCGGAACGCTGCATGAACAGATTTACAGCCCGTCACAGTTTTGGCAGCAATTTAGACCTTTAAATTGTTGACTTTTTTTCCACAATAAGGGGCCGTCCTCTGCCGGAAACACTGCGACCTGTGAGGCCTATTGTGTTTGTCCCCTTTCTATATCTGCACCCATTCTCCTATCCCTGTGCCCTGCACTAACTTATGCAGGTCCTTGATAGGATGGGAGCATAGTTCCTCCGGTTCTAGCCTAGCTTTCCCAAATAAAAAGTGTCGCTTGCGATCCATAGCGTCGCAGTGACATATTATGTGCTCCGCTGTTTCAGGATCTTTATCGCAGAGTCTGCAGCAAAGACTTCCTTGATACAGATTGAGCTTGTTCAGCTAACACTTGACAGCCATATGTCCTGTCAAGAGGCCTGTTGTAATCCGCTAAGCATTAGCAGTTCTTTTGCGGTTTTAGAGCTAGGTCCATGGATAAAAGCCTTGCTGTGCCTGTGCCCCTGTCTGTTTTTCCAGTGGACATTCTGCTTTTTCCTGATCCAGAGTTTTAATGCACTACGGGCCATACATTTGGGTATTCCCAGTACTGGCTCTGGACCAAGATAAGATGCCGATGATCCTTGCCTAGCTAGCTCATCGGCTTTTTCGTTGCCTTGGATGCCGCTGTGGCCCGGCACTCAGAATAATTTAATTCTGTTCCGTCGAGCCAGAGCTTCCAGTTCACCTAGGCATTCCCAGACGAGTCTCGACGATACCTTTGGGCTCATAAGCGCCCCAAGTGCCGCCTGACTGTCTGAGCATATATTGATGAGCTTATCTGAATAAGCTCTTCTATTGTTTTCTCTCGCACATTGTAGAATGGCGAAGATTTCTGTCTGGAATACGGTTGAGTGTTCCCAGGTTTTTCCCAAGGAAAAGGATAAACTTACCCTTGGTCTTTCCCCAAATACTCCAGCTCCTGTTCCTTCAGCGGTCTTTGACCCGTCTGTATACCAGGTTAGTCCATCCTGAAGGAATGTTATATCTGTCGACATTCCTCGATCCATTTTGTTCACCTCGAATGGTTTGTGGTAGTGATAAAGAGGGGTCATCTGGTCCGATCTCATTTAAAAAAAAATTGTTGACTTCTACTCGTTGTAGTTGCACGAAAATACCATCTCAAGCCACAACACAATATATTCCTTAATTTTACATAAGTTTTGAGTAACTACTGCGTAACTACTGAGTAACTTTTGAGTAACTACTGAGTAAGTGGTAGAAAATTGCTTTTTTGTATTTTTATTAACTTTTCATAAACGCTTTATTGGTATGGAATTAATAACCAGCGCGCAGCGTCAGCAAGCGTCAATCATAAAAGGCTGTGATCATCGTATTTTGACAGTTCAAAATATCAGAAAAACTCGCGTTTTGTTGCAATAAAGAATATTGTGCAGCTCGAAAAACCAACAAAATTCTTTGTTTTAAAAATGAATCGGTTTGAAAATCATACTACATGCAAAATATGCGTGAAATTGTCTGATGTAATGATCAACATCGTTCGATGACTTATTTACCCGCATTAATAGAGGATTGTGGCTCCTACTTAAAGAAAGAAAATTTGTTTCGAATTGTTCACGAATATTTGCATCTAAACTAGTCAAAATTCAAAGTGCTAAATGGAAAAAAGGTGAATAAAATAGTGTCTAAATATTATATATATTTCATTAGACATAGACATTTAATTCAGTCCATTCCAAGTCCTACATTTTTGCCATTAAGAAGAAAGGAGATGTCCAAAGAATATAGGAAACATCTCAGCTTTGTAACTGAAATGTATCAAAATTATCATGTAAACAAAGAAAAACCAGACTCTCAAAAAGATATTCTGTCATTATATATGTCAAAAAATTTCCAGTATAATTCGCTGTTGGGTACCCACAAGGAAAAAATTTTCACTAAAATATATCCGTTGCCATGGTGATTTGTCAAAAAAACACGTTTTGATTGGTTAAAAATTGCAGGTGTGGAATTTTCTATAATATATTATCTATTTTATTCCAGGTTACTCCTACGTCTCCATCCGGACACCCGTCCTACGTCGTCCACTACTCAGTGAATGGCAAAGACTCCTCCACGGCGACCAAGCTGTGCAACAGGCGATCGCAGGTCAGCGACAACGATCACCTGCTGAAGGTGAACAGGTGCGATCCGAACAACCTGCCCTCGAAGAAACGGTCCAGTAGCGTGGATAGCGGGAGGAAAAGGGCTCCTAGTCCGAGTCCTAGCGCCAGCGAGGACGGGGCAGCTTCTGGGAAGATGAAGCTGACCACTCGCCGGATGGGGAAGAGAAATATTAAAGCTCAGGTAAGGGTGATATAATTCTAAAGCTTCACTTAGAACCTCCCAATTAGTGGAATAAATTAGTAGAAGTTTGTTCCTTTAATTTCATTTTAAGCATTCAGAACATCAAAATTAGTGGTAGTAATTTTCAATTAGTAGAAAAAGTTAACAAACTTTTAACTTTTTCACTAATTATACTTCAAAATTTGCCAGGAATGTCATTTTGGCCTTTTGAATATCATCCGTCAAAAAAAATTGTGGTTAGAAATCAAAAGTTGATTGTTTTATAAACTAAAGATTAGGCTCTCTATGGATACAACTGGCTATAGTAAACGCCACGAATGTTTGGGAGTGATTCATCGGTCGCTACCATGTGAACTAATCTGTTCAAGGTCACATAAAACTTAATTCCAGTGCCGTGGTGTTTCAAGTCATATAATAATCAATATATAATCTGTTGTAATTTGTTGTTTTAACTGTCAAAGTCTTGTCAAAACATATATTTGGTTATAAATATAAAATGGAATGCTCCATTGGTCGCACTGCAAGCACACCAATGGACTGACGCACAAAAACGAATCAATCAAAGAAACGCGATATAGTATCGTCTTTGTCAATCACGCTAACATTTTAGAATAAGTAGGAGGAGCGCAGGCAGATGATTAGACCGGGCTTTAAAAACCTACGTCTGCGGTAAACATTTACGTTTTTAATGTAAAAATGATAGCGCGCGTGTCGATTCTAACTTCATCAAGCGATGAATCACTCCCAAACATTCGTGGCGTTTACTATAGCAGTTATGTCTATTAAAAACAGTTGATATTACATTAATAATAATAATAGGATCCTGTATCTCCTACGCGGAGCAAAAGGCTTCAGTGAAAGCTCTCCATCGGGTTTTATTTTTGGCAGTTGTTTTTGCTAATGTTGACCCTATTTGTTGAGGCTCATCCTGTATGGAACGTCTTCAATTTTGAGCAGCTCGCTGCCTTGTTATCTTTTACCTTAGGGATTCCACTATAACGCTGATTTCGCTATCTATCCCCATTTTCTTTTGCGAATTACGCCTACTTCATGTTGGTATGTAAGATGAAGCGGGTCGGTATTGCGTATAGCGTCCGGCCAAAAGATTTTTAGTATTTTTCTCAAGCAGCGATTGATAAACACCTGTGTGCGGTTGATAGATATTTTTGTCACTCTCCATGTCTCGCAGCCATATAGTATGACTGGTATAACGTCGTTGGAATTGAATATTCTTAATTTTGATTTTCTGGTGAGTTGACGGGAGGTCTAAATTGATTTTTTCCATAGCAATTGTTAAAATTGCCTTATATCTATCAGAAATAGTAGATAAAATATTACTTTAACCGCAAGGGTAGATTAAATGATACTTTAACAGCGAGGATAGGTTAAAAACTTTATTTCTTCTCGCACGTTTTTTAATTGCTTTCATTTTGAAGAGTTTTGTATTCCTTTTCATAAGTTATTCGGGATTTAAATGGAAGTAGTTTGGATATAGCGTTTGTCCCCTTTTGAGACCTTTCGTTCAACGCCAACCCAGCACAATATTTTTTCTACTCGTAATAAATTCCTTGAAATAATAATTCCTGAATATTTTTTAAAACGTAACTCGCTATGGAAAATAATATTGTTTTATACACGACGATAAAATTGCATTATCGTCTCCCGAAATTAAGTCACTCGCGATTTCATCGCTCGTGAATCGTTTCGGTCCACGATAAAATTACATTTTATCGTCTTGTATAAAAAATAACTATTAGTTGGCTAAAGGTTCACTGCGTTTTCCTGATCCTGCTGACAATATCCGCGTCTGCGTCACGGTTTGCTGTTACAATACTTCCCAGGTAAGTAAACTCTGTTAAGTTATCCACATTTTTGTTTCCTACATTAAATGGAGTGTTGTTATTTGTGTTGATGCGCATTGATTTTGTTTTGTCGATGTTTATACTTAGTCCTACTCTTCTGCTTCTGTTTTTAGGCGTCTGAGCAACACTTACATGTCTCTGAAGGATTGTGTTGTGAAACAGATATCATCAGCATAATCATGATGTTATATTAGTAATGTTTTAAATATATTCCTTGATAAGTAAGACCAATATTCTGAGTCTCACGTTTTTTTTTATCAGGACACCTCCTCAGTCTCCTCAATGAACTCCTCAATAGATTGAAGCAAAGAAACAACGGCGAATGCAGATTCTGTGGGGAAATTGAGAACACTGGAACATTTCATCACTGACTGCACCGAGACGAGAATCATTCGTGCCATAACTTTGACTGATATCGGTGATTTATTTTCTGTAAAAACGTCTGTTGACCGATAGATCACCGATATGAAAAAAATTACAAACGTACTCACATACTGGGTATTGTCGAAGTTCTGATACTTTATAATGAGTTATAACTCAAGAAAGGGGACCACAATAGATCTATAAGATCGCAGTGAATCACATCCCCTTTCCCATACAATCTACAATCTTTAAATAAATAAGAGAAAGACATTTTTAATCGAATTCTTGTCTAGACACAGGTCTATACACTAGCCTGACCGGACGCTTTTTTAATTAAGCCCAGTAGGTGGCCGTCTTCGAAACGGTGCGGCTGTAAAACCGTAACTCCAGTCCTAAAAGAGTTCGAACACGTAAAGCGAATTAAAAAAAGATAGCCCCTCGGTTTTAATTAAAGCCTCGGAGCTAAGGGACGGTTTATGTCGTTCCGGTGCAGTTTACTACGGCCGCCAGTTAGGTGCAGTAATTTCCTTGGCTCGACCTCGTTCGGCCCTACACCAAATTTAATCAACTACGAGAAAAAACGAACGGCGTAAATTAACCGAATTAGTAGGTTAGAGTGTATTTGTAACGTATGTTACAAGGTTTGAAAGAAACCACTCCACTGAAAGTAGTTTGTATTATAAGAATAAAAATGGAAACATGCGTATCATAATCAAACTAATTGTGGAGATTTATCAAACTTGTGGGTTCACTAAACTTCTTACTAACAGCTATTAAATTGGAGGACATGTTCCAAACATGTGACAAAGTAACATATTATAATGCTGTTTTTATACAGGGTGTCCCAGGCTGAGCCCGCATTAGAAGTTTCTAGAGAACCACAATATTTAGATCGGAAATTTTTCGCACATCATTGTATCACAACGAGATCTATCGATTAAAAATATTTTCAATGTGGTGGCACTTCCGGAAATACCTGAAGTTAACAGCAATTTTCTTACTTTAAATGGGTGCCCCCATTTTTAATTACATAGTTAAATTCTCTGTAAAATTTTATGAATTTTGATATAAACACTTTATACCGTTTTTGAGAAAAAAACATATTTAAAATTTTTGGACAAAAAAAACTGCCTGCCAAAAATATGTGTATAGCCTAAACGTCAAATTTAGTGATTACCACTTTGCCATAAAGAGAAGACATGTGGCTATTTATTTCAAAAATGAAATTGTTCGAATGCCATATAAAAATGACAGCAGCTGTCATGGAATTGAGCGATTCAAAAATTATCATAAATCATTTTTTCAAGTGGAAATCCACTTTTTATTTCGCTAGTGAAAAGGCGATTTTCAATTCGTTGCTTTTTGATTATACATGTTCCTATACCTAGAATAAATCGTTTTTAAGTTATTTAAGATTTAGTTTGAAAACGTATATTTTTCTTGATTTTATCTAGCTTCCTTTGACATTAAGCGTCAAACAGTCAGACAATGTATTTCCATCTGTCAAAAAAGGAATTATTTGAATTTTCTATATTATAAATACTGCCTGCCTTAAGAGTTTAAAAAATGTATTTATAAAAATATATTTCGTATTTTCGCTCTTTAGTGATATCTAATAGTTGATATTATTAATAATATACCGTATGATCGAAAAAAAAAACAGCGCAAAGTTGGTTTGGTTGGCTATCATCGATTATACTGCTTTTTGAACATTGTGTCACAATATAACATGGCCAGATCTATTGTTTTACATCACTTTTAAATTTCCTATATATATACATCTTCCTTCAAGTATATAAAGGTGTATTTTAGGATCTTTTTCTTCTTAAAGTGCCTTCTCCATTCAGTGAAGATCGGCAACAACCATGGCAAATTCCTCTCTATTTTTCGCTCTTCTCAGCAAAGTATGTGAGTCCAGGCCTGTCCAATCTCTGATGTTCTTCAGCCAGGAGCATTGCCGTCGTCCGGGTCCGCGCTTTCCCTCGGATTTTACGATACAAGTATGAAATATAGAGTGTTTCAAAAAACATGTGCCATCTCTCGTGGGGAGATTCCTCACGTAAAAATAAGAATATTGTTCATTTTAGAACCTCTTTTAGTACGAACTGTACAAAATAGCTTAATAGCCGTAAAAAACTCATCTTAACTTTATGAGAATATTTTGAACGGGAAAGCGGTAGTAATGGCCTTTTATGTCACTTAAGTGCTGTTAAGAAGGTGAGTTTTGTTGATGTAAATAATAACTGTTTATATATTTTTAATTAATTTCTTTTCCCTAAAATATGTAAAAGTAGGCAACGCTGTCCCTAAAAAGAATTTCTTGTTCAGATGCTTATATTTTGTGTGCTTATAGTTTTATAACTTTTAATTACTAACATTTTTATAACCATAAGAACAGTAAAACACTTTGTAATACTATTTACGATTTAAGTATAATAAGAAAAATACAAAAATAGAAATCCGCTATAAATATAATCTCAAAGCATTATAAATACACGTTTAAAAACGTTTGAAAACGACTTTTTTAAAAAGCTCGAAAGTTGCTTTGAAACTTCGTGGTTGTTTGGTTTAATCTAAAAACAGCCACAGTTGGTAAAGAAAGAACTATTTACGAAACACAAAGGTCTCTGACATATTTAAGCAGCGCAAAGAGAACTTTATAGGTTTTTTAAATTGCACAAATAAAATTGTTTGCTGGTGTATTGTTTGGACTGGGCTTAGAAAACTAAGTGTAGAAAATACAATACGTTGAAAATAATACTTTTTAAACTTACGTACTTGTAAAAATTTTATACACAATGCTTTTTTTACACAATGTTCTTTTATTTGTATTATTAAATGAATAATTTCTTTTAATCTTATATTAAACTTATTTTAAAAATACTAAAAAATTAATTTATTAACAAGAATAATATATAAAATTGTAATAAATAAAAATAAGTGGTAGATCTCAGTAAAAGAATCATATTTTCTCTTTATCGTTTTTTAAATAAGTCCAAAATAATGGAGTATTTGACTTTGAATATTTCCAAAAAAAAAAGATTTTTTGCTAAAATTTTGAGGACCACTGAATCTTCTCTGGATTTTCTTTCTTGTAAATTTAATCTAATACCTTTGTTGTCATATTATCAAGAAATTATGGTTTTTAACTAAAAACTAAAAAAAATCCAAAAACTCTTTCAAAAAATTTCGAATTTTCAATTTTTTTTTTTTGCGAAAAAATCCTCATAGGCGTGTTTCTGGGGTTGAACTATACTACCAGTAAAATACTTACATTTATTTCTAAGACACCCTGTATTTTGATATTCGTATTTTAGAATTATTAAAATTAGGGCGAATATCAACATTCGAAAAATATAAAAAATGTAAAATATTAGGTAAATTGAACAAAGAAATATTAATTTCTTGTAATTTTTATTACAAAACCTTTATCCTTGTAACTTTACTGTCTATCCGTCTGTAACACGATAACTCAAAAACCGCTAAACCGATTTTAACCAAATTTGGAACAAAAATACTGTGGCACCCGAGAATCTGGCCATTAATTTTTGGTGGGGGTGGGGGGATGGTAAGGGGGCATGGGAGGGGGTTAACAATTTAAAAAATTCGTAACTCCAAAATTACAGTAGCTAGCGAAACGCGGTTTTCAATTTGAGATTAGGAATAATATTTGGACACTTGGAGTTAGTTCACAGATATTATTGAGTTAAAATAGCAAATTTTCTTTAATGGGAAAAAATGTATTTGCTTTCCCTACTTATAGAGTATTTTTTCTCTTTCTAATAGTATAAAAAAAACGTATTAACATAAAAAATGGAGTTAGTGACATGACGATATGCTTTGTATTTAAGCGCCTGTATCTCATTAACCTGTTCATGCACGAAATCGGTGAATAGGACCTTTTTTGTAGAGAATTTAAATGGCTTTCTTTTTGGTCTCTTTTAAATTTTCTGTACATAGCACTCAGACCGAGTCATTTAAAAAAAACCATAAAAATGTCATAATTTGACAGGATTTTCCAATATTGCGGCCAAATTCGGAATCGATAGACCGTGCAAATTTAGTAGAGTATTCAACAAAGCAAAACAAAGAGAATAAGTGTCATTGCAGCTTGCCCCTAATTAAGTAAAATATCTAATTTTATTAATTTTTTCCATAGCGACTGTTAAAATTGCCTTATATCTATCAAAATAGTAGATAAAATAGTACTTTGATCGCAAGGGTAGATTAAATGATACTTTAACAGGGAGGATAGGTTAAAAACTTTATTTCTTCTCGCACGTTTTTAATTGCTTCCATTTTTGAAAATTTTTATATTCGTTTTCATAAGTTATTCGGGATTTAAATGGAAGTAGTTTGGATATGACGTTTGTCGCCTCAGCCTGAATATCTGTTGGTAATTTATTTATTTCGTTTTGAGCCATTCCTGGCTCCAATTCAATCAGCAATCGACACGAAAGAGAATTAAAAAATATTGACTCAAAACTGACAACTACAGACACTACATTATTTACTTGTCAAATTACATAGAAACCAACGCCAACCCAGCACGATATTTTTTCTACTCGTAATAAGTTCCATGAAATAACAATTTCTGAATATTTTTAAAACGTAACTCGCTATGGAAAAAAAATATTGTTTTATAAACGACGATAAAACTGCATTATCACCTCCCGAAATTAATTCACTCGCGATTTCATCGTTCGTGAATTAATCTTTTCGATCGACGATAAAATACCATTTTATCGTCCAATATAAAAAATAACTATTAGTATTAATTATTTAGCGACTAAAAAAATATTCCTATCACTAAAAGTACTTGGAAGAAAATTCTAATAAATCGGAAGATTATTAAGACTTTAACACCCTGTAGCTACGAAACAAAGCAGAATCGGACCTATGTTGATATAAAAAATAAACCTTATTTTTCCATGAGGTATCTCCCTACGAGAGATGGCACACGTTATTTGAAACACCCTGTATACAGGGTTGTTCACCACATACGACACGGAGTATTGTAGCTAAACGATGAAATTTTTACAAATTGTAAGTTTGGGGTTCGTTGAAGGACTATTAGAGCTACAATTTAAAAACATTTCTACAAGATACAGAGTGTCCCAAATAAATAAAAAATATCAAAGTTGTATTTTTTTAAATGGAACACCCTGTATATTATTACATTTTTAGTTTCTACGAATAAAATAAAGGTAAATTTGATTAAGGTTTATTATACTTAAACCTTACCGTTTTTGAAATATTTTCAATTTTGTGAAATTGCAGTAAAAATTTTAAAGCTTTATTTCTCCATAGGTAGCAATGTTTTTAATACTAAATATTTAATGAAGTTTATTTATTGATCAGTTATTGTGTTGCAATAATAAAAATAATACTACTTTATAGAGAGTGTCTAAAAATTTACTTTAAATAATTATTAACTTCAAACGGCAACAACTTCTTTAATTTAAATAGAATGCCCTGTATATTTTAGGAGAATCAGATGCACAATTAAATTGTCTATCAAATTTATTATACTATTTTTTACCTATCCCTTCAAGTTTTTTGTAGAAAATGCATTTTCTTATAATTTAGACCTCATTTATCAATATATCCATGGAATATTGACATTTTAGATTGTTTTTAAAGCAAAAAATGTACAAAATGTACAGACTAGTAATATTATCGTTTTTAGCAAAACGATAACATGTTAATATTTTAGCAAAACGATAATATTACTAGCCGATTTGTATGCAAAACGAAAACTATTTAAATCTTTATAAAAGAGTATACCATTAATTAAATATAACACCATTATTTCCGCCCATATACTAATTAATGACATACTTAATTGTGTTCGTTAATAAATTATTATAAATAAATGTGGATTTTTCAGTGGAGTCAGAAATCAATATAATAATAAGTTATCAAATTAAAGTCTTTGTTGTTATAAATAAGCATTTATTAAAAAATGAAATATCATTTTTAAGGTGTTACTTTTTATCACACTGTCTAATGCCCATACAAAATTCAGTTTTTTAGTATTTGGAGCAATTGTTATTATTAATCAACGCAAACAGTCAGTTAATGTAGTTTGAATACTGGAATCATATTAATTGGTCCCCTTCGACAAATATTTAAACAGTTTTTTTTTATTTTTTTAATGAAATAACGAATTATATCGACAATATTAGTATCTGTACTCTTTAAAAATTTGGTACATCTTTAAAAATAATCTGAAATGTCAATAGTCCATGGGTATATTGATAAATAAGTTCTAAATTACAAGAAAATGCATTTTCTACGGAAACTTAAAGAGATAAAATGGTATAATATAATTTGATAGACAATTAAATTGTGCATCTGATTCTCGTAAAATATACAGAGGTGTTCCATTTAAATTAAACAGAGTTATTGCTGTTTAGCTAATAAGTATTTCAAATAAATTTAAGAGCAGGTCGTCAGTATTATTTATTATTGCAACACAACAACTGATCAGTAAATAAACTTCGGTAAATATTGAGTATTAAAACTTTGATACCCTTGAAGAAATGAGAGTCTTAAAATTTTGCTACTGCAAATTCACAGCTATTTCAAAATACTGTGAGAACGGCAAGGTTTAACATAATAAACATAATCGAACCTGCTAATAGTAGAAACTAAAAATGTAATAATACTACAGGTGTTGTTACAAATAAAACTTTAACTATTACTTATTGGGACACTCTGTATCTTGTAAAATTATTATTAAATTGTACCTCTAATAGTCCTTCATCGAACCCAAAACTTACAATTTGTAAAAATCTCATCGTTTAGCTACAATACTCCGTGTTGTATGTGGTGAACAATCCTGTATACTTAAACTAGCACTAAGTAAAATTTGAAACGTATTTATTTTAAACGTAAACGCAATTTATTTTCCATTTTAGTCTCTAAAAATACGTCCACAACAAATAGCTTTATTTACATCCTTTGAGTAACGCGTTCCCCATCGCGGATTCGTGAGATACTCTTATATTTTTCCAAACCCTTTCTTATTCCCTTCCAGTGTTATGTTTCGTTCAAACCAAACAGCCCAAACTCCCAAAGTAACTTTGAGGCTCTCTCCAAAGGCGCCCACTCAAATGTTCAATTCTCGGTTCTCTATATTCAATATGCTTTGTGCTTATGCTCGAGGCGAATTTGCTCTTTGTACAGGGCGTCCATGAAAGGTCTACACTAAATTCTACCGCGCATTTATAGAAGCAAAATGTATGGATCTTATCCAGTACGGTTCAGCTAGAAATTAAAAGGTTAAAGGTTCTTGATATATTTGACGTTTAAAGTTATCGCGCTAAGTAAGACCCAGTCCAGGTCAGTTTTCTCTTTACAATTCAGTTTTAATATATTATTTTGCCGATAATAATGTTATTTAATAATGAATTTATACCCTCCAATCCGAGAATCATACTTCTTCAGCTAATGGTAAACTGCTGATGGACAATGCCATCCAGTTCAAAAGGACCCAGTCCAGGACAGTTTTCTCATTATAATTCGGTTTTAGTATATTCTTTTGATGATAATAATGTCATTTAATAATGAATTTATACCCTCCAGTCCAAGAATCATACTTCTTCAGCTAATGGTAAACTGCTGATGGGGAAATGCCATCCAGTTCAAAAGGACCCAGTCCAGGAAAGTTTTCTCGTTATAATTCAGTTTTAATATATTGTTTTGACGATAATAATATCATTTAATAATGAATTTATACCCTCCAATCCAGGAATCATACTTCTTCAGCTAATGGTAAACTGCTGATGGACAAAAGCCATCCAGTTTAAAAGAACCCAGTCCAGGACAGTTTTCTCATTATGATTCGGTTTTAGTATATTCTTTTGATGATAATAATGTCATTTAATAATGAATTTATACCCTCCAATCCAAGAATCATACTTCTTCAGCTCATGGTAAACTGCCCATGGACACATGCCATCCAGTTTAAAAGGACCCAGTCCAGGACAGTTTTCTCGTTATAATTCAGTTTTAATATATTGTTTTGACGATAATAATGTCATTTAATAATGAATTTATACCCTCCAATCCAAGAATCATACTTCTTTAGCTAATGGTAAACTGCTGATGGACAAAGGCCATCCACTTCAAAATACCCTCCAATCCAAGAATCATACTTCTTCAGCTAATGGTAAACTGCCGATGGACACATGCCATCCAGTTTAAAAGGACCCAGTCCAGGACAGTTTTCTCGTTATAATTCAGTTTTAATATATTGTTTTGACGATAATAATGTCATTTAATAATGAATTTATACCCTCCAATCCAAGAATCATACTTCTTCAGCTAATGGTAAACTGCTGATGGACAAAGGCCATCCACTTCAAAAGAACCCAGTCCAGGACAGTTTTCTCGTTATGATTCGGTTTTAGTATATTTTTTTGATGATAATAATGTTAGTTAATAATTAATGTATACCCTCCAATCCAAGAATCATACTTCTTCAGCTAATGGTAAACTGCCGATGGACACATGCCATCCAGTGTAAAAGGACCCAGTCCAGGACAGTTTTCTCGTTATAATTCAGTTTTAATATATTGTTTTGACGAAAATAATGTCATTTAATAATGAATTTATACCCTCCAATCCAAGAATCATACTTCTTCAGCTAATGGTAAACTGCTGATGGACAAAGGCCATCCACTTCAAAAAAACCCAGTCCAGGACAGTTTTCTCATTATAATTCGGTTTTAGTATATTCTTTTGATGATAATAATATCATTTATAAATGAATTTATACCCTCCAATCCGAGAATCATACTTCTTCAGCTAATGGTAAACTGCTGATGGACAATGCCATCCAGTTCAAAAGGACCCAGTCCAGGACAGTTTCCTCATTATAATTCGGTTTTAGTATATTTTTTTGATGATAATAATGTCATTTAATAATGAATTTATACCCTCCAATCCGAGAATCATACTTCTTCAGCTAATGGTAAACTGCTGATGGGGAAATGCCATCCAGTTCAAAAGGACCCAGTCCAGGAAAGTTTTCTCGTTATAATTCTGTTTTAATATATTGTTTTGACGATAATAATGTCATTTAATAATCAATTTATACCCTCCAATCCAAGAATCATACTTCTTCAGCTAATGGTAAACTGTTGATGGACAAAGGCCATCCACTTCAAAAGAACCCAGTCCAGGACAGTTTTCTCGTTATGATTCGGTTTTAGTATATTCTTTTGATGATAATAATGTCATTTAATAATGAATTTATACCCTACAATCCAAGAATCATACTTCTTCAGCTAATGGTAAACTGCCGATGGACACATGCCATCCAGTGTAAAAGGACCCAGTCCAGGACAGTTTTCTCGTTATAATTCAGTTTTAATATATTTATTTGACGATAATAATGTCATTTAATAATGAATTTATACCTCCAACTAAGAATATACTTCTTCAGCTAATGGTAAACTGCTGATTTATCAAAGGCTATCCACTTCAAAAAGAACCCAGTCCAGGCAGTTTTCGTTATGACTGTTTTAGTATATTCTTTTGACATTAATGTCATTAACAATGAATTTATACCCTCCAATCCAAGAATCAGTACTTTTCAGCTAATGGTAAACTGCCGATGGACACATGCCATCCAGTTGCGCGGACCGACAGTTTTCTCGTTATAACGTTTTAATATATTGTTTTGACGATAATAATGTCATTTATTAATGAATTTATACCCTCCAATCCAAGAATCATACTTTCAGCTAATGGTAAACTTTTTCGATGATCAAAGCCATCCAGTTTAAAAGAACCCAGTCCAGGGCAGTTTTCTCGTTATGATTCGGTTTTAGTATGTTCTTTTGATGATAATAATGTTTAATAATGAATTTATACCCTCCAACTAAGAATCATACTTCTTCAGCTAATGGTAAACTGCCGATGGACACATGCCATCCAGTTTAAAAGGACCCAGTCCAGGACAGTTTTCTCGTTATAATTTAGTTTTAATATATTGTTTTGACGATAATAATGTCATTTAATAATGAATTTATACCCTCCAATCCAAGAATCATACTTCTTCAGCTAATGGTAAACTGCCGAGGGACACATGCCATCCAGTTTAAAAGGACCCAGTCCAGGACAATTTTCTCGTTATAATTCAGTTTTAATATATTGTTTTGACGATAATAATGTCATTTAATAATGAATTTATACCCTCCAATCCAAGAATCATACTTCTTCAGCTAATGGTAAACTGCCGATGGACACATGCCATCCAGTTAAAAAGGACCCAGTCCAGGACAGTTTTCTCGTTGTAATTCAGTTTTATTATATTGTTTTGACGATAATAATGTTATTTAATATATAACCTCGTTTTTTTTATTTGAACAATTAAAAAGTTATAGGGGTAAGCCACTTTCGAGACGCACCCGGTATAACATGTGTACGATTTAATAGATTTGATTGATGCTGTGAATAATTTTTAGTTTAAATTTAAATCAAAATACAATCGCTTACTGTCCATTCGTGCCGATGTTTTAGATTTAGTGGGATAGAGTGACTATGAGTGCCTTGTTGAGTGTACTAATATTTATCAACTGTAACTGCACCTGCTTATGAGCAATTGCCCAAATAATTTTATTTGCTCCACCTTATAAATTATTGTTGCTGTTTTTGTTATTGTATAGTTTTGAACGAAATCTCTGAGAATAGCTTTTCGAAAAACATTTTCAGGCGTTTCGTGTTACTGCAAAAATATGAAAATACGACTTCTCGATTTTCGTTTGTTTGATTTTCGTCTTTGTTTATATTCATCGTAGCTCGATAATAAATCGTTAAATGAAAGGCTCGTCGATAAACAAAGAATTTACAAACAAGGGAGGTAAATTGAAGGGTATTGTTGTGTTTCGCATTGTTGATGTTTATTTTATTTTTCTATGTATGTTTTAAAATTAAATTTCTGATTTCAAAACTTTCTAAAAGGGATATTATATTCAATATGAAAAAATGTTTTGTTGTTTTACCCATGGTAATATGTTTATTAATTAGTTACTGTATTTTTATTGCCACGGCCTTTCTAATTTGAAGTTCAATAAAACACAAAGTTTACTTAATCTGAATGAGTTGCATAGAGGCCACTAGCTTTTTAATTTTAACAGCCGGGTGGTCGGGGTTCAAAGATATTAATAAAAGGGCGCCACGAGATTATACTCTATGAACTCGGCATAAAAGATGTTACTATTAAGTAGACTTCAATACTAACTTCGAACTGTTGAGTGTAACTACCATGAACTTCAAGTCTTACTATAATTATTGGAACTTAAGTGACTCTAACTTAACTATGAGACTAGACTGTAAATAATACTACTAAAAATATTTAAGCAATTTATTAAAATATTAGGAAGTTAATATATAAAGAAAATTATGAAATGTATGTGAAATAAAGTAGAGTTTAGATCTATAAGAACAAATGAAAAATGAAAATGGTCTAAGTTATACTAAAACTAAGACGTCATCCCCCTTAACTTAAACTAAGTATGTTCTAAGGGCGGAATACAAATAGCAAACTAAATCTAACTAATATCTAAACAGTCTTACTCTAAGTATTGAAACTACTTGTCAATTCTTCCGGCTGAGCTACGGTGTATAGCTACAGGATGGCTACAACAGGGTACAACAGCTCGGTGTACTGTCACTGGAGCCTGTCAGCAAATGTACAGGCAGGTGTAGGACTTCAAAAGGTGACATAAAAACCCTAAATAACATTGGTTGTCTTAGAAAAGAGCCTCAATTATAGAACAAGGACTAGCACAACGTGTAGGAGTTAATAAAGGTAATAAAAAAGGACTAATCAAATCTGAACTTTACCTTAACGAGGGTTTATGATGTCCAACGGGTACCTCTACACGGACAACAGGAACGGATGGAATTCTGGACTGTTCTGTGCTACGGTCTGGATCGGTCTTCTTGCTCTACAATTACGAACAACCAAATAAGATTTAAGAAAGATAACACTCAACTAATCTTACTACACCACGTGGGCGTGGAAAAGTCGAAAACCAGACAACAATATGAACAAAAATCAGTTGAGCATTGGCTTAGAATAGGCAGAAGAATTATAGTATACCTTGGAACGTCTCGGGGACTTCTTGAGCACGTGGAATCGGGATATCGGTCGGAAAATTTGGCTATTTTAATCCCGTTGCGGAAATTGGTCGGCGGTCCATAAAAATCATCAAAATCCAACCACGTCTCTGACCAAGGTGTTTCGGAAGCCTTAATCCTTCTTTACGAAGACCTGCTATTCGCCAACAGGGAATGCTTCACGAAACGGCAGCCAGTTCTTCACGACGACACTCTTCAGCCGGTGGGTACACAAGAAGTGATGCAAGGATTCGATTTCCTTCACAAAATCAGATTTCAACCGGAAATCTCCCTCCAGGATATAGATAGAGAACTATATATCTCGACTAGTCCAACTCACAAAAAGGCATAAATAAAAAACGACGTTCTAGAATATTTTTCATTGTCATATTTCATATTCGGTCAATGAACGAACTTATTCACAAATTCCCAGCATTAAATGAACGAATTGCACACTGCGATCCACATCAAAAATAACCAATTTAACTACGAAATTTGATCTGATAATTATAAAATTTCAATAACCAAAACAAAGGATAAATAGATCCAAAAACATCTGATTTGATCTGACAGTGACAAGGGACAAGTGATGACCAAAGATTTAGAGAGATGGACAAAAATTCTAATGCTGGGCGGCATCCAGTAACAATATTCTGTGGCTCTATAGCGCGGTGTATATCGGGTTGCATAATGGTAAAATTTAAATAAAATAATATTTAACAATAAAATTATAGTAAACATGATGCAAAAATAATAGCTATTTGCGATATTTTATGAGCTAGCACACAGAGGTCGTTGCGAGGAAATTTGACTGTTGTAAAGCTTTGACAGTTGACACTGAAATAAATTATCATGTATTCCTCTCTTTTACTAAGTAATATTTTTCTGGACGGTTTTGAAAATGACACAATAAATATTCTTTTGGCGTTTTCTTTCATGAGCTTTCCTATGACTGAAAAGCCCGATACGTGATCTTATCTCTCTTCCCCACTCCGGACATTCAAAAATTTCTTTACTTTGTTACCTCTTTACTTTTTGGTTGTCGTTGTTAACTGAGTTTACAATTCTTCTCCATTGCGTTCTATATGCTTATAAGTTTTCGTGAAAAATATCCTTGTATCTTTTGAGTTATCCACCCATTTTCCTCTTATCGTCTACAAGCTCACCGTAAAGAAGAGATTTTGGTGGGCGGGTTTCTTACATCCTGCATACGTGACAAGCCCATTTTAAGCGGGATTTAGTTATCATGACTTCAACGCTCTCGCGGCTAAGTTTTTCAAGGACCGATACGTTTGAAACATAGTGGAACCGTTTGATTCTTAAGCGCTGTCTAAGGTTTCTCTGTTGCAACTTGTTTAAGGTACGTTGATTTGTCCGCAGTACGGCACCCAGGTTTCGCTTCTACGAGGCATGTTTTTTAAGTAAGTACCGTTTTGCGATTCCGCCGCCGCAGCGCTACGGTCGGCGTTCCGCGCATGCGCGCTGGTTACCTACATCTCTTATCTATGCACAGACGCCAGTACAGTCTGATTCTTCATTGTATACGTTGTTTATTGAGTGTTTAAGATGCCTCCGACAATCGTGAGCCCCGCCGATTGTGAAGTACGGGCTGTCATACGATTTCTTAGTGCTAAAGGCGTAAAACCGATCGATATTCATCGTGAGATCTGTGAAGTTTACGGACAAACCATTATGAGTGATGGAATGGTAAGGAAAAGGGTGAGAGCATTTAAAGATGGCCGCACAAATGTGCATGATGAAGAACGGAGTGGGCGTCCTTCGGTCGTTAATGAAGATTCGGTGCAGAAAGTGGACAAAGAGGTGAAAGAAAACAGACGCTTTACAATTTCATCATTGTGCGACTACTTTCCTCAATGTTCTCGTAGTGTTTTGTATCGCATTGTGACCGAGAACTTGAATTACCGGAAATTGTGTTCACGTTGGGTTCCGAAAATGTTGATGGATTTGCACAAAACCCAACGTTTAGGCAGTGCATTGACTTTCCTTGAGCAGTACCACAATGAAGGTGAAGATTTTTTAGACAAAATTGTTACTGGTGACGAAACATGGGTGGCCTACGAAACACCAGAATCGAAACAACAGTCCATGGAATGGCGACATTCATCATCACCCAAAACAGTGAAGTTTAAGCAAACAATTTCTGCCCGGAGAATCATGTGCAGTTTTTTGGGACAGAAAAGGAGTATTGCTAGTGGAGTTTCTGCCTCGTAATGAGACAGTCAATGCAGCATCTTATTGTGAGACATTGAACAATCTGCGCCGTGCAATCCAAAACAAAAGACGTGGCAAGTTGAGTAAGGGTACTGTTTTGCTGCATGACAATCCCCGTCCACATGTGGCTAATCGGACCAAAGATCTCATCAAATCTTTTAAATGGGAAACTCTAGATCATCCTCCATACAGCCCTGATCTGGCGCCCAGTGACTACCATTTATTCCTGCACTTGAAGAAACACCTGGGCGGTCAGCGTCTTCAAGACGATAACGAAGTCAAAACAGTTGTGATACCGTGGTTAACCAGTCAGGCGGCAGAATTTTATGAGGAGGGTATTAAAAAACTGGTGCCATGTTATGACAAGTGCCTCAATATTCACGGAAATTATGTAGAAAAGTAGATTAAGGTACAGGCTTTCATGTAAAAATAAAATTATTGCGATATGTTTGCACCAAAACGGTACTTACTTAAAAAACATGCCTCGTATATAACATGGTAGGGATTATTATTGCTCGGTACACTGCAAGTTTCGTTTTTTTTACTGTGGTCATGTTTGTAGAAAATCCTGTCTTTTAATTTCCAGAATGCTCTTGAAGCCCTGCTAATCCTGTGCTAAATTTCAGAGTCGATACCCAAGTAACAAAATTCCGTCTTCCGATTAGTTTTGACTACGCGCAACGTTGAAATTGGTACTTTTCCCTGCCCTATGCATACCCAAACCTCAAATTACGTAGCCAAAACGTCGCTACGAGGTTGCACTTAAACAGTTGTATATTTTGACCCTTAACAACGTTGGTAAACGTTGTAGGGCACAACGTTGTTAGAAGTGGGGTTTTATACCGTTGTCATTACGTCGCCAGAAGGCATGTATATTGTACTACAGAATAACAAACGTAGTACAACGTTGTGCAAAGTACTTTTAAATTACGAGTGTAAGTACATACTAACTACAACGTAATACAACGTTTCATTAAACAACCCAAAGCAACTTCAAAATTATAACCAATTACTACGTTGGATTACGGCGACGAGCGCGACGATATCGATTTTTGTTGTGGAAGCGGAACTATCTACACCTAATTTCAAAAAATTCTGTACTATTCTACAGAGGAATTGGTTAGGTATTTTTTCTGTGGTACTTACTGTGTAAAGCGAAAAGAAGATGTATAGGAAAAAAGTATATAAATAATAGTCTACAACTTTTTATAGAAAAAGGAAAAAGTATTTAGAAGAAAGACAGCGAGCAAGTCAGTGTCCGAAAAATGAAGTAGAAATAACGAGTTTAGGTTCGTCATCCACATCCTCGCAATGTGCTACTAGTGGTAGCTTATCATCAATGGATACTATAGAAATAAATAACAGTACACCTGAAGTCCATACAACAGAGGAATACTATGAGAATAATGATCCTCCAGAAGAGCAGTCAACTGAAATTCATCCTGACGTCCAATCGACCAAAAAATAAAAACATTTTTAGTCAGTGGAGTGTACAAAATAATATATCCGATTCAGCTGTAAACTAGCTTTTAAAAGGATTATTTATCATCTTGTGGTATAAAAGGGCTGCCGATTGATGCACGTGGAGTGGTAAGATCAACAATACTTCCTGTACGGCTTTTTTAACAATAAATAAATAGAAATACTGATCTAATGTCAGCGATCTTATTAACGAGTATGTGACCACTACCACCAAAGGATGGCCCAGCCTTCTTCTTTATTTTATTTTTCCTTGGTAAAAAAGAGCACTGTAAGAAGGAATTTTGTTATTTACCTCCTAGATGTCGGTAGGGTTCAGAGGTCCTATTTCGTCAAAGTAGGTGTCAATTTGTGAACCTAAGGTTGGCATAGGTGACCTAAAGGTCGGTTACCGCACCTTATGCGCTATATTGGTATTTTAAAGGTTGCCTTAGGTAACTCCGCCATTTTAATACGATTTATCTTTTCGTGCGTTGTGGACGAATCGAATAAAATATCAGAAACCACAAAATACTGCGAATTTCGTTAAAAAACTGTATTTGTTAGGGTTGTAAGCTAATTTTCCTGATAGATTTCGTATATTTGTCTCAAATTTAAACAAAAAGAAATTAGTTTAACCAAGTAAACTATAATGTTAAAATTAAAACTAGGAAATAAAAAAAGAGTTTTACCATATTTCGAAGTATCATGGTCACTTTCAACAGTAAACTAATCTTCGTTGATGAATTTCAATTGCCGACATCTCAAAACTTTGCAGATTTGTCGAAGTTAAATTCACCTAGTGATTTCTTAATGGAGCATAGTATATTCCATTTCTAATACATACATCATTCACATTTTGGTTTCTCCATGGTTTAATATGGTAATATTTGACGACGAATATTTTTAACTCTAACCCCAAAATATCGTGAATCGGCATGAAAAACAACTTTTAGCACACGACGTACTACGTCGCCTCAAACAACGTCGCCAACGTTGGCGACGTTGTAGCGACCCTAAAAACATCCACCATTTAGGTGCAAATATGGGTCGCTTAGACGTCGCTTCGACGTTGTCCGGCAACGTTGGGTTGCTCCTGGCGACGTTGCGATTACGTTGAACAACGTAATTTTACTACTTGGGTATTGGCCTTCTTCCGAAATCAAACTGCCAAGGTAATTAAATTCCGCTATTGTGTTTGGTAGTACATTCGTTCTAGTATAACGTAAAACTAGATGGGGAAACACCAGTACACCTCATCACTGAGTGCGCCGAGACGACAACCATTCGTGCCATGAATTTTGGTACGACTGATATTGGAGATGGAGAACTACCCTCTATAAAACCGTCCCAGATACTGGCTTTTGTCAAAGCCCTGGGACTGTATGATGAGTTATGATTCAAGAAAGGGGGACACAATGGATCTGTAAGGTCGAAGTGATTAACCCCCCTCCCACTCATTCTAAAAAAATTCTAAAACGTAAAACTATCTTAAATTCTTGATCTTTTAGACGTTTTACTTATGCTAATAAAACGACGTCTCTCTAAAACGAGAATACGCTCATCTTTACAAAGCAGGAACCCTGTAATCTAAATACACAGAAACAGCAAATAAGCGTGTACGGAAAGTAGGTAGAAAGTTCGCGAAACGATGATGGATGCAGCTGCTGACGTTGCATCTAATCGCATCTGCTAAACTTGGAGCTGAACGACGCAGCGTGTCTCTCTAGCTGGAATCAAACAAACCGTATGAATAAATTTCAGTCAGACGCATTTTGCACAGATTATTCTAATAGACGTAGTCCCGCTTTGTGTAAGCTACGTAAATGTATATCGCTGAACATAATAAAGTATAAAACATGCTTATTTTAAGATAATATCTTTTAAGAATCGTTTGAAGAAAACCTCTTTCTTTTATTTTCAAAAGGTACAGGAGTTTCCCAAATAAATAAAAAAAAACTTTTAGACGGTAGAAAATACATTGTCTTATAACTTCATTTATCAATATACCCATGGAATATTGACATTTTAGATTATTTTTAAAGATGTAACACATTTTCAAAGAGTACAGATACTAATATAGTCGATATAATTTGCTTATTTTAATAAAGAAAATCGTTTAAATATTTGTTAAAGAGGACCAATTAATATGATGTCAGTATTAGAAATACAACTAATTGATTATTTGGGTTGATTAATAATTGCTCCAAATACTGAAAAAAAAATGATTTTCTAGTGGATTAGACAGTGTGGTAAAAGTAACACCTTATAAAAAATGTCTATACCTATGTGGCGGATTCATATCTCCAAAAAAAACCTTTATGGGTATTTCGCCACTGCACTGCAAGAAAATCTACAAAATAAAATAGCTATTTTTTGTAAACACTTCTGCGTTAAACCTAAACGAACACTCCGTTAAAAATACAAAGAATAAGAAAAAAACTATTTAAAATATTTAAAATTGAACTATTCGAGAACGCTTTACTTTTTTAAAACAGATACGTCTACAAGAAACCGTTGACGTTCTGTTAAAATGACATTATATCAAGTTAAACTTCAAAATTAACAATTACTACCTGATAACAATTACTTAATAAAGTAAAACCAAAAAGTATTAAAAAAACATAAATAAACATAAAATACGTAAAATTTAAAAATAATCATACAGAAAGTTTGGGGCTTTTTGGTTTTACCTTATTAAGTAATTGTTATCAGATAGTAATTGTTAATTTATATACACCCGTATACGGGTGTTGATACAATATGATCCATACAGTATGATGCATATTACGCGTAATATGCATCATACTGCAACAAAATCCGCCTTATCCGAATTATTTTTGTGTTTTTTCTGTTGAAAAATTAAATATTCATTTTTATTTCTCCAAAAACGAGATACAAAACAATGATTCCCCTCAATAGACACTTTTTTTTGTAAATTAACTTTGAAACATTTGCTAAAACAATTTTTGCTTATTATCTCGAAACAACGTGTTTGGGGCGGGTTTTGCAACTTATCATATTAACACACTCAAATATTGATGTTTTATTTTTTTAATTTTCTTAAAATACTGTCGGTCAATCTGCACGCCACTGGAAATTAACGACCTCAACCGTCTAATCTTTGTAAACAACTACATTGTTGCCGTAGCGCCGATACCCTATTCCCTTCTTTATCCATTCTCTTTCGCACTCGTTGATTTTCGCAAACCAATGTGCGATGAAGTTTTAGAGCGTTTTATGAATGGATCGTTGTATCTCCCGAGTTTAAATATCTTTGTTTATACTGCATTTTCACAACATCGAAAATATTTCAAAAACAGTAAGATTGAAGTGCGGTAAACCTTAATTAAATTTGCCTTTATTTTAATCGTCGAAACTAAAAATGTAATAATATACAGGGTGTTCCATTTAGAAAAGTTTAACTTTGATATTTTTTATTTATTTGGGACACCCTGTGCTTTTTGAGAAAAAATTTAACAGTACTACAATACTGCGTGTCGAATGAGGCGAATAACCCTGTATAAATTTTGCAATGTTTAACTAATTTAACAAAGTTGTATGTATTTCAGCAAAGTTGCTTTGCTGCCAGCTAATATAAAAGTTGAAAATATATGTTCTTAGACACTGAAAATCGACGTGATGGATACGCGGAACGTGTACGACCCACTTTAAAATTTCTTACTTTTCCCATCGAAGATTCCTAGAACGAAGTCAATAAAGAAACAGCCAGCCAGCCGAGGCAAGACAAATATTTGCCACGCAAGAATGGGGTACTTTGCGCTACCGATCTAGGGATAAGTCGTGTTATATTGGCAACGGAGGAAAAGACGGTCCCAGATGTAATTTACGTTTCGCAAGAAGAGGAAAAAGTGAAAAATAGGCGAAGAGTTAACATAGTTTAGGTCTAGGTTAAATATGGGGAAACGACGTGATCGTGGTAGTATCGTCTTATCGAAAGCTCTATTCTTTAGAGGAGTTACATGCTATAATAAATATACAGGGTGGTCCAAACTGTATTCCGGAAACTTCGGCAGCGTATTCTGCAGATAAGAATAAGTAAAAAACTTCCTATAAATGTATTTCGTAAAATACTTAGTTTCGTAGATACAGGGTGTAGAAGTTTCATTTTTATTTCGATATTTTTTTCACGTCAATATGACTGCTACTTGTAGAGGGCGCCACCTACATACTTTTTAACTGGTTTGAAGACTAATCCTTTAACTTGGAAGGTTGCACTATCATAGATATTTTTAATAATGGAATAATATCTGGAATCAATTCTCGCGTCCTCCATTGCAGCTGGAAATTACCAGGTTTCGATGCTGGCAAAGGCTTTTTGGTAGTCCACAAAGGCCAAATGTAGCGGTATATTATATTCTGTTGTTTTTCAATGACTGTTTAATTGTTTGTAGATGATCGATGGTACTAAAACCTTTTCGAAAGCCTGCCTGTTCTAATGGCTGATAGGAATCTAGTTTCGTAGAAAGTCGGTTGTTGATAATCCTAGTGAAGAGCTTGTCTAGGTGCGAGAGAAGGCTTATTGGTCTATAATTCTCTATATTTGTATAATCTCCTTTTTTTGTATAATAGGACAACCTCTGCGTTTTTCTTTAAAACTTCAGGGCATGTTTTTTTGGAGAGACTAGAGGAACCAGCAGGTAACTAACATCAGCGACATCGGGAACTTGGCCAAGAGCTGGAAGTGTTTTAACTCAAAAAAAAGATGAGAGAAAGGTTTGACATACAGTAATACGGGGGTATGGTAATAGCAGTAATAGGTCCAAGGCCTCCGAGTGAAGGACCAAACAGGATCCCAAACCCCAGAAACCTAACCTAACCTAAAACAAAAACTAAGAAATAAGTAAAAATAACAGTATGACATGAACTTAATTTGTGACACTGTATATTTTATACTCCAAAATAAATTATTAATACTAAACTATATTTTCCCAGAATTCTCTCCAAACACTCGAAATACTCGTACAATAGCAAAATCGTATACAGAGCAAAACTACAACAAATAAAGTAAATTTAGATTTACTTTTCTCAAAAATCCGGGCACAGCCGGCTGCGATATTTCCGGCAATAAATTTTTCGGTAGCAGCCATTTTTGACGCGGCAGACTTATATTTATTTTCAAGCTGTTCAAATAACAATTTAATAAAACTAGTTTTAATTTAGAGCATAAAAGCTGGGATTGTTTACTGGGAAACGAAATAATTTATAATTTTAGAAAATATAAAATTTGTTTATTTAACTATATCTCTGCGAATAATATGTTACTTTCAACTTTATTAATATTGTGTAACAATAATACTGAATATTCAGATTCGTCCTTTTGGAAAATATCTGTCCGTATTTACGTCTGAGAACACCATTCGGGTACCTCTATCCACGTGCAGAGTTTGGTTCCAATCGACCCATAATTAAGAAAAATCCTGATGATTTCGTCCATTTAAGGTTAGAGGCATCGGTTCGAAACGTCGAGGTCGTCATCCTGTAGCCCGTCCCCAATTATGCCGAAATCCACCCACATTTTTCTTCAATGTCAATTCCTTAGTCCCACCCTGATGAAGATGTAAACGAAACGTCGTATCCAGCTTTGCAGGGTGGGACCGTGTGCACCGTCGCTCACATAGCCTACCCTCTGGAGGTGGGCAAAGATTGAACGAGTCGTTCATTTGAACGAGTATTAAAAACGAATCGATTCAAAGCTTAGAATACGATTCGTTCAACTGAATCGTGGCCAGCACGGATCCATAAAATTTAAACGAACGAGTTGTAAAAAAGAGTCGTAAGAATTGAATCTGATCACAATGCAATCGTTCGTTTCTACGGCTAGTTCGTTCAAAGAGTCGTGAAAATGGATTCATTGCTTACCAATACGGTTCGTTCAGTTGAATCGTGACCAGCACGGATCCATAAAATTTAAACGAACGAGTTGTAAAAAAGAGTCGTAAGAATTGAATCAGATCACAATGCAATTGTTCGTTTCTACGGCTAGTTCGTTCAAAGAGTCGTGAGAATGGATTCATTGCTTACAATACGGTTCGTTCAGTTGAATCGTGACCAGCACGGATCCATAAAATTTAAACAAACCAGTTGTAAAAAAGAGTCGTAAGAATTGAATCAGATCACAATGCAATCGTTCGTTTCTACGGCTAGTTCGTTCAAAGAGTCGTGAGAATGGATTCATTGCTTACAATACGGTTCGTTCAGTTGAATCGTGACCAGCACGGATCCATAAAATTTAAACAAACCAGTTGTAAAAAAGAGTCGTAAGAATTGAATCGGATCACAATGCGATCATTCGTTTGTCCGGCGGCGATGCGGAGGTGATATCGGCATAGAGAAGGTCGAGCACCAATATTTAGACTTGAACAGAAGCCCTAAACAAACATCATATACATAAAATGCAAACGATAAGGAAGTTATTTACAAGAAAAAAACTTATTTATACTGTGCTACGGGAGTATCTGTAAAGCATTTATTTTTTACCGTTAATAGTTTTATTAAAATAATATTTATCAACTATAAACTGTTAAATGTTGGAATGCCAAAAGAGGAAATCGTGTTTTTTCTGCAACTCCAAATAAATATTGTTGGCCTCTGCTCAATATGATAAAAAAACTTCGTCAGCGATGGTTATGAAATGAAGATTGTTGTCATCGATGTTCATTTCCGAGCCAACTGGACGCCATTTTTGTCCACGATCATACAGTATTATAAATTATTTATTATGTGATTATTAAATCGGAATTAAAATATACCCACCACGCAAAAAATCTCACATTACATTTGCAACATTGCAGTCAATCCCTAAACAGTTTGCTTTGTAATGTTAATTTCTAAACGTTGTGTCGTGATTGATGAAACCTTGCTACAGAAACATTGCTTTTGAATTGTGATTAAAACGTTTTTTCTGCAACATTGCAACAAAGATTCAAATGAAAGATCCGCGCAAGTTATTAATAATTAATAATATAACAAATATACCATAAGATCGAAAAAAACGGCGTCTAGTTGGCTTGGAAATGAATATCGATGACATTCCCCATATAATTTTACATATAAAATGACAGCGATTTTCTTTTCATAGCCATCGCTGACGCATTTTTTTATCATACGTTATAAATTAGAAGTTAGGTTAGGTTAACGCACTTGTTTTTTTACGTTTTTGGTATCACGTTTTATTCTTTTCGAATGAGATTTTAATGAATGTAAATGTAAGTATAATTTTATTATCATGTATGTTTTAATAATGCTTAGCCATGAAAAAGTATAAAAAATTTTGTTTA
The DNA here is from genome assembly GCF_002938485.1 of Sitophilus oryzae. Lineage (NCBI taxonomy): Eukaryota > Metazoa > Arthropoda > Insecta > Coleoptera > Curculionidae > Sitophilus > Sitophilus oryzae. The sequence continues at coordinate 2,318,051 of NW_022147540.1, forward strand.
GTTTGTTTATAAGCAAAATTTTGTTTTAGGTTAGCTTTTAGCCAACTGAAAACTGAAAATTGAAGTAGATAAAACCAGGATACGAGTATATCAATCTAATGATAAAATCACAAATAATATTCAGTATTAATTATTCTCCATAATATTTTTTTAATGGTGTTTTAATCATTTGAGATTTTTAAAATAAGGACATAAAGGGGCCTCAAAGATTACTGTCACAAGAGGTAAGTTACTCATTGTTTTTTATTTATTACAACTGATTCCTTTTATTTTTACTACTTTAGAAATGATTGGATATAGATTTGAAAACTTTACCGAAGAGTAATTTGAAACCATGAATAAGACAATTCAACATGCGAAGACAAAATATGAAAGATCCAAAAAATCAATTAAAATATAAGTTTGCCTTTCCTTGTACATATATTTAATGTTATACTTTCCTTTTGTATTTTTGAACAAGAAATATATAATGATGTTTATACTGTACCCTATATATTTTGTATTATTTCAGACATTCAACTTTAAGATTTTTTTAGAAATTCGACTCAGAGGTCGGAGTTGTGTAATTCCTTATTGAATGAGCAGCCGAAAAGATCAGTAAGTTCTCAGTACTTGACGGTATTTTTGATATTCTTGAAACAAGCAAGTGATAAATTTCTAATTTTTATTTGTTTTTTTTTCAATTTGTTTGACAAATTCGACTTTCTTGGTAGGGATATATTTATACCGAGCATTTTTAATTTTTCTAAGTCAATTGATATAGAGATATGCATATTTTTATCAATATTGTTCGTTTTTCGTCAATACAATATTAGTAAAAGTATATTATACCTATCTGAAAGTCTATAATTTAATACCCATTAATGTTTCTGTTGATTATAACCAATTACCGATGTATTATTGTTAACATAAAATTGCTGATGTTCGTATGAACAAACTTTTTCATTAATTGATAAGTAAATATTAAAAAATCATTTCTATGTATACTCTCCGATGAATGAAATGGTTTTCTATTGCGAACATTATCTATTTTTTGCTATATTATTTTGGCAATAAGTCAGTTAATAAGTTATAACAAAATAGAAAGTTTAATGGACAATAAGTTTTGAAACATAGGTACAATATAATTTTACCAATTTTTTTATGGACGTAAAATTAACAATATTGCTAAGAAATATCAAATTAGCACTTTCTTGAACGTTACATTAACAACGTTTTAGTAATATTGTGAAATCTTCTCACGAGGTTGTGACAAGGTATCAATAAACTTGCATCAACATTTTTTTCAACCTTGCACTGCAATGTTATTTGGCGGAAGATTAAGCTAACCTAAACCCAAAGCAATGTTACACCTTGCTTTGCGAAGTTTTGGCAATGTTCCAGCAATAAATTTTGCTTTTTGGGTACTCAAAATATTAAATTGGTATTAAGAAGTCTTTAATAAAAAATAGTATAGCTATATGAATTGGATTGATAATTTAATATTATTGGTAAAATAATTATCCAATTATGCCAGTACCTTAAAGTGTTGAAAAGTAAATAAAAGAACTGTATATTTCTTTTTCTGGCCCCTTAAGTAATCGTCCGACTAAATTATCGCCGGTAGTGCCAGTTACGATTCTTGATTTTATGAAACGTAAATTGTGCATGTGGTTCGTTACAGTTAACGAATCGTAAGAGTCGATTCAATATGAGAAATTAAATCGTGTAATTCGATTCATTAAAAAGAATCGTAATGCCCATCACTATAATAAATATACTGCTATCTTAATATTTTTTGTTACAGGTTAAGCGTTTCCGTATGGAAACCAAAGCCGCCAAAACCCTAGGCATCATCGTCGGAGGCTTCATCTGCTGCTGGCTGCCCTTCTTCACTATGTACCTGGTACGCGCCTTCTGCGCCGACTGCATCCACCCTCTAGTCTTCTCCATCTTGTTCTGGTTGGGGTACTGTAACAGCGCCATCAACCCCCTGATCTACGCTCTCTTCTCCAAGGACTTCAGGTTCGCCTTCAAGAGAATCATCTGCAAGTGTTTCTGCACGGGGAAAGGCTCAATGAATTCTCGGAGAGGATCGGATGGATCTCAACTACAAGTAAGTATAGAGGGAGTCCAAAAAATTGTGTACAGGGTGGCGCCTCTCATACACCACGGAACCTCCAAGGAGAACGGCAGTTTATATCGAAATGAAATCTTGACAACATATGTAGGTTAACTGAAAGCATTTTATAAAAAGATATAGAATTATACAGGGTGTCCCCAAAAAAAGTTACATATCAAAGTTGTGTTTTTTCTAATGGAACACCCTATATATTAATTGATTTTCGGATTCTAGGAAAAAAATAAAGGTGAGTTTTATTAAAGAAGTATATACCTAAAATCTAAGGATTTTGACATATTTCACATTTGGTGAAAATGAATAGTAAATTTTAAATTTTGATAACAGCTACCTAAATTTTAGTTGACCTTGTATAGCCTGATATTTAATTACAGTAACCATTGTATGTTAAACCAAATTGAAATTTGACCCGAAAAGTTATACAGGGTAAGACAAAATTAATATTTAACATTAGTCGCTTTTAAAAGCTAATTATTCCTTTATTTTAAATGGAACACGCAGTATATTTTTCCGGTGTTCAATGGGGAATTTATATGTCTTCGAAATATTATTAAGGTTGCCTAACCCTCAGACAAAGATTTTTCTAGATATTTTAATTTTTATGATTTTGTGTCAGTAGATCTTTATTATCTGAAAAAATCTAGGAGTGGCTGTGTGATATACCTTTTGCTAATTTAACAAAAATTAAAGATTGTAGAGTAAAATACTCAATGGTAATAAAAAGATACACGTTTAAAACATATTTTAATTATTACAGGATTAAAACTAGATATATACCAAAAATTATGTGACAAAAATTAACTAGATGAAATCAAATGCTCATAATGCTTCCTGTCCTGTTAACTGCATAAAATGATTGTCTTTTCAAAAGCATCTTTTCATTTTATAAGGCATATGTAGAGTTCTACCTCGAAAAGCAGCTACAATAATTTCTCTCATGTTATCGACAATAGTTGGTTGAGTTTTGTAAGCACTGTCTTTAACATATCCCCATAAAAAAACAGACTAGATAAAATCAGGAGCTTTTAAGTATTCTATTAATTGGTGAATGCACCAAATAATAGAATCATATCAATTCCCTCTGATGTAGGATAAGTTTGCATTTTCGGCAAATTTCTGAGAATTTTTTTTGTTTTAACTGACAGAAAATGATAACTAGTTGTTAAAGTTGGACTAATTAGATAGCTATGTTGAAGTAACTGCAGACATATCACAGCCACTAGATTTTATCAAATAATAAAGATCTACTCAGATCAAATTATGTAAATGAAAATATCTAGTTTTAGAAATTGTGACGAATTTAATTTCTTTTTTTTTTCTCGTTTCTGTTAAAACAAAAGAAATGTTTCAGTTAAAGCCGCCAAAACCCTACTAGATTTAGTAGGATTCCTACTGAGTTGGCAACATTATAAAGGGCTACTTAGGCAACAATTTAACATAATTTCCATATTATTTCTTCCAGGGTCGTCAATTCAGATCACCCAGTTACAACGTCCAAGTGCACGGCAACTCGCTGGGCGAAGAGAGCGATCCGGGCGGGGACCCGTCCGACTCCAGGTGACGCAGCGCGAAGAAACGTGTCAACACTGCCTTTGACGTGGACGAAAACAACGTCATCAAGCTGGCCATGAGCGTGGTCATCGGGTGACAGCAGCTGGAGAGCTTCGGCAACAGTGCCGGAGACGAGGGCCGCTTATGAGACGAGAGGTAGAGCCAGATGAAAAGTGGATTGGCGGTTCAGAGAGTTGGAGAAATAGAATCAGAGAAAAAATAGGTTTTAAAGATGTCAAAAAGACAACTATTTATATACCCCCGACACAAAATTCCGCCACCTTAAAAATATTTGCGATAAATTCAAAACATCCTGTGGAAAAAATGAGACGGTCATTTTGGATAACAAAAAACACTTTCCTCAATTTTATGAATATCAAACTATAGATCAAGAAAACCCTTTACAAGAGCTAAGCCCACGGCCACACAGAAAGCGTTTTTAGCGTTTTGCGTTTTTTACGTCTCAAGCGCTTTTTGCGATTTTACCGTTTTAAGCGCTTTTTTCAATTTGTGTCCATTGAAAACACGCAAAAGACGCGGCAGGTCTGCAGTTTCTATCAATATTGTCAATTAGTAACGTCGCAAGCTCATTATTCCCGGCCCGTCCAACAATCAATCCTGTGGCGAAAAGAGATAGGCGAGATCGGCGCCGTTAGCGTTGAAGAGACGAAGATAAAAGATGCTGGGATTGAATTGTGGACGGGCCGGGGCTTATATTCGGAGACAAACACAATCTACTGCTAGTGCCAGTGGTGTATGTAAAAATAATAATTATTATTTGCCATTTATTTTAGGAATTTTAGTTTATATGTGTATAGTTTTTTTATGTTGTAGTGTTGTGGTTAGTACTTGTTATAATTATAATATAATAAATAATTATAATTATATAATAGAATAGTAAATATCTCTAGTTGCTAATGCAATTTTAGGACATGATTTATGAAACATTTTGGAGTGAAACTTCTTTACGCGCGCTGTGAGTAAAAATTCAAAGCCGTGACACAAAGTAAAAAATTATTTTTTACGCGTCAAAAACTTATTGTTTCTGGTAAAAAAACCTTTTTACCAAAAAGATATTTTTTACGTGTAAAAAACTATTTGTTACACGTAAAAAATTATTTTTTTACGCGTCAAAAACTTATTGTTTCTGGTAAAAAACCTTTTGTTACGCAAAAAAAAATATTTTTTACGTGTAAAAAACTTTTTGTTACACGTAAAAAACTATTTTTTACGCGTATAAAACTATTTGTTACTGGCAGAAAACTATTTTTTACGCGTATAAAACTATTTGTTACTGTTAGAAAACTATTTTTTACGCGTATAAGACTATTTGTTATGTGTAAAAATCTATTTGTTACACATAAAAAAACTCTTTTTTTACTCATCAGGAACTTATTGTTTCTGGTAGAAAACCTTTCTTACGCAAAAAATATATTTTTTACGTGTAAAAAACTATTTATTACACGCAAAAAACTAATTTTTACGCGTCAAAACTTATAACTTATTGTTTCTTGTAAAAAAACTTTTTTACCAAAAAAAAATATTTTTTTTTTGGTACAAAAGTTTTTTACGTGTAAAAAACTATTTGTTACACGTAAAAAATTATTTTTTTACGCGTCAAAAACTTATTGTTTCTGGTAAAAAACCTTTTGTTACGCAAAAAAATATATTTTTTACGTGTAAAAAACTATTTGTTACACGTAAAAAACTATTTTTTTTTCAATTTTCAACATTTCAAACTACACTTTTTCAAACAGTTCCTTGAAATTTTTAAATTTAATAAAAATATTTTTAGATAATACCCTAAAATAAAAAAAATGAATACTATTTAATTTATTTTTATTGTATTATTAAATATAACATCCGCCTATGACGGGGTCTCATCTTAGAAAACGCTAAAGACGCTACAGAAAACAAACTGATTTCTTTTCATTTGCGTTTTTTGCGAGAACACGCCGAACGCTACACGCTTTTAGGTTCATCACACAAATCGTTCGATTGGATTGAGGTCGGGACTACAAGGAGGCCATTCTAATCTTCGTAGTCCAACGTCATCCAAGTACTCGTTAACTACCGTACTCCGTTACCCCGCCCAACGTGGAGCCTGGCATTATCATGAATCAGTATAAACTGATTTCCAATGAAAGGAGCAAATCGAACGACAATTTCTTGGAGGACATCCTCAATATACCGGTGGGCATTGAGAGCTCCATTTTCAACAATTGATTGTAAAAATATCAGTACTTTATTTAAAAATGTGTAGCTCATAAAAGAATAGAGATAATAGGATAATTAAAAATTGTGAAATGTTAGGAATACATCTAAGATTACAGAAAGCAAAGTAAGCTTATCCAAAATGCCCGTTTCATTTTTTCCACAGGGTGTTTTTTGAATTTATTTGCAAAAAACGAAGTTTTGATTTACCGCGATATAAACCCACCTAACCGAAATATACAGGGTTGTTCACCACATACGACACGGAGTATTGTAGCTAAACGATTAGATTTTTACAAATTGTAAGTTTTGGGTTCGTTGAAGGACTATTAGAGCTACAATTTAAAAATATTTTTACAAGATACAGAGTGTCCCAAATAAATAAAAAATATCAAGGTTGTATTTTTTTAAATGGAACACCCTGTATATTATTACATTTTTAGTTTCTACGATTAAAATAAAGATAAATTTGATTAAGGTTTACCGCATTTTAATCTTACCCTTTTTGAAATATTGAGGTTTTTGTCAAAATACAGTAATAATTTTAATGCTTTATTTCTCCAGGCGTATTTAAGTTTTTAAAACCAAATATTGTACTGATATTGTCTATTTACTAAATTTTGTGTTTCATTAATAAAAATTAAACTACCTTATACAGAGTGTCTAAAATTTTATTTTAATAATTACTAGCTTTAAACGGCAATAACTTATTTACATTAAATAGAACACCCTGTATATTTTATGAGAATCAGATGCACAATTTAATTTTCTATCAAATTGTATTATACCACTTCTTACCTATTCCTTCAAGTTTTCGTAGAAAATGCATTTTCTTATAATTTAGACCTCATCTATCAATATACCCATGGAATATTGACATTTTAGGTTGTTTTTAAAACAACAAATGTACAAAATGTACAGGCTAGTAATATTATCGTTTTTAGTAAAACAATAATATTACTAGCCCATTTGTATTCAAAAAGAAAACTATTTAAATTTTTATAAAAGAGTATACCATTAATTAAATATACCACCAGTATTTCCGCCCAAATACTAATTAACTACATACTTAATTGTGTTCGTTAATAAATTATTCTAAATAAATGTGGATTTGAATCAAAAATCAATATAATAATAAGTTATAAAAATGAACATCTCTGTTGTTATAAATAGGCATTTGTCGAAAAATGAAATATAATTTTTAAGGTGTTACTTTTTACCACACTGTCTAATACACATACATAATTCAGCTTTTGAGTATTTGGAGCTATTATTATTAATCAACGCGAACAGTCAATTAATGTAGTTTGACTACTGGAATCATATTAATTGGTCCTTTTTAACAAATATTTAAACAGTTTTTTTAATGAAATAAACGAACTATATCGACAATATTAGTATCTATACTCTTTAAAAATTTGGTACATCTTTAAAAATAATCTAAAATGTCAGTATTCCATGGGTATATTGATAAATGAGTTCTAAATTACAAGAAAATGCATTTTCTACGGAAACTTGAAGAGATAGGAAAAATGGTATAATACAATTTGATAGACAATTTAACTGTGCATCTGATTCCTCATAAAATATACAACTCATTTTAAATTAAACAAATTATTTTCGTTTTAAAACTAGTAAGTATTTAAAATTAATTTCTTAGACACTTGTATAAGGTCAAAAAGACTTTTATTATTGCAGCACAACCAACTGATCATCACTTCGATATAATGTCGCTTCCGATACCCTCGGAGAAATGAAGCCTTAAAATTTATACTGCAATTTCACAAAATTGAAAATATTTCAAAAACGGTAAGGTTTAAGTGTAATAAACCTTAATCAAATTTACCTTTATTTTAAGCGTAGAAACTAAAAATGTAATAATATATAGGGTGTTCCATTTAAAAAAATACAACTTTGATATTTATTTAGCTCTAATAGTCCTTCAACGAATCCAAAACTTACAATTTGTAAAAACCTAGTCGTTTAGCTACAATACTTCGTGTCGTATGTGGTGAACAACCCTGTATTTTTTTATTATTTCAATAACGATTTTTTGCCTGCCCTTTTGCATACGGTTTTTTAAATTAATTAACAATAAACATGACATTCCACCAACCGACATGCATGTATGCGATGATTTTCTTTTGTCAAAATTATATGCCTCTTTCGCGTTGTCTGCCGGCATTTCAGCCTCGAGAAAAATGTCTGTCAACAATTTTACACGTTTCCTAATAATAAATAAAATTTGGCAATTATAAGTCGTGTACCTTATAATATTTTTAGTGCCAAAACTTCACCCTTTCGATTATCCGCCCCCGCTTTAAGCCACGGGATCGCGCTGGCAGACATGACTATCTCACAATGGCTACACAAAAGGATACTTCACACAAAAAATTAGCCATGTAACGATGATAAGGTTTTTTATGTAGCCAGCTCTCGGTCTATAAACCCACCTAACCGAAATATATAAGCCATTAAAATAATAAAAAAATAATACCAACAAATAACATAATCATGTTATTAAAACATCAAACTTAGTCAAAATTTTGGGTGGCGGAATTTTATGCCGGGTAGTTTATATTGTTGGTTTACTGCAAAAACTTTTTTAGTCGAAAATTTCAACTAAATGAAATGTTGGAATTTAAAAGATATAGGTGGAAGGAGTCCGAAATCGACAAAATATCAAGAGACAATTTTTAATCAGCATTTAACGGTCTACACAATTTTCACAAGAAACAAAGAAAAAAGACAGTGGCGCACATATTTTTTTTAGAAAAATATTCCATTGGTAACCCATAATATGTACAGGGTGGGTCAAATTCGACGCTTTTAAATGGAAACACCCTTTTCTATAGGAGATTGACGAAAACTAATATCGGTGTCTGGGGCTCAATTTTTGTCAAAAACATGATGGTGAAAACCGCACATCAATATGTGTTACCGCTTGGGAGTTACGGGGTGTTTTTCAAAAATGTGCATTTTTAACAAATCGCTGTAACTTTTTTGCTATGGAAAATTTTGTATTTCTATGAAAATTCCACACCTGTAATTTTTAACCAATCAAAACGTGTTTTTTGACAGATCACCATGGCAACGGATAAATTTTAGTGAGAATTTTTTCCTTGTGGGCACCCAACAGCGAATTATACTGGAAATTTTTTGACGTTTATAATGACAGAATGTCTTTTTGAGTCTGGTTTTTATTTGTTTACATGATAATTTTGATACATTTCAATTACAAAGCTGAGATGTTTTCTATATTCTTTGGACACCTCCTTTCTTCTTAATGGCGAAAATGTAGGACTTGGAATGGACTGAATTAAATGTCTATGTCTAATGAAATATAATATATAATATTTAGACACTATTTTATTCACCTTTTTTCCATTTAGCACTTTGAATTTTGAGTTTTATTATTATGCTTGGCTGTGGAGTTCCATAAAACTTTGATAACACTCTCCATGTAGTCTTCAGAGTTTTTTTTTTCGCATGTTGAACACATAGTCTTCAAGAATAAGCGCCAGTTCTTCAACAGATATATCCGCTCTGTCGAAATCATACGATTTTTCTGCGCAAAAGTTTGTAAACTGCTTCCATACGCTTGACTTCGACTTCCTAGTATTTACGGGTGTGAACTGATTAATCTCCTGGCGAATATTTTCTTTGCTTTCTTGACCGAAGCGAAACGTTTTTTTTAAGTAGTGCCGCTTGACAGCTTTAAAACTGAGATAGTTTTCATAGTTTTTAGGTTTGGGTGTCACTTAGTTACCATAGTAACTAAATAATGAAGTCGACCGAAAATCGAAAAATACATTTTAATTATTTGTAGGTTGATTATTTGATTTTCAAACACAATTTGGTGTGGAATTTTCTTACCGAATACCACACGAGATCAAATTAAATCCGGAAATTTTTCTCGCTCATGAATATTTTTAGAAAATTATCCCTCGTCTTCGACTCGGGGTAATTTTCAAAATATTCATAAGCTCGAAAAAATTTCCGGAAATAATTTGACCTCTAGTGGTATTACTAGTGAAAACATTTCCAAAGCACCTTTATACGTAGAATTTAATGGTTTAAGTATAATTTTTTTAAAATTAATATTTTAAGAGTTATCAACAGAAAAATTGATTTTTTATTTGGGACACCCTCTATATTTTTAATTAACTGAAAAGAATTTAAAATTATCTTTCGAAAAATATAGCACACTTGATATTTTGTTATAACCTAACCCTTCGAAATACAGAATTTTTAAAAGTTTACCACTTTTAACTAGTAGGCTTTGGACCCCTTATTGATGATATGCCCTTAATGGAACTCGAAAACATATTTTTCCAGCAAAACGACGCACCGCCTCTGAACGCTGAAGTTATCAGCAATTTTTTGCAGCCAATTTCAAGAATAATAATTGTATAGCTAACCAAGATCCCAGCCGTTGGCCGTCGAGGCCGCCTGACTTAGTGCCTATGGATCTAATCCTATGGATATATTTGCGGAAGAATAAAAATTCTTTATTCTTCCGTATAATCTAGACAAGAATTAGAAATACTTAGCAGTTATGAGAGGGTACCTTTCACCCCCATGGAGTTAATGAATTCCGCGATGAATGTTCAAAAACGGTCCCGTCGGTCCATAAAAGAAGAGAGTCGATATGTCGAACACCTGTCGCAAAATCGCATGTCTTGGTTTGCTATTTATTTTTATCGTTATTAGATATAGTTTAAAAGTGTTGATGTTGGTTAAATATATTTTAAATTGTTATAAAATTCTGCATCTCTCATAGCAAATATTATTTTCGTTTTAATTGATGCTCACGGCTAGAATTTTTTTGCATTACAGCCGGTGCCGTTCAAAGCCTACTTATTTAAAGCGGGCGAATTTTTCTATACTCATCTCGAAGAGGAATCAAGCAATATATAAAATGTGTTATATTTTTGGAAAGGTAATTTTAAATTATTTTCGATAAATTAAAAATATACAGGGTGTCCCATATAAAAATCAAATTTTCTGTTGAGAATTCTTAAATTATTAATTTTAAAAAATTATACTTAAACCATTAAATTCTACGTAAAAAGGTGCTTTGGAAATGTTTTCATAAAAATTCAAAATTTTGAAATAGGAAAAAAGTTACAGCGATTTGTTAAAAATGCATATTTTTGAAAAACACCCCGTAACTCCGAAACGGTAACAGATATCGATATGCGGATATCACCATCATGTTTTTGACAAAAATTGAGCTCCAGACACCGATATTAGTTTTTGTCTATCTGCTATCTATAGAAAAGGGTGTTTCCATTTAAAAGCGTCGAATTTGCCCACCCTGTACATCCTTGCTGATTTTTTAAGCATAAAGGAAAATATATACAATCTAATCCATGTGATCACGTATTCGATGTTAAAAGGTGCTTCAAAGGTCTACAAAAAGATTTTGGGAAATATATGGTAAGCTTTGTGCCTTTTTGAAAAGTGAATAGATTTAAACCGTTGTTACTGAAATAGTTTAATAAATTAAATATATGAACAAAACTTTTGTCTAAATGAGTTTTTGCAGCAAATCGATAATGGTCATGTATAATAGTACTATCACACTGTCCATAAATTACTGTAAACTAATTTAGGTATGTTAAAAATTAAACGGTATTTGTTCTTATAATAGAGACTCTGGTACAAAAAAAATGATAAGTTTCTTTTTTACAAATTATAAAAAATAACCCATAAGAGTTCTTAAATGTGCCTTATGATAAATAGTAAATAATATAAAAATTATATAAACAGCTATATTCATGGGTTTTGTCAAAAACTGTTCCATTATTCATAAATATAACTAAAATTAAATAAAAGTAATATAATAATAGCTCCCGTATATAGCGTTTAACGCCTTGGGAGTAGCAAGGTACAGCTTGCCATACTAGAACCGTTCTGTATACAAGGAAGGTAATGTGGCTAGCACTACGCCTATTATTACCTCAGGATTATGAATCCCAAGTACTCATTTAAAGCTGAGTCGACCTAGGTACACAAACTATTTTTATTTTAATAAAAATAGTCGGCTGATGAAATGCCGGGTGTAGGATTCGAACCTACAACTTTGAGATTAGTAGACGAGAGCCTGTACGCCACCGGGCACCTTAAATAAAAGTAATAAAGGGTTTAAAAGTAATAATTTTAGAAAAAGAACAAGGAAATATCATGTTCTTCCTTTAATGAAAGAACATGGAATATTTCTTCAGTGAGAATGATACGTCCATTTCTTAGTTTCCAGTGAAATTTTGTGTCCCTTTTTTCTTAAAAATCTAATAACACAAAAACCAGTAATTAATTTGGTATAAATAAAAGACATTCTTGTTCGGAATATAACAACAAAGAAAACATCAAAAACGTAAGTTAATTAAATTTGGACATTTCTTGGTTAGATATAATTATTTTTTATATATCGAAACAAGCTGGTTGCCTGAAGCGTTATTGATCTCTCTTCTGTTAAATTTCCAGAGAATAATTACCTTGAGCTTATGGTTTACTGAAAACTTGTTCCGGAAGGTGTCCAATTTCAGGTTCAGTGTTGCTTAATTTACAAAATTAGTTTACTGGATTACTTCAAGAATATAGGATAGGTTTTGAAATAATGAACAATAAGGCTAGACCTTTTTACGTAATATTGAACTCAAAAAGCGAGTACCTTTAGCTCAGTCAAATTAGACAAATCGGTGGAAAAAATTCCTACAGTTTTGAAACAGATTTTAATCTCTATACTTGAGAAGGTATCTGTCAAAAGTCCCCGAATATAGATGATTTAGGATAGTAGGGATTACTGTAGGAATTGCTTCCACCGATGGACCTTTTTTTAACTAATTTGACTGGGGTATATCAGTTATATACTAAGGGCTGGCAAAGGTAAATCTTGGGTCAAGATTTCCATATGTAAGAAGAGTACAATGCCTTTATAATGTACTGAACAAAGAGAGGACAGTAAACACGTTGCCAAACGCACGAAATAAACCGAGGAACTGCGCACATTGCTAAGAGACGTGGAAGGGGATATAGCAGATTTGTCGCAGTTGACCGGTCGACCCAATCATTAGCTTTGTTCGTTTTCTTGTTATTACCGATTCTGAACCGTCCTAGAACTGTGATGCGTATACGCTGAAGGAAATATGAAGAAATTATTTCATTTGCGCGTTCGCTGCAGAGTTCTAGACGGTTGTTCAAAATCGTATAATAAGAACGAAAAAAGTTAATACCTCTGTCAGTACTTAAAGTTCTAGGAAAAGGTGTACGTCATGCGTTCAGCTTCACGATTTAATTACGTCTCGTGATACTTAATTTGTTTATTTATTAACGAGTCGTTGTAATTTTCCCTATAGCTTGAATTTTTTTAAGTGCAAGCTAAAAACACTTGCATTTTTGGTAAAAAATAAGTGGAATTGAGTGGGTGTTCGATAGTGGTCGCGCTATTAGAACTCTGGATTCAAAAATCAATATCTCGAAATCTATTAGAAATAATAGATTGTAGTTTTTTCAAGAACGTTGTTAATATTTCTGCTGTATTTTCTTTGTAGACAGTATGTGAAAATCTTTATCAATAAAAAAATTACACGATTGCTGAAAATTGCTATGCTCTAAAAGTAAATAGATGGATTGTTTACAATTTTTAAATGGAAAAAACAACCTTATCGAATTTTTCTTATGTAAACATATTGTAAAATATCCGATCTTGAAAATAAAAAAAAGTTTCAATATCTAAAGTGGTTCTTGAGTTATGGCTTGTTATGTGTTAAAAAGTTGAGTTTTTAAATTATCGCGATTACTGACGTTTTCTCGTTATAAAAAAATGACACCCTAACGATATCCTTATAATTCCATTTCAGATGCTCAGAAACATGTCTAATGATTTTATCTAGTTATCTCTTGAAAAAAAAGTCTTTTAAAAATAAGCGGTTTGCGATCGTGATTTTACTTTACTTGATAGGGAAAGGCGTATCGGCAACGCCGCAACAGCACACCGTCGCGCGTCGCGTCGGTCGGTCGCATTTCTCTCACTCCGACTTAATAAGATCCCTATGCGATTTACTTCCACACATGTAAATGTGTTAAAAAATTATATTTTTTATTATTTCTGACAAAAAGAGCAAACATAGAAAGAAGCTGACTACGTCACTCGATTGTGCTTAAAAAGTGCCTTAAGAACGTTTTTACAGAATTTTATTATTCCGCGAAATAAAATAGTTATGGGCAATTTTTAAAATGGCAAAAAAATCAAAAAGACCCTGTATCTCAGTTGGCAGTGAAAATATCAACAGGCGGTTTACGCCATTAAGCGTGTCTCAGAAATCGAGCCCATGACATCTATGTCGGTTTTGCTCTATCTAGTCAGGAAATAGGTTTTCTCTGTTAAAACAGACCAATTTCGACCACCCTGTACATTTTTTTGGCATTGTACAGTATTGAGCCTTTAACTAGGTCTGAGCTCGGGGTTGGCAGATAAAAATCGTACTCCGCATTCCTAAGTGGAAAGTTGTGAGATGGCCTTTCGGGAGTAGCAGATATGTGCTTGCAGATTAAGCAAACGGATTCAAAAATGAATAAAGAAGGAAGAGTCAGTATTTTGAAATTTTTAAATAAATTCTGGCAGTGAGTTCTACTGTTCAGTCCCAATAAATATCGCTAACTGCTCTCTTTTGGACGTCTGAAAATACGATCAAATTTTGTTGCGCAGCAAGTACCCCAGAATGGAAGGGAATAACAACTCAAAAAGGGCATAATAGGCTATTCTAGAGGTTGATGAGTTAAGTTCCTTAGAAACTGATCTTACCGCAAGACAGGCAGAGCTTAGTTTCTTTGATAGAGAGAAAGAAAGAAGAATTTTATATAAGCCATTTAGCTGTATCTGTTCAAGCACACATATCAAATGAATTATAGAAAACTTCGGTTTTGGGACAGGAATTGGATACTGCAATAAATAAACTGGGATTTTTAGGTAACTAACATGTTTTATGAATAATGGAAAGAAAACTATGAAGCAGAAAACCCTGCATTACTGAACCTCTTTCAATTCATTGCTTTTCTCTTCTGTACATTAATATCTTCGAAGAATAGAGCAAAATTTAGATCCATTTTTATATGCAACGTTGCTACACAAAACGTCCATTAAATTCTCGGCTTTTTTCCTCGGCTTTAAAGAAAAATTGTGCACTTCTTTCGCTTTTCACGGTTTTCATATTTAAAGAAAATTGATTTCGGCACGCAAGGTCGCTAGGCGGGAATTCAATGTCTCTAAATATACACCAACGTAGAAAAATGCTGCAAGATTAAGTTGGCGATCTATATTTTGACAACAGGTTCAGGATTAATGGAAAGTTTACACGTTAAATGTCAGCTAAATGCGTTTATTTTTTAAGGAAATGGTGAAATTTAATCTAGAAAAGGTCAACAGAAAGAAATGTCAACGCCAATTTACAGTGTCGCAAATAATTGCGCTTCGTGTGGGATTTTATATTTTGATGCATTTAGCTGAAACTTTGATTTGGTATTAGTTTATGCTTTCAATTGGATTGAAAATGAGATATAACAAATTTCATTGTTGTTCGTGGATATTTATCAAATTTTATATTTTATTATCATCATTTCGAGGTTATTCAATCATTTCCAATTATAGTGTAGTCTCCCTTATATATTTAGATATACAGGGTGTTTCAAAACAAATGCGAAAAACTTCAGGGGGTGATTCCTTGTTCAAAATAAAGGGTAGTTTGCTTCATAAACGTTGGGTCAAAAGTCAGCCATTAGGGAGAAATTGCGGTACAAAGATGGCGGAAAAATAATGGTTTTATTTTTTATCTTGAAAACGAAAATAGATAGACTAATAAAATTTTATGGAAGCATTACTGTTATGAAAACACACTTTCTAGTAATTTTTTCACTTTTTTAAAACGAGTGGAAGGGGTTGAAATAAACTACCCCTATCGTTCTTGTTAACGAAATTTAAAGAAAAATCTTATCAAACACATGCAAAAAAATTAATTTGGGTAGTTTAGTTTGTTTAGAAACTTTTTTATCTCTTGTATTATTTTGATAAAACTCACCGATTTGAAATTAAAAAATAAAATGTAAAGCATTACATGTCAGGACAAAAAACATTTTCTGATAAAGAATCTAGTAGGCTGCTGTAATTTTTTTAGGAAAAAATCTAGTCGGCTGCTGTTACTTTTTAGGTTGTTCCTAATATTATTTTATTTGACATTACTCTACTACAAGACGTTATTATCTAGATGATTATTATTATCGTTATTATCACTAGATTCTTAATCTAAAAATGTTTTTTGTCCTGACATGTAATGCTTTACATTTTATTTTTTAATTACCAATCGGTGAGTTTTATCAAAAAAACACAAGAGGTAAAAAAGTTTCTAAACAAACTAAACAATCCAAATTAAAGCATTTGCATGTGTTTGATAAGCTTTTTCTTTAAATTTCGTTAACAAGAATGATAGGGGTAGTTTATTTCAACCCCTTCCACTCATTTTAAAAAAGTAAAAAAATTACCTGAAAGTGTGTTTTCATAACAGTAATGCTTCCATAAAATTTTATTAGTCTATCTCTTTTCGTTTTCAAGATAAAAAATAAAAACATTATTTTTCCCGCCAACTGTGCTTCCGCGATATCTCCCCTAATGGTCGACTTTTGATAAAACGTTTATTCCGCAATCTACCCTTTATTTTGACAACATTATAAACTCACCCCTAAAAGTTGACTTTTTCTTGTTTTTGAAACACCCTGTATAAGGGAGGATATATAATACATCTCTTATATATTTAGATATATATTCTCCCTGTAATTGGGACCAATGTTATCTTTTGTTGGCTATGCGGGTCCAAGGTATTCGTGCTCCTTTCCTAATATCATGGTCCCATCTTTTTTTTTTTTTCGATGAGGAGGGAAAAATCTTCCATAAGACACCCATAACTGGGTAGTGTCGGATTCCTACCGGCTAAAAAAACCCTCCTCGTTCAAGTAAGCACACCACGCCGGAATCGCTTACGCATTACTTCGACGTGGGGGCTGCCTACGCCATGTGGCGTTGTTCCTCTTCTTTTTTACGTAGTATATTATTTATACATTTATTTACTGTTTCCCATAATAATTCACCTCCCTCAGGGCTTCTCATCAAGTTCGTTCTCATCGGCTTCTCACTCTCCTTCTTAAAATGACCTCTCTCATCCTTCCATCTTGGACAGGAGAACACATGATCAACGTCGTTTATTTGACCACAAAATAAACATGATTCAGAGCTTTTTCGGAAGCACCCCTGTCCAGACAGCATTTGTGTCAGGTGGTATCCCACTTCACCATATGATCTGTCAATCCATTTTTCGATGTTGGGTATAAGTCTCCAGGTCCATCTTCCGTACTTTCCTTTATCCCACTGATCCTGCCACTTCTCCATCACAGTTTTCCCGGCTATTTGTTTGAGCTCTCCCTTGTATCTATCCGCTCGTTCATGAGCTAATAAGTGGATAGGAGGAATGCCCGCAATGACACCAACTGCCTCAGTAGATACAGTTCTGTAAGCGCTACCAACTCTAATACATAATTTGCGCTGCAGAGCTGTTATCTTTCGCTTTGTTTTTATTTTGTCCATTGCCTTACACCATACCGGAGCTGCATATAACAATTGTGAATGTATTACGCTTACAAGAATTCTACGCTTTGATGTCCTAGGGCCCCCTATGTTCGGCATTAGTTTTGATAATGCAGCAAGAGGTTTTTCCGCTTTAGTAATTGTTTGGGTAACATGGTCCCATCTTAGGTTTGGTATTCTTCTACTTCTCTTAATTCCTAGTGGGTACCATGCTGTAAATGTTGTGGTCCATCTGCTGTCTGTCCTTTTTGCTAGGTGTCCTTTTCATGGCCACTTGAGAGATTTGATTCTGGATCTGGGGTTTTTTGCTGTATCCACTTTATTTTTTATGGTGTCTTTTGGTTATTTTCAGCATATTCTGTTCCATCTAGCGTTGTGTGACCTGCAGATTCCCTATGGTATTAAGTGTCCAGGTTTTGCATGCATAGGTCCAGGCTGGTAGTACGCATTTACGCATTGATCTTTTTTTTCTTCTCTAGAAAGTAGCATTCTAGATTTGAACGTGATTGAGTTCCCCAAATATACAGGGTGTTTCAGGTTGAGCGTGCATTAGAAATTTCTAGAGAACTAAAATATCTAGATTGGAGTTTTTTTGTACATCATTGTTTCACAATGAGATCTATCGATTAAAAATATTTTCGACACTTCCGGAAAGATAGATATAGATAGATAGACGAATTATTTCGACCATACCCATAAAAATAATTTAAATTATATGGCTCCAGTTTTATTAAGAACTTAAATATCTCTTTTTTAAATTTTGCCAACTGTGAAATGGTTTTTTTTTCTAAGGGTAAATTATTGTATGTTTTACTACAGTTGTAAAATGCTCCATTTTCGTTTTTTTAACTTATCTACAGGGTAATTATAATTTATACTTCTGGTTACTTCTGGTATGTTTCTTGCGGTTTAAATAGATTAAACATTTCTTTATGCTTCCACAAAAATAAGGTACATTCCTGAACAAAAATAACCGGAACTGTTAATAGATTATTTTTGCGAAATTTACCTCTGCAAGATTCATTTATTTTGAGATTTAGCATAATAAGTGCCCTTTTTTGACATATAAACAATCTGTCAATTTCTCCACAACTACCATAGAATATTATACTGTATCTAATTTGACTTTCAACAATTGCATGACATACCATTTTCAAAGTGTGCAAATCTAAGTACTTTTTTTAAAACCAGTAGGCTGTAAGTTGACTGTGAAATTTTTGTTCTTATGAGATTTATATGATTTTAATAACATTTTTTAACGATTTCCATGACAGCTTCCGCCATTATTATATGACATTCGAACAATTAAATTTTTTAAATAGATAGCCACACGTTTTTTCTTTATGTCACAGGGGCTGTCGACTTGATGGAAAAGATATAAGGCTCATCAATAATTTGTATTGGAACCAAAAAGCTGAAATTTGTATACATAGCGTGGGAGTAACTGAAAATTTTGAAATAAAAAAGGCGGTAAGGCAAGGGTGTATTCTGTCTCCAATGTTGTTCAATTTATATGTGGAAAGAGCATTCACTGAGTCAATCTCCGCTAGTCCCATTGGTTTGAAAATAAATGGAATTCCAATTAATAATATCCGATATACGGATGACACAGTGATATTGGCAGACAATGCAAATGATCTTCAAATCCTTCTAAATAAGTTCAACAATGAAAGCCAGAGACTGGGTTTAAACATAAATACTACAAAAACTAAATTTATGGCTGTTAGCAGAAACAATATTCCGAACACCAGAATTTACTTAAATGGAGAGGTCATCCAGCAGGTTACACAATTTGGGATTGAATATTTGGGATGCATGGTTAACGAAACGTGGGATCCAGATCAGGAGATCAAATGCAGGATCGAACAAGCAATATCTACTTTTCTGAGACTGCTAGGATTTATCACAGATAGGAACTTGAACTTCGGCTTTAGATACAGAATGGTGAAGTGCTATGTCTGGTTCGTTTTGTTATATGGTGTGGAAGCAAGGACACTGAAGGTAGTACGACAAATGCTAAGAGTACTCTGGGTCGACCGTGTGAGGAATGAAGACATCCTCAGAAGAGCTGGTCTAGAAGAACGTGAACTCTTCGAAATCATCAAGAAGAGGAAATTAGCCTATTTGGGACACACACTTTCAGCGTCTGATACTTCAGAGTAAAATAGAGGGGGCAAAAGGGGAATAGGCCGAAGAAAGCTATCCTGGCTGAGAAATATTCGTCATTGGACAGGCATACAGGACTTCCAAGTACTCCAAGTCGCTGCAGTTAATAGAACCATCTGATGAGGAAGAAAAAGATGAACGATTACGCAGGAATCTGCACGGTACCTTAAGAAGAAGGCTGTCGTAATCACTATGTTTGACTTTTAGGCTATATATTTTTTTGACAAGTAGTTTTTTTCGTCCAAAAATTTTAAATATTTCTTTTCTCAAAAACGGTTAATGTTAGGTATAGCGATTTAATATCAAAATTCATAAAATTTTACAGAGATTTTAATTATGTAATAAAAAACGGGGGCACTCATTTAAAATAAGAAAGTTGCTATCAACTTCCGGTATTTCCGGAAGTGCCGCCATATTGAAAATATTTTTAATCGATAGATCTCGTTCTGAAACAGTAATGTGCAAAAAATAGATGTTGTAGTTCTCTGGAAACATCTAATGCACGCTCAGCCAGGGACACTCTGTATATATTCTTCTATTTCAAGTGTTGGTGTTATTTTGTTTAGTTCTGTTTATCTATCAGTTCGTTGAACATTACTTTTTAGATTCGCTGGTGTCAAACAATCCTAATTTCCATTAGTCCTAAATAAGCACTACAAGCACAAATTAACAAATTATATACAGCATATTTTTCTCATTAGCTATTCTTCAATAATTGATATTATTGTACAGAAAAAGAAATTATGCGAAAATAGAACAAAAACAACAAGAGAAGCAAATTAATGTAGAAATGTAAATGTAAATATGAAAAATAAGTAGGTGGTATCGAACATTACAAGGTTTGGTTTCTCTTCAGAACAATTATTTAGCCATTTTCTATTATAAGAACAAATACCGAAATTATTTATTCCATTTTTTTCCATTGTACATATTTCTTTCCTTTATGATTTAAAAAATACATAAAAGCATTCTTATTTTTCAACAACGAAACGGTGTATTTTAATTCCGTTAATGGATCTTTGTTTTGTATGTGTTCCATTCTTTCGTAGTTTCGTTTGATTTTAATATAATTACGGTAAATATCAGTGACTAGATCAAACAGCTTTCAATCTATAGGGTGGTTACTTTTTTGTACATTTATGCCGAATATCACTATGAACTAAAAGAGAGAGGGTAGAGTTTCAAAAATCGAAGAGATAAATTTCTGAAATCTGAACCCGTTACAAAAATTTACTCATAAATAATTCTTTATTAGTTTTGGGAGAGAGTTTTTGTCTCTTTGAATTAATATACCCGTAACTTTTTTTCATAAAGTACATATTTCTGATGTATTTTAATGAGATCCAAAATATGTTTTTTATACAATAACTAATTAATCACCCTGTATTCCCCATCAACATTGTAAATTAAATTAATTGTTAAGTAACTGTAACTATTTATAAATAAATTGATCTTTTGTATAAAAGACAGACATTTGATATAGTTAGTAGACCTAGACGCTCACTAAGAACATATTTTGATCAAAATTAAGAAAAAAGCTTTTGTAGCTTCCACATGAAAATACCAGAATAACTTCAATTTTTTTTGCATTTTAGCGCATAAAAAGGGATGGGTAATTTTTTTAATACGATTAAAATATAATTCACAACCGAACCAAGTATGATAACCAAATTTATGAATGCACGGAATGCCGTTTTCCTACGATTGCTTTGATTGAATTTTGCGCATAGACGAGAAAATACGATGTAAATATTTCAAATATGGCCTATAAAGTTTCGAATATTTTCTTTTTCGATATTCTAACATTGCGTAAACCGGTTGAGAACGTTTAATGTTGTGCAATTTTGCTATCTATTTTGTAATACAATTTTCTGCTATTTTAATTACATTTACTAAAAATTATTTAGGCTTTAGAAGCACACATTTTAATTCTTATTTTATATAGGGCGAATGAATTTTACTTTAAAATTAAAGTTGTAAATTACAGCTATTATTACATCTCTCTCTATCTCTCTTTACTCTTTTTACCAAGCGTCCTTTGATCAAATGCTAGAGAAGACTGAATCTAGAATGTAGAATGTTTAGGAGGGGAGTTAATCACCGCGACCTTATAGATCTATTGTGTGTTCCCCTTTCTTGAGTTATAACGAGTTATAACTCATCATACAGTCTCAGGGATTTAACAAAAGCCAGTATCTGAGACGACTCCATAGAGGCCAGCTCTCCATCCTCGACATCAGACGTACCAAGGTTCATGGCACGGATGGTCGTCGTCTTGGCGCACTCAGTGATAAGGTGTACTGGTGTTTCCCCATCTTCCCCACAAAATCTGCATTCGCCGTTGTTTCTTAGTTTCAGCCTACTGAGGTGTTCGTTGAGGAGACAGTGTCCTGTTAGAAACCCCGTGACAATCCGAAGATTGTTTTTACTTAAATCAAGGAAAACCTTTGATTTTTCTCGGTCATAAGTTCTGAGGAACTTTTTCGAGTGTCTTAGACCGTTGGAGGACACCCATTCCAAGTTACGGATGGAGTCTTCCAGATCCTTCAGTTCCGCTTTCAGTTGGTTCCCGTTTGGAAAACAGAACGGTTCTGGTCCAGTTAGTGGAGTGTTTGCTCCTTTTCTAGCTAGATCATTTCCTTTTTCATTGCCTTCTATCCCTTGGTGAGCAGGCACCCAGAGTAGGAGGACTTTATTTTCTTTGCCTAATTTGTTGAGCTTCTCTAGGCATTCTTTGACCAACTTCGAATTGATGGTTACTGAGTTGATCGCGCTAAGTGCTGCTTGACTATCGGATAGGATGGCAATTTCCTGTTTTCGATAGTTCCTATCTAAGATTAATTGTACGCATCTTTCGATACCGCAAATTTCTGCCTGAAGGATACTGGGGTAGGTGCCCATTGGTTCGGAGTATATAGTTTTCGGCCCAACTCCTCGTCGCTCCACTATATTCTCAGCCTAAGACTCAACCTCGCCAAAATTATCATCGATTGCCATTCCCCAGCCGTCTTTGACGCCGTTTTTTTTCTACCGTATGCCTAGTTCCAACTAATAAAAACAACCTCTTATGTATCGACTTATCCCACACAAAACCCCGAAATAAAAAAGGAATCTGTAGGTATGCGAAGGATGAAATCCAGGGTCGGGAAAAATGTCCTTTCTTCGGCATTCTCCCAAGAGCGGAATGTGCTAAAGCGCACGAGAGAGAAATACAAAGAAAAGAAGCTTATCAGCGGCCGAGGCTATTGAAAAGTGGGAAAATCCAAAAAGGGATACACCGGACGAGAGCTTGCGGCCGATAGAAAATTTGAAAAGAGCCAATGTAAATGAAAAAAGTCATTCGAAAAGAGATTATCGACTTGATTATGTTCGATTTGAAGGTTTTGGAAAAGTTTGAAGGAGCTGAAAGCTTCTTTTATTTGGTTTGTTTGGTTATTCTTAATTTATTGAATGTTATATCTCAAAATACAAAATTTAAGTAAGTAGTTGTTTACACATACGGTATTTTTCTTAACAATTTTATAAACTTTTCTTAATAAAACAGTTTCTATATATAAGTCAAGCTGGGAATTGTTTAGGGCTAATTTTCTCAAGTGACACACGCGAGTGCCATACAAAATTTTATCCAACAGCAGAACTGTTTCATGTCCAATCTCTAAAGAATAATTGATTTAAAAGGATCTACCGGTTCTACTTTCATTGTTGCGAATTAATAAATTATCAGGGTGCGTTTATGTTACTATGCAATATACAGGGTGGCCCATCGAAAACGTTCTGCAAGACATAACGGCCAGGGTATTCTTTTTTTCAAAAAATCCAAAAACACGTCAATTTTGTTTGTGAGGGGAACAACTTTTGCTCCAGAAATGATTGCAAAATCTTCAACACTCTGAGCGGGGATGTCATCCCCCAACTGTTTTCAAATGGGAGGGGGGTCAAGTGGCGCAGTAATGAAAAGAGCTTTCTATTCTCTATATTTCCCCGCCTCGTTTATGAAAATCGGTCGAGTCATTGAGAAAATATGAAGGATTGAAATTTGAAAAGTTTATTTAAACATTTATCAGAGTAAATGATAAGGATAAATTCCTTCGACCAATTTGAGTTTTTTTCTTATTATTTCTAGACGTTTACGCATTTTTTCACTTGCCACAAGGTTGAAAGATCAGTTGCGGTAGTTGCTAGATAGCCCTTCTGTGACTTGTGCGTTGAAGTTCTTCTCAATATCGTTAAACTGACCCACAATGAAATTTCCAAAAATACCAGCCCACACGTTCAATTTCTGAGGGTTTTGTGTGTGCACCTCGTGAAAAACCCTGGGGTTGTCCTCAGCCCAGTACCGACAGTTGTGCCGATTAACTACATCGTTCAAAAAGAAAGTACACTCATCCGAAAAACACACATTAAATAGGAAATTATTATCATTCGTCACTCGTTCACTCATAGTTTCACAAAATTGCAAGCGACGATCAAAATTGTCTTCGTTGAGTTCTTGTACCAACTGAATTTTGTACGGGTGGAACTTGTGTTTTTTTAATATCCTTTGGACATTTGTACGATTCACGCCGGTCTCATTGGCTAATTTTGCTACTAACTCGCGAACAATTTTACCATAAAGGTGTTTGTCAGGATGGCGTTCATTAAATATCTGCGCAACCCGATAGCCACATTCATTATTTTTAAAATAAAATTCGATTATTACTTTTTCTGCAAGTGAGTACACCGGTGATTTTCAAAAACGAAGCCGGAAAGTATAGAGAATAGAAAGCCCTTTTTATTGCGGTACCACTTGACCCCCGTTTCCATTTGAAAAAAATTGGGGGATGACACCCCTCTTAGAGGGTCGAAGATTTTGCAATCATTTTTGGGCCAAAAGCCTCTCACAAACAAAATTGATGTGTTTTTGAATTTTCTGAAAAAAAAATTACCCTGGCCGTTATGTCTTGCGGAAAGTTTTCGATGGGCTACCCTGTAGATGTGCGTTTTGTGTTTTTGTAAATAATAAATAGCACTGACATTAAGACAAGAGAAAATAGTGAATTATCAACTAGCAAGTCAGATTTTAAAGAAAAATTATTCAGGAAGATCTTCCGCAAGAAATTATTAACCAGGCAGAGGCGGCTACAGCACAAATACTGCCAGAAAAGTCTCGTGGCGTATATGATGGGGAATTCATAACACACTAGTTTGTTATAACTTCAAAAACTCACGCGTGTGTTATTATTTATTTTATGTGCATGTATACATGTGAGTAATGTCTGTATAAGTAGTGTCTGTTGGATAAAAAAAAATAATTGGTCTGAAGTAATTACTTCAAAATAAATAAAAATATTTATTTCATGTTAAAACAAAAACTTTATAGTGAGACTAGATAAATGTTTGCCTCGAGGAACTAAAAATCGGGAAATCCAAAAATTATTCCCCAAACATTTAGAATAAAAGTCGAACTCTATAAATTTCGTGTCTTTGTTTTATTTATACTGCGAAGCCCATAAAACAGGCCAGTAAATATTTTATACAATATTCACACGCTCCACATATTTTTAGCACTGCGATAAATCGTCTTTGGGAATACAACGTTCGCACATTACAAAAGACAGTTTTTCTTTCTTTCTTTATAACTTCTGATTGAATAACTCCCTAGTTTATACGGCACTTGGAACATCGTGTTATACATAATCATAAAAAATACAAGAGTTTCCTAGTTTATACACATTATCTACAATAACAAATGGGATATATGATTAAATATATAATAGTCCAGGAGGCAGTGAAGATTTTCGGCACTTATTTTCCCAGTCAGCAAACACCGATAGTTAAGGAAATTTTATATACAGGGTGAGTTTCTTACGATGTTCTCTATGGGTATCTCAGAAACTACTGGCAGTTTTGTGGGGTCATGAATATGCGCCTTTCATATTTTTGAAAAAGTTCATGGCTTACTAGATATTTCGATAAAAAAAGAAATTTGGGATATTTTAAAAATTGTCCCGAACTCCATTATAATCTATTTTAGACAAAAGTTTTCAGATAAAAGTTGTAGATAATCACATCCCTAATGAGCTTGTGTTCTCCGATTATTTCTAAAGCCTGTCATTTTCGACATATGACACAAACATAAGAGAAAGAGAAAGAGAAAGAGAAAGAGAAAGAGAAAGAGAAAGAGAAAGAGAAAGAGAAAGAGAAAGAGAAAGAGAAAGAGAAAGAGAAAGAGAAAGAGAAAGAGAAAGAGAAAGAGAAAGAGAAAGAGAAAGAGAAAGAGAAAGAGAAAGAGAAAGAGAAAGAGAAAGAGAAAGAGAAAGAGAAAGAGAAAGAAAGAAAAAGAAAAAGAAAAAGAGAAAGAGAAAGAGAAAGAGAAAGAGAAAGAGAAAGAGAAAGAGAAAGAGAAAGAGAAAGAGAAAGAGAAAGAGAAAGAGAAAGAGAAAGAGAAAGAGAAAGAGAAAGAAAATTAATAGAGATTTATTTTAATTTTATAAAACAAACATTGCTAACTATTTAAATACAATTTTCTTATAAATTAAATTGATTAATAAAATAAAATGTCTGTGTTTTGTACAAAATATCGATTCCTAGTACTGCTAAAAAATGTTAATTGTTACTATAATATCTATTTCGGAGAGGGAAAGATTAAACGACTTACGACTTATATATGTAGCTGTTAAATGTCATTACTGTCATTTACATACTAAATGTTCGAGTATACTGTAGTTTATAAACTAGAAAAAAAAATAAGAAAAGACATTTAAAACAAATAAGTTAATTAAGTAATGGCAAAAACAACGCACAGTCAATATAATCTAAATAAAATTAGAAAATTAATTAAGAAGAATAGCAGGGTATATTGTGTAATTCTTTCTACATTTCATGTTAATGTTAGTTTATTTATTTTTTATATCTGTTAGGTTGTACTTTTATTGAATCTCAAATTCTGTAGCTTTTTATTAATGTTAGATTTAATTTACGAAATGAACACTTTTCGAAAATACAATAATTTGAGTTATTTTTGTCGTAAGTTAAAAATTTCAAAAATTTGAAAACCTATCTATATTTTGCATGCTATATTTTTATAAATATTACTTAAATGATCTAATCATGTACATTATTAATATCCTAAAGCTTACACTGTTGTAAATTTAATATAAAATATTTATCTCAATGTACATAAGTGTATTAATGTATAATAAAACCTATTTGCTGAAATTATTTTCAGCAATGAAAATATGGCTGTGTCTTAGCCAAATATTCTAGATCAATATAGTTAGTATATATAACTCAAATATGTTAATATTTGTTATAAATGTGTTAATATTAACTTGATGTATGATATCATAACTGTAAACTAAAGTATTTTTCTTTTTTTTTGTAATTAAATTAAACATATGGTTCCTAAAAAGCTTAAGTCTATGTTTTTAAGATTTTTATCAGTATTTCTTGTAATTTTTTTATTAATACTTGCACTATTATCTATTTACTGTTTATTTCTTTAGTAAACATTATTTATATTTATAGATTAGATTATGTTGATCTAAAACCTACTGATATATTATTTTTATATCTTAGCATATAAAATAAAAAATGTTTAAAAATAAAAGATTTTAAACGGTTCTGACATATTTCGAAAAATTTTCAGCACATATAAGATCGAAAAAAATCGACGTCGAATTGGCTTGGAAACGACGATCTAAGACATTCCTTAAAATTTTATGAAAGTAACAGCGATTCCAAGCCAACTCTGAGATAGTTTTTTTTATCTTATGGTATTTATTGGTATATGAACATAATATACAGGGGGGTCCAAACTGTATTCCGGAAACTTCGGCAGCATATTCTGCAGACTAAAATAAGTAAAAAAGTTTGTGTAAATGTATAGTCTAAAGTGCTTAGGAGATACAGGGTGTAGAAATTTCATTGTCATATTTCGATTTTTCCCAAATAATTTCTGAAGTAACGTCAATATTTAGATGAAAATGGGTGGCTGGGAGTTTTTTGACATGAGAAATTTGATTTCGATGCCAATATGACTCCGATTTTTAGGGGGGAGGGTACCTACATGGGTTTTAACTGTTTCGAAGCGTATCTGTAAGTTTTCGTCCGTACCTTTATAAAACTACTGGCTGAAAAAATACACATTTCGGTGATTTTTTACGTAAAAAAAATGTCTCTTGGTAAACATCGCTACGAGCAACCGTTTTGAAGATATTTAGAATGGAAATAGTCAATACAGGCCATTATTGACAAAAAATAGACTTGTATATATAGTTATTTGACTGAAATGATAAATTTGGGAACTTTTCATTTTCTTAAATTAACTATAAATTTTTCTTCAAAAAAATGGTGGTAAAACAAACGTTTCTGTTGAACTTTTGACACAAAAACATTTCAAAGTTATGATTTCAGTCTAATAACTATTTAGTCATATTATGTTTAATTTATGTTAATGAAAATAGTTAATGATAATTTCGATTCCAAATATCTCACGAACCATTACTCGTAGCGAATTTTACCAAAAGACCTTTTTTACGTAAAAAATGTAAATAAATATTTTTTACTCAGTAGTGTTATACAAGTTCAGAAATTATTGGGGAAAAATCGAAATAAAAATGAAACTTTTACACCCTGTATCTTCGAAACTAAGCATTTTAGGACACACATTTTTTACTGATTTTTATCTGCAGAATATGCTGCCAAAATTCCCGGAATACAGTTCGGACCACCCTGTATATTTTAGTAGTTCTAAGTAAATAAGTTTGTAATAATTTGTTTCCTTTTTAGTATTTATTTTTCTATTTCAAATTGATGTATAAATTTATATATAAATATTACAGTCAAGGTTATAATACTACTATTAATAATAAAATGTTATAAATAATATTTTGTTGTTGTATATGTAATAAAAATAAATTCAAAAGACTAGTGAGAGTTTTATTTCCTTTATATCTATTAATATGGCTTTAAAATGATTCAATGTAAATCAGCGATGTGTAAAATGATGGTAGTCAGTCAAATGGCAAAAATCTGTTATGATGTTTTAATATTTTCACAATGTAAAAATCAGTAATTTTTCAACGCGTCTGATTTTCAGAAATGAATGAATCAGTTCGATGGAATAGTGGAAAATTAATGGAAATATAATATAACGTTTCATACATGTTTGTTCGCGCAAAAAATGCGCTAATTTGGTTATTTTGAATATTTGAATAGACTTTTGATACAGTCTTGATGCAAAAAAAACGCAACGCTGTAATTTTTTGTCAAATTTTTGTTATTTTTAACACTATTTTCATGATTTTTTAGCAAGCAGTATATAATTATATCATCGTTTTGTTCGTAAACTCAGTGTTTTATAAACTTTAGTATTTGGCATATTATACAGGGTTATAATCGAGGGGTTGTTTTGTTACCCTAACTTTAAAACACCCTGTGCAATAATTTCGTGCGTAATTTTTTCTAAAATATAATTTTACGGTCAGATCCATGTCTTCTGAGCATTTTTGTTTTATGGATCATGTTAATACATGCCTTGGTTCGTTCTTAAGAGCGAAATGAGCTTGCCATCAACAATTTACAATTTTTTCAATTTTCATTTCTTTTTTGAAGTTATTTTTCAATGTGACAAGGCGGTTGTGGTGATTATTGTGAATTATATACTACTATGAACTGCCCATCATGTTCGACGTTTGGCAAATGCTTGGCAGGAGGGTAAGAGGTCGCGAAGCAGTGCCAGCTTTATTAAAAGAACTTCGCTTGATCCCTAAAGAAGAATCGAAAAACATAACGCAATATGATATACCAAGGGCTGGCAAAGGTTAGTCTTGGATCGAGATTTCCGTATGTAAGAAGAGTACAATGCGTTTATAATGTACTGAACAGAGAGGACAGTAAACACGTTGCCAAACGTATGAAATAAACCGAGAAACTGTGCACATCGCTAAGAGACGTGGAAGGGGATATAGCAGATTTGTCGCAGTTGACCGGTCGACCCAATCAATACCTCTGTCGGTACTTAAAGTTCTAGGGAAAGGTGTACATCATGCGTTCAGCTTCACGATTTAATTACGTCTCGTAATACTTAATTTGTTTATTTATTAACGAGTCGTTGTAATTTTCCCTATACCTTGATTTTTTTAAGACCATGCTAGAAACACTTGCCTTTTTGGTAAAAATAAGTGGAATTGAGTGGGTGTTCGATAGTGGTCGCGCTATTAGAATTCTGAATTGAAAAATCGATATCTCGAAATCCATTAGAAATAATAGATTGTAGTTTTTTCAAGCACTTTGTTAATATTTCTTAGTATGTGAAAATCTTTATCAATAAAAAAAAATACACGATTGCTGAAAATTGCTATGCTCTAAAAGTAAATGGATGGATTGAAACATATTATAAAATATCCGATCTTGAAAATAAAAAAGTTTCAATATCTAAAGTGGTTCTTGAGTTATGGCCTGTTATGTGTTAAAAACTTGAGTTTTTAAAGTATCGCGATTACTGACGTTTTCTTAAAAACGATATCCTTATAATTCCATTTCAGATGCTCAGAAGCATGTCTAATGATTTTATCGTAAGCGGTTTGCGATCGTGATTTTACTTTACTTGATAGGGAAAGGCGTATTGGCAACACCGCAACAGCACACCGTCGCATTTCTCTCACTCCGACTTAATAAGTTCCCTATGCGATTTACTTCCACACATGTAAATGCCGATCCAAAAGTGTCAGTTGCCAGCACGGTATGCAGCCTCAATGACAGTATGAACGAACGTATACAGGCAGTTATAGCAGCCAAGGGCGGCAATACAAAGTATTAGAGTATTTTTACAATTTTCTTTTTCTGTATAATATCGTTAGTTCTGTTATGGTTATTAATGTTTATTAAAATCCGGACTGTATTGTTAGTCTTTAACGTTTTTTTTTAATTTAGTATAGAGTATCCAATGCAGTGTAATGACGTTACGACAATAGTCACTAAAACCATCTCGTCATATTAAAAAATTACATCAAAAAGTAATGATAATTAAAAAAATGCAAATTGATCGTTATCAATTTCGTTAAAAAACAACCCCTCAATTAACCCTGTATAATATGCCAAACACTAAAGTTTATGAAAAGCTGAGTTTACGAATTAAACGTGATATAATTATTATACAGTTTGCTAAAAAAAATCATAAAAATAGGGCTAAAAATAACAAAAATATAACACTTTAAATTTGTCCAAAAATTTCCCCGTTGCGTTTTTTTTGCATCTGTGTATTAAAAATACAAGAAATGTCCTAATATCAAAACTATACTAAATATTTACTACGGTTGGTCTGTACTTATTTTTCTATAAATATCGTAATCTTATACCATACAGGGTGTTCAAAATTCTATACCGAACTTTCTAAAAAATATAAAATAATTTTTCTTCGCAAAAAAACATTTTTCTTTAATAAATATTTAACGAAATTTTTCTGGCAGCTATTATCCCTACTTCCTAAAAGGAACAGAAAGGATTACACAACATGAATACTAATTTAACGTCTCTTTTGACTCTGTCTTTCTGTAAAAGTAATGAAACTGTATAGAGGATCATCGGGACAGTTCAGCGCGGAGGCTGCCTGCCGCTTTTTGTTGATCACAATGAAAAAGTCAAACAAATAAGAAAACTGTCAAGCGAAAAAGAATGAGCTTAATTTTTCATTAAACTCTGCTGCTTCGAGTAAAGTTAAATATTTTGTGAAAAGGTCATTCACGTGTTTAAAAGGTTATTATTATGTCAGATAGCGGTTAAAAATATACACGCGTGTGGTTTAACCATTTTGAAAATTAAATTTTACCACAGATAACATTGGAATCTTCCCTGTGATTTTAATTGCATTGGGCAGAGAACTTAACTATACAATGTGTTCGAAAAAAAATGACGTCACAGTAAGCAAGGACAATTATATTTTTGCATGAGATTTATTGTGTACTAGGTGACATATATGGCTAAGTTCGTACCACCTAACTCTAGGTTTTATTGTTGTCCTCGATAAGTTACAGTTGGTATGTTAGTATACGACATATATACAGGGTGACGCCTCTCATACGCCGCGGAAGCTCCAAGGAGAACGGTAGTTTATATCGAAATTAAATTTTGGCAGCATATGTAGGTTAACTGAAAGCAATTTATAAAAATATATAGAATTATACAGGGTGTCCTCAAAAAAAGTTACACATCAAAGTTGTGTTTTTTCTAATGGAACACCCAATATATTAATTGATTTTCTGATTCTAGGAAAAGAATAAAGGTGAGTTTTATAAAAGAAGCATATACCTAAAATCTAAGGATTTTAACATATTTCACATTTTGTGAAAATAACGAGTAAATTTTAAATTTCGATAACAGCTACCTAAATTTTAGTTGACCTTGTATAGCCTGATATTTAATTACAGTAACCATTGTATGTTAAACCAAATTGAAATTTGACCCGAAAAATTATACAGGGTGAGGCAAAATTAATATGGAACATTAGTCACTTTTAAAAGCAAGTTATTCCTTTATTTTAAATGGAACACCCAGTATAAATATGATTCCGGTGTTCAATGGGGAATTTATATATCTTCAAAATATTATTAAGGTTGCCTACCCTTCAGTCAGAGATTTTCCTAGATAATTTTTATGATTTTGTGTCAGTAGATCTTTATTATTCGAAAAAATCTAGGTGGCTGTGATGTACCTTTTGTTAATTTAACAAAAAATACGGATTGTAAACACTGTCTTTAACATATCACAATAAAAAAACAAACTAGATAAAATCAGGAGCATTTAAGTATTCTATTAATTGGTTCAGAATAAATGGTTAAACAAGATCTAATACTAGAAGCAGGGAAGAAAATTAAGTGCTGCACAAAATACAAATATTTGGTTATGCAAATCACAAATGATGGACTGTTGGATCCCCCAATTAAAGAACGAAACCAACTTGGAAGGAATGCTATCACGGTATTGAATGGGATACTGTGGGACAGAAGCATAAACAACAAGAACAAAACTCTAATATACAATACCATCATAAAGAGTATAACCACGTACAGCTGTGAAGTCTGGCCAATTAAGGAAACAACAAAACGAATGCTGGAAGCTACAGAGATGGATTTTTGGAGAAGATCAGCAGGCAAATCAAGACTCGAGCGAATAACTAATGAACGCATAAGAGAGATTATGGAAGTTAAACATACGAGAGTGGACGACATAAAGAACAGTCAACTCATATGGTACGGGCATGTCCAAAGAATGGCAGAAATAAGAATCCCAAAGCAAATTATAAACTGGAAACCTGCAGAAAGAAGAAAACCGGGTAGACCGAGAAGGGATTGACACGTTTATGGAGGAAAGATCTCTCGGAGACGGTGCATGGAGAGACAGACAGGCATGTAGAGATGGCATCGGAAAAAGTAGAACGTTTTAAACCGATTATATATATATATATATATATATATATATATATATATATATATATATATATATATATATATATATATATATATATATATATATATATATATATATATATATATATATATATATATATATATATATATATATATATATATATATATATATATATATATATATATATATATATATATATATATATATATATATATATATATATATATATATATTAATTGGTGAATGCTCATTGCCAGTCACCAACTAATAGAATCATATCAATTCTCTCTGATGTAGAATAAGTTTGCATTTTCGGAAAATTTCT
The DNA here is from genome assembly GCF_002938485.1 of Sitophilus oryzae. Lineage (NCBI taxonomy): Eukaryota > Metazoa > Arthropoda > Insecta > Coleoptera > Curculionidae > Sitophilus > Sitophilus oryzae. The sequence continues at coordinate 2,351,468 of NW_022147540.1, forward strand.
AAGATATTTTTTGTGTTTTAACTGACACAAAATGATAACTAGTTGTTAAAGTTGGACTAACTAGACAGCTATGTTGAACTAACGTCAGATATATTACAGCTATCTAAATTTTATCAAATAATAAAGATCTACTTAGATAAAATCATGTAAATGAAAATATCTAGAAAAATCTGTTTGAGGGGTAGGCAACCTTAATAGTATTTTGAAGAGACATGAACTCTCCATTGAATATTGGAATAATATAGTGGGTGTTCCATTTAAAATAAAAGAGTAACATTCTTTTAAAGGTGACCAATGTTCAATATTAGTTTTGTCTCACCCTGTATAACTTTTTGGATCAAGTTATAATTTGATTTAAAGTGCAATAGTTAATTTAACTACATATTAGGCTATACCGGGTAAATTCCAATTCGAGTAGCTTTTATTAAAACTTAAAAATTGTTCTTTATTTCTAGAAAATGTTAAATATGTCAAAAACCTGACATTTTAATCCTGTATTCTAAAACTCACCTTTATTTTTCTACCAGAATCCGAAAATCAATTAATATATAGGGTGTTTCGTTACAAAAAAACACATCTTTGATATGTAACTTTTTTTGGGGACACCGTGTAAGACTCTCTATATTTTTAAAAAGTGCTCTGAATTAATCTACATATGCTCACAAAATTTCATTTCAATACAAACTGTCGTTCTCCTTGGAGCCTCTGCGGCGTATGAGAGGCGCCACCCTGTATATTGTGTAAACTAGATAACATTTATTACATACATACAATACACAAAGAAAACTAAAAAATTTTCTTAAAGTTTATTTTAATACAAAATTTTATACAATTACATATACTTTTAACATTATAATTTAATATTAACTGTACAAAATAAATATAAGTTATTTGTACTCTAATCTTTCTATGAGCATTTTCAATTCTTCTTAAGTATCCTACAAAGCCTATCACCTAAAGCAAATTTAAACGTATCCATTAGATGGCGCCAGCTTCACTGGTATGCCAGTACTGTTAGAGTCGGCGCTCTAGCTACTGGATACCGTGTAAGTCTCCCTTAAAATCATTTACTCATATACATCCGTTTCAAGATCGTATATTTATCAATAAAGCTTTATTCATAACTTTTCAATTAGTGGATTAAATTAATGGTTTCAATTAGCGTAGAAATTTGTTCCTTTAATTTCAATGTAAGCATTCAGAACGTCAAAATTAGTAGTAGACATTTTCAATTAGTAGAAAAAGTTAACAAACTTTTGACTTTTCCACTAATTATACAACTAGTTTTTTAGTTATTGGGAATGATCGTAAACTATAAAAAGTATAAAGTGTAACTAAAACCAATAATTTATTCCACTAATTGCGAGGTTCTGAATGAAGCTTAAGTTATTTTTTTATTCTTTTACACAGGGTGTCCCAAAAATAAGTGCAAATATTTTAAGGGGTGGTAGATCTCGATAAAAGAAACATATTTTCTCTTTATCGTTTTTCAAATAAGTCCAAAATAACGGAGTTATTTTACTTTGATTTCCAAAAAAAAAGTTTTTTTGCTAAAATTTTGAGAATCACTGGATCTTTTCTGGTTTTTCTTTCTTGTAAATTTAACCTAATACCTATGTTTTGATATTATCATGAAATTATGTTTTTTAACTAAAAACTAAAAAAATTTCCAAAAAAATTTCGAATTTTCAAATTTTTTTTTTCGCGAAAAAAACCTCATAGGCGTGTTTCTAGGGTTGAACTCTACTACCAGTTAAAATATTTGCACTTATTTCTGGGACACCCTGTATAACTTATGTCATATTTTACATAAACTGTTCACTTCTATACATCTTTTTAAAGTACCTACATGTACTACGAAAAATTACTATTGCGTCATAATATTTTATTATTATAATATAGAGATAAATGTAGGATTTTTTACAGAACAAAGATTTGTCTAGTTGGATTTTATTTAACTGTTCCATTAAAATGGAGAAGAGTTTTGAATCTATTTATCACCGACATACGTTCATTTCTAATATACAATAGTCATTTTTCCTGAATCAAACTCTTCTTAAATTCAAGTCTTTTAAACAAAACATTTAATATATCTATCACAACCAAATTTATATAACCGTAGTCATTTTATCACAGTTACCGTTACTAAGACCACCCACAGGTGCCCTCTTCAGTCCCAAAAGCAAATCACTCACTTCTTCAATACTTTTTCCCTTGGTTTCCGGTACCAGGATGGTGATAAAAACAGTACCCACCCCGCATATAACCCCGAAAACTAGGAACGTTATTCCTATACCGAAACAGTCGACCAAATTCGAGAACTGATTGGTAACCATAAAGGCTAGGAACCAGTTAAGCGAAGCTGACATGGAACTGGCAGTTCCTTTGACTTTTGGAAGGAATATTTCGCCCATGATCATCCAGGGGATGGGGCCTAGACCAATGGAGAAGAAGACGATGAATGAGGCGATGCTGATTAAGGGAATGAAGGAATAGTCTGATAAGTCGTGGGTTTCGTCGAAGTAGAAGAATAAGCCTAAAGCGACCAGCGCTAGACACATGACGAAGTCAGATAGGATGAGGAGGATTTTTCGACCGGCTTTATCGATGAGCAGTGTGGAGCATAGTGTTGCTACAACCTGGAAAAAAAGATAAAAAAAACATTAAATACAAAAGCTACTTTATACAGGGTGCTACAAATTCGAGGTACGAGCATTGGTATCTCGGTAACCGTAATAGATACGAACATGCCATCAAAAAGATTTAAAAATTTCAAGGATTGCTGATTTTTTTTGGAAAAACGGATTCTTTAAGAAAGAACTTTATTTTTTCCTGTCGTTACTTTTTAGAAAATCAAAAAACTAATTGCATATTCCCATATCCACTTTATTACCAAAAACACTTTTTATATTTCTGTTTTTCTATGTTACTTTCTGTATTATAATTATTAAATATTTTTTGTCTATTACACTATTTACCAAAAAACTAATTTTGTATAATAATTTAATATGAAATCCATTAAATATTATGAATGTTATTAACAATTAATTAGCTAATGTTAATAATTAACGTATTATGGGTTAATATTTTGTTTAATAAATTTAACAAAAAAACAAAATTATATTGATTTTATTTTCAACAAAATATATTAAAAGATATTTTATGTATATCTATATCTTTTTTTAATAAAAGGAACGTTTTTTAGACATACCGGGTGTTTTCATAAACTGTAAACCTCTATAACTTTTGTATATTTCCAGATAAAAAAATCGAGAATTGATATGTTTGTATATAATAATATAATATATAGACTGAGATTGAGGTATTCAATTAATTTCAGTCATTTCCGGTGAAACAGGAGTTATTTCCGGTACAACTTGTCATTTTTCAAAGGTACGCTAGGTATTTTTTTCACTTTCTTTTGATAGAAAATAACTTTTTTGAATAGAATGAACTTTTTACATTTTCAATTAAAAAACAGAATTTCAAATTTTAGTTTAGGCTTTGTTAAAACCACTAATTTTTATATTATACAGGGTGAATACGGAAATAAAAAAATACGGAATCGGAAACTACTGGAGATAGAGAGTCGGTTAAATGAGGAAAGAATTGCAGTTTGGTTGGGTTATAAATATGCGCCTTTCAGATTTTTGAAAAAGTTCATGGTTTACTACATATTTCGAAAAAAAAACAAATTTATTTTAGACAAAAAGTTTTCAGATAAAAGTTGAAGATAATCACATCTAAAGTTTCTAAAGCCTGTCATTTTTAAGATATGACACAAACACATGTTTTTTTTAAATGGAAACCATAGTTAGCCATGACTTTAAGCGATATAAGCTATAATATGTTTTTTTCACAAAATTAGTGAGTTATAGTCAATTCTTATCTTTCTTGACTAAATTCACTTAGTTGGCATGGTTTTCTTATTGTGTTATGGTTTATAACTTCTAAAAATACAAAATATATTATAAAACGGCTCTTTACAATTTACATTACACAAACTAAAACTTAAAAAAATAATATCACTACATACGTTCAAAAAACCCACCATTGTTTTGAGTACATAAATGCATCTTTTTAAAACTGAATTTCTAGCTATTCTCACAGAACGACCGGTCGACTTAATTAAACTTCTCCTGTACCGTCTCTCTTAATTCATAAGTTCTTTTGTAAACCTTATTGTTAACCATACCGCATAAAAAATCTAAAATGGATAGGTCACGTGATCGAGGAGGCCCATGAAACTGGTCCACCGCTTTCTGTCCCTGAGTCTAAATAATTATGATATAAATAACTTTTAACCTTTTTCATTGTGTTGGGGGAGTGTCATTATGAAAGTCATGTTGGAACCACTCTATAAAAAATCGGAGAACACAAACTCATTAGGGATGTGAATATCTACAACTTTTATCTGAAAACTTTTTGTCTAAAATAAATTATAATGGAATTAGTCTCAAATTACAGGCAATTAGATGCATATGAAAGCATCAGAATTAATAAATGTAAAGATAGTATGAACAGAGACAACGGTCCAATTCCTTCAAGTTCTTTGTTCCTACTACTCTAGTGGCGGAAATCTAACTGTTACGCTCGATGGGTTCTGACTCGGTTGGCTAGATCTTGCCACGCCCACTCTGTGCCCACTGAGCGAGTATATCAACGCTCCAATTGTAGATTGTATTTTAGTTTATAATCATCTGCTGATGATGCTAACATGGTTAGCGAAACGCGTGTCCAGTGTAAAAGTAAAAGTGTTTTGGTGTGTTGTGGTGATTTAGTGTTTTATTTTGCTGTGTAACACCAAAGATTCCAACCCTCAACTGTAATCACCTGGTATTTCAATAGTATTAAAAGTCCTAATATAATAGTTTATTATATTCCAGATGGCCTCTATTGACACCATTCAATGGGATTTATCGCGGTTGTGCACGTGCAATCCATACAAAATAAGACGGATGAATTATCCCGATAATGGATGACACTCAAAGCTTTGAAAATGTGACCGGTCGGTATTGGGCATTCGGATTCGCCGGCCTGTCACCCGATCGAAGTGTATTTGCGGCGAACGAATCCCACGGGATCGGAATAGCAACTAGACGCCAGCCATTGCGGAATTCACTAATTCAGTCCGTTGTTTCTTAGTGCATTATTTGTTTTTGTGGTGGACCGTTATTTTTAAATAACAGTTGAAACCGTTACTGCAGCGTGTAGCGCGTTTTGTATTTTGTTATTTATTATTTTTGTAAATATCTTGTATGTTACTGGTAGTAGGCTTATTGGTCTATAGTTTCTGATGTCTTTTTGCTACTTTTCCTATGAATTAGAATTCTTTATACAATATTTACACAACACCGGGTGCGTCTAGTGTTGCAAAAGAGTCTTGAAAAAGTTTTGCAAGACCAAAACTCTTGCAAGAAATTCAAGACAAGACTTTAAAAATTTCTTGACTTGAATTTCAAGACAAGACAAAACTTTAATATGCAAGAAATTTCAAGAGTCTTGCAATATTTCTTGAATTCAACATTTCTTGAAAGTTAGAAATGACACATGACACAAAAGAACCAAAAATGCAATAATATACAGAGTGTTTGTGTCTGTTTAAAAAGAATCATCCCGATCCACTCACACTTTTTTGAGCCACCCTATAGAAGTTAAAATATTTTCCTGAAATACATCCTAGAACATACTTTAGATTTTCATTTAAACAATTTTTTTTTATTCTAGGAGCTACAGATGCCCGACGCACTATTGATGAACCCTGTATAATATGCCTTGTAACCTAACCTTGCCTTGTAAGCTAACCTAATATACCTTGTAACCTAACCTTGCCTAACCTAACCTAATTTTTGTTTTGTACAAGATTTGTTTATATAATTTTTCCCAGCAAAATAACTCAGTAATTATTAATTTCCCTATTTCCATTAAACGCATAAAATGAAACTATTTCTATTAAAACTATATTTAGAAAAGATTTAATAAATCCTGACATCTAAATTAATTAAACTTTAAAACGTCATCCCACGCAGTTATTTTTCATTTTGATTCAGCAATTAAAAGGAGAAACAGAACGCAAATTCTCGCTAACGAAAAAAAGAAGCAATAAAAAGGAACTTATCCTCTTTAGATTTCGAATTAAATGGAGTTGAGGCAATTCAAAACTCTGAACTACGACCCTCATAATTTTTTTTGCACAAAATGCGTATCGCTTTAGCAAAAAGAATCGTATTTTTCAAACACCCACCGCAGCGTTTGAAAAATACAGGATGGCGCCTCTCATACGCCGCGGAAGCTCCGAGGAGAACGGTAATTTATATCGAAATGAAATTTTGGCAGCGTACGTAGGTTAACTGAAAGCATTTTATAAAAATATATAGAATTATACAGGGTGTCCCCAAAAAAAGTTACACATTAAAGTTTTGTTTTTTCTAATGGAACACGTTATATATTAATTGATTTTCAGATTCTAGGAAAAAAATAAAGATGAGTTTTATTAAAGAAGCATATACCTAAAATCTAAGGATTTTGACATATTTCACATTTTTTGAAAATGAAGAGTAAGTTTTAAATCCCGATGACAGCTACCTAAATTTTAGTTGACCTTGTATAGCCTGATATTTAATTACAATAACCATTGTATGTTAAACCAAACTGAAATTTGATCCGAAAAGTTATACAGGGTGACACAAAATTAATATGGAACATTAGTCACTTTTGTAAGCAAGTTACTCCTTTATTTTAAATGGAACACCCAGAATATTTTTCCGGTGTTCAATGGGGAATTTATATATCTTCAAAATATTATTAAGGTTACCTACCCTTCAGACAAAGATTTTCACAGATATGTTATTTTTTATGATTTTGCGTCAGCAAATCTTTAATATTTGAAAAAATCTAGGTGGCTGTGTGATATACCTTTTGTTAATTTAACAAAAATTAAAGGTTGTAGGGTAAAATACTCAAGGATAATAAAAAGATACACGTTTAAAATATATTTTAATTATTACAGAATTAAAACTAGATATAAACCTATAATTATGCGACAAAAATTAGCTAGATGAAATCAAATGCTCAAAAATGCTTCCTTTCCTGTTAACTGCATAAAATGATGTCTTTTCAAAAGGATCTTTTCGTTTCAAAACGCATATGTGGAGTTTGGTTTGGTTTATATAAAAATATTATTATATTTTAAATTTTATCCTCAAAAATTTCATTTCAATATAAACTGTCGTTCTCCTTGGAGCTTCCGCGGCGTATGAGCGCCCCCCTGTATTCTCTCGTTCTCTCTGGGTTTCTGTTTGTGACGTAAATTTGAATTCGGCCGCCGAAATTTATCGTCGAAATGTCAGAGATCGGTAAAATTTACCTTTTAGTAATCGACTGTTCGCATTTCGATGGGGCAAAATGCAATTTTTCAATTTCTATCTCTGAAATGGCGTACGCGTGCACATATCGATATAGGATGGGGTTATTTAATACAGAGGAACGCGTTTTGGAGGGGATAAAACGTATTGTTGCCGTCAGAAATAATTCAGATTGTTTACATAAATTAATTTTAAAAAATAAAGAAACTGTAGACCTCCGACAGAGATACTGCCTAATAATAACTTTTTAGCACGGTCTGTTTTGTTCTTTTTTTTAACATTTAATGGTTTTTTAATATATTATTTTTTTAAATAACTTAAAATAGGTTTTATATATGATAGAGTAGTTGAAATTTGATAAGAACGTATCAATTTAGTACATTAAATAAAAAGTTATAAACTTAGGCAACGTTTCATATGTGCTGGGTCCAGTAGTGCGTCGGGCATAGGGAATGCAATCCCGCACCAAAATCTCAATCCCGCAAACCCGCGGGATTAAAGCAATCAATCCCACGGATCCGCAAAATTGCGGGACTGTAAACAATAGTCATACATTTGGTCCTAAATGGTACAAAAGGCATTGTACATTTTGCATAGGCCCACAATATATTGATATAGCGTGTATCTTAAACTAGCTGTACAGAAATTTAGACCGATTTATATAGGGTGTTCAAAAAATATATTTAATATTAAATAAACTTAAATTTTATTATAATTTATCTACTTATTTTATAAATAAAAATATTATTCTGATGTTGAAGTTTTTTTAACTGGTGTTAGAGTTATCTGCTTTTAGATACACTCTATATCAATAATTTTTTGGCATATGCAGAATGTACAAAGCTTTTAGTACCACTTAGGACCATACATATGACTAAAAATGCATATTTTTCGAAAAAAAATCAATTTTCCTTAAAACAAAAAAAAATTAAAAAACCGATCAAATTATTTTTTCTAATTTCAATACAGATTAGTCGTACTTGGTAAAAATTTCGATTTTTTAAAATTCGTAAATTTGCGGTAAAAAAGATTCTTGGCCAAATTTTCACTCTCTTATAAAACACCCTGTATACGAGAATTCGCTAAATATATTTTCGAAAACCACATAGCATCTTAATCACAATAGATGCATCTAAAACCTGGTCCAAACCGATCCCAAAATCTTTTTAGTTCAAGAGATAGTCAACTTTAAATTTACCCTAAAATTTTGCTTGTCCCGATAATTATGTCCGGCAGTTTATTTGACGAAATTGTCCAGTTAAACGGGTCCCCAGGTTCCGAGCGTCGACTCATCGGCCCGGAACAAAGGGGTTTGACCTTGATCGAGATCGATTCGGTTACCCAGTAGTAATGTGTCAATCTCGCGGATCCCGCACGATAATCCCGCAACTTCGATCCCGCGGAATCTCAGAGGGATCCTGCATTTGCGGGATCCAGCACTTGCGGGATTGCATTCCCTAGTCGGGCATCTCTTATAATAAAAAAATTGGAAATTTTGTTTAACTGCAAACTAAAGTATGTACTAGGATGTATTTCGGGAAAATATTTTAACTTCTACAGTTAAATTCTTCATCGAACAAAGACAAAATATACAGTGTTCCATTTAAAAAAAAAATTGAAGAAAAACTATTTTAAATTTTAAAAAGTTCGGCATAGAATTTTGAACACCCTGTATATTATTCCTTCCTGACAGATTCATCCCGTAGAAATTAAATTATTTTCTTAAAATACATCCTAATACATATACCCTGTATAATATTTATAATCTATTAATTCTAATATTAGTAATAAACAAATTTACCTGAACTACTCCAACAAGTATACTAGACGCTCCAGGGGATATAGAACCTCCACTTCTCTTAAAGATATCGTTAGCGTAAAACAGTACGGCATTTACACCACTAAGCTGTTGAAAAATCATCAGTCCAAATGATATTATCAAGCCTTTGAATGTGGCTTTGCAGTTGAAGAAGTCGCTCAACTTTGACTCGTTCTTCTTTGCTTCTTCAATGTCGTCAATTATCTTGACCAGTTCATCTTCAACATCATATTCATCACCTGTAAAGAAAGTAATGTCAACTAATATATTTTTAACAGTTTATACAAAGTTTTTAATTATAATTTAAAATTAATTAACATATTTAATTATTACAAAGTAGTAAGATTTTGCGTGTGTCATTTTTAGTTCAGAATTAACATCATTAAAATATAATCGTATTAGCTGGCATGTAATCGTGGAAAGTATTTTAAACATTACTAATTAAAGGACAACAAACTTCCCTGTTTTTCAGGTATATTCAAACATGACTAATTATATATAATTAATTCAAAATGCGCTTTACTGTTGTAACATTAAAATTAAAATGCATTTTAAGTTGTCGCTTTTCAGAATATTAATTAAAATACCAAAGTAGCGTGGCAAACTGTAAAATAAATTTGTAAATACATATAAACAACAAAATAATTAGCAAATATATCGGATATTTCTGAATTGGTAGTGTGTGTTTCTGAAGAGTGGCTCTACAATAACATAAGTTAAATAAAAATCTTTTATCATTAAATCGCAATTTTTTAAAGAAAAGTCTATCAAGTACATGAGAATTATGTAAAAAAACTGACAAAAAATGACAAATGTCGGTACAATTTTTGTAATAAATTTTTAATGGCACTCGCGTATTATAACATATAAGTCACTTGAGAAAATTAGCTAGTACACAATAAGTACAACACGTAAATAACATTAGTACCATAAATAACTATTTCTTTGTATAATAGACAAATAGGTACAAATTCAAATAGTTTGGCTACACATTGCTTAAAAAATCGTCAAAATCGGTCTACTAAAGTTTAATATACGGAAAAATAAAAAAATACATAAAAAATAAAGTAGTATATTTTTTATCAATTATTATAAATTATCGGATATGAATAAATCAATTTCATGTTCTATTGAGAGATTCGACACTCATGTTTTCATTAATTGCAATTCTCAACGCGTCTCTGATGTCTGCCCAGGTAACAAAAACTTTTACGATTTTTCATTAGTCCTAAACCAATTATTTCGGGTCAGCGATTCGAAAATAGCGGAGCTCAGCTAATATTTACTCATGCATCTCGGAGAAAAGATAATTCTACTTTGGCTTTCGTTGCACGTAGTTACTATGCAAATCCAAAAACGCAAATGAAACCTCTCTGCCACCGAAAACGCTAAAGATTCGTAAAAGAAAATTTTAACCCTGAGAAAGAATTTTTATATGGCACCGCTATTTGTCACAGTATTCTACATTTAAAATGAAAGGGTCTGTTTACGTAATTCGCATGTATATGATTCACTTTTTCTCTAAGAGGCTAGATTGCTAATGCTAGAATGCGAGTTATAACTAAAGAACAAGGCACCCTGGAAGCGATAGAAATGCATTTCTGGAGACGAGCCGCAGGTAAATCCAGAAGAGGAAGATGTACGAACAACAGAATTCGAGAAATTATATGAGTCAATCGAACAATAGCTGATGACATAAGAACGAAACAATTAATATGGTATGGCCACGTACAAAGAATGTCAGAGGAGAAACTTCCAAAACAGATCCTCACCTGGACACCAGCGGGACGACGAAAAAGAAGTATACCACGCAAGAGCTGGAGAGAAGGAATAGACAAGAAGCTAAAAGGACGAGAGCTCGAAGAGGACCTCTGGCTAGATAGGGAGCAATGGCGACTGGGCATCGAAAGACGTCGAAGAACTTTTTAAAACCGATTGATATATATAAATATAAAATAAATTAAATCCTAAAATCGTCATAAACATTTTGTGTAAAAAAAATATCTGTTGAAAACCTAAAAAGGAACATATTATATGGAAAGCGTACAAATATAAAGAAGTAAGTTTTTATTTGCAGTCGATAGAATCGATATTCGTGATTCTATTAAGGATAATGCGACCCTTGTGCATATTAAGCATGGTGGAGACACGGATCCGATGTTCGGTATTCAAATTTAATGCTTAAAGCCCTTTACTTCTGCGAACGAGCCGGGATTATGCCGAGGAAAGCCAGGCAGACGACTTGGAAAGATATAATACAAAATAATTAAGCTTTAAAGCGGAGGAAATCTCAATTGAACGTTAAAATTGATTGGCACGGATAAGCTCGCTATTTTCGAGCCTTTGCTTAATCGCTTCTTTTTTGCTGTCGAGCAGATTTCCGTTAGAAATTGGCACTGATATTTTTGTTCCACATTTTAAGGAATTTTAGGATATCCGTTTTAAGATATCGAGTTGAATTTCGATGTACTATATCTCTACAGGGTGTCCCAGAAATAAGTGCAAGTATTTTACGGGGTGGTAGATCTGGTCAAAAGAAACATATTTTCTCTTTACCGTTTTTAAAATAAATTGAAAATAGCTGAGTGATTTAACTTTGAAATTTAAAAAAAAATAATAGAAACATTTTGAGAACCGCCGGCAGATATCGCCAACTACATCCAATTACCCGAATCAAGCCCGGATCTCAGGTAATTCGACGTCCTGTGTTGCCATATGGACAAGAAATTATATGCTTAAAAATCTACATAAATATATAATATGCTAATATTTATCTGTGTCGTCTCTACTGAAGTAACGACTTGCTCTAGAAAGTTACTTTTTTACTAAAAGATAGCGAATTGGCTCTTCTAAAAACTGTCGTGGCCGGATTTTTTTGTTTTTCATTTAATTAAAAAAAATAGAAAATATTTTTTTCCTGATGTCGTGGCGGATGCGCCAGGCTTCAACTAGTAAGTCATAAAATTACACCACCTGAGGAGTTTGGCAGAGATTGCAAAGATGCATTACATTTTTAAGATTGTGATATTATTACACAAAATAAATGAAAGAAATCTTACACAACATTAAAAAAAGATACTTATGGCAAATCGATGTAACTATGGCAGTTCTCTTTTTCGATACACACTTAACTAAAATACACTTCACTGTGCTGCTTTACTTGTACATGTTATTATAATAACTGATAAAATAAAAGTCCCTATTTCTAGAGAAGAGACCTCAGTGCGGATCTCAGAACTCGAATGGCCAGATGCTACGTCTTCTCTGTGTTACTCTATGGATGTGAGAGCTGGACACTGGATTCACAGACAGAGAAGAGAATAGAAGCCTTCGAAATGTATATATACAGACGGATGCTGCGAATCTCATGGGTACAAGGGATCACCAACAACAAAGTACTCCAGCGCATCCAGAAACAAAAAGAGATACTGAACACCATCAAGGAAAGAAAAATGCAATACCTGGGTCATGTGATGAGAGGTGGTAGATACGAAATACTGCGCCTCATAATAGAGGGCAAAGTGCAAGGGAAAAGATCAGTAGGAAGACGCCAGAACTCATGGCTAAAAGATTTGAGGAGATGGTTTGAACGCTCGTCTGCGGAAATCTTCCGGGCTGCAGTTTCAAGAGCCACAATTGCCATTTGGATCGCCAACCTTCGGCAGGAGAGGGCGTGATAAGAAGAAGAAGAATTTCTAATACATTATTTTCATATAGGCTTCATCACAATTTGAACCACTGATTTTCAAAACACCTTGAATAGCGCACATAACTTTGAATACCTTTCTGAATGAATAAATGTTGAGAATTATCGTCTCTTATCGCTACTTTACGAACCAGTTTTAATCTAAGAAAATACATGTTTCACTCAACAATTTTAAATACATATTTTTTTTTTCGCTATCTTTTCGAGGTATTTCGACAGTGCCATCGACAGTAAACCGTGCACCAAAAGTACCCCGTGTCAACTGGTTCTTTGTTCTTTCGTTCTTTGAGGCGCCGCGCTTGCGTCATGCGATGATATTAAGCGAGGTTGCCGTAGTTTCAACAATTTCAAATTCAAGATATTCGAAGTAGTATTATATTAGTATTAAATTTTAAAAATAAAACAGAGAAACATGAAAGGAAACAAACAATATAAAAATAAATCGATTATTCGTTGGGCTGTTTTCGATATATTGAATTCTGAATTACGATAAACATTTTAGGAATTTCTTTTTTTGTGACCTGATTGTAAAATATGATGAATCATTTTATTAAATTTAAATTTATTTCAAAATAAAGTTATTTTGCAGCATAACTAAGATTTTCGTAAACGTTATAAACGTAATGTTTTAGTTAATATTCGGTGGTTTTTGCTAAGTTTTCATTGGTAAGTACTAGAAATAATTAACGTTTTTTTTTTCTAGAATTATTAGTAATGAGCACTGATTAAAGATTTAATTTAACATTATTAATTTATAAATATAGAACTATGTAGAATGTGGATAACATAAGAGGCAACACTGCAAGGTTTAGATACACCGTAGAGAAATTTCAAGTGAATAAACAAGTGGCACTGAAAAGTTTTTTAAGATTTCCCGAAAAATGTCAAGAAAAATTTTAAATTTTTAACAATTTTTTTTCGCAAAAAAAATCTCGTAGGGGTGTTTCTCGGTTCGAAATATACTACCAGTTAAAATACTTGCACTTATTTCTGAGACACCCTGTATAATAATATAATAAAATATAGTTGGAACAAATATAGTTGCATATTCATATTCATATTTCCATCAGGAAGACTGTTTAGTTTATAGACATACATATAAAAAAATGGAAATAAAAAAGATGGAGATAGTCAAAATGGCATAATTTTTCCAAAAATACTGAAAAGTAAGTACATACTTTAAAAAGCCTATTTAAACTTTAAAATTTAACTGTTCAATTTTCTGTCCACAATGATTAAAAAGGTATAAAGCATTGGTTTTATTTTTCAAAAATTAAAGAAAAACGAGGTATGCCAGAACACATTTGCTGTATTTATAAAAAAAAACTATACATCTCTTTTAAAACGCTAAATAAAATTAAGTGGAGAATTTTTCTATAAGATTTTCTACTATAGAGCCACCTCTACTTTTGCAAAAGGTGAAGATATATGGATGTTATTAAACTAAGTATAAATGGTTTTGTACTCTATATCTAAACGACTTTTGGCTTTATACCTTCGAAAGTTTATTACTTTGATATACTAACGGAAATGGGAGTGATATTTCATCGATTTTTTGCTCCATTTCATCAGAATTTCATAATATGACAGTGTGAAAAGCGTAATATGTGTTACCGTTAAACTTTCGCGCAGTATATGATAGAGAAAATCTAACAGAAATATATAAAATTTCGATTGAAGAGTTTAATGCTTTTTATAAGGTATGCTGGTATAAAATGTATACAGGGTGGGCCACTGAAAACTCACAATGGCTATAATTCTTAAACCAAAAAAGATATCAAAAAAATAAAAAATACCGTTTCTATAATATCGAGGGGAATTACATATGACGTATTTTTTGAACCACCCCGACCTATCCCTTAGGCGGCACCCCTATTCACTTGAAAATCTTAAATGGCAACACCCCACTTGTGGTACCTTTTTGGAAAGCCCATGAAAAATGCTAAACGATGATCATAAAGTTTTTAGGGTGAAATTGAAAAACTACCCCTTACACGAAAAATTAGGTGGACATTAATGAAAAAAGCGATTTTTTCAGCATAAGTTACAAATTGGGACCCAGCTTAATGAGGCAAATGAGGTATTTTTCAAACCACCCCGACCCACCCCTAGGTGCCACTTCTAATCTCAAGATAGCGATACCCCACTTGTGACACTTCTTTGGAAAGCTAATTGAAATTGCTAAACGATGGTCATACAGATTTCAACTTCTGTCTTCTTTCAAAAATTACTGGTAAGTAGTGATAAGAAATGTAGGTTTGACAATTTGAAAGAAATTTCAAATGATAATTTATTTTAACGATTGCTCAAAATGACAGCCGTTTTGTTCCATACAAAAATACAAACGATTTTCAAATTCTTTTCTCACTTTTTGGAAAGTCTCTCTCGGAATATTTCGACATGCTTCAGTTATCCTCTGCCGCAATTCTTGCAACGAACCTGGTTTTGTCTTGTAGACTAAACCAGGAGTGTGTGTAACCCCACAAGAAAAAGTCTAAAGGTGTGAGATCAGGTGACCTTGGCGGCTACTCGATTGGACCCCTTCTGCCAATCCGTTGCCTTGGATAATATCTATCCAACCACCGCCTTGTGACAATAGAATAATGCGGAGTGGCTCCATCTTGCTGAAAGTGTATGAGGTCGTCATTAAGAGTTAAATTTCCTTCCAAATCTCTTTAATTTTCAACCTCATTTACTATGGCTGGCTCTATCAAATTGTTCAGCTTTTCCACATAAGCATCACTGGTCAAATTTCCGTCGATGAAAAATGGACCTATAATTTTATCGCCTAGTATTCCGCACCAAACATTGAGCTTTTAGGAATGTTGGGTGTGTCCTTCAACAACAATATGCGGATTCTCATCGCTCCAGTATCTGCAGTTCTGCTTATTCACAATTCCGTTTAAAAAAAAATGAACACTCATCACTAAAACAAATATTTTTAGTAAGTGAAGGTTCCCTTCAAATTTCCTTAGTCATTAGTTCACAGACCTGAATCCTTCTGTCTAGATCGTCGTCGCCAAGTTCCTGCAGAATCTTCATTTTGTAGGGATGGAATCTGTGCATTTTCAATACTCTCCTGACAGATGTTTGAGATGTACCTGTTTTTGATGCCAACTGGCGTGTTGATGCTTCTGGATTGACCGATACCTGACCAATAACTTCCATCTGCATTTCTTCATTCAGTACCCTGGACCCTGTCCTTGTTTTATTTTTGACCGACCCAGTTTCTTGAAACTTTAAAATCAAATCTCTAACATAAACGTGACTTACGTTTTTGTCCGGATTTCTCTCATTGAAAGCACGGGCCGTTCTCAAATAACACATACCTTCAGCACCATAAAGAAAAACTATTTGAATTCTTTCTTCCACAGTATAAACCATTTTTCTTTCAAATAAGCGAATTAAATAAACGTTTAAAATACCACCAAATTTGCAAACGATTGAAAATCGATAGAAGACAGTGCAAAAACGCAAAAATATGCCGGTTTAAGATTCCTGTTTGTTGAAAGTAAAAAAATAGATGATAAGGGAGAATTTGCGTTATCGCAAAATTAGGCTGTAAAAACATCTTTGTGTTGCCTTTTTTATTATCTACATTTAAAAATAGCATTGATGAGATTAGAAGTGAGGGGATGGCACCTAGGGGTGGGTCGGGGTCGTTTAAAAAATGCCTCATTTGCCTCATTTAGCTTGGTCCCAAATTGTAACTTATGCTGAAAAAATTACTTTTTTCATTAATGTCCACGTAATTTTTCGTGTAAGGGGTAGTTTTTCAATTTCACCCTAAAAACGTTATGATCGTCGTTTAGCATTTTTCATGGGCTTTATTTAAATATAGGTACCTTATTTTAATTTTAATTTATCCTCCTCCATTTAACGTTTCGATATGCCTAAAATGATATAACTTGCTGAGCAGGAGACTGTTAAAGATTTGTGTTTTTATTGATGGCTTTTATTATAAATTTTTCTGCTCATAGTTTAGAAAAAGGCTTATTTTATTCAAAATTTCAGAATGATGTATTAAATTTTATACAAAATGATCATAAAAATATAAGAAGTATAATAAAACACTAAAAAAGTAAAATATTTTAAAAGGAATTCTTAATTTAAAAATAAAGAAAACTTTTTGTAGAATGTGTATACTTAAATTTCTAAAAACCAATAATTTTGAAATTTTGACATGTCATCTTTTTTTTATTGGCAAAATGCTACAATATTCAGATATATTTAATAATTATCAGTTCATAATATTATAATAAACACACTAGATAGTCTGTCTAATTTATCCAACCCAGATTGTTTTAACACAGACTGTCATGTCTAAGTATATGTTCTGTTCATTACTGCAAAAATATTAAAAGAAACACTAGTTCACCATGTTACAAAAACAAAATATTCCATATTTTTGGGAAATGTAGAATCCATTTTTAATATTTAGACTAAAATGCATGTCTTACCTCTGAACCATACCAGACTGTCATTTGCTTCGTCCATTTGGTTCTTCGAACTCAAATATACAGGAGATTCCGGTATAAATGAAAAACTAAGCAGGAACACTAGTGGGAACACTGACGATATCAAAGACAAAGTTCGCAAGTCTGAGATCACACCACCTAAAACAAAATAGAAACATTAGTGTCTACTTTTATCAAAACCTATTAAAAAAGTTCTATGTTTACTTCATAGTTTCCCATGAAACGGTTTGACTGACAGGTAAAATGTTACGTGTAGGCGCAGCTTTACCTATTAAGTTGAAGTATCAAAACCGCATTAATTACTTAGTTAAAGTTAAAAATAATCATGATATCTACAAATTTAAAGTGTTATATTTTTGTTATTTTTAGCCTTATTTTCATGAATTTTTTAGCAAGCTGTATAGTATAGCAGCTAAGGGAGTGAATACAAAGCGTTAGGGTACCTATATTTTACAATTTTTTTTTCTGTTTGTATACTTGAGTACTACAGATGTTTTCTTTAAAATCGTTAGTTCTGTTATGTTTATTAAAACCAGGACTGTATCGTTAGTCTTTAGCGTTTTTTTTTTAATTTAGAGTATCCAATGCAGCGTCATATGACGTTAGTTACGACAATAGTCACCAAAACCATCGCATCATATTAAAAAATTACATCAAAACGGAACGATAATTGGAAAAATTGCAAATCGATCGTGATCAGTTCATTTCACTGTTAAAAATTAACCAAAGCATGTATTGACATGAATCAAAAAACAAAATGCGCCGGAGTTATGTTTTTGACCGTAAAATTATATTTTAGGAAAATTTACACACGAAATTATTGCACAGGGTGTTTTAAAGTAAAGATAAAAAATCAACCCCTCGATTAACCCTGTATAACATGCCAAATACTTGTGTTTTTTTTTGCATCTGATTATATAAAATACTGTCATCATCATCATCATTTAGCTTGTAAAAAATGTCTTTACCTATGTGGTGGATTCATCTCTTGGAGAGATCATTTAGCTTATTCCGTCCACTGCTGAACAAAAGCATCCTTCAACTCTAGCCATCTCTTTCTATTAAAATTTAATAATAATAATAGTTATTAAAATAGAAAGAGATAAATTACTGTAGCAGATTAAAAATGATCATAATATAATAAGGTAAAAGCGCGGTAAATAAATAACTACGTCTATAAATAAATACCTGTACAAGAGCTTTCTCTATTTATATTTATTTAGCAAATATTTTTATTTAATTGAAATATTTAGGCACCCGTGCATTGCACAGAGCAAATATCATTAAATAGAAATTTCAAATACCTCTGGCATTAAACATGTGTGTGGGATGGATTTAGCAAACGAAGTGAAATGTTTACTATTTTTGCCCTTCAGCTGAAACCAGGAAAATGTAGATAAAAGAACTAAAATATATAACTAATCGTAGGAAATTTATATACTTTTCAATTTCCTCATCCGCTTTGGCTGAAACTAGGAAATGTAGATAAAAGGACTAAAATATATAACTAATCGTAGTAGATTGAAAAGTATATAAATGACATAAAAAGAATGAGATAATATTTTGATATTATTACGAATTTTATTAATTGAAACACAACTTATTCCTTACAAGCTGGTTATCTTGTTTTGTTTTTGAGTATTCGCGTTTTAACTATGGCGCGACCCTAAATCATATACTTACGTGGATAAATCAACGCCATAAGTTTAGCATTAAAAAATATGTCTCCAACATCACGACATGCCATTTTCAAACCTCTTTATTGCATTTATACCCCAATGCATTTAAGGTCCTTCGTGGAACAAAATCACATGAAGCTGATTTTTGGTTAATATCTAGTTTTGGTCGCCCCGATTATCATACAAAAAGTCCCCACCCCTGCAAGGGTGCAAACCACCCCCAAGGGTACATTGATATGGTTGGTTTTTTTTTATATGGTTAGGTACATTTATGGTTGATTTTTTCGAAAAAAGACGAGATATTAAAATTGAAGCGAATAAAATTATCTACAAATTGATGTATATAAGTCTATATTTTATTTTACACAGTGGCGTACAGCAAACGTTTAAAGTCGAGAAAGTCCATTTTTTTGTACATTTTTTAAAGTTTTCGTTATTTATTACAAAAATGGTTGATTTGAGAAAAAAATACTACATAACAAAATGGAATCCAGTAAAAATACCTACAAAATGATGTATATAAGTGCATATTTAAGTTAACACAGTGGCGTACACTAAAGGTCTTTATGTTGGTGTTAATATTTTCCATCGTGTAGCGTAAAATTAATCTAGTAATTATTAAAATAAATAAGGTACCTTATTTAAACAAAGTCTTCTTCGTGGTCATCCTCGTTTTCATCAGTCTGCTTAGGGACGAGAACATTGCTACAGGACTGTCCTTGGCATTGCCAACAGAGATTGGAGCAATCTAATCCAGCTTTTTTGCAATTGCGCAGTTTTCCACAATCTGTCCTACAGTTGCAGAACAACAATTTTAAAATAAAATCTTGGGCAATGGGCTTATTAACAGTTATTGGTACCAAAAGCCCTGTTTTTTTCCATCCCCAAAAGGTATATAGCATCCAATTCAATCCCCAACCATGCCTGAGTTTGGTGATACACCCGCAAACTGTGGTTGGATGCAGCGTCGGATGTTGGCGGCAGAGATGTCAAGGAGAAGGTCGAGTTGAGGCTTTGTCGCGCAGTATTGTTGAATTTTACGAACCATAATGTTCATTATCAACAATATGTTGATCTAATGATTTTATTGATTTATCGGCTCCATATAAAATTAAAAGAAATTCTTCTCCTACAGAAATTAGTTCACTTTTGTTGGCATTTGGTGTTAAAAACTGCTACTTTCCTTTGTAATTCCGGATTTTTTCTAAAAGCTTATAGGTTGTGAAGTGAAGTTGTGTCACATCCAGAAATGGCATGGCAAAGTAGGATAGACGTTGTAAGGACACCTATCTGGTTCTGCAGGGAACCTATGTGCGTGCTTTTATTAAGTTTTGTAGTTTGGCCAGGTCTTAACATGAAGATGTCGGATTTTGTTTTAAATAGTAGTAAAACCATTAAGTTAGTGTCTTCTCCAACCAATGTTACTCGAATTTCTGATTTTCCTAATTCTAAAACTTTGTCCACTATAAGTATATCTGCATCACCGTCTGCCTGAAATACTTGAACACCAGCTTCTTTAAGTTTTGACTCAGTTGTTTAATAAATAACGACTTATTGTTCTTATTCGAAAAAAAATGTGATTGGTTGATGGTTGCCATAGTGTCTTCCGAAAATTGGATGTCAGCACAAGTATTTTTTTCATACCGACCATAAAAACGGAAAGTTGTCAACCTTTAGAAAAAAATCCAGAGTTACAAAGGAAAGTAGCAGTTTTTTTTAACGGCATATGCCAACAAAAGTGAATTAATTTCAGTAGGAGAAGAATTTCTTTTAATTTTATATGGAGCCGGTAAATCAATAAAAACATTAGATCAACTCCGGTTCGTAAAATTCAACAATACTGCACAACAAAGCTTCAACTCGGACTTCTCCTTGGCATCTCTGCCGCCAACATCCGACACTGCATCCAAGCACAGTTTGCGGGTGTATCACCAAATTCAGGCATGGTTGGGGATTGAATTAGATGCTACCTCTTGGGGATGGAAAAAATAGGGCTTTTGGTGCAAACAACTGTTAATAAGCCCATTGCCCCGGATTTTATTTTAAAATTGGTGTTCTACAACTGTAGGACAGATTGTGGAAAACTGTGCAGTTGCAGAAAAGCTGGATTAGATTGCTCCAATCTCTGTTGGTAATGCCAAGGACAGTCCTCTATCAATGTTCTCTTCTCTAAGCAGACTGATGAAAACGAGGATGACCCACTGTGTTAACTTAAATATAAATATATGCATCATTTTGTAGGTTTTTTACACGTATTAATTTTACGCTACACGATGGAAAATATTAACACCAACATAAAGACCTTTAGTGTACGCCACTGTGTTAACTTAAATATATACTTATATACATCATTTTGTAGGTATTTTTACTGGATTCCATTTTGTTATGTAGTATTTTTTTCTTAAATCAACCATTTTTGAAATAAATAACGAAAACTTTAAAAAATGTACAAAAAAATGGACTTTATCGACTTTAAACGTTTTCTGCACGCCACTGTGTAAATTAAAATATAGACTTATATACATCAATCTGTAGATAATCTTATTGGCTTTAATTTTAATATCAAGTCTTTTTTTGAAAAAATCAACCATATTCGAGATAATGGGCGAAAACTAAAAAAATGTACCTATGGGGGTGGTTTTGGGGTGGTTTGCACCCTCGCAGGGGTGGGGACTTTTTATATGTTAATCGGGGCGACCAAAGCTAGATATTAACCAAAAATTAGCTTCATGTGATTTTGTTCCACGAGCACCATAGAATCGAAAATAACGGCCCTGGAGTATAATGAAACTTTCAATAGATTTGTCTTTTCCGAGGTCTTTTTTGTCTTTTATACGATTTAGAAAGTACAAATTATATATAGTTATGGACACCAACTTTTCATTGTCATCATATTGTCATAATCTTGTCATAATCATATGTCATAATCTTATTTCAACAACGCTTTTTTTGCGTTTTTTATTTTAAAAATTGTATTAATTACTCTTTTATCGACCGCTTTTATATAGCAAAGGATGCAAGTGTGTTCAGTGAGAAGTTAATTTTAAGATTGTGAAATTGTATTTCTATTTTTTTCGTTGGATTTTCTAAATACTCGTAAAAATGACGAGTATTTAGAAATACTCGTAAAAATGACATTAATTTTCAAAGTAAAATAACCCTATATCTGGAGTTATTATAAAATACTGGACTTGCTTAAAACGGTAAAGAAAAAAATGTGCTGCTTTTATCGAGATCTAACAGCCCTGAAAATATTTGCACTTATTTAATACTCGCCCTGTATAATATAATAATATGACACAGAAAAAGAACTTAATATGAATTATTGTGATAGCGCGATAATGTATTTGTATAACAAGACCTGCCCTTCATTTGACTTTCAGCCTACAGTTTGTTTCTTGTAATCGCATAAATATTATTTATAAGTAATGAAATATTGAATAAAAAAAATATTTGCAAAAATAGTAACAAACGAATTTAAATGTTAAAAATTCAGTCGCAACTGACCTTAATACCTGTTAAACTTCTAAACAGAGCTTTATTTATACAACACAAATCGTTCTCTACAAACATCATGCGAGGGCATTTCGTGGATAACCCGAAATTAATTAAATTTGCGTGACGATATACCCGCGTGCGTCTATCCAAAAATAAATTCTCGTTAATCGCAAAAACGATGTTTTTTTAGTATGAGAGGTGTAATATGGCAACATAAAAAATCCTTTTTTTCTCAAGAGAATAAGATACATATCTTATAAGTCATCAAAATGTTATTATATTATCAGTAATCTACAATATAATAGTTTATCGGAGGCTGGTCTCTTTATCAGGTACAGCTAGTAATGTCTTAAAATCTATGTTTTCGAATTAGCAATCTGATCGAAATGTGCTAATCATTGCAAAACAATGAAAACCAACAACCCAGACGACTGCAGATCAAATGAATCCGATTTACAAACTGGCAAAGAAAAAACAATATTTTGGGCACATTGTAAATCGACGACGTGTTAGCCTAATACGTCGCTACTTTACGCATCACCCGAACTAACCCGAGCGGCTAATGTGTCGGTGAATTCCTAATATGAGGGTATGAGGGAATCCAGAGCCCCTATGTAATTACGGCAATGCCAGTACCCTGCATAAGCTTGTGCAAGTCAGCCTATGACACACTATGATACCTTCCCGGACACAAACGGTACATTGTGAAACAGGAAATTGTAGAGAAAAACAAGCCCTGTAACATAGTATACAACATTTTAATGAACAGTGCTTTCCATAAAATGAACAAAATGAAAATGATTTCTTTCGACAACTATGAAACTATGATCCCTTCTCCGACACAAACGGTACATTGTGAGACAGGAAATTGTTGAGAGAAACAAGCCCTATAACATAGGATACAACATTTTAATGAACAGTGCTTTCCATAAAATCAATAAAATGAAAAATATACGAAATAATATACATGTACTGATTTCTTTCGAAAATCGACAACTATAAAACTATGAACCCTTCCCGGACACAAACGGTACATTGTGAGACAGGAAATTGTAGAGAGAAACAAGCCCTATAACATAGGATACAACATTTTAATGAACAGTGCTTTCCATAAAATCAATAAAATGAAAAATATACGAAATAATATACATGTACCGGGATTTCTTTCGAAAATCGACAACTATGAACCCAATGATCCCTTCCCCGACACAAACTGGTACATTGTAAGACAGGAAATTGTAGAGAGGAACAAGCCTATAAAATAGGATACAACATTTTAATGAACAGGGCTTTCCATAAAAAACAATAAAATGAAAAAATATACGAAATAATATACATGTACTGATTTCTTTCGAAAATCGACAGCTATGAAACTATGAACCCTTCCCGGACACAAACGGTACATTGTGAGACAGGAAATTGTAGAGAGGAACAAGCCCTATAACATAGAATACAACATTTTAATGAACAGTGCTTTCCATAAAATCAATAAAATGAAAAATATACGAAATAATATACATGTACTGATTTCTTTCCAAAATCGATAACTATGAAACTATGAATCCTTCCCGGACACAAACGGTCCATTGTAAGACAGGAAATTGTAGAGAGAAACAAGCCCTATAACATAGGATACAACATTTTAATGAACAATGCCTTCCATAAAATGAATAAATATGATGAACCCTTCCCGGACACAAACGGTACATTGTAAGACAGGAAATTGTAGAGAGGAACAAGCCCTATAACATAGGATACAACATTTTAATGAACAGTGCTTTCCATAAAATCAATAAAATTAATAATGTACGAAATAAAATATACATGTACTGATTTCTTTCGAAAATCGACAGCTATGAAACTATGAACCCTTCCCGGACACAAACGGTACATTGTGAGACAGAAAATTGTAGAGAGAAACAAGCCCTATAGTCATAGGATCGTTGCAAGTTCCTCCACTTCTTAACTTGCTTTCCCACAGAGAAAATATCGCTTGCAATCCAGAACCTCGCGGTAGCATATTATATGCTTTGGTGTTTGAGGATCTTACACAAGGCTACAGTAAGGATTTCCTTGATACAGATCTAAAGGGACAGAAAATTTTAACTCATTTTTAAGAGTAAATTATTGGTTATGCAGGGTTGTAGGTAGGAGTTGAACGTGTGTAGTGTTTCTTCGATTGCATCTCGCAGGATTAACAGTATCAAGTCATCAACATATCTCTTAACAAAAGAAATATTAAGGTCAATCTTGTTGAGACGGCCATTAATTAGATAATCCAAAATAAAGCTACACAGTATTGGTAAGATACCTACATTCATTTAAAAAATATTTTAATAAGCTCAACGAAAAAATTCTCTTTGCATATTTTGTTTCAGCACCATCAAACCCTGAATAATAACTAAACATCGCTAAGCTATTAAGTAGCTGCTTGCGTTATATGTATACCTGTATATACATCCTACTCCTCAAGTTCGCTGGAAGGCATCTTCTGTCGTACACTCAAATGCATTCCCCTATTACGTTTTGCTATTTTAAGCGGCACTGTAAGATGTAACGGTAGTTTAATCGGTTTAAAGGTTAGAAGTAAAGAGGTTAGGTAAGAAATTGTTTTCTGGATGCGTTTTAGTTAAATTAGCATTCTATGTTTACCAGTTGTTCTCTACTTTCAAAGGAAACAAAATAATAAATACCACATAATTGCACCTTATTCTCTTAATATAAGGAATAATTTTTACTGTGGATGCAATGCGGAATTTTGGATAAATATAAAATTAATATAGAAATATATGTATAAGTCTATTTGATCAAAATGACAAAAATCTTATCAGTCTAACAAAATAATTAACAATTTAACAACTCAAAGAGCTATGGAACGATGTATGCTAGGGGTCTGTCTGCGAGACAAGACTCGCAATGAAAACATCAGGAGGCAAACAAGAGTTACCGATATAATTCAGGAAGTGGCTAAAATGAAATGGGAATGGGCTGGCCATGTTGCTAGACTGGATAAAGACAGATGGACGCATAGAATAACAGTGTGGAGGCCTAGACGAACTAAAAGAAGTGTGGGACGTCCACAGAAACGCTGGGTGGACGACATTAAAGAAGTGGCAGGTAAACGGTGATTAAATACAGCACAAAACAGGGAGACATAGAAAAGGATAGGAGAGACTTATATCCTTGTATATGAATTTTTAAAGTAGCTCAACCTAAGACGTTTATGGATGTAAAGCACCAGATGGCGGGGCGTATTTCACAGTCTTTTACTACAGAAAAATATTTTTTGTTACTCTGAATTTTGAAGCGACCAATAAAAACAGAGAAAATAAAAATCGATAATTTTCGGACTGTGCCAATTGGTTACTAATCGACCAGATACTTTTGTCTATTAGATATGCTATAAAAGCTGGTAATTATACAATCTGACCATTGTAAATACCCTCCGACAAATTCCGCAAGGCCGACGAGGCCGATGCTTTTCACTGATAAGAAAAAAAAAAGGTTTGTTTAGATAATTTTCGAGATATTTTTTCTTTCTGAATGCACAGTTTTAAAGTATTTTATATTCTTTGTCAGCTTGATATATTATACTGGTCGCACGTATCGAAGTTCTGTTTCTTCTAGTTTTAAAAAATCTTCTTATTTCATTATAGTTGTAGTGGTTGTAGTGTAAAATTAGATTAATTTTATTAAGTTTAATTATAATGTTTAGTGTAGAATACCAGAAATAGTTTAGTAGTGTTTTTATAGTTTATTATTTTGTAGTTAAGTAGTAGGTGAAGGGGTAATTTGGTTATGTTTTCTTTTTGTTTGATTAATTAGTAAGTTTGATAATTTTTTCAGTGTAAAATACAAGAAGTAGTGTAGTGTTTTTATAAGAGATTATATTCGTTTATTTTGTAGATGAGTAGTAGTAGGTGAAGGTATTTGGGTATTTTTTATTTTTGTTTTTCTTCTAATTGTAGTAATTCTATTAAGTATTGTGATAGATACATATCTTCCTTCAACTTCGTTGAAAAGTGCGTTATCATATCATTTTGGTTTTCTGGTAGTAGAATATACGAAAAAAAAAATCAGATCAAATTTATTTTAAATTAAATTAGTCGAGTCTTATTAATCAAATTAATCTAGTTAAATAATAATAATAGTTAGTTTCTAAATACTATACAAGGAGAGTTTCCTACGATGTTCTCTATGGGTATCTCGGAAACCACTGGAGATAGAGAGTCGGTTAAATGGGGAAAGAATTACAGTTTTGTGGGGTCATAAATATGCGCCTTTCGGATTTTTCTGAGAAGTTCAGGGCTTACTAGACATTTCGAAAAAAACAAATTTTGGCTATTTTAAAACTTGTCTCTAATTCCATTATAATCTACCATATAATCGAAGAAAAACGGCGTCTACGATGGCTATGAAATAAAGATCGTTGTCATTTTATATGTAAAATTATATGGGAAATATCATCGATCGATAAAAGTTGTAGATAATTATATACCCAATGAGTTTGTGTTTTCTGTTCTTTTATGCCTGTCATTTTTGACATATGACACAAACATTATGTTTTTTTTAAATGGAAACCCTAGTTGGCCATGACTTCATAAAAAGCCATTCTTTAAGCTTTTCAGCGATATAGGTTTAATATGTTTTTTTTTTCGAAAAATTACAAGTTATAGCCAATTTTTTTCTTTCTTGGCTAATTCACATACCAATAATACCATGCCAATTAGTTGGCATCAAAAATGTAAAAAGTTTTGTTTTCAAAAAAAATATCGTAAAATTCGTAAAGCACTCAATTTAGAATAAAATAATCTAAGAATGAAATGATTCTTTTATAAACCTGCGTTAAATCAAATTAAAATAGGTAGGTAACTTTTTTTTTTAAATATTTATTAATAGCAATTAACTTTATCATAAATTATAAATAATGTACCGACATATCGAAATAATAATTTCTTTGTTAATACGGTTTAGAATTCTTAAAATAACAGGCAAAAATAATCCACAATTTACAATAAAATAAAAGTTTCGTTTAAATTTCTTAATCAGCAATCAGCTGATCACAATTAAAGTTCGCGGAAACCCGGGCTATATTATTACATTACTCTGAGGAAAATAACGAAAATAATCGATATTTTTGAGTCCGCCCCGAAAGGTTCACGATTTGTCCTCCAGTTGGCAGCACATTTTGTCTAGTCGGTTGAACAACTTTAAGAATATATAAACAAGGCTTATCCAGGAGTGGATGAATCCGGGTTGAGGAAGAAGAAGAAGATTTGATCAGACAATAAAAAAACAGTGCATGGACATTTGAGGAGACTAACTGGGTATAAGGTGTCATGTCATCATCATCATCATTTTCAGCTTATTCAACCATTTCCAATTATTATGGTGTAGCCTCCCACACATATTTAGATACTCTCTTTGTAGTTGGGCCCATTGTAGTCTATTGTTGGCTATGTGAATGGATTATCCCTGCTAATTTCCTAATATCATGGTCCCATCTCAGGTTCAGTCTTCTTCTAGGTTTCTTAATTCCTCAAGGGTATCATTCTGTTTGTAGTCCATCTGTTATCCGTCCTTCGTGCCAGGTGTCCTGTCCATTGCCACTTCAGGGATTTGACTCTGTGGATGACATCTATTACCTGGGTCTTTTGTCGTATCCACTCTATTCTTTAACGGTCTCGCCAGATTATCCGCAGCATATTTCGTTCCATTGAACCGTTCTAAGTGTCCAGATTTCGCATGCATAGGTCATGACCGGTAGTAAATATTGGTTGAATATTTTCTTCTTTAGATCAAGTAGCATTCATGTCATATATTTCATATTTCTAGGTAAGCTGCTATTTTAAAATAGTCGAGGTTCAAGATACACACACCGGAAAAATCTAGGGATATCATTTTATTAAAGTTAAAAATAAATGTTTTGAATAAACAACCACATATTTGTAGGCCGAGTCTTTCTACTTCGATTGAAACGAAGTAGTCACACTAGTTATTTCTTAAATTTGGGATATTTGCAGAAGTGTTTGTGCATTTTTGTCAAATGTATAAAAGCACCTAGCATCAATTTTTCGAATTTAACCTGTACTGGCTATGTTTTATGATAACTGGCCAGAATTCGTTCAAATAACTCTGTTTAATTATTAGAAACGTAATATTATATGGAGCGTAGGCATCTTAACTGAGACGAAATTCTAAGGGCCGTGGGTATATCGAAGCTGGAATGCGCCGAATCGACGTAGCTAGAGCATTAAATGCAACGAAAAGTGTAATATCGCGATAAAGTGCACGCTACCGTGGAAGTGGTGATGTTGCTGAAAGGCACACAGGGCGACATCGCATTGCTACCCCTCAATAGAGATCGTTTTGTTCAATGCTCGAAGGGCCGACCGACTCTGCCACCCCAGCACCAGAGCTTGGTTTAATTCTCCAGGAAACATATAATGTAACCTTTAGTCCTGACACTGTTCGATTAAGTTAGATTAAGAGAGGTCAATTTAAAAAGCAGACGCCATTGGATATAGCTCAACCCTTAACGAGGAAGGGGAAATCAGGAGATTTTTTACGATATTTACAATGGGCTCCAAGATCATGTTCAGTGGTCGAATGGACAATGGGCCAATGTTCTCTTCACGGATGAGTCACGCTTGAATTCATCCGGATTCGAGAAGGCGTAGGGTATGAAGAGAACCAGGAAATCTTATTCAGTTGGATCATGTTCAGGAAGTGCACCCTTATCAAGGTGGAACAGTTATGGTCTGGGGAGGAGTCCAGTTAGACCGAAAGACCGATCTCGTTTTCAGAAAGGATTCACATCGTGATTGACGAGAATACATATCGTGATTTTAGTTCCTCGAGCCTGTCATTATTTACCCTTATACCAATTATTTTTAGGAGAACTTCACATTCTCATGCATGACAATGCACGGCCTTATACAGCCAGAGTGGTAATTGAGTTTATCAATGCTCATCAATTAAACATCTCACCCTGGCCGGCACAATCATCTGACCTCAACCCCATCGGGCACGTATGGGACGCGGTCCAAGGAAGAATTTTGAGAATGGGTATACCTCGTGAAACTCGTAGGGATCTGGTTCGGGCCGTGGATGCAGCGTGGCAGGCTGTACCTCAAGAAGAGTTCGACAACCTGATCAGGAGCATGGAGAGTCGATGTAGGGCTGTAATGGACAGTAGAGGAGGCTATATCCTTTATTAAGTAAAATGGTTTTTATCTTTTTTTCGATTTTTTTTTTTTTTTTTAAAAAAAATAGTATTGTATTCACGAGTTCAATAAAAATCGGGTTTGGGTTGGGAACGGACAATTTTATTATATCAGAAATGCAAATAATATAATTACTGACGATAGCTGGATAAAATTGTAATATCCCTAGACTTTTCCGGTGTGTGTATATTAAAATATTACAATTGTATTTCCTCTAGATAATCTTTTTTTTATAAAAGTTCATTTTCATAACGAAACTCCTAAATAATGAATTTTAAAAACAATTACGTCGCAAACGTCCAACGTGGACCGCGCTCATTCATCACATTCTCGGTAGTAAATCTAATATAAAAGTGCTCTATTCTCGCACCAACTGAATAAAACATTATATTCTTTACAGTTCGCTTTCTTAGTAAGCAAACCCGTACAAAACGGAAGAATTGAACAGAAAACAGTGGCGGCTATACTAGAAGAGACCAGGCACATTTATACAGGCACGAACGAAAAGTTATTATACTTCAAAGCAGTTAAAACACATGTATATGGCGCCCCCTACAATTACGAGTCATATTGACATCAAAATCAAATTTGTCATGTCAAAAAACTCCCAGACACCAATTTTCATCTAAATATTGACGTTACTTCAGAAATTATTCGGAAAAAATGTTTTTTTCTTCTAAATCCTGTATTTTTGAAACTAAGCATTTTGGATATACATTTATAGGAACTTTTTTACTTATTTTTGTCTGTAGAATGTGCTGCCGAAGTTTCCGGAATACAGTTTGGACCACCCTGTATTTTTAAATTATAACATACACTCTCTTTTTACAAGAGAGTGTATGTTTATAATAATATAAACATACACTATTATATAATATAATAAGTCTCTGTGTATTTATCTCCACCCACAGTTTCCAAAAAATGGTCACGATCCGCTACTGAAAAAGCAGAACGACAAAACAGTGCTGCAAACAGCCGCAGGATCGGCCAGTCCCCACGCAGATCCTGCAAAAACGAATAGAAAACAGAGGCGAGCGGATCAGGAATCAGGATTCGCTTATGTGGATCGCATACCAATCGGGCACAGTTCATTTTTCATTTATTCCGGATCGTGTTGATGGATGAAGAAGAAATTGGCCAATGTCTGGTGCGTTGTAGCTATTAGTGTTGAATAAAATCTGAACCCAAAGCTTTCGATTAAGAGTCCATTTCACTGAAAAAAACCGTTCGGCATTTAACCTTTTATGTAAAACTGGCTAGGTATTTTTACCAAGAGACCATTTTCACGTAGGAAACGTCGTAAATGTATATTTTTTAACTCAGCAGTTTTATACAGGTACGGACGAAAAGTTATTACTCTTCAAACCAGTTAAAAATATGTAGGTGGCGCCCTCTACTAGTAGGAGTCATATTGACATCAAAATAAAATTTCTCATGTCAAAAAACTCCCAGACACCAATTTTCATCCAAATATTGACATTACTTCAGAAATTATTTGGAAAAAATCGAAATAAAAATGAAACTTCTACACCCTGTATCTCCGAAACTAAGCATTTTAGGACATACATTTATACGAACTTTTTTACTTATTTTTATCAGCAGAATATGCTGCCGAAGTTTCCGGAATACTGTTCGGACCACCCTGTATAGTATGTATCTAAGACAATTTTTTTAAACTCAGTGCCTTTTGATGGAGTTGTTTTGTTTTTATACTATCCGATTGAAATGAAACTTTTTGGGCATTCACCTGTTAAGCTTGAACTCACTGTGACTGTGACTACCTGTGTTGGTAACTATTGGTAACTCAAAAGATCTACATCATTCAATATACCGATATTTGAAGATCTTTTGGAAGGATTTTAACAAATAATATACGTACAGCAGAAAAGTACATATCTTTGGCAATCTTCAACATAATTTGGCTTTTTATAAAATGTATAAGCACTTGTAAATATTTTGTTTTCGTATGATCTCTGCCTTGCTGAGCAGAAACCGACCATATTTGCTTGATAAAAATGTATCGAAATACAAAGAATATTCATGCATTTTTATATCAATTGGAATGTCTAGTATTTATTCTTACAGTACACATTTTTTGGCTTATTTCTAACCAAACGCTTTTGTCCCGCTAAATTTATCTTCCAACGCACTGTGCGCTCGTCCGTCAAATGTAAAAACAACTGTCACTGTCTAAAATCTTTAGCGCCAACTTCAACTCGGTCCCCAGAGACGTAAAAAAACTGACAGTGCAGGAAGGTAGGAATCGAACTATCCTTATCTCTATAGTACCCTTGGGTCCCGCCATCGTAGGATGTATGTTTTTCGCGAGGTTGTCTCCTTTTGGCCTGGACGGTTAAACCAAGACCTCCCCACACTCTCTAACCGTGAAACATAGCCACAGACAGTAGAGGGTTCCTGGTATAACGGACAGGATTTTAGAATTTTTTAGAATTTAGAATGAGTGGGAGGGGGGTTAATCACTTCGACCTTACAGATCCATTGTGTCCCCCTTTCTTGAATCATAACTCATCATACAGTCCCAGGGCTTTGACAAAAGCCAGTATCTGGGACGGTTTTATAGAGGGTAGTTCTCCATCTCCAATATCAGTCGTACCAAAATTCATGGCACGAATGGTTGTCGTCTCGGCGCACTCAGTGATGAGGTGTACTGGTGTTTCCCATCTTCCCCACAGAATCTGCATTCGCCGTTTCTTCTTAGTTTCAATCTACTGAGGTGTTCATTGAGGAGACAGTGTCCTGTTAAAAACCCCGTGACAATCCGAAAATTGTTCTTACTCAGACCCAGGAAGATCTGTGATTTTTCTTCATCATAAGCCCTCAGAAACTTCTTCGAGTGTCTTAGACCATTGCAAGATTTCCATTCCAGGTTGCGGATGGAATCTTCCAAGTTCTTGAGTTCCGCCTTGGGTTGGTTACCACTTGAAAAGCAGAACGGTTCTGGTCCAGTTAGTGGAGTGTTCGCTCCTTTCCTAGCTAGATTATTTGCTTTTTCATTGCCTTCTATCCCTTGGTGAGCAGGCACCCAGTGTAGGAGGACTTTGTTTTCTTTGCCTAATTTTATTCAGCTCTATGCATTCTTTGACCAATTTCGAATTGATTGATACTGAGTTGATCGCCTTTAACGCTGCTTGACTATCAGATAAGATGGCTATTTCTTGTTTCCGATAGTTTCTATCTAAGATAAGTTGTACGCATCTCTCGATAGCGTAGATTTCTGCCTGTAAGGATACTAGGGTAAAGTGCCCATTGGTTCAGAGTAATTAGCTCTCGGCCCAAACACACCTGATCCCTGTTCCCGTATTGGTTTTGGAAGCATCAGTATACCAAGTTATTGTATGATCTTTTAACTGCTGGGCAAGCGTTTCCGCTCTTCCAATCCCTCTTATTGCTCAATACTACATTGACATGTTTGTCAAAGTTGTACGTTCTTATATCGTAGATCCACTGGGAGTTGCAGGAGTGGTATTTCCTTTTTGAGGGTGTTCCAAGCTAAATAAGTTGTACGCATCTCGATAGCGTAGATTTCGCCTGTAGGATACTAGGTAAGTGCCCATTGGTTCGAGTAATTAGTTTTGGGCCCAACACTCCGATCCCTGTTCCCGTATTGGTTTTGGAAGCATCAGTATACCAAGTTATGGCATGGTCTTTAACTGCTGGGCAAGCGTTCTCTGCTCTTCCAATCCCTCTTATTGCTCAATACTACATTGACATGTTTTGTCAAAGTTGTACGTTCTGCATATCGTCCACTGGGAGTTGCAGGTGGAGTGGTATTTCCTTTTTGAGGGTGTTCCAAGCCCCTGGATCCTGACAATTCTCCCCAGTACTGATTCCGTTAGTGACCATTCTAATCATTGTCGCATTGGCATATCTACCAATGACAATGTGCAGTGGTGTTAGATCTAGAATGACCTCCATTGCTGCTGTTGGACAGGTTCTCATGGCTCCTGTGATGCAAACACATGCTAGTCTCTGGACTTTGCATAAGTTTAGCCTTGCCGTCCGTTGCTCTAGTTTTGTGTACCAGGCAACTGCTCCATAAGTAATCATGGGTCTTACTATCATGGTATACATCCAGCGCAAAATGTTAGGGGAGCAGCCCCATCTATTTCAGGCCAGTCTTCTGCATATCATGATATGCTTTATGGCTTTGCTGGTAGTGTTCTTAATATGCCTGTTCCACAGGAGTTTACTGTCCGGGGTTATTCCCAGGTATTTAACTTCCTGTGTTGACAGTATTTCCTTTCCATCTAGTTGGATTCTTTTCAAGTTTTTCAGACTTCGCCTTCTGGTGAACGGAACAGGATAGTCGCATCCTTATACAGGATAGCTACATATATCCTGGCCACCACACTACAGCCGAGGGTCAAGACAGTGAGATGCTCCTTAGATCCAGCAAAATTCCAGAGGGGATTCCCCCTAGCACCTCACTAGGAGCTTCGCCACCAACGACAAGGTCTCGCATCTCCTAGAGGAAGTGGGTTCCCTACTATAATTTTCTTCAAATTTATTAGATAAACGTATTTGGTATTGAAGCATATATAAGAAATTATTACAAATTTAGTCCAAAATATAACGATACTTTTGGTACAGATGCACTAGTTTCAATAGAGGAACATGCCTATATAAATATTTATCAATAAAGAAAAAAAAAATCTAATTATTTCTAAACTCGGTGGCTATCTTAAAATACAGTACGCAATATCACTATCTAATTTCAATTATGATAAAATAATAATTAAAGACCAAAATTTTTTATGTCGCAAAAATCTCATTAAATTTTAATTTCAATTAGGTACATTCTACATGTTTCTGTATCATTTTTTTCATAATTATCAGTATGGAAATTTTATTGTAGATAATTCAGCATATCCAAAATTATATCTCATTAACGCATATATAAATGTTGCGATATCTGTACGTAGAGGCAATTTTTTAATTTTGCGAATTAATATTTACATAATTTGTTTTAAAACGTCATCGATATTTATTGCTATCAGTTCTAAACACACAATATACAGAGGAAACTTACATAAAATATGTTTGACTCTTGCTTAATAACTAGATCCTCTAGGTAATACCTATTTTTGATTCTCTTTCTCAGCCTGGTTCCATCCAGTGTTGGATATAGGCCTCTTCTAGGTTTTTCCATGCTTCGCGATCTCTAGCCAATCTTATCCATTGTCTTCCCGCCACTGCCCTGACGTCATCGACCCATCTCTATTTTGGTCGGCCCACACCTCTTGTTGTTGTTCCCCTAGGTCTCCATAGGATTACTTTTTGGGGCCATCGGTCTGGATCCTCTCTTGCCACATGTCCTATCCATTGCCACTTCAGACTTGCCACTCTTTTAACGACATCTATTAATTTTGTTTTTTGACGTATGTGGGTATTCCGTATTTTTTCCCTAATGGTGACTCCCAACATGATTCTTTCCATGGCTCTTTGTGCTACTCGTAGTTGTTCTGCTGTTTTTCGAGTAATTGCCATAGTCTCTAAGCCATACGTAAGCACAGGTAAAATGTCGTAAGCCTTTTTCATTAGGTTCATGGGCACCTTTTTATCCTTGAAAATATCGCTCATATTTCCAAATGCTTTCCAAGGATCCAAACGGATCCTGCGTTTGATCTCCGTATTTTGGTTTTCCTTGCCCAGCTTGATTTTATGACCTAAATATATATAATGGTATACGTTTTCAATAATAACGTTGTCAACAGTAATGTTATGGATATTGTTGCTCATTATCGTGGTCTTCTTCAAGTTCATTTTAAGGCCAATTTTCTGGGATTGGTCATTTAGCTCATTTAGCATGGTGTTTAGTTCTTGAATGTCGGCGCTCAGCAAGACAATATCGTCTGCGAACCTCAGATGGCTAAGGTGTACCCCATCGATGTTTAGACCTCTATTTTCCCATTCTAATTATAAATAATATAATATAATTATAATATTTTTGATTAATAAACATTAAACGTCAATTTTTCGTTTTCTATTTATTGTCTTTTTGCTTGTTTCCACATAACATTAATAGAATATCATTAGCAAATACCCAATATTATAAAAAAACAATCAAACTGAAAAAAAAAAAGTTCAACATACATATATCCAAAATAAACAACGGATATTTTATTTGATCGTTTTTTTCTCCGTCTTGTTTAGCCAATAACGTTTACCCAGGTTCGATTTAATCCAATACAAGCAAGGGAAGGAAATAAGAAAAAACAAATAAAATCGCAATAGCATCGGAAAAAACAGACAACATTTCAATCGAGCGAGACAAAAGGCCAACTGAGATTTACATAAATCCACTTCTCCCATCGTTTACCCGA
Source organism: Sitophilus oryzae (assembly GCF_002938485.1). Classification (NCBI taxonomy): domain Eukaryota; kingdom Metazoa; phylum Arthropoda; class Insecta; order Coleoptera; family Curculionidae; genus Sitophilus; species Sitophilus oryzae. Next base: position 2,387,582 of record NW_022147540.1, read on the forward strand.
GGAGGAAAAAAAGAGAGGAACGAAAAAAATGTTGGGATAAAATATCTTTTAATCTCTGAAGATTCGGTCGTTATCAATCATGTTTAAGGGCTTTCAATTTAAGGAATTAGGTTAATATGCTGGGCCCTTATCGAGCGGAAGGACAACCAACTTTTTTTTTATGTTACGTAACGAGCTTGAAGAGTTTTATTTGTTCCAGGGTTTAAGTAGAAAGAAGATAAAAACAATTTGGTTATCTATGTATCTAATGCGGCATATAGGGTGATTCACGGCCAAATCTATACTAATATATAAAATCCTTAAGTGACTGACTCACTGATTAATCACGATTCTGCTCAAACCACTCAACGTAAGAAGCTCAATTTTGGCATACATGTTGATTCTAGGGTGTAGAGGTTCGATAAGAAGGGATTTTTCGAAATTCCAGTTCCAAAGGGGTGTGAAAAACGGCCAAGTTTCCGAAAAAACTCTTAAACACGTATATTTTATTTTGTTGTTTTACATATTTTATTCTGCTTAAACTGCTTGACGTTTAAAGCTGATTTTTGGCAAACGGACTGACTGTGGGGTGTAGAGGTTCGATAAGGAGGGGTTTCTCGAATCTCAAATTCCAAGAGGGTGAAAACGCTCCTCAAATATTACAATATTTGTTGTTTAAAAAACGGTTGGCCTTTCAGGAAAACGCTTGGACACGCATAATTTATTTTGTTTTTTTACATATTTTGAATTTTTTTAAAAAAATCATACAGGGTGTTCCAAAAAGTTGGATAATTGATTAACCACGATTCTGCTTATACTGCTTGACGTAAAAAGCTTATTTTTGGCAAACGGATTTTTTGAAAGTCAAATTCCATCGAGATGAAACTACACCTCAAATATTACCAAGTTATATAATAATATCGCCATATTGTTTTTTCTCATGCTGACATAAATCTGAGAAAATTTTATCCAGTTTGTATGTTAACGGAAATTCTTGCTTTGCTTGAACCATTTGCAACTACAATATTTTAACTCCTTTTTAAACGGTTTTATTTAGCTCGACCCGTACGGTATTTATTTATTTGTTTGCTTATTTGGGTCAAAATTAGAAATTTAAGTACCTTACTGTTGTCAAATTGATCTGTTGTTAGATTGATCTACTCAACATGATTATTTTTCGTCAATAATAACATGTATTGACTATTTCCATTCTAAATATCTTAAGAACGGTTGCTCGTAGCGATTTTTACAAAGAGATATTTTTTGCGTAAAAAGTCGCAGAGATGTATATTTTTGGCCTCGGTAGTTTTATACAGGTGCGGACTAAAAGTTATTACGCTTTAAAACAGTTAACACATGTAGGTGGCGCCCTCTACCAGTAGGAGTCATATTGAATGAAATATGAAATTTCTCATGTCTCAAATTATTTGGAAAAAATCGAAATAAAAATGAAATTTTACACCCTGTCTCCGAAACTAACCATTTTGGGACATGAACTTTTTTACTTATTTTTATCTGCAGAATATGCCGACAAAGTTTCCGGATTACTGTTCGTACCACCCTGTAAAATACAGCTTCTTATTATGTCTCTATACACTAATATCATTTATCACCATATTTAATGTCTTTTATATAATATCAAATTTATTATTACTAACTTATCTACCGATAATTTAGAAAAAAAATATTTTATTACAAATAAATTGTATCTATTTTTTTATCGTGTGATAAAATTTTGGCTTTATCTGTAGTTAATTACCATACTAAAACGGATAGATAAAATTGATGTTATGTCTTCTGCATTCTATGTTTTAAAATTTTCGTATTGTACTTAAACTTATCAAATTTTACATTAGTATTAATGTGATGTTATTGAGTTATCAAGTTTAATATATTATTTATACATTATCGAAATATTAATAACAATGAAATATCAGAATTTATGACATAGGCTTAATTCAAATCTATAATAATATATAAAAACCTTAAGTGACTGACTCACTTATTAATCACGATCCTGCTCAAACCACTCAACGTAAGAAGCTCAATTTTGTCATACAGGTTGATTCTAGGGTGTAGAGAGTCACGGGTGTAGAGGAATAAGGAGGGATTTTTCGAAATTCCAGTTCCAAGAGGGTGAAACCACCCCTCAAATATTAAAATATTTTTTTATTTAAGAAACGGTCAAGTTTCCGAAAAAACGCTTAAACACGTATATTTTATTTTGTTTTTTTACATATTTTAAGATTTTTTAAAAATGTATACAGGGTGTTTCGAAAAATCTGGTCATTGATTAATCACGATCCTGCTTAAAGCGCTTGACGTAAAAAGCTGATTTTTGGAAAACAGATTAACTTTAGGGTGTAGAGGTTCGATAAGAAGGGATTTTTCGAAACTCGAATTCTAAGGGGGTGAAACTATCCCTCAAATATTAAAATATTTTTTATTTAAAAACCGGTGAGTTTTTCGGAAAAATGCTTAAACGCGTATATTTCATTTTGTTGTTTTACATATTTTAAGATTTTTTAAAAATTTATACAGGGTGTTTCATAAAATATGACCATTGAGTAATCACGATTCTGCTTAAACTGCTTGACGTTTAAAGCTGATTTTTTGCACACAGATTGACTGTGGGGTGTAGAGGTTCGATAAGGAGGGGTTTCTCGAATCTCAAATTCCAAGAGGGTGAAAACGCCCCTCAAATACTACAATATTTGTTATTTAAAAACGGTTAGTCTTTCGGGATAACGCTTGGACACGCATAATTTATTTTGTTTTTTTACATATTTTGAAATTTTTTAAAAATTGATACAGGGTGTTCCAAAAAGTTGGGTAATTGTTTAACCACGATTCTGCTTAAACTGATTGACGTAAAAAGCTTATTTTTGGCAAACGGATTTTTCGAAAGTCAAATTCCAACGAGATGAAACTACCCCTCAAATATTACCAAGTTATATAATAATTTCGCCATATTGTTTTTTCTCATGCTGACATAAATGTGAGAAAACTTTATCCAGTTTGTATGTTAATGAAAATTCTTGCTTTGCTTTATCATCACCATTACCAATGATTAATTTGACGCGAACGACGTCGCGGGTACACGCTAGTTTTTCAAGAAACTTCCTACTAAATACCAAAATCGCCACCATATTGATTAATTGAATTATACTTATTATTTCTACATCTCTGAATTAACTACATGTAAAAAATGGAAAATGTCAAGATGGAGGACCACAAATCCAAGTTATAAAAATCGGACTTACCTAGAAGATATGCCAGCAGTATCCCTATGGTGATTTGGACTTGAAAAAATGTCCCCAGCGTGCCCCTAATGGATATATGAGCTATCTCAGCTACGTACATCGGAGCTGTTACGCTGATAGCGCCCCCTGCAAATCCAGCTACAAATCGGGCCAGGTAGACAATGAAGATAAGGTCACTGTAATAGAATATAGATATTTTTATATTATATTTTAGCCTGTAAGAATTTTGAATAATCTTTAATTATAACATATTTCTTTTCAAATGAAACTAGTAAAAAATAAAATAATCCTCAATTTTCCTTTAAACTTATTTTTATAATGACATAAAACTAAAATGCTATTGCGCGAAAATGTTCGAGGTGATATTATGGATGTTACATAATATAATATAAATTTGCTGAAAAAATCTTTCTGTTGATTAATGTAAATCAAGTTCTTGAAGTACAATTAAAATTGAATTTAAGAAAATTTAACAAAACTTTAAATCTCGTATCTGTCTTAGGCCATGATAGAAAAAGTTACATGAGAAAAAGCTGACGTCAATTAGATTAAAATATAAATTTATCAGTGTCTCTTTATTTGTATACAGAAAGTTTCATAACCAAGAAAAAATGTTTTGATCTTTTCACGGGTCATGAAGAATAAAATTAGTAAATGAAATAACTGTAATTTTAATCGTAGAAAATCACGAGATTTAAAATTATTTATGTATATTATTAAATTAAAATATCAATTTTTTATTATCATAAAAATAAACAATTGAAAAATTTATTTATTTAATGTAAAAATGACCAAAACTGATATTCAAAGATTAGTCATCTATTTTCATTGATTAAAACTACTCTATATCTAATCTGTTTTTCAGAAAAAAAACAGTATGTACAGGGTGGGTCAAATTCGACGCTTTTAAACGGAAACACCCTTTTCTATAGGAAATAGACAAAAACGTGTCTGGAGCTCAATTTTTGTCAAAAACATGATGGTGAAAACCGCATATCGATATCTGTTACCGTTTCGGAGTTACGGGGTGTTTTTCAAAAATATACATTTTTAATAAATCGCTGTAACTTTTTTGCTATGGAAAATTTTGTATTTTTATGAAAACGTTTCCAAAGCACCTTTTTACGTAAAATATAATGGTTTAAGTATAATTTTTTTAAAATTAATAATTTAAGAATTATCAATAGAAAATTTGATTTCTTATATGAGACACCCTGTATATTTTTAATTTATTGAAAAGAATTTAAAATTACCTTTCCAAAAATATAACACACTTGATATTTTGCTCGATTCCTCTTCGAGACCGGGTGTAATGCAAAAAAATTCTAGCTGTGAGAGTCAATTAAAACGAAAATAATATTTGTTATGAGAGATGCAGAATTTTATAACAATTTAAAATATATTTAACCAACATCAACACATTTAAACTATATCTAATAACAATAAAAATAAATAGCAAACCAAGACATGAGATTTTGCTACAGGTGTTCGACATATCGACCGTTTTCTGTTATGGACAGACGGGGCCGTTTTTGAACATTTCTCGCGGAATTCATTAACTCAGTGGGGGTGAAAGATACCCTCTCATAACTGCTAAGTATTTCTAATTATTGTCTAGATTATACAGAAGAATAAGGAACCTTTATTCTTCCGCAAATATATCCATATGATTAGATCCATGGGCACTAAGCCAGGCGGCCTCGACGGCCAACGGCTGCGATCTTGGTTAGCTATTCAATTATTCTTGAAATAGGCTGCAAAAATTTGCTGACAATTTCAGTGTTCTGAGGTGGTGCGTCGTCTTGCTGGAAAAATATGTTTTCGAGTTCGATTAAGGGCATATCAGCAATAAGGGGTCCAAAGCCTACTATAGTTAAAAGTGGCGAACTTTTAAATATTCTGTTTTTCGAAGGGGATTATATACAAAATATCAAGTGTGCTATATTTTTGGAAAGGTAATTTTAAATTCTTTTCAGTTAGTTAAAAATATAAAGGGTGTCCCAAATAAAAAATAAATTTTTCTGTTGATAACTCTTAAATTATTAATTTTAAAAAAATTATACTTAAATCATTAAATTCTACGTAAAAAGGTGCTTTGGAAATGTCCATAGCAAAAAAGTTACAGCGATTTGTTAAAAATGCACATTTTTTAAAAACACCTCGTAACTCCGAAACGGTAACAGATATTGATGTGCGGTTTTCACCATCATGTTTTTGATGAAAATTGAGCTTCAGACACTGATACTAGTTTTCGTCTATCTTCTATAGAAAAGGGTGTTTCCATTTAAAAGCGTCAAATTTGACCCACCCTGTACACTATGTACGTATATTTGAAGTGAAACTTCTTGCTAACAGCCATTAAATTTATATAAGCTAATAACTATTTGATATGATAATAACAATGGTGACAGGTATTGCTAATTTCGATTCCAAATATCTCGAGAACCATTACTCGTAGCGATTTTTACCAAGAGATCTTTTTAACGTAAAAAACGTCGTGAATGTATATTTTTACTGAGTAGTTTAATACAGGTACGGACGAAAAGTTATTACTCTTCAAACCAGTTAAAAAATACGTGTAGGTGGCGCCCTCTACAAGTAGGAGCCATATTGACATCAAAATAAAATTTCTCATGCCCAAAAACTCCCAGACACCAATTTCCATCCAAATATTAACGTTACTTCAGAAATTATTTTGAAAAAATCGAAATAAAAATGAAATTTCTATACACCCTGTATCTCCGAAACTAAGCATTTTAAGACATACATTTATACGAACTTTTTTGCTTATTTTTATCTGCAGAATACGCCACCGAAGTTTCCGGAATACAGTTCGGACCACCCTGTATATTATATTGATGTAAGCTAGTATATTTAGAAAATCTCTACTAAAGAATTTTTCTAGTAATTCAGTACTTACTAAAAATATGCAATGAAAATCCAACTAAAGAACAACGGTATTATGATCATTTGCAGGAATCTCTTTCTGCCAAAAACTTGAGCTAGTGGTCCAGCCGGTATAGCTCCAACGAACGCTCCTAATGTGACCAAAGATCCTATCCATGCTCCTTGTGACTTACTGATACCCACTTCGCTTTCCATAACTGGCAACGCTGGTGAGGTCCATGTGAACACCATGCCCAAGCATACAGCAGAAAAAGTGCCTGGAGAAGTAAATGTATAAACATCACTTATTAAAAATAAACAAAAAAAAACTACTTCTAATTGCTATTGTTTTAGTTCATACCAAATAAAAAAAATACTAAAAAATATTTTAGGAAACAAAAATAAATTAATTATAATTATATAAACAGTTATTATTTTCCATTTAGAGAAAAGGGGTCTAATAAAAACACGAATATATATACACTCACCGGTAAAAAAAACCGGCCACCAAAAACTAGTCCCACTTTCAAAGTTGGATTTCTCGCGAACCACTCATTAGATTTTGATGTTTTTTTATTATAATTGTAGTTCCTTCTTAACGGATGCTACGTCAGACATTTTTATTCCGAATTTATTTTGAGCATATACAGGGCACAACAAGACGAAGTTTTTTGCCCGAACTTTGTAACACCCTGTAGGGTGCAGCAGCTGTAGTAGCTATTGCTAAATCAAATCACATTGTAGCCTCATCTTTTGTGAGCATTTTGTTTTTTTTTTAATCACATTATCTGTTTGTATTGAAGATACGCTGATTTAAAACCAACATCTCAGAAAAATGCTTCACAGGAAAAACCGATTCATTTGCGAGCGATTCATCCGTGAAAAGGACTTTAGTCCATTGCCCAATATCCCAATTCACATGTAAACGCGCAAACTGAAGACGTGCTCGACGATGTCTTGGAAGTAGCTGGGGTCCTGTGGCAGGCCTCCTTGCAGGCAAGCTGTTTACTTTTAGTCTTCGTCGGATTTTTCTCTCACTGACCTGAGTTCTACGCACCGCTTGTAGCAGATGTTGATTCTGAAACGCTGCAATTCTACGATTTCGTAAAGTATTCAGGACAATAAAGCGGTCGTCAATTGCATTTGTCTTTCGTTTTCTTCGAGAACCCACTTGCCTGGTGAAATTTCCCGTTTCCATATACCGATTCCAGTCATCCTTGACTGTTGTTCGTGGTATACCCAGAATATCGGACACATAACGTTGACTTCGGTCATCCTCAATTACAGCCACAATACGAGCAACATCCATCACAGATAATGGCATTTTTTAATTTGACAATGATGTCGCCTTGATTATGTATACATAAAACTTTCTGCCGGCGAAGCATTTTTCCGACACGTTCGTTTTAAAGCAGCGTAGCTCCAATACAAACAGAGATAATGTCGTGATTAAAAAAACAAAATGCTCACGAAGGATGAGGCTACAATGCGATTTAGAGGAATTTTAGAGCAATAGATACTACAGCTGCTGCACCCTAGAGGGTGTTACAAAGTTCGGACAAAAAACGTCGTGTTATTGTTGTACCCTGTATATGCTCAAAATAAATTCGGAATAAAAATTTGTGACGTAGCATCCGTTAAGAAGGAATTAATTAACAATTTAAAAAAAAATCATCAAAATCTAATGAGAGGTTCGCGAGAAATCCAACTTTGAAATCGGGACTAGTTTTTAGTGGCCGGTTTTTTTGCTGGTGAGTTTAGTTGATTTTTTTCCTCAAATCCTAAAAATGAAAACGCATTTCTATGGTAATATAACTTGGTTTTCATTCTTTGGTAGATTGTTATTCATAGAATTTTAATTTAACGTAATATTTTTTGTTGTTTCAAAATGTTAAAGAAGCACAAACTTTATTTATTTCAATGCTAAGGAAAGGATGATGATAGTTATCGGAAAATGAGAAACTTTAACAACAACAGCAAAGAATATGACGTTAATCAAAATTAATAATAACCACTATCAAAGAATAAAATCGAATTGATATGTTGACTTTTAATAAACATGAATTAAAGTATAATAATTTATGGTTAAATTTAATTTGTGAAATAAAAAATATCAGTAATTAGATATTTTTATTTTTTTTCTAAAAAAACAACTGGGTTAATTATAATATTATAGTGATAATTGATAAATTAATAGTGTACTGTCCCATATTGCACTATTAATAGACATGTAAACATTGTTGCATGTGCTATTGGCGTCATAGTCTGATGACCAAAATACAAATATTTTGTATTATCTAATAATTATCTTAGGCTAGAACTAAATTATATGAAAAAAAAACAGTTTTTGCAATTTTTAACAATTTTTATCCAATATATATTTAGGTATACTGTTCAATATAATAATTCTTTTTAGCAAACAATATACAGGGTGTTTCAAAACAAATGCGAAAAACTTCAGGGGGTGATTCCTTCTTCAAAATAAAGGGTAGTTTGCTTCATAAGCGTTGGGTCAAAAGTCAACCATTAGGGAGATATCGCGGTACAAAGATGGCGGAAAAATAATGTTCTTATTTTTTATCTTGAAAACGAAAAGAGATAGACTAATGAAATTTTATGGAAGCATTACTGTTATGAAAACACACTTTCTGGTAATTTTTTCACCTTTTTAAAATGAGTGGAAGGGGTTGAAATAAACTACCCTATTATTCTTGTTAACGAAATTTAAAGAAAAATCTTATCAAACACATGCAAAAAAAATAATTTGGGTAGTTTAGTTTGTTTAGAAACTTTTTTATCTCTTGTATTTTTTTGATAAAACTCACCGATTTGAAATTAAAAAATAAAATGTAAAGCATTACATGTCAGGACAAAAAAAAATTTTCTGATAAAGAATCTAGTGGGCTGCTGTAATTTTTTTAGAAAAAAATCTAGTCGGCCGCTGTTACTTTTTAGGATGTTTCTAATATTATTTTATTTGACATTACTCTACTGCAATAGGTTATTATCTAGATGATTATTATTATCGTTATTATCACTAGATTCTTAATCTAAAATTTTTTTTTGTCCTGACATGTAATGCTTTACATTTTATCTTTTAATTTCAAATCGGTGAGTTTTATCAAAAAAACACAAGAGATAAAAAAGTTTCTAAACAAACTAAGCTATCCAAATTAATTTTTTTTTGCATGTGTTTGATAAGATTTTTCTTTAAATTTCGTTAACAAGAATGATAGGGGTAGTTTATTTCAACCCCTTCCACTCATTTTAGAAAAGTGAAAAAATAACCAGAAAGTGTGTTTTCATAACAGTAATGCTTCCGTAAAATTTCATTAGTCTATCTCTTTTCGTTTTCAAGATAAAAATTAAAAACATTATTTTTCCGCCATCTTTGTACCGCGATATCTCCCTAATGGTTGACTTTTGACCCAACGTTTATAAAACAAACTACCCTTTATTTTGAACAAGGAATCACCCCCTGAAGTTTTTCGCATTTGTTTTGAAACACCCTGTATAACATAAAAAATAATATTATACTTCTTCCGATATAATGATCTCGTTTTTCATTCATTCACCATTATTATTTTTTGTTACTTTTGATTATATCAACAACAAAGCCATTAAAATATATCGCTGAAAACAAAAGAACGAATAAAAGAACAAAAAAATAAAAGTGTCCATTAAAAATTTAACAAGCAGGTTTATATTTAACGTACGAAATAAATAATAATTTTTTTTTATATAATTTACAGTTGGTATACAGGGTGCTACAAATTCGAGGTACGAGCATTGGTAACTCGGTAACCGTGATAGATACGAACATGGTTAAATTGGGGCAAAGTTGCCCGCTTTGAGATGTTCACCAAGATGCCATCAAATAAGTTTTAAAAATTTCATGGATCGCTGAGTTTTTTGGAAAAAACGGATATTTTTAAAATAAATTTTATTTTTTCCTGTCGTTACTTTTTAGAAAATCAAAAAACTAATTGCACATTCTATAGCCACTTTATTAGGGCTATCTGATAGTATTTTTAGATTTTCAAATCAGCTGATAATTTGTGAGATACAGAGGCCAACTATTTTTTTTTAAATACGGACCTGAATTTTTTATTTCAGATATTGAAAGAATTCGCTCTCCTGAGTACAGTGATATGCCACACATATTTTTTTTGTTTTTAAAATTTGGACACAATTTATTTAAACTAATTTCAAGTCCGGCTCTGTTTTTTTTAATATTTAATATATTCATCGTTACAATATTGATAAACTTTCAAACTTAACAGTGACGTGGGTGGAATACGGAAAATCAAATGCAATAAAATAATAAAAAATAATATCAATATAATGTAATATAAACAATCAAATCATTTCCCCGTAAGATGGATTGGAAATGGTACAGCAGTATAATGGTCAGCGAGGTTCCTGAACCGTCTGATGACGTCAAGTAATTCAACAGGTCCAAATTTTACAAAAAAAGTGAAATCCACACATCTTGGCAGTTACAATAAAGTGTACAAAATGCATTCGAAAGTATAAGAAGAAGATCTATTCAAAAGCTATAAATAAAATTGAAAGAAAAATAAATTTGTGCAATGGGAGGGTGGTAACCCTTTCGAACACGTAGACTATGTAGAGCATTACAAACTAGTTTGTAGAAGTTAATGTATTCATAATAACTATGAATAATATTATGCAAGTTATTAGATCGTACACTGAGAATTTCAAATTCACAATAAGAAATGTTAAAAATAATATCTTTAAATCGCTTATCTGGATATTATTTATTCGAATCTTCCAATTGGCTCAATTTTCCTTATTCAGTGTTAATTAGCGCTGATCAATATTGTTGCGATGAATATAATCAGAATAAATAATTTAAAAAACAGAGTCGGACTTGACAATTTTTTTTAAATAATAATTAAATAGTAATAAACAAAAAAAGTATAAAATGTGGAATATCATTGTACTCAGGAGACTGAGTTCTTTCAAAATCTGAAATAAAAGATGCAGGTCCGTATTTAAAAAAATTAAGTTGGCCTCTGTATCTCACAAATTATCGTCCTATTGCTGCCAAAAGTCACTAACTAACATTTTTCCGAACAACCAAATTCAATCACTAACTATGTTTTGAAGCGGAGAATCGATTGCAAAAGTCATTAACTACGATTTCTGGCTATTTATGTTTTATTTTAATACCGAATAGTTACTAACTATAACAGACATCTGTATGCAATGCAATTCATTTTTAGACGCATTTTTCTCGGAACTTATAAAGAGTAAGTTAGTGACTTTTGGCAGCAATGGGACGTTATCAGCTAATTTGAAAATCTAAAAATACTATCAGATAGCCCTAATAAAGTGGCTGTGAGAATGCGAATTAGTTTTTTTGATTTTCTAAAAAGTAACGACAGGAAAAAATCAAATTAGTTTTCAAAAAAATCAGTTTTTTTTCAAAGAATTCAGCAATCCTTGACATTTTTAAAACCTTTTTGATGGCATCTTGGTGTCCTAATTGCCCCAATTTAACGATGTTCGTATCTATTACAGTTTCCGAGATACCAATGCTCGTACATCGAATTTGTAGCACCCTGTATAGTTATTCTGTCAGGTATAATATGATATCGTAGCAACAGTAAGGTCTAATTTAAATGATTTAATAGGTAATGGGAAATAATATCTAAAAAAAATATTCTTTTTTCGGTAACACAATTTTTAATTATCACAAAATTTCTCGATAAATGTTGAGTATTCGGTAATTAGCATATATAAACATTTTTTTCTCTTTTTTTTTTGATTTTGCATTCGTAGCTCAGTTAATTATAAAAATACAGGGATTTTTTTTCATTTTTGACAGGTGCATTTAATATTCGTGGGTATCTGTTTTTCACCAAAAAAAAATAGTTCCCGAGTATATCATATTGTACACTTGAGTATAAATAATATTTATACTTTTGTAGTACTTTGTTTGCAACAATAAATAATAATAAAATTTTAATGAAAAGATAAAAAAATTGTGTGTGCACTATGAAAATTGAAGGATTTGGAGGATATAAGAAAGTGTAGTTTGAAATGTTGAAAAAGTAATAAATTAAAAATTTGATTCACTTTCACAAAATTTGTACTAAAATATCAATATTTTTGATAAACACGTGGACTGCTCACAAATACACGTCGCGTCACTATAAGTGTGACCAACGGATCTGTAGCTACGGGGTATCGGCAGGGGAACGCAGTTGTAAACAAGACACGCCCAATTTCATTCATAAAATAGGCATGGGCGTACGGTGTTTTATGAAAATAATGTGTATCATAAATATAAATTCTGATTAATAATTTTTTTTCAAAAAACTTTATCCTGTTTGAATCGTTACTGTTGAGTTAGCAGATAAACACACTAAAAGCTTTTATTAAAGCTCCCATAAATATTTTGAATAATTTTATTATTATGTGTTGTTAATATAATAGAAGAAATAATTACAGCTGGGGGTTGGAACCTTTGGTGTTACACAGAAAAATAAAACACTAAATCAGCACAATACACCAAAAAACTTTTACTTTTACACTGGGCGCACGTTTCGCTAACCATGTTAACATCATCAGCAGATGATCAAGACTGAGTATTGAGATATATTTATTTATATATCTGTACTAACTATATTTTTTTCTACAATACATAATTTTAGATATAACTATTTCCAGCAAAAAAAAATCTTGAAAATAGTTAACTTTGGAAGCGCAAACAAAACATAATTTTACTCACCAGTAGATCCAATATTGCCTATTACACCAGATATGGTATCGCTCCGCCAGCACTTTTTAAAGGTTAGGTCATTGTCTACCCATGTTTCATCCAAATAGATAATACTTATATAGTATATATTTATATCTCTCTCTGCAATATAATGGGCCGCTCCATTAATATTTATCTGTTATTTTGACATTTACGCCAAAAAAATCCATTTGATTTTAATAACCCCCTAAGCGTTTCCCTGTCAAAGGAAAATTCGATTCTTCCTGCAATTTTTTCAAAACCTTTCTAATTGTGAAGACAACTTTGAATTCGAGATGAAATCTATTTATCAAATTCCTGACCGCTTGGAAATCAAAGTCGTCGAGCTCACGTAGCCGTTTCTTTCCAGGACTGGATATCATTTTATCGGGGTAAGTTTCCAGTCTTTTTTTATCTTCTGTGTGAATTTTTTTATAGCCGATACGCTAACTCCGGTATAAAGAGATATCCGCTCAAGTTTACGTTTAAGCGGCAACTTAAGCGAACTCTCTGTAGCTTCGTCGCAAACCCTGTTATGAACACAAGGAAATAAACCAAATGAGGTTTCATCCACGTTTTTTATTTACATTACATTTACATTTATTTCACTTTAGCTAAAATATTTAGGTAAAATGTGGGTGCTTTTCATTTTAGCCAATATTTAATTTTAGTATTCTAATAATTACATTATTATTATTCTACTTGCCTATATAAATTAGCTATTATTTCTCTTGTCCTGACTATGTAGCGTCTTACCCTTAACAAATTTATTAATTTTAAAACACAAATATACGATCAAAATTAATATTAATAATTAAAAACTACGAACGAAAAACATTATAACAAGATAACAAAACAATATAACACATTTTAACTATTAAATATACGAAAAATATAGGAATAAAGTTTAGGATAACCGGTATAAAATAATGAAAGAAAGTAATAATGATCAAAAGAATGACACCGCCACTGGATATTTCAATAGTATTCAACATTTCTACTCTTTTCAGAAGTAACCGTGAAGTTGGGGATAAGGCTAGCGAATAGGAAAGGCGTAAAAGCCATGGCAACCGCGTGGTAACAAATCCTGTGACGTACTCTCGCCAATCATGTTCGATGAATAGGCGGCCATGCGCGGCGATGCCGGTTTGCCAATGATATCGGTTTGCCAATGATATCTTCACCTTTCGTAATAAGCAGATTATACAGAATGACAGAAATAAGTTATTAAATAAAACATATCCAACAATATGAACTACGTTAAAATTCCTTAGTAATATACGTCAGAATATATGCTAAACACATTATATATAATAAAAATATATTAAATTTATAGTTCATGTCTGGCAATTTTGCAATTTTATAGATAAACGTGGCAATATCGATTTTTTTTCTCGCATTCCTTCCGTAGCTTCAGATCCGCTGGTCAAACAGTACGTATTTCAAAGCCGTAGGCTGTCCTTACCACTTTTCGTCTCGCTAGCTTGTGCGTCAAGGCCTTGAATTTTTTTACCAGCGCGCGCAAAGAAGTTTCACTTCATATATAATATGAACATGTAAAAAAGTAAAGAAAAGATTTCAGTTAACGTCTCCTTTTTGCTGCCAGGGCTAATCTGGATAGGGCCTACTTTGTTTACGCGGAATCCGAACCGCGATCCTCGGCCATATCATGGTCAATGGCCTACCGACTTGGCAAGTGCCTAAATCGACTCTTACTCACGTGATATCCGATCTCATCCGGCCTCGAACCGGTGCGCGGCGTGAATGAGCAGTGCGTGTCAATAGATTTTACACTTTTGCCTTTTTTGGACAACAGCAAGATACAGAGTTTCGAACCGGTCACCCGTCCATCCACCAGTATCGCCTTACGTCGCTTAACTTCGGTGTTCTAATCGGAACCGGTGTTTCGACGTAGCTAGGCCGTTGCCTAATATGAACATGTATTAAATCTTTATAAAACAAGTTTTTAATAAAGTAAAATTAGCTGTTACACGGGTTTATATGTGTTGTTTTAATTAAATTTAGTAGATATATCCACTAGAAATGTAAACACCGCACTACCACACTGTTTAATTATTCAAATAATAGTTAAGTACTCTGCAGGCATTAAATAATAAAGATATAGTAGGAAGTGTTATTAAAATTTGATAAAATATACAGGTTGATGTTCCATTGGCGTAAATTAATTTCAGTTACAGCTTTACTACTTCACATGAAAAAAAGAGTAGCATTTTTGTTATATTAAATAGAGCATATTAAAACATTTTTGAAAACTACTATCATTTAAACATAGAATGCCACTTTATCTAAAGAAGAAAACATTCGACCAATGTGTACTACCAGTCATGACCTATGCATGCGAAACCTGGACATTTAAAACGAACATTATAAGAAAACTGCAGGTCGCACAACGCTCAATGGAACGAAATACGCTGGAAGAACTAAGACAGACCGTAAAAGAATAGAGTGGATACGACAAAAGACCCAGGTAATAGATGCCATCCACAGAATCAAATCCTTTAAGTGACAATGGGTAGGACAACTGGTAAGAGGGACGGACAACAGATGGGCCACAAAAATTACAGCATGGTACCCACGAGGAGCATGATAAACAGCTTTAAAATGTGGTGCTACAGACGTATGCTGAGAATACCTAGGACAGCTAGAAGATCTAATCTGTCAATTATTAATGAGCTCAACATAAGCACCCGACTGTCGGCTATCTATCTGAAACGCATCCTCGAGTACTTTGGACATATTACTCGAAGACCTACCGACAACATGGAAAAAATTATTATAACTGGTGATGCCCAAGGAAAAAGATGTAGAGGTCGGTCCCCAACAAGATGGATCGATCAAGTAAGACAAACAACAGGTCTACCCCTACACTCAGATATCCATCGAGCTGAAGACA
Organism: Sitophilus oryzae; assembly: GCF_002938485.1. Taxonomy (NCBI): domain Eukaryota; kingdom Metazoa; phylum Arthropoda; class Insecta; order Coleoptera; family Curculionidae; genus Sitophilus; species Sitophilus oryzae. The sequence goes on from NW_022147540.1 coordinate 2,403,393, forward strand.
GACGAGCCTGGAAAGATCTTATAAAACAAAAAGTATTCTCATAGAAGGCACGAACCCCAGCTATGAGGAACGATTGGAGAGAGAGAGACCCACGAGAAATTAAGAGACCTAGAAGAAGACCAAACATGACATGGGACAATGATATTATGAAATTACTTGGGCCCGCATAGCCAACGATAGACAACAATGGGCCCAACTACAAAAATTTCTAAAGAAGTGTAAAATCGCTATTTTTTAGGCTTACTCAACCGGGTCTCACAATGGAAATTCACCTCAAATATCCATTTAGTTGGTCATTGGCAAGCACTTACATGAAAATAACAAGACAAACATTTACTGATCTGGATAAAATTGGTAGTTAAATAGTAAGACTCACCCGGGGGTACTCCGCCCCCTAGCCACTGACATCACTCACTGATATTCTTTTCAATATATCCCATTCCATATCTTCCATCTAATTCAAATATTATTCGGATCTATTGGTTAATAATCCTCAACAACTAGCTAGTGTCACCTGAAATAGTAGAGGGGCTTCCCCCGGACGCAATTCTGCCGCTAAACACATTCGCATCCCAATCGAATAAGCTAATTGGGGTAGCTCACTACCCCAACGCCGCATCGTCAATCGAGAAGACACTATGGAGACCTCAAACTCTCAAGACCAACTCGAAGGCAGGACACAAGAGGTTTTCTTCTTGTGGTCCCCGTTTGCTTACAGTCAAACGACTTGCAACTATGTTAGTCAAAAGACTCGCAACCCCCATTTGTCAGCTCTGTGACAAAACACAACACTACACAGCCGGCCGGCCTATGAACTACTGACTGATCTGCCGCGCGCCGGCAAGCTAAGCCTCCTCTTCACAATTTTACCTGATCACAAATATTTAAATCGCTTGCCAATGAATCATACTATTCTAATCGACTTTCAAATAGAGTGTTTTAGCATTACTAGATAAATAAATAGAGAGTTTCCGAAGGAATGCATATTGTTTATTAGAATAGTGAATAAATAAGAGCATTATTATGACGAACTTATTTTCCAAGTTTTACAGAAGTATCTAGAGTATCTAAATATGTGAGGAGACTACACCATAATTGGAAATGGTTGAATAAGCTGAGAATGATGATGATGATGATGATGACAAAACTATCATTTGTTTTATTTTTTTTGTGTTCCACTCTCATAAATTTCAAGAAAAAAAAACTTCTTGTATAAGAAGTATTGCTAAAATCATGATTTTAGTATATTGAAATTTGAAATACAATATTTTTTTTTTCAAAACACGACAAATGATATGTTTACGTTTGTTGTAAATACTTTGTATATTGATGCCCAAAATTATTATTTATGCGGACATTTAAGTCTATTTTTAAAACTCACACATCGCAATCAAAAAACAAACATTCATTTTGCGCACTTATTAGATAGTTTTAATATACAATATGTCCCCGGATTGTCTTTACAAGAGCAAAATTTTTTTTGTTATTCACATTTTAAAACAAATGCGTTCTTTATTAAAAAAAGTTTGCTTGTTCTAAAATGGTTAATGCCGTTAATAATTTTCCAAATATTTATACCGTTTTAGAGAAAATTTAAAAAAATATGAAAATATAGTTTATGGTAATATAATTTCAATTTCATTCTTTGATAGATTGTTATAATGAATTTTGATTAACGTCATATTTTTTGATGCTGTTAAAGTATCACATTTTCCGATAACTATTATCACCCTTACCATAGCATTGAACTAAATAAATTCTGTGCTTCTTTAACATTTATCTATCAAAGAATGAGTTCATGAGAGAATGAAACGCATTTTGATTTTTAGGGCTTAGAAAAAATTCAACTACATTTTGATGTTTTTTTTTTACTTTCTCTAAAACGGTATGGAAATTTGGAAAAGTATAAACGGGAATTACCATTTTAGAACAAGTAAAATTTTTTATCAAGAATGCATTTTTCTCAAAATGTCAATAATAAAAAAGTTTTTCCTCTTGTAAAGACAATCCGGGAATATACTGTATTTTAATTTATCTTTTTTTCCATAGCAACTGTTAAAATTGCCTTATATTTATCAAAAATAGTAGATAAAATAGTACTTTAACCAAAAGGGTAGATTAAATGATACTTTAACAGCGAGAATAGGTTAAAAACTAAATTTTTTCTGGCACGTTTTTTAATTGCTTCCATTTTTGAAAATGTTTGTATTCCTTTTCATAAGTTATTCGGGATTTAAATGGAAGTAGTTTGGATATGGCGTTTGTCGCCTCAGCCTGAATATCTGTTGGTAATTTCCTTATTTCGTTTTGAGCCATTTCTGGCTCCAATTCAATCAGCAATCGACACGAAAGAGAATTAAAAAATATTGACTCAAAACTGACAACTAAAGAGACAGCTTTATTTATTTGTCAAATTTCACAGAAACCAACACCAACCCAGCACAATTAATCTTTTCGGTCGACGACAAAATAACTATTATTAATTTTGACAGAATAACTTAACGTTTATAAAAATCTAAATTTCAAATTTTTTAAAGAATTTTAGAATATTTCTACTTACTGACAAACGCTCCAACAAACTGAGGCAAGCTTCTGGGGTTGACATTCTCACCGCCCGAAGAAACAAGAACACTACGGGAATTTTCAGTTAGCAAAACGGGACGCGTCATTTTTAACTCCTTTTCTTCAAAGACACTTTATCACAGATTCTTCTTTCTTTTTAACCAAGTATTTGCCTATTTCTTAGCCGTTTTTTTGCTCAATATTTGAACTGGTTAACCAACTACATATGGTATGTCGACATTGAACCGTATTGTTACTGACATTAGCCCGTGAGCGACAAGGAAATGCGCTATATTTCTTTGCATTTAACAGTTTTATATCGAAAAATAGGTTAAAGGTTATTATCGATAACTTTTTTGACTTCTTAATCTGTCGAGCCCCTTTTTCATAACCAAACGTAAAAATGGACTTTGAATTTTCGGCTTACAAAGTGTTCAAACAAAAATTGAAACTATATTAAACGATATTTTTAAAGGACCATACCATAATGTGGTACACTGATACCAAAACCGATAATCCAAGAAAAGAAGCCTTTAAATACGAGCCCTAACAACTATACGTTGGGACAAGGTCATATTTTGGAATTATTGCCCTGGTTTTTCAAAATGACTGAAAAATATGTGTTTAATTTTTTAAATATAAACATATTTAATGTTTATTAGCAATATTTTTATGAATTTGTAAATCAATCGATATTTACAGTTGCGGATTTTGTTCATAAAAGGACAAATTTGCCTGACAACTAAATGTTGGGACAAGTATTTTTTTAAATAATTAATATCATAGGCGGCTTTGCTATAAACGTCACAAATGTCGCAAACTGTTTACTTCAGCATTGACAGCTTGTAAGTGACTCGATACTTTGAGTAGTGAGACTTACTGTAAGTAATTTTAATTTTTTTAATTTTCAATTTTGTTAATTTAATCCAAAGTAATGATCCGTGGAAAAGCTACAAATCAAAAACTACACGAAATTATCATTCGTCAATACAGTACGGGAAAAACAATTCGAAAAATTTCTCATGATTTAAGTATTCCAAAAACCACGGTATTTAATATAATAAAAAATACGGCGAATCTGCCAGTGTAGGCGTTAGAGGTAAAAGTTCGGGAAGGCCAAAAGTTGTATCTCAGAGAGATTTACGAAATTTAGTAAAAATTTGCAAGTCTGCGAGAAGAAGTACTCTTTGCGAAGTAACAGTTAAATGGAATACTGTAACTGGATTAAATATATCAAGAGAATGTTGCCGAAAATATATCCATAAATGCGGTCTGCGGTTTTACAAGGTAAACTTTATTTTGTGTGGATAATCAATTACCTGAAGATTATTGATACAAATTCTCATTTAAGCCAAAGAAAAACCGCTACTGACAGAAATTCAAAAGAAAACCGCTACAATTGGGCAAAATCTAAATTATCGTGGACACAAAATGATTGGAATCTATATATATAAAATGCTAATGTTTATCTGTGTCGTCTCTACTGAAGTAACGACTTGCTTTAGAAAGTTGCTTTTTTTACTAAAAGATAGCTAATTGGCTCTTCTGAAAACTGTCGTTGCCGGATTTTTTGTTTTTCATTTAATTAAAAAATAATAAAAAGTATTTAGTTTTCCTGATGTCGTGGCGAATGCGCCATGCTTCAACTAGTAAGCTCATATTTAGCGATGCGTCTAAATTTAATGTTTGCGTTGGAGATCATCGAAAAAGAATAATACGAAATAAAGCAGAAGCCTTTCATAAAGATTGCTTAAAGAGGGTTGTTAAATTTCCTAAGGGGATTATGGTTTGGAGTTGCATGTCAGCAAGAGGTTTGGGCAAATAGATGGTTAACGTCTGTTAACGTCCAAAAATATCAACATATACTTGGGACCTCACTTTTGCCTAGTGCTCAAGAATGAAAGTTGTTTCCAAACGAAGACTATATTTTTCAACAAGATGGAGCATTACATATATTTATCAATACAACTTATGTGCAAATACAAATTTATAATATTCCACAGTAATAAATACAACAACATAAATAAAATTAATATATATTGACCAAATAAAGGTGTGCCAAATAAAGGTATGCCAAATAAAGGTGTAGCGTTTTTTATAACAACTACCACTGCGAACGGCAGCTTTTCATCGGAGAGCAGTCGTGGATAAGGTATTTCACTGGAAAGAAAACTATTTAATAACAATAAACAAAAGAAATAGATATTGGGCGCCAGGCATGTACAGAGAAAGAAAACACAGCCTGTATATTACTTAAAACTAATGGCTATATTTATTCATGATGAATTCTGATGGTAAATAGCATTGTACAATTTTAATAATAATTATTATAGTGGTTAAATACTATTACAAGGCGTAATCTAATGAAACCTAAAATCTAAATCATATTGTAACTACTAAATCGACATAAATGTTCTTAATAATCTAACCACTAAATATAGTCTGTACGATATTATTTAAAATGTACGTTATTAAGTTAAGACTGAAAATCGACTGAAAATCTGAACCTAAATCTACACTTAGCTGTTCTTGAGGCAATCCTGTTTCGAAGAGTAGCAGCGTGAGGTAGGCTCATATCTCTGTACTGTCTGTCGGCGATCCTGTTGGCCAAAACAACAAAAGAGGCCAGAATGAGGACACCATGAATCAATACAGCCGTAGCTACTGACTAGGCTTAGAAATGGGAGCGAAGCAGCACGGGGCTTACGCTGTATCCATACTGTGGCCATATGGGGACACTACCCGAACCTTGGAACACTATTAGGACCTTGGATAATGTCCGTAACCTGGACCATAACCTTGAACCTTTACTTGGAACTTTAATCTTAATTTTTTTAAACCAGTATGTTCAGTATGTTTTAATATTATTTTTCTGCGGTACTAAAATCCATTATTTACCTATCGTGTGATGTCGATATTTTACAACTATTCCAGTTTTTAGTATATGTTTAGTACGATCCTTGTACCATATACGAGATGCACTTTTATACGACGAGATGGTATACAAACTTTATTGATGCTAACTTTATCGGTGTATAAGACTTTCTGCCTGGGCAGCGAGTATTACCCATAAACTGTGCTCTGGCTCTATAGTTAATTTTCCGTCGATTTTTCCTCCAATTGAATTCAAAAGACACAGAACACACGTAATAACACGAATCAAAATACGTCATATCTCCCAAAAGGCAGGGTATTTGACATAAGTTGACACAAAATTATAACCTATAATTTGGCAAGACTTTGACAAGCCTCAAAAATCTAAAAGCGAGTTCATACGCATCGGCGTCCGTTTGTCGTTCCGTCAAACTATCGTCAAACCAATAAAATTGAAATATGATCTGTCATTTTTGAAATAAACTAATAAAAGTGGTTAAAAAAAGATAGGCTGTTTGTAAAATATCCTTCTTTTGTTAAAAATGCCGGCATTTTATAATATACCCAGTCTTATTGTAAAATACCGAGTTATTCGATATGTCTGCGACATATACACACTGTCAGCAAGTGGATAATCTATTATCAGCAAGTGGATAATCTATTATCAGCAAGTGAACAGTCTACACTGTCAGCAAATGGACAATATCTATCTCTGAAAAAGAAAAAGAAAAAAGAAATTATAATTTTCAATTTCCAAAATATAGGACGGCTCTATCTTTAACGGGTATTACCATTTCAAGAATTTACTGCGATCAATTCGCACACACTACATAAAAAATCCCACTTCTGATGTAGGTAAGGGATTTCTCAAATGATAATGCTGTTGAGAGAAAAATAAGTATTCAATAGCAACTGATCTTTACCACGGTTTCTTATTGAATAACGAATATCTTTCCTGTTGTTAAGTAACGGAGTTTTTATGGACTGACTCAGATTAAATAAATCCTAATGTTAATAGAATCTTCGACTATCAGGTAATAGATGCACAATTATTCTACGACAATTATGAGCCAGATACTAAAGAGAAATTGAAGTAACTTCCTAAAATTGTACATTTACGCTTGTGTCACCCTATATACGTGACCAGCTTATTATCATTTTTTTCTTAATTGACAGAATAAAATATTACTGTTATTAGAGTAAATTACTAGAGTGGTGCCTATTTTTGGTTCACGCTATATATCACTTTAAACTTAATAATTAATTGTTTAAATAAATAATTATAATTAACAAATTGTTATCTCCATCTTAGAACGAGCTGTATAAACTAGATTTTTTCTTTGCTCGATTATCGCGCGCAATAAAATAAAATTTAAATACTTATTTGTTTTGATCATTTTTCTTTATTTTTGTTTTGACTCTCGTGATTGTCGATAATGTAATAGTGGCGCTTAAACATAGCTATGTTATAAAATATGTTAACTGATGAAAATCTTAGAACGAGCTGGCAACTATTTTTGTTTTGACTCTCGTGATTGTCGATAATGTAATAGTGGCGCTTAAACATAGCTATGTTATAAAATATGTTAACTGATGAAAAAAAAAAAAAACAACGCTTTATTGTACAAAAAGCCAAAACAGCTTCATCGACAAAGCAAAACAAAAAAAGCACAAAACAAATATACAAATAATACAAAAAACTTCATACAATACAAATCAATTCAAAAAAAATTTACGTCATAAAATTACAAATAAACATATATGGACATTGCAGAACACAGGCGTATCTAGAAAATTTTACAAAAGGAAAACTGTAAATGGATAAAATCATGTTATAATAACATAAAATCAAGAGTTATAAAATATTAAATACTAGACCTTTAACCAGTGTGTGAGATGATCAAAATATTAAAATTAAAATTCTAAATTGTTCATGATTAAACATCAACAAAAAAGTCGTTTACCGCATATAGGGCTCTCTCCAGTAAGTATGATTTCAGAGCTTTGCGAAATGCGGGAAAGAATGAAAGTGACTTGATATTCGAAGGCAAATGATTGTACATTTTCTTGGCATTGTACAGTATTGAGCCCTTAACTAGTTCTGAGCTCGGGGTTGGCAGATAAATATCGTGCTCCGCATTCCTAAGTGGATAGTTGTGAGAAGGCCTTTCCGGAATAGAGAATATGTGCTTGCGGATTAAGCAAACGGATTCAAAAATGAATAAGGAAGGAAGAGTCAGTATTTTGAAATTTTTAAAGAAATTCTGGCAGTGAGTTCTACTGTTTAGTCCCAATAAGTATCGAACTGCTCTCTTTTGAAGTTTGAAAATACGATCAAATTTTGTCGCGCAGCAAGTACCCCAGAATGGAAGGGCATAACGAAGATGCGACTCTCATGAGTGACACATTTTTCTTTTATTTAAGTAAAAACAATCTTCGGATTGTCACGGGGTTTTTAACAGGACACTGTCTCCTCGATGAACAACTCAGTAGATTGAAGCTAAGAAACAACAGCGAATGCAGACTCTGTGGGGAAAATGGGGGAATATCAGAACACCCAAATAACACCTCATCACTCCCAAGCAGCATTTGGACGTCGGGACAACGTTGTCACGCGACCAAACGTCGGGGCGCAACGTCGGCACAACCTCGTGCCAACCCTAGTCTGCACTAGTTTGGAGAATAATTTTAGGATCGAAACGACGTTGGATACCGACGTTGGCTAGCAGCCTAATTTAGTACAAATTGCAACTTGTTTAAAATCCTAATTCACAGAAATACAAAACTATAATAATATGGCGTCTAAGTCGCGTTTTATCCTAAATTGGGATAATTATAATAAAAATATTATTTTTATGATTTAGTTAGAGACATATGCCAGATGGCAGTAAAGGAAAACAAAACAAAAGTATTTAAGCGTGGAGGATGTTTGAAGATCATAATTATTGAAACACTTTAACCGACTCTGTAACTCGTTGCCCAAGGCAAAAAAGTTAAACGCAAACAACTTTATTGATAAATGTATTGTTTCTACTTTGAAAAATACTAATGGGCCTTAAAATTAAAGAAGTTTTAAAAAATTTCTTGAATTTTTTTTTAGTAAAATGAGAATAATTTATTCACAGTCGAAAAAATTGTTTCCACGTGTTGTTTAGGGTGAAATATTTCAAGTTAATGTATTCAAAAAGCAGGAATTGCTATTTTAGGAACGAAACATTTTCTTATTCAACAACATGGCGGCTTTCACTTTGTTATTTTGGAGATTAAGATGGAGTAGTTCGAGTAGTCGCATACCCTGGACTAATAAAGTCGCAGTTCAGCCTTAACAGGTAGTATACTAGTCGCAAGATTGCCTAATTTAGTCATCCTAGAGTCTAGCTTGTGCCGCCCTCTATATTCTAAATATACGAGGGAGTGGATAAAGTATCGGTAATATGTCGATGTATATTTAAATTTAGTTTTATATGTACCTTTCTTATATCCCATTTTAATTAAGTTTTTTTTATAAAAACAAAAACAGCACTTAACTGTCTGACTGAACAGAACAATGAAGTGAAAATTTAAGATTTAAGGTTATGGACGTCCTACCAACGCAAGAATAAGGAAATCTAAACAACGTTGAAATTAGTAAAACAGACGACGTTTGCATAACGTTGGAATCGGTCCTGAAAGTGACGTCGGAAAACTCTTTATTACCCAACATTGTAACTACGGGTGCGTTTATGTTGGAGCGCCGATAAACGATAAGAGCAGCGATAGTAGCAAAGCAAAGAATATTATTATATTAATTTATATGTAGGTGTTTATATTGGAGCAACGCATCGAGACACGGTTGGCAGTTGAGCAACGATAAGAGCAGCGCTAATTCACTGCTTTTATCGTTTATCGCAGCTCCAACATAAACGTACCCTACGTTGTCCGAATCACCTAAAGATCACTTAAAAAGGTTACAAGACAACGTTTATTCGACGTCGCAGAAGCTTTTACTTTGTTGTAGTACTAGTTCAACGTCGGCACAACGTTACAACAACGTTTACATTTATTTTAATACCCAAGGTACAGAGCTAACTATTTTTTGTAACTAATCCAACGTTGTGTTTAGTAAACATATGGTCGCAAGTCGTGAAAATGCTACTTGGGCTGTGTGCGCCGAGACGCCAACCATTCGTGCCATGAAATTTGGTCGTATTGATATCGGAGATGGAGAACTAACTTCTGGAAAACCGTCTCAGATACTGTGGTTTGTTAAAGCCCTGAGACAGTATGATGAGTTATAACTAAAGAAAGGGAGACAGAATAGATAATAAAACAGTCGAAATTGGCTAAAAATCAAAATTATCTTGATGATTTTATGTAGGAACAAATAGTACAAATTATTTCAGAACATATAGGGTTATGTGACATCATTACCTAATATTGACTAATATGCTGCGACTGAGTTGGTACCTTCATGAAGAACCGGATATTATAGCATTCTTTTTAGAAAATTTGGAAAAGTTTTCATCTAGCTAATTTAGCTAATTTTTGTTACATAATTATACATTTATATCTAGTTTTAATTATATAACAATTAAAATATGTTTTAAGCGTGTACCTTTTTATTCCATTTAAATATTTTATTCTACATCCATTTTTTGTGAAATTAACAAAAGGTATCTCACGACCGCCTAGATTTTATCAAATAATAAATATCTACTGACGCAAAATCACAAAAATGAAAATATCTAGGAAAATCTTTGTCTAAGGGGTACGAAATCTTAATAGTATATGAATTAAGAGATATGAATTTCACATTGAATATAGGAATAATATACCGGGTGTTCCCGGTGTTCCATTTAAAATAAAAAAGTAACTTGCGTTTAAATGTAACGAATGTTCAATATTCATTTTTTCTCCACCTGTATAACTTTTTGAGTCAAGTTTTAACTTAATTTAAAATACAATAGTTATTTTAACTACATACTTAGCGGTACCGGGTAAATTCTGATTTAGATAGCTTTTATTGAAATTTAAAATTTGTTCTTTATTTTTAGAAAATGATCAATATGTCAAAAACCTTACATTATAGACATATACTTCTCTAATGAAACTCACCTTTATTTTTCTCCTAGAATCCGAAAATCAATATATAGGGTGTTCCATTACAAAAAACACAACTTTGATGTGTAACTTTTTTTGTAGACACCTTGTAGAAGTCCATATTTTTAAAAAATGCTCTAAATTAACCTACATACGCTAACAAAATTTTATTTCAATACAAACTGTCGTTCTCCTTAGAGCCTCCGTGGCGTATGAGAGGCGCCACCCTGTATATTTTACGTAATAAAGTTTGTTTCTATTTTACGCGGTGTTTTCACGGAATGTAACAAAGGAGTCTACTTTTAACCTGTAACTTTTATATAAAATGACAGCCAATTAATTTTAATAAGTTTTAGATACATGATTTTATAAATGGTGCTCTTGTATTTTTTCTTTTCATTGGCAAATATGTTTATATAGCGATGTATGTGCGTATTTTTGTTTTATGCAGAGTATAAATACCATATTATTTACAAGATTTGGATAACGATATGAAGAGTGGACTTTGTATTATTGCAATTATCAATCAATAAAAATAAAAATTAAATATTGCTTGTTGGTAAGTGCATCAGAACAGCTGCAAACATTTGACCATTTTTTTTGAAATTTTTATAATACATATAACGAAAAAAGTTTGTGACGGAAGAAAATTTGAAACAATTGTCCGAGAATTTAAAAAATAAACAAAATTAAGTAGTGTTAGATGTAGGTATCTGCTAAATACCAACTTCTGACAATGCGAGGAAATATATACCGTATGATCGAATAAAAACGGCGCGGCGTCAGCAATTGTATACGAAAAATGCTTTTCGTGGGTTTTAATTTTATTGAGAGACACAACAGTTTCAATAAAAACTATTTATTTCACACCCATTTTCAACCTCGACCGGCCTCGAAACTCTTGGCGCGTCGTCGTCTTCGAAGCGAGTCGCTAGGCTCGTCCTACTTCCTTTCCGTTTTTCCCGTCAAGGCAAGGCGCCAAATTTGAATTATAACTAGGGAGGGGCATATTTAGTGCTATATCGATATACGATAACACCCCCCCCACTTTGAAAAAAGCGTTGCCATGACGGTTAAAACAATAATACAAAATTTTACATAAATCAATGCAAAATACAAATTTTACATGAACTAAATGAAAATAAATAAGTAATAATAACCCTACTAAAGTAACAGAAAATATTAAGTTATATCTTCTAAAAATAATGATAGTACAGAGTACAAAATTCAAAATAATTCTTAAAACATAAATAAATGAATGGAAAACTTAAAAAATGAAAATAAGTACAAATCAAATCTTCCTTTTGTTACATGTGTGTGAAATATGTTTAGATTCTGAAGTAAGGTAGGTAATTTTAATAAAGTTGGTAATAACCATTATCAAGCGCAACAACTAAGTGTACAAGTCTTTGGTTTTACGGTTCGACGTCTAATAGACGAGTTAAGATACGTTTGGGTTACATTCGAATTGGATAGAGAAGGTCGTGAGGTACAAGACCTTATAGAACTATGAGCTTTATCCAAAACAGCATAATTTCTAGGATTAATGGAGAAGGTGGTGAGGTACAAGACCTTATAGAACTATGAGCTTTATCCAAAACAGCATAATTTCTAGGAAAATGTCGATAATCCAACCGACGATTTCTTCTCTCTAACCTAGGCTCTAAAGAGGGGAAACTAGATACCTCGTCTGAGTTTATCTGAGAATCGGGTTGAGCTAAACTAAGTTCAGGAACAGCATCGAAACTTGGTGGCGAGTCCTCGTCAGCAGGGGTTTCAGGTTCTGAATCTTCAGAAGAGCCATTTTCTGAACTGGAGGTGTCATAATCGGGGAAATTGCCTGAAGGGGCAAGTCTATATCAAAACTTAGATTAATTTGCCCTGACGACTGAAGTTGGATGTCATAACAAGTTAAAATAAAATCTTGGATACTTTTGTTATAATTAAGATTAGGTAAAACAGCTAGCTCCAGAATATAAAAGTGCGAAAATAACTTTATTATGAATTTTAATTTTTATTCTAGGAAGATGCGATTGTGTACTTACTCCATTCACAATTTGGAAACGACTTCTTAGTGCTGGTTTCTCGATGATTGTGTTGGATAGTTGTTGGCCGGATTCAACTGGTGGGGGTCGTTTCCAGCCCGTCTCCGGTTTACCGGTTTGTAAGAATTCTCTGGGCACTCACGATGAAAATGTAGGCGTCCACAGAACCTACAGGGTGTAGAGGGTTGATTCCTCTGCGCTGGCGTTTGGATACCATAATTATGTTGTTCTTCATCCACGTCTGATTGACTCAACTGGTCACTGCTGTCCGTTGATTCTTTGAAAGCGTTGTGGGAGTGGGAACTCTGCTTTTCAAAAACAGAAAAGTCCAGAAAATCACCGCCATTCTTGTTCTCGGGAAGCTTGGGCGTCTCGTCAACAACCTTGAACAATTCCATTTTGTTAGCAGCAATTCTCCAGCTTCGGCTCCACGCTGTTGGGCGCCATGTATACGAAAAATGCTTTTCGTGGGTTTTAATTTTATTGAGAGACACAACAGTTTCAAAAAACTATTTATTTCACACATTTTTTCAACCTCGACCGGCCTCGAAACTCTTGGCGCGTTGTCGTCTTCGAAGCGAGTCGCTAGGCTCGTCCTACTTCCTTTCCGTTTTTCCCGTCAAGGCAAGGCGCCAAATTTGAATTATAACTAGGGAGGGGCATATTTAGTGCTATATCGATATACGATAACACGATGTCTATGAAATGAACATCGATGACATTTTCCATATAAATTTACATACAAAATGATAGCGATCTTCATTTCATAGCTATCGCTGACGCGCCTTTTTATTCGATCATACGGTACCTTCTACAAAGTTAAGCATTTATTGTTGATTAGACAATTTGTTTTACTGGTAAAAATCCACTGAAAAACTCCATCATGGTTTCAGTTTGGAATCAGCGTAGTGGTGTTTAGTGTTTACAATAAATAACTTTTTTATTTTGTAGATTTCTCTTCAAATGGCGAAAAACTAGACTTTTTTCAAGATATGTTATTCATTCAATGTTAACATTACATATTTTCAATAATTTTTCACAATTTCAAGAAATGATACCAAAACAATTGACCGGTCACCTAGTTGTAGGTAAATATTTTTAGGTTTCAACAAAATAAAAAAATATATATATATAAACATAGTTATTATTTACAACAACAAAACTCACCTTCTTAACAGCACTTAAGAGACATAAAGGGCCATTACGACCGCTTTCCCATTCAAAATATTCTAATAAAGTTGGGACGAGTTTTTTACGTCTATTAAACAATCTTGTACCACTTCAAACTAAAAAAGGTTCTAAAAAGAACAATATTCGCCTGCAAGGTCTGCTAGTAAACATTTTTAAGCTTAAAATATCAATAAAATTAATATAATTTAAACCAAAAACTTGTAATACAAAATTAAAGTGCTAAAACAAATGACAATGTAAACACAAAATGTAAATAAATAAATGTGTCACCTTACCATTTTTTACAGCAGAGCTACCACCTGAATCCCCAGCGGGAAATTTAAATTCTGGTTAATCAGCCAAGCGCCGAATATGTCCATAGTTGGTGACAATGAATTTAAAAATTGCTTGATTACTTAACTAGTTTAATTGGTATCAAATATATTAAAGGTTTATTAATAAAAATCAAGAAAAACAAATTGCTATACTTTATTATTTACAAAACTGTTGATTAAACCATATTGAGTCACATTTTTATTATTTAGTGTTATAAATAACTAATAAACTATTCCTATAAAAAAGATTAAATTAATTAGAATAGATTAAGCAAATTTTAATTGATATAAATGTGATATAAACATGATGTAAAGCTGTCAAAATATTTTAGAAAACTACGCAATTGTTTAATTTGACTGTATAACATATTTCAATTTAATATATACTATAAATTTAACAAAAATAAAATTAAGGCATTAAATAAAATACAAAAAAATTTATCTTTCATTTAATTCTTCGTTCATACTCTTTAAAACACTGATCAGGTTGTCTATTTTTTCTAAGTTCATCTCAAAGTTTATTGTTTTCCTCACAATCGCTTCTTTGTCATCTTTTGTTAAGCAATGAAAGTCAACTTGACATACTGGTTCACGAATGGAAGCTAATTCTGAAGACCCCATTATCCATTTTAATTTCCAATCATAGTTTTCGACGACTTGCTCACCGTTTTTCGCTAAATTTTCTTTAATAACGGCATTCGAAATATCTTTGCGCCGTAATTCAAAAATATTTTCTATTACTGCCCTTGCGCCATCTGGTAGCGATCTGGGCAACGAAAGTTTACCGTTCAAAATTCCTTCTCTGTATAAATTCTGAATAAAACTTCGAACGCGTTGAGCTTCGTCCTCTCTCCACTCGATGGAGCCACCCCCACTCTCAATTGTTGAAACTTTTGAATTATTTGTTATTGTGTTTATACAATGATGAACAAACTACAATTTATATATAAAAATAGAAAACACACTTTTGCTTGAAAATTTGATAAATTACCTCAGGTAAATGTTGAATATTTTCCAATTTTGAAAGAAACACCACTTCCACAGCAGCCATATTTGTTTACAACTAATTAAGGTCGTTCAGAATTCTTTTGTAAAATCCTTATTTTAGTAAATTTTATAAAGACTGTAAGTAAAAAATTAAAAAGTGAGAAAGGTTTGGTATTTCTGATAACTCGTTGCTCAATTATATTAAATAAAAATTGGAAATAACATAATTTAATATTTAATAATTTAGGGTTTCTGAACATACCCAAACATTCGAAAATGACAAATTGACAATTTTGACATTTATTTTATGTTTCCCGAAATGTTGAATGTTGCTTTGTGCTATTTCTTGTAAGATTATTTAATATTTATTGAACTATGGCTGAATATTTAGCTTCTATCTTCGGTACAGAGAAAGATAAGTATGTATTTACCACTAATTTAATTTCACCGTTTACTAAAAGCCCCATTTTTACAGAGTAAACTGTTCGTTTTACTTCAAAATCGGTGCTTGCCGACATGGAGATCGATGCTCAAGAATCCACAACAGACCCACTTTTTCCCAAACCTGCTTGCTACAAAACTTGTACGTAAATCCACAGAACTCTGCTAAATCTGCCGATGGAAGTCACTGTAAGTAATTTTTAGCCAAATTTCTACAAAATATTCATGAATTAAAACTATTTCAGTGGTGGCTAATGTGTCTGATGAGGAGATGCAAGAACATTACGACAACTTTTTCGAGGACGTTTTCGTTGAATGCGAAGATAAATATGGCGAAATCGAAGAAATGAATGTATGCGATAATCTTGGAGACCATTTAGTAGGGAATGTTTACATCAAGGTAAAGCCTCATTAGTTTGTATAGCTATTTTTATTTATCTAATCCATTTTAAACAGTTCCGCAGAGAAGAAGATGCTGAGAGAGCTGTAAATGATTTAAACAATCGCTGGTTTGGTGGTAGACCTGTTTATGCCGAACTCAGCCCCGTAACAGACTTTAGGGAAGCGTGCTGTCGTCAGTATGAAATGGGCGAATGTACTCGTTCAGGATTCTGTAATTTTATGCACTTGAAACCGATTTCAAGGGAGTTAAGAAGGTATTTATTTCTTGTAACTATAATTATTCAGTATTTATATTTAATATGTTGTAGATATCTGTATGCGCGTAAGAAAGGAGGAAGGACTACGAGTGCTCGTGATCGTTCAAGATCGCCAAGGAGGGCACGTTCTCGCTCTAGAGAAAGAAGGGGGAACAGCCGTTCTCCCAGTCGTCGTAGGAGTGGTAGATATTGATTCGGTTTTGTCTTTTTTATCAAGAAATTGTTTGATGTAATTGAAACATTTTCAAGGCTTATATTTTAATACTATTTATGAATAAGTTTAAAAAATACAAACTACATTAATTGTATCTTGAAACAGCATTTTATAAATTATCATTTCTTGGTCTAATAAAATGATTGATTACATAGTAAAATTGCTATTTTATATATTTTTAGTTAGGATATGTAGGTTAATTGAAAGGCATTTCATAAAAATATAGAGTTTTACAGGATGCCCCCCAAATTTTGTGAAAACAAAGGATAAATTTTAAATTGCAATAACAGCTGCCTAAATTGTTTTTACCCAGTATAGCCTGTCATTTAGTTTAAATAACCATTGTATAATAACCAAACTAAAATTTGACCTGTAAAGTTATACAGGGTGAGACAAAATTAATATTGAACATTATTCAGCTTTAAAAGTAAGTTTACTCTCTTTTATTTTAAGAGGAATACCCAGTATATGATTCCGATATTCAATAGAGAATTCATATATATTCAAAATGCTTTTATGGTTACCTACCTCTTAGATAAAGATTTTCCTTTTTGATTGCAGCAGACTATCAAATAATAAAGGTCTACTAAAACTACGACACTAAATTATAAAAATGAAAATATCTGATAAAATCTTTGTTTGAGGGGTAGGCAACCATAATAGTATTTTGAAGAGACATGAATTCTTCATTTAATATCGGAATAATATATTGGGTGTTCCATTTAAAATAAAAGTTTAACTTGTTTTTAAAGCTGAACAATGTTCGATATTAATTTTGTTTCACCCTGTATAACTTTCTGTGTCAAGTTTTAATTTGATTTAATGTATAATAGTGATTTTAACAACATACTAGGCTATATAAGGAAAATGCTAATTGACTTTTTGCTTTTATTGAAATTTAAAATTTGTTCTTATATAATTTTTTTCTAGTTTCACTGGTAGCCTTGTATATACAGGGTGTCCCAGAAATAAGTGCTTTAAGGGGTAATAGGTCTCGATAAAAGAAACATATTTTCTCTTTGTCGTTTTTCAAATAAGTCCAAAATAACGGTCCACAAAAGTCCACTTTTAAAATTTCCAAAAAAAAAAATAATTATTTGCTAAAATTTTGAGAACCACTGGATCTTTTTTGGATTTTCTTTCTTGTAAATTTAATCTAATACCTATGTTACCATATTATCAAGAAATTATGTAAAAGTATCTTTTATTCCCGATGAGTTATCGTAAAAATTCCAAATACGTCCCGAGATATTAGTCTTAGCTATACCCAGAACTATAATTCTAGTTAAATTTTGTTTTTTAGCAAAATGGCAGCAACACAAAAATTACATTCCTTTTTTTTACACCCTCTATATCATAGAAAACTAAATCTCATACAAAATTTAGAAAAATCCGATCAATCTACGAAAAACGATCTTAAATATGCTAAAAAAATCAACAAAATTGGTCCATTTTTTTCAAAGTTACAACTCGTTGAAAATGAGTAAAAAAATCGCTGTGGTATTTAATTTGAGGGGCAGTTTATTTTATGACCAAATATTTTCACATTATATATATTTATTCAGGTGTTTAATTTTAAAAATATTCTTAAATTATCTATTAATATCTGGCAAATACTAATGTCTGGCTTTATTGCCTTAAGATATGACTATATATTTATTTGTTCATTTTCAATACAATATAATCGAAAAAAAACCGGAGTCAGTGATGACTATGAAATGAAGATTCCTGTCATTTTATATGTAAAATAATTATAGGGGGAATGTCATCCATCGTCATTTCCAAGCCTTAGTTAAACTTAACTTGGTAACTTTGAAAGATCTAGAAACGAATTGTGAAAGTTCTTCGAAATTTCGAAAAAATAATTTTATTTATTAATTATTTCACCCCTTCTCGGGGGTGAATTTAATAAAATCTTTCACAATTCGTTTTTAGATCTTTCAAAGTAACTAAAATCAAGTTTTTACTAAAACTTTGTATTTCAAGGCCTATATTCTTGGGCTATTATGGCAATTATTATTTAGGCACAACTCTAAAACTTTCTGTCAGGGTTGTCTACCAGTTTCTGTCAGCCCAAGCAGCATTTGGACGTCGGGACAAGGGGCGCAACGTCGGCACAACCTCGTGCCAACCCTAGTCTGCACTAGTTTGGAGAATAATTCTTGGGTCGAAACGACGTTGGATACCTACGTTGGCTAGTAGCCTAATTTAGTACAAACTGCAAAGTTGTTTAAAATCCTAATTCACAGAAATACAAAACTATAATAATATGGCGTCTAAGTCGCGTTTTATCCTAAATTGGGATAATTATAGTAAAAATAGTATTTTTATGATTTAGTAAGAGACATAGGCCAGATGGCAGTAAAGGAAAACCAAACAAAAGTATTTAAGTGTGGAGGATGTTTGAAGATTATAATTATTTAAACACTTTAACCAACTCTGTAACTCGTTACCCAAGGCAAAAAAGTTAAACGCAAACAACTTTATTGATAAATGTATTGTTTCTACTTTAAAAAATACTAATGGGCCTTAAAATTAAAGAAGTTTTAAAAAATTTCTTGATTTTTTGTAGTAAAATGAGAATAATTTATTCGCAGTCGAAAAAAAAATTGTTTCCGCGTGTTGTTTAGGGTCAAATATTTCAAGTTAATGTATTCAAAAAGCAGGAATTGCTATTTTAGGAACGAAACATTTTCTTATTCAACAACATGGCGGCTTTCACTTTGTTGTTTTGGAGATTAAGATGGAGTAGTTCGAGTAGTCGCATACTGGACTAATAAAGTCGCAGTCGCAAGATTGCCTAATTTAGTCATCCTAAAAGTCTAGCTTGTGCCGCCCTCTATATTCTAAATAAACGAGGGAGTGGATAAAATATCGGTAATATGTCGATGTATATTTAAATTTAGTTTTATATGTGCCTTCCTTACGTCCCATTTTAATTAAGTTTTTTTATAAAACCAAAACAACACTGAACTGTCTGACTGAACAGAACAATGAAGTGAAAATTTAAGATTTAAGGTTATGGTTCAATACAGTTGCAAAAAGGTAGTGGCTCGACGCAGGGGGGTGACTGAAATAGGAAAATTGGAAACAGTCATTAGTGTCATTCCTGTCATTCTCCTGACGACAAGTATGGCCGGCTAGACAAGGACAGCAATGTTTTTGTCTAACTATTGCCTAACTTCACAGTTTAGAATTGACAGATTTCAGTTTCAGAGACAACTTCAGATTTGTTCTAGAACAAATTAGAAAATATTCGACGCCATTTTAATTCATTCCGTTTAGTTTCGTTTTGGAAGTTCAATTTAATATTTCGGCTGAAATTTATAAATATAAAGGTAATAAAGTATATAAAATATATATTACATGAAGAATTCTGGAGAGAATGACGTTTCTGCAGTAGTAGGTATGTCCTATGTATATGAAAAATAGGTAGTAAATAAACACTGTTTTTACATTTTTAGATGCAAGAAAATGGTGTTATAATCTCTTTGATCGGCGATTTTTTTGAAAATGAAAACAATTTACAGCAAGGTAAGATCATTTTTAACTATAGCCAATATTAGTTATCTCCAGTATGTGCGATTTATTGTCAGTAATGCAATAAATCGGACTGATAATCTGATTATGTTATCCGACTAAAAGTCTCTTTTTGTTTCTTTTTGATTTATAAGCCTGGTCTCTTTGGGAATAATGGACGCTTTTTTAAACAGTATATTTATATTTTATATCTATTGATAATGTATTATATATTATTTTACATTGTTAATTTTAGTATAAAAAAAATTGTTTTTCTGTTTTCCGGTTTTTGTATAAGGCTCCCGTTTTCATGTTCCTGCCCCAGTTTTCTGTCCCTGATGGCTGTGAATACGTGTATTTATTTACAAATTACTGTAAGTCATGCTTAAAATTGCATATAATTAAGTAATTGCTGTAGAAATCATTCAATTCTTTATTTTTTATATTTATTTAGTCATGTTGTCTCATATTTCAAATAAATATGTTTGAATAAAATTTTGTTTTGTTTTATTTATGATAAGAAAGAGTACAAAATATATTTAAACTAAAAGAGGGCCCGCCATTGAATAACCGGAAACGGAAATAAAAATGGAGCCATCATGTCAACCTGTCAATTGGAAAATTAGTTCTCCAGACGACAACGAAGGCTTTCGGTGGCGTATCGTGTTTCCAAGTTTTAACACAGAGTTGACACTTCTTTCTAGTTAATTATTTATGGCTCGACGTCCTACCAACGTAAGAATAAGCAAATCTAAACAACGTTGGAATTAGTAAAACGTTTGTATAACGTTGGAATAGGTCCTGAAAGTGACGTCGGAAAACTCTTTATTGCCCAACATTGTAACTACGTTGTCCGAATCACCTAAAGATCACTTAAGCAAAAAAGATTACAAGATAACGTTTATTCGACGTCGCAGAAGTTTTTACTTTGTTGTAGTACTAGTTCAACGTCGGCACAACGTTACATGTTGTCGCAAGTCGTGAAAATGCTATTTGGGAGGGTATAAATAAAACTACAAAAAAAAGGCAATATGTTTTTTTAATTAAAAATAGAACATTTAACATGAACACAAATACTGAAACAGGGCACTTTTTCACTAAACCAATGATATAGTCTCTTAATCTTTAAAACATAACTTCATCAACTACACATAGTCCATACTTTAAAAAAATTTAAGGAACTTTGTAACAAAATTAATAACAAAGTATCAATATATCATGTCCATAACATACTTTGTTGTGATGTAAATAAATATATCTTAAAAATACTTTTCACAATATAAATATATAACTTGTATCAAAGAGCTAAATACCGTATGATCGAGAAAAAACGGCGTCCAGTTGGCTGGGAAATGAAGATCGCTGTCATTTTGTGTGTAAATTTATATGGGAAATGTCATCGATCGTCATTTCCCAACCAACTGGACGCCATTTTTTTTCGATCATACGGTATTTCTAAATATAATTATCTATTTTAATCTACTTATACACATATAAAATAAATTAGACAACAAAAGCATGAAATGTTTGCTTTGCCTAACACTAGTTTGTAGGTAAAATCAACAATATATGCATCTATACAATAAAATTAAGCATTTCAGTTTTTTAAAAAGGTTCACTGCTGAAAAACATACTGACTATCAGATCTATGTCGATAGAACACATAATGCTGGAGAATGAACAAAATGTCGAATGCCACAGAAAATAGACCTAAACCAAACTTTGTAGGATCGCCAAATATTGACTGCCAATCATCTAAAATAGGTAATAAATTAAAATTATGTTTAGATCAGGTATCTTTCAGAGTTGGCTAACATGGAGAATCACTTTGTTCGCACCCTTATAACTTTTTTATTTTTTCAGATAAAAAAACGAGATTTGGCATGTTAGTATACAGAGTGAGTTTTCTACGACGTTCTCTATAGGTATTTCGGAAACTACTGAAGATAGAGAGTCGGTTAAATGCGGAAAGAATTGCAGTTTTGGCTTACTAGATATGTCGAAAAAGACAAATTTCGGCTATTTTACAAATTATAAGGATGTGATTATCTACAACTTTTAGCTGAAAACTTTTTGTCTAAAATACATTATACTGGAATAAGGGACAATTTTTAAAATAGCCGAAATTTGTTTTTTTTTCGAAATATCTAGTAGGCCATGAACATTTTAAAAAATCTGAAAGGCGCATATTTATGACCCCACAAAACTGCAATTCTTTCCCCATTTAACCGAAAATCTCTCAGCAGTTTCCGAGATAACCATAGAGAACATAGTAGAAAACACACCCTGTATAACATAAATTAGGATTAATTCATTTCACAATTTATAGAAGTATTGGTCATTTTTCTAAAATAAATATTGAGTATACCCTGCTGGTCATCCAATTTATGTGGTCTGGATTTTAATGCGTGTGACAATATAGATGACCGGTTGACAGACAGAGAGACAAAATCAAAAGCGGCATACAGTGTTGCCGGTTTTATTTCCGTTTGTAGGAAAATCTATACTAATATATAAAATCCTTAAGTGACTGACATACTGATTAATCACGATCCTGCTCAAACCACTCAACGTAGGAAGCTCAATTTTGGCATACAAGTTGATTCTAGGGTGTAGAGGTTCGATAAGAAGGGATTTTTCAAAATTCCAGTTCCAAGAGGGTGAAACCACCCCTCAAATATTACAATATTTTTTATTTAAAAAACGGTCAAGTTTCCGGAAAAACGCTTAAACACGTATATTTTATTTTGTTTTTTTACATATTTTAAGATTTTCTAAAAATGTATACAGGGTGTTTCGAAAAATCTGGTCATTGATTAATCACGATCCTGCTTAAAGCGCTTGACGGAAAAAGCTGATTTTTGGAAAACAGATTGACTTTAGGGTGTAGAGGTTCGAAAAGAAGGGATTTTTCGAAACTCGAATTCTAAGAGTGTGAAATTATCCCTCAAATATTAAAATATTTTTTATTTAAAAACCGGTGAGTTTTTCGGAAAAACACGTATATTTTATTTTGTTGTTTTACATATTTTAAGATTTTTTATAAATTTATACAGGGTGTTTCATAAAATATGACCATTGAGTAATCACGATTCTGCTAAAACTGCTTGACGTTTAAAGCTGATTTTTGGCAAACGGATTGACTGTGGGGTGTAGAGGTTCGATAAGGAGGGGTTTCTCGAATCTCAAATTCCAAGAGGGTGAAAACGCCCCTCAAATATTACAATATTTGTTATTTAAAAAACGGTTAGTCTGTCGGGAAAACGCTTGGACAAGCACAATTTATTTGGTTTTTTACATATTTTAAAATTTTTTAAAAAATCATACAGGGTGTTCCAAAAAGTTGGGTAATTTCTTAACCACGATTCTGCTTAAACTGTTTGACGTAAAAAGCTTATTTTTGGCAAACGGATTTTTCGAAAGTCAAATTCCAACGAGATGAAACTACCCCTCAAATATTACCAAGTTATATAATAATATCGCCATATTGTTTTTTCTCACGTTGACATAAATGTGAGAAAATTTTATCCAGTTTGTATGTTAACGGAAATTGTTGCTTTGCTTTATCATCACCATTACAAATGATTAATTCGACGCGAACGAAGTCGCGGGTACACGCTAGTATGTGTAATATAATCTATTTTAAAAACTTTCATGTATACTACTGAAATGAGGATAATATATCTAAACTAAATATAATCTACTACAGCTGTTAGTAAAATGAGTAACAAATGAAAAACAAAGTTCCAGCCCTAGATGCAACACTTTTCGTAAACGCCTACTTGTACGGTTTGAAATTTTGGTGCAAAATCCGGCAATACCGCATAGAAGAAATGTGTCGACACAATTTTTATCTCTTTTTAATACATTTGATTTTCCATTAAGCTGTCTACATCACTGTGTTACACGTTAAAATCTAGACCACATAGTTTTAATTATGAAATCGCTATATTATTGTAATATTGAAATTATTGGGACAATATTTATCTGTAATACTGGATTCATACAAAAACATGTTACAAAAGTTAACATATGATATGTCATTCTATTCAGAGTGTCATTTTCTATCGAATCAAGTAAAAAAATGACGAGGGTGCAATTTAAAAATCAAAAGTTGTAGTAATTTCCGGTGAAACAGGAAGTGACCGAAAAGAATTGAATACGTCAATCAATCCTAATTTATGTCATATACTAACACACCAAATTTCGTTTTTTATCTGAAAAAATAAAAAAGTTATAGGGGGTGAGCCAAGAACAGTTAACCTAATAGGACTGCTCATTCAGCCGAAAGTGTCTGCCAGGTGCATGCGAAAACTCCTCGCTTTGTGACGTCATTGTAGTCCTTGTCGTGATAGTGTGTGTATTATTGGTTGCCGGATGCAAAACGTTCATTATTTAGTTTATTTATTTAAACACCTTATATGTATGCAGTATAGAAAATTAAATGTATAAATCGTATTAAATACTCGGATAATGCATTTTTAAGAACAGGATTTCCCAGCATCACCTTTTGCAGGCATTCTTTTTAGAGTACTTCCATATTTTGCTTTAAAATAATTAATAAACAATAATCGTAGGCACTTTTAGTAAGCACTTAGTCACAATCCACAACACAAAATGGACGTATTTACACTCTATAGCTCTAAAAACTTTAAAAACACCTTTTTCGCATTTAAAATTGACAAAATAATTAACTCAAAATTTATCAGCTGTTATTTTTATAAGTCAGGCAACCAATAATACACACTATCATGACAAGGACTATAATGACGTCACAACTGTCAGCTGAAGCGCGGGAAAAGGCGAACGTACGTCGTATGAGGATGAACAATCCTATTAGTTTACCGTTATTGGGGGTGAGCCACTTTTGAGACGGTATATGGATATTTTTTCTTACCGTAATTGTAAGCATTGAGTATCATTTGAAGCATGCTCAAAATACCGCCAGTAAAATCTAGGAGGATGTTTCCGATGCTCCAACCATCAGTACTTTTTCTCTTGTAGTTCATGTAAGCCTAGAAATAAATTTTGTCATTTAACAATAATTGATAATGATATCGATGTTTTCATGAGATGTGTGTATCTCACAAATTATCAGCTAATTTGAAAATCTAAAAATACTACCAGATAGCCTTAATAAAGTGGCTATGAGGGTGCAGCCACACTATCCTAAAAACGGCATATCGGCGTAACGGCGTAATGACCTTGAATATATTTCCAGTAATTCTATTGGCTGAAACATTCATCTGTCAGAAATTTTATCTGTCAAATTCATCTGTCAAAAATTTCAGCCAATAGAATTACTGGAAATCGATTCAAGGTCGTTACGCCGTTACGCCGATACGCCGTTTTTAGGATAGTGTGGCTGCACCCTGAGAATGTGCAATTAGTTTGTTGATTTTCTAAAAAGTAACGGCAGGAAAAAATAAAATTGATTTTCAAAAAAATCCGATTTTCTGAAAATTTTAAAACTTTTTTGTTTAACATCCTAAAGCATAACTTTACCACGTTGGTTCTATTACGGTTACTGAGATGCCAATGCTCGTACCTCGAATTTGTAGCACCTTGTAGATAATATTTCACTTACCTGAGGTATATATTTGATCAACGTAATGGTCAACTTAACATAAGAACAGTAATATAAAAAGTCCAACCAATGGATCACCTTAAATCCTGCCAGGAATATTGATATAGTTAAAAATAATCCAAATATCCCTAAAAAAGAATAATAGACGATATTTACAAAGAGTTTTTAATGTAAATTATTAATTCCTAGTAATATTTCTTACCTAATATGACTTTGGCAGTGGTGGAAACTCTCTGGTCACCTTTTTCGTAAATATAGCACTGTGCTATAGTAACAAGTGTTAAGATGACAGCATGAACGGCAAAGAATATGTCATTGACTTGAACGGGGTTCAAACCTCTGGGGTACCTGTTGGTATATTCTTCCTAAAAGAATTTATTATGTTATTGCTTGTAGGTAAATTTTATTAAGGGCATACTAATATATTTTTTCTCCGTAGGAAAAATAAAAGTATTCCACACACTCTCGAGCTACCTAATGTGTTTGTTTTATTAGTTATCAATGCAGATAGGTATGCAAATATGTTGCCATTGACTTGTGAAATCCTATTAAAGTGAAACGCCGTTAGAATGTGACAAGGAGTAGATACATAGATATTTTAAAGTATGTTTAGGCAATAAATATATTATTTATTTACCTTTCTATTATTTTTCCTTCAACAAAAAGTGATTGAATGAAAGAACAGATAGATACAGGGTTGATTTAAACAATATATAAAAATATGTCTTCTTAATTGTCTATAAAAATATCTACTTTGGGAAATCAGTTATATATTAAAATACATTCAAGATTTCTTCTATTTGCTGTAGAAAAGTAGGTTAATTTGACTGGACTTTGTGTTGTCAAAGGATTAACAATTTTAGAGCAAGCGAATTTTTTATGAAGAATGCATTTTTCAATAATAAAAAAGTGTTTCCGGGGACATACTGTAAAATATTTATTATAATGGCAGGCTACAGTTAAAAACATATATCCCCAGGTTTCACATTATTAGGTGAAGGTTGGAAAATATGTAGATCACTTTTTGGGAACCGATATTTTTCACCACCTTTGGTTTTGCAGTTCACAAAGCAGTTTTTTAATTTTTTAATGCCATTTTCCACAATTATCACGGGTTTGGGCAAATAAAATTTAAAAAACACTCACAAAATAGCAACAATAACTTTGAAAAAGAACGCTTTAAATACTTTCAGGGTTTTTTTTCAATGAGGGGTGGATTAACTTTTTGAAAATTTTAGAATTTTTAAGTATTCTGACTTTAACAATAGAAAATGGTTGTTTTTAGTAACTGCTGGCAGCGCCACAACGGACGCGATCAAAAACAATTCGAATTTTTGGCGGGAAACCGAACATTCCAATCTAAATATAATTCCTCTATCTATGACTTAGCGTAAAAGAACTGACAAATGACTGACGTATAAATATAGACTTTTACCAATATTTTCATTGATATCTAATAATAATAGCTCCCGTATATAGCTTTTAACGCCTTGGGAGTAGCAAGTTACAGCTTGCCATACTAGAGCCGTTCGGTATACAAGGAAGGTAATGTGGCTAGCACTAGGCTTCAACCGCCTATTATTACCTCAGGATTGTGAATCCCAAGTACTCCTTTAGGGCTCGAACACACTGACGACCAGGTCGCACCGGCCAGGCCGCAGCTACCTCTAAAACCATTAAATCAAATGATATAGCCACAGAATATACTAACGAAAAAGAAGCCCAAGTTCCTTGTAATAAATCGGTTCCATTTTCGTAGCGCCATCTCTCGACAAAGCTGACATTTACAGGTTAGCCAAAGGGGTGCGGGGCCGGGGGGAATTGTAAAATACACTTTTTTATTTTAGTTATTTTTATTCGCTATTTGCAATTTTATTTTTAAAACATATTATCTGAAACAATCACATAATATGTCTTAAAAATAAAATTACAAACGGAAACAAAAGGAATTAAATAATCAGAAAATCTACAAAGTTTATTGATAAAAAAGTTAGGCTATGAAAATTGATATATTAAGTATAACCTCTTTGGTATAACATTGTTAAACAAACATTAACAAATCATAACATATCAGATCATAGAACTAGAAAAAGTACTATTACATAAAAACAGGTGATACAATACTTCAAAATTAATTATAACATAATATCAAAACCGAAAAATCAAACTGTAAACCCAACCACACTTTTCACAACAGAAATTAACACACACCTCCGCGGCAAATGTCCAAGAAAGACTGATCCACAGGACTGATCATTCTGATTGGTCCGGTCGTCCGGTCCGGTCGTAGCTCACGTCGTATTGTCGGTAAGCAAAATCCCTGTCCAAAAATCTTGACGATCAGCGCCATCACCCGTCATAATTGGGAAACTTTTGCTGGAACCATTTTGAATATTTCACTTACATGGCCCTGGCTATAGCGCACACTAACGTCCTGGCCGTCCGTTGGTCGTTGCGACCAGAAGATTGCACGGAAATATTATTATTTTCTGTCGCTTGTTGCCGGTTTTCTTCCAAATTAATAATTTTTCAGATGAAATCCCTCAAATTCAAGGCACAATATTTTATTTTCTATAAGATATAGTGTTTTAGTGTAGTTTTTGCACACGTGCAGAAAATCCAAAGAAATAGTATACAGACTGGATCAAAGGTAAACTTAAATCTAATCCCTTTTTTTTTTATCAAGGGTCGATTCTAGTAAAAACTCAAAACATTTTTATATGACATACCTCTCTATTTATGGTTGGTATGATACCTGTTTTATACCTTTGAGTTTCGATTAAAAAATAAAAAAAATTATAGGTATTTAAAGTTTTTCTACAACCACTTGTTTTTTTTTATTAAATTAGTTTTTTTAGTTGTATTGTAGTCATGTACAAGGAGGACAACTGTATTTTAAATATTATATTTAATTTAACGTTTTTCAAACAGGGTTCATTAGACTATATTTCTACTAGGTACATTATTTTGAAAAAAAAATTAAGAAAGTAACTTAAACATTCATAAAAATAGAAGTAATTACTGTTGTAGATTCTTCGTTATATTGTAAACATTGAAATAACTGGAAGCTAAACTTTCTATCTGCTTATATTTAGAGCCAGTGTCTGACGATCTTTTTTTACGATGGCCCTAATAGGTTTACTTCTGAAGTCGATAAGGGCGCCATATCAGTAGAAAAAAGAAACAGAATATCTCCCTTTTTGTCGGTCGCGCGTACACAATGATTTTTGTTTGTTGTGAATAGCAACTTCGCTTTTTAGTTAACTCGTTATTTTGCTTTGAAAATTTCCAAACAAATTATTTTTGCTTAAATTTTGATAACCACTGTATCTTTTCTGGGTTTTCTTGCTTGTAAATTGAGTCTACTACCTATGTTGCCATATTAACAAAACATTGTTTTTTTTAACAAAAACTAAAAAGAATTACAAAAAAAATTAAATTTTTCAAAAAACTTTTCGCAAAAAAAAACATAATCGTGTTTCTGGGGTCGAAATATACTACTTTAAAAATGTTTGCACTTATTTAAGGTTCACCCTGTAGATATTGCCGTTTATAGAAATTAGCACTCAACTAATATCAGTGTAGATTCAAGCTTATTGTTAATAAAATCTCGCCCACAGAAATAAGTGAATATAAAGGCACTCAATACAACAACCTCTTATAGTTTATTAGTATGTACTAAATATTACTGTAAAAAATTAATGAGTATAAGCCTTGTTTATATAATATTACAAGGGGTATAAGTAATAAACTTCCAAATGGCATAATATAAATATAATTTTTTTGCACAACTGATAGTTCTGGAAAATGAGGCAACATTGCAAGTTGTAAATGTAAACAAATACGTGACACTTGTATGAACATATATTTTATAATTCTTTTAATTTACTTATTTTTCAGAGGAGTAGACAAAAAGCAAGATTAACTTTTCAGAGCGCCCTGGTACCTGTAAGATTATTCAGTTTTCTGGTATTTTTGTATAAATATGCGAATGTCACATTTTACCGGCATTTAATAGTAGTATAATTAGATTTAATAGTACCATAACAATGCTTTAACTATATAATTACTTGTTAAGTCTGTCTTTTGAAAACGTCGTTTCTATTTTAGTTTTTTAACTGTTGATGATGAGGAAAAATTAGTGTTTTTCGAAAGAAAGTTCCTTTGTACTACTTCTTAATAACAATGATCCTTAATGATACATGTACAGTATGTCCCCGGATTGTCTTTACAAGAGAAAAAACTTTTTTATTGTTGATATTTAAAGGAAAATGGATTCCTGATAAAAATTTTGCTTGTTCTAAAATGGTTAATCACGTTTGTACTTTTCCAAATTTTCATACCGTTTTAGAAATGCCAGAATTAAAGAAATATGGTGAAGCCGATTTTAGAATATTTAAAAAAAAAAAATAATATAAATATAGAGTGGACTTTTAGAGCTTTTAGAAGTTACAAGAATGACTACAAAACACAGGGTGGTCAACATATCTCTACATAGGTGAAGATTTTCCTTGATTTAAGGAAGAATAATCTTCGGAGTGTGACGGGGTTTTTAACAGAACAATGTCTCCTCAATGCACACCTCAGTAGATTAAAGCTAAGGAACAAAGGCGAATGCAGATTCTGTGGGGAATATGGGGAAACACCAGAACGTCACTGAGTGCGCTAAGACGATATCCATTGGTGCTATAATCTTAGGTACGACTGATATCGAAGATGGAGAATTAACCTCTGTAAAACCGTCTCAAATACTGGCATTTCTCAAAGCCATGAGACTGAACGATGAGTTAAAAAATATATACACAATAGATATACAGGGTTGTTCACCACATACGACACGGAGTATTGTAGCTAAACGATTAGATTTTTACAAATTGCATGTTTTAGGTTCGTTGAAGGACTATTAGAGCTACAATTTAAAAATATTTTTACAAGATACAGAGTGTCCCAGATAAATCAAAATATCAAAGTTGTATTTTTTTAAATTGAACACCCTGTATATTATTCTATTTTTGGATTCTCCGATTAAAATAAAGGTAAATTTGATTAAGGTTTATCACACTTAAACCTTACCGTTTTTGAAATATTTTCTATTTTATGAAATAGCAGTAAAAATTTTAAGGCTTCATTTCTCCAAAGGTATCAAAGTTTTTAATACTAAATATTTACTGAAGATTATTTATTGATCAGATATTGTTTTGCAATAATAAAAATTTTACCACCTTATACAGAGTGTCCAAAAATTTATATTAAATAATTACTAGCTTTAAACTGCAATAACTTGTTTAATTTAAATAGAACACCCTATATATTTTACGTGAATCAAATGCACAATGTAATTATCTATCAAATTGTATTATACCATGTTTTACCCATCTCTTCAAGTTTTCGTAGAAAATTCATTTTCTTATAATTTAGACCTCATTTATCTATATACCCATGGAATATTGACATTTCAGATTTTTTTAATATATATGTACAAAATGTATTGCAAGCCCATTGGTATACAAAAAAAACTATTTAAATCTTTGTGAAAGTATATACCAATTACTTACTTTTAAATTGTTTTAATTAATAAAGTATTCTAAATAAATGTGAACTTGGCTCAGAAATCAATAATAAGTTATGAAAATGAATGTCTCTGTTTTTATAAACAAGCATTCGTCAAAAAATGAAATAAAATTTATAAAGTGTTACTTTTTACCGCACTGTCTAATACACACACAAAATTCAGTTTTTTAGTATTTGGAGCAATTATCATTAATCAACGTAAACAGTCAATTAATGTAGTTTGAATACTGGGATCATATTAATTGGTCCTTTTTCACAAACAATATTTAAACAGTTTTGTTTTTTATTTTTTAATGAAATAAGCAAACTATATCGACAATAGTAGTATCTGTACTCTTTGAAAATTTGTTACATCTTTAAAAATAATCTAAAATGTCAATATTTCACGGGTATAAATGAGGTCTAAATTATAAGAAAATGCATTTTCTACGAAAACTTGAAGAAATGGGTAAAAAATGGTATAATACAATTTGATAGACAATTACATTGTGCATCTGATTGACGTAAAATATATAGGGTGTTCCATTTAAATTAAACAAGTTATTGCCGTTTAAAGCTAGTAATTATTTAATATAAATTTTTGGAGACTCTGTATAAGGTAGTAAAATTTTTATTATTGCAACACAATATCTGATCAATAAATAATCTTCAGTAAATATTTAGTATTAAAAACTTTGATACCCTTGGAAAAATGAAGCTTTAAAATTTTTACTGCAATTTCATAAAATTGAAAATATTTCAAAAACGGTAAGGTTTAAGCGTGATAAACCTTAACCAAATTTACCTTTATTTCAATCGTAGAATCTAAAAATAGAATAATATACAGGATGTTCCATTTAAAAAAATACAACTATAATATTTTTAACTTATTTGGGACACTCTGTATCTTCTAAAAATATTTTTTAATTGTAGCTCTAATAGTCCTTCAAGGAACCCGAACTTACAATTTGTAAAAATCTAAACGTTTAGCTGCAATACTCCGTGTCGTATGTGGTGAACAACCCTGTATAAGGTCGCGGTGATTAGCACACTACAATCTACAGCTTGATAAATTTTAGGATTATTATTAGGACACTATTACCGTTTGAGTCGATCTATTTGTTACTCACCCTTAGTTCTGGAATGAAGTACAGTCCCAAGTTAAATATGGAATATAGAACAAATCCCACTATATTCAAGTGTAGAAAGTCGAAATTAAGACCTATAACACTGAAAATAAATAAAAAAAATATTACACTGTAACTGTAGATTGGATTGTTTTCATACCTTTTTCTTTTCCAGTTACTATAAGCTTGAGGGTAGAATGATACTGACCAAGCCACAAAATATATCCATCCTATAGCTGTTGAAAACTTAATTAGCCATTGGACTCTGTACACGGTAACTTTAAAATAGATATCGTTGACACTGAAAACATTTAAACAAATCCCTTTTAAAATATAAGAATTTTAAAGTTTTATATATTGTGTTTTACGAGTAGTGGACTGATTTTGATGATTTTTTAAACAACTTGTAGCTAAATTATTTGACTCGGGTCCGGAGAACTATCCTGACACACGATTTTTGCATTTTTCTTTTTTTTATCAAAAAGTAACAATTTTTATTAGTAGTTTTAAATAAAAATAAATGGAGATTATGCACAGAATTTTAAAATATTTTAATTTAATTTTAGTAGTTTTTGACACATATTTGACGAATTTTAACACTTGATTTAACATGACAGTGTCAGAAGGAAAAGCAATGTTGCCAGTTCCACTGAATTTTCTTTTTCTGTTTTTTATTTTTATTTTGAAAAATAGTCATTTTTAATAATAAAAATGCGTTGGTAATGTGTGAATAGGAAAACTAAAAAAAAACAAAAGAGTGAAACAAAAGCAATCAAAACACACTTACGCGTGTTTTGGTTGATTATGTTTCACTCCTGTTTAAACCAAAATATCAATCAAAAAGATAAATAGAAAAAAAAAACAGCCAAACCAACCCAAACCAACCCGACCTATCTAAACGAAATCTAAACAACGTTGGAATTAGTAAAACAGACGACGTTTGCATAACGTTGGAATAGGTCCTGAAAGTGACGTCGGAAAACTCTTTATTGCCCAACATTGTAACTACGTTGTCCGAATCACCTAAAGATCACTTAAGCAAAAAAGGTTACAAGACAACGTTTATTCGACGTCGCAGAAGCTTTTACTTTGTTGTAGTACTAGTTCAACGTCGGCACAACGTTACAACAACGTTTACATTTATTTTAATACCTAAGGTACGAAGCTAACTATTTTTTGTAACTAATCCAACGTTGTGTTTAGTAAACATGTGGTCGCAAGTCGTGAAAATGCTACTTGGGAAATATTATGCTTTCTCTATGGATAGCAATATCTCTAGCAACAGACTACCACAAGCTGTTGCTAGGATATTTTATTAATTTTAATTGTGTTTTTTTAGACATTGTGAATGATCGTAAACTAAAAAGTATAAAGTGTAATTATAACCACTAATTTATTTCACTAATTGGGAGGTTCTGAATGAAGCTTTAGTATTTGTATTCAACGAATAACATTTTTTGATTTTGGCCTTACTTGACGAGACTTGACGTTGAATTAGTATAGATGTCGGTTTTTCCTGGACTCGATGCTGTAATCTCGATTGGTGTGGACTGGTTGGGTTCCAAAATGCTCAGATCAGTAATACCTGTTGAGTTCACCTTAGCTATGTCACTATGTTGGACTGTTATACTTAAACTACCATTGATCGGCGTGTAACTTGGTCTAAAAAAACAAAAAAAATAAAAATAATATTCAAAAATATTTAGTAAGTTTATAGTAAATATCAATGACCTCTAAATAAATTTATTTCGGTGTCATTGGTAAATATAGCAATAGCAAACATTAGACCAGTGTTTACAAGATCAAATTCGATTATCAAAATATAATTAATTTACGGCAAATTATCAAAATATAATTAATGTAGAAAGCCTTGTCTAGTAAATAACAGTTCAATGCTTTGCGAAATGAAGAAAATGATGTTATGGATTTGATTTCAAATGGCAGGTGATTGTGCATTTTTTTGAGTTGTATAATATTGAACTTTTAACTAACTCTGAGCGTGGGGTAGGTAGATAAAGATCTTGCTCCGCGTTCCTAAGTGGATGAGTGTGAGATGGCCTTTCTTGAGAAGCTGATACATGCTTACGTATTAGGCAAACGGATTCAGATATAAATAAGGAAGGAAGAGTTAATATTTTTTATTTTTTAAAAAAGTCCTGGTAATGAGTTCTGCTGTTTAGTCCCAGTGAACTTCGAACAGCTCTCTTCCGGAGCTTGAAAATGCGGTCAAATTGAGTCGCACAATACGTACCCCAGAATGGAAGGGCATACCTGAGGTGCGACTCAACAAGTGCATAATAAACAGTTCTAGCCACTGACAAGTTAAGCTCCTTAGAAACAGATCTTAATGCAAAACAGGCAGAGATCAATTTTTTCGACAAAGCTTCGATATGCATATCCCATTTCAGAGAATTGTCCACAACAAGCCCTAAGAATTTTACAGATTTTACGACGTCAATGGTGGTGTTGTTAAGTACAAAAGGCTGCAGCGAGTTTTTATACGACAAAGCTCTAGTTTTAGAAATGTTGAGACTCAGGAGGTTCGAATCGCACCAAGATTTAATGGTGATTAAGTCATCTGATATAATCCTATAAAGTGCCGTGACGTCCTTGCTGCTCCAAGTGAAATGTCGTGGCAAAAAGACATATTTTGCCACTGATGTTTATGTTAGCAATGTCGTTAATAAAAAGAAGAAACAAAATGGGGCCTAGTACTGAGCCTTGTGGTATTCCACATTCTATTGGCTTGCTAGAAGACAACGTGGTATCCACCCTCACAAGTTGACTTCTATTGCTCAGATACGACTTAAACCATTCGAGAGATGTTCCCCTGAACCCATAGTGCTGCAGTTTATTAATTAGGATGCATTTACACAGTCGAACGCCTTAGAAAAATCACAGAAAATTGTTGCTGTAGAATGATGGTTATTTAGGCTGGAGTAAACTTTATTAAGGAGGGAAAACATAGCGTCATTTGTGGACTTGTTGCTTAGAAATCCAAATTGATATTCAGTAAGTATTTTGTACTTAAACAGAAAAGATACCAGCCTACCTTTAACCAACCTTTCTATGATCTTAGATAGCGTTGGAAGGAGTGCAATTGCGCTCAATTGGGCGATAGTTAGAAGCTTCATTTTTGTCTCCTCCTTTATGCAGAGGAATTATTATTGCCGTCTTAAGACATTTTGTAAAAATACCATTTTGGACTACTACTTACTTTGATATTTTAAAATGTATTGTCCAATGTGTGTTTTTTGATATGTCAAAAATAATAAAAAAAAATACGTCTTGATGATCACTGTGATATACAAGAATCTGACTTACCCAGTTATTATACTGACAACTGCTACATCTTTTAGTTTTATTGTTACATCGTGAGTGTTCACTAGTAAACTACTATCACAGATACATTTCCTAACTGAAAAAGAATGACAACATTAACAATAAAATGATTATCTTTAATAAACATCTATATAACTTACCTAATACTATCACTACGCAGCTAAAAAGACTAGTGATTTTGCTGTTCATTTTCATAAAACTGAAAAAGATATAAATAAATGTTATTTCAATTGCTCTTTCCAAATTTATCAACGTAATATTGTTTAATGTTAAATTTATAATAAAATCTATCATTTTTTAATGATTTCTTTTTATGGGGGTACATAAAATCTAAAATTTACGGCCATGAAGAAATTCAAAACTTGGAGCAGTTAAGGCAGAAAATATTTAATGCCTTTGACACTGTCACCCCTGATATGTTATCCAATGTGAGGAGGGGATTTTATGATCGTTTTGGTTATTGTTTAATGCAAGAGGGAGGCACTTTTGAACAATTTTTGTAATTTTTTAAATTTCATTATCCTGTATTTTTACCGTTTACCAATTACCTACCTTGACGAACATGGGAAAACGAAGGTCCTTTTCAGGACCACAAATATTTTGATTAAGAAAATTGGTAACTTTTTTTTGGATTAAAAAACAAAAGTTGTTAATATAATACCAAAAGTGTTTTAGTAGTTTTAATACACACTATGATATAAAATTTATTATTATTATAATGTACATTATTAATACTATTGTTCATTCGAAATGGCATTAAGGCCCAATTGCAACAATGATTTAAATTTTTCTTAACGATAAATAGAGCTTAGAATGAGCTGTATTTATATTTACTTTAATATTCACCTTAAATGAGGGAATGACTGAATTTTTGAATTTGAATTGTTTTTAATGATACTAACAATTTTAGTTCAATTTTTAATAAAATTTATTTAACATTAATAGAAATCCAAGAGATTTGAAACCTCTTTTAGCGATTTATAACATTCTCAAATGAATTACAGGTGCCCTTATTTTCTATGAAAATCACACAGCATTTTTCATAGTCGCTGCAGTTGCTATAGCTATAAAAAACTAATTTTTTAAGGTGTGAAAATTGCGACACACGCTAAATGGACTTGATTTTTCGTATGCCTCGAAGTCTGTGGACCTTTTTGTATGCCTCGATAACATATTGGTGCAGATTATTTTCACCCAAACTATACATTGATGCGGATTGTCTATGAACTCTTTCTGAAGGTCACAGAAACCTGAACGCGTAATTCGGTGTTCCTTCGCATCTGTTGTAGTTAATTTGTGCCCAAGTACTCATTTAAGGCTGAGTCGACCTAGGTACCCAAACTATTTTTATTTTAATAAAAATAGTCGGCTGATGAAATGCCGGGTGTGGGAATCGAACCCTCTACCTTCAGATTGGTAGACGAGAACCTGTACCTCTACGCCACCGGGCACCTTTGTGTAGAAAAATGTAGGTACCTATTTAAAATAAGAAACTTGCTGTTAACTTCCGGTATTTCCGGAAGTGCCGTCATATTGAAAATATTTTTAATCGATAGATCTGGTTGTAAACCATGATGAGCAAAAAATCTCCGATCTAGGTATTTTAGTTCTCTAGAAACTTCTAATGCACGCTCAGCCTGAGACACCCTGTATACCACTCCTAAAAATATTTCCAGTTATTTAAGACTTCCTGTATATCGACATTTTTCTTAAAGTGAACAGCCGTAAGAGTGAAGCTGTACCATATTTGTGATTAAAGGTTCCAATCATTCTATGCATTTTATAAATGCGTATGCATTTTATAAATGCGTATAGTATGTACAAATAGTTTTATAATTACTATATAAAGAATGTTAAGGATCTATTGCATCATCGGAGAAAACCTTTTTAATTAGGTTTGCTAAAAATAGATATAGTATTAGTCCAGGAGGCAGTGAAGATTTTCGGTTTTTATTTTCCCAGTCAGCAACTTTCAACACTTTTCAACAGTCAACACTTCACTTTTCTCAAAGTTTTGACCCCAGGAATCCAAAAAACAAGGTTTTAGTCCATCCGTCTGTCATCAAAATACTTCATTCGCCAATAACTTTCTAATTATCAGAGATATAAGAAAGTTGTAGTATACAGGGTTGTTCACCAAATACGACACGGAGTATTGTAGCTAAACGATCAGATTTTTACAAATTGTAAGTTTGGCGTTCGTTGAAGGACTATTAGAGCTACAATTTAAAAATATTTTTACAAGATACAGAGTGTCCCAAATAAATAAAAAATATCAAAGTTGTATTTTTTTAAATAGAACACCCTGTATATTATTACATTTTTAGTTTCTACGATTAAAATAAAGGTAAATTTGATTAAGGTTTATTATACTTCAACCTTACCGTTTTTGAAATATTTTCAATTTTGTGAAATTGCAGTAAAAATTTTAAAGCTTCATTTCTCCAAGGGTATCAATGTTTATAATACTAAATATTTAATGAAGTTTATTTATTGATCAGTTATTGTGTTGCAATAATAAAAATAATACTACCTTATACAGAGTGTCTAAAAATTTATTTTAAATAATTATTAGCTTCAAACGGCAATAACTTCTTTAATTTAAATGGAATGCCCTGTATATTTTAGGAGAATAAGATGCAAAATTAAATTGTCTATCAAATTGTATTATACCATTTTTTACCTATCCCTTCAAGTTTTCGTAGAAAATGCATTTTCTTATAATTTAGACCTCATTTATCAATATATCTATGGAATATTGACATTTTAGATTGTTTTTAACTACTAGACTATAATATTATCGTTTTTAGCAAAACGATAATATTACTAGCCCATTTGTATGCAAAAAGAAAACTACTTAAATCTTTATAAAAGAGTATACCATTAATTAAATATAACACCATTATTTCCGCCCATATACTAATTAATTACATACTTAATTGTGTTCGTTAATTAATTATTATAAATAAATGTGGATTTGAGTCAGAAATCAATATAATAATAAGTTATCAAATTAAAGTCTCTGTTGTTATAAATAAGCATTTATTAAAAAATGAAATATCATTTTTAAGGTGTTACTTTTTATCACACTGTCTAATGCCCATAAAAAATTCAGTTTTTTAGTATTTGGAGCAATTATTAATCAACGCAAGCAGTCAGTTAACGTAGTTTGAATACTGGAATCATATTAATTGGTCCTCTTTAACAAATATTTAAACAGATTTTTTTTAATTTTTTAATGAAATAAACGAATTATATCGACAATATTAGTATCTGTACTCTTTAAAAATTTGGTACATCTTTAAAAATAACCTAAAATGTCAATAGTCCATGGGTATATTGATAAATAAGTTCTAAATTACAAGAAA
This sequence comes from Sitophilus oryzae, assembly GCF_002938485.1. Classification (NCBI taxonomy): domain Eukaryota; kingdom Metazoa; phylum Arthropoda; class Insecta; order Coleoptera; family Curculionidae; genus Sitophilus; species Sitophilus oryzae. Next base: position 2,442,252 of record NW_022147540.1, read on the forward strand.
ATGCATTTTCTACGGAAACTTAAAGAAATAGGTAAAAAATAGTATAATATAATTTAATAGACAATTAAATTGTGCATCTGATTCTCGTAAAATATACAGGGTGTTCCATTTAAATTAAACAAGTTATTGCCGTTTGAAGCTAATAATTATTTAAAATAAATTTTTAGACACTCTGTATAAGGTAGTATTATGTTTATTATTGCAACACAATAACTGATCAGTAAATAAACTTCAGTAAATATTTAGTATTAAAAACTTTGATACCCTTGGAGAAATGAAGCCTTAAAATTTTTACTACAATTTCACAAAATTGAAAATATTTCAAAAACGGTAAGGTTTAAGTATAATAAACCTTAATCAAATTTACCTTTATTTTAATCGTAGAAACTAAAAATGTAGTAATATACAGGGTGTTCCGTTTAAAAAAATACAACTTTGATATTTTTTACTTATTTGGGACAATATATCTTGTAAAATTATTTTTAAATTGTACCTCTAATAGTCGTTCATCGAACCCAAAACTTACAATATGTAAAAATCTCATCGTTTAGCTACAATACTCCGTGTCGTATGTGGTGAACAACCCTGTATATGTAAAAGTCACTGCATGAGATCTATAATAAATTAAAATTCTCAGTAAATTTACTCAAATAATTAAATACAGGCCGCGGAAGCTTCAAGGAGAACGGTAGTTTATATAGAAATGAAATGTTGGCAGCATATGTAGGTTAACTGAAAGCATTTTATAAAAATATATAGAATTATACATTGTTTTTTCTAATGGAACACCCTGTATATTAATTGATTTTCGGATTCTAGGAAAAAAATAAAGGTGAGTTTTATTAAAGAAGCATATACGTAAAATCTAAGGATTTTCACATATTTCACATTGTGTGAAAATGAAGAGTAAATTTTAAATTTCGATAATAGCTACCTAAATTTTAGTTGACCTTGTTATAGCCTGATATTTAATTACAGTAACCATTGTATGTTAAATCAAATTGCAATTTGACCCGAAAAGTTATGCACAGGGTGAGACAAAATTAATATTAAAGGAAGTTACTCCTTTATTTTAAATGGAACACCCAGTGTATTTTCCGGTGTTTAATGGGGAATTTATATATCTTCAAAATATCATTAAGGTTGCCTACCCCTCAGAGAAAGATTTTCCTAGATATTTTAATTTTTATGATTTTGCGTCAGTAGATCTTTATTATTTGAAAAAAATCTAGGAGTGGCTGTGTGATACCAGTTTGTGCAAACTAACTGAGAGTCTAGACCCCACTTTAGAATTTAAATGAGATAAGCTGCGATATAAATTACTAAAACTTGCTTTTTTATAAAAAAAACATTAATAATTACGTGGACAACATATCAAACATGACTCGTACCAATTGTTCACAGCCATGAATATCAATATAAATGAAAAAAAAATTATTCATTTGTTTCCACACGCAATAATTTAGCTATTTAGAAACATTGACAAATAGCACGTTGTACTTATGCACTTTATTACTTTATTTTTTTTTAGTTTTTAAAAACTAATTTTATTTAGCAAAATATTTATTGTTGTTATCACGCTATTATCGTCCTATTTCATAAATTATTAACATCTTTGTGTGAATCATCGCCATTCACATATATAAATAGAATATTCATTAATTTGTTAGTGTACTCATTCATTTCTTGCAAATCATGTTTTGTAAAATTTTGGTTAATAGATTTATTTTTCAGCTTTTCGTCTGTGCTTTTGTATTTCACAATTTTCTGAACAATTTAAACTATTTTTTTCTAAGAAAATTTAAATGCATTTATAAATATACGCGTATGGGTAATTAACCAACACTACTCAACAGTAATAAGTATACAGGGTGTATAAAAATAGTGTACCAAACATCACAGGGTGATACTACATGTCAAAGAAAATTTTCCATTCTATAAACCTAATTAAGATCCTTCTTCAGGAAGAGACAGTTTTTGAAGGGGTAGATAAAAATATCATGTACAGGGTGGGCAAAATAATTGTAATTCTTGTCTAGATTATACAGGTAAGTTAAAAATAAACACCTTTATTCTTCCGCAAAGATAAAAATCCATAGGCACTAAGTCCGCCGGCCTCGACGGCCAACGGCTGGAATCTTGGTTAGCTATTTAATTATTCTCGAAATTGGCTTCAAAAATCTGTTGATAACTTAAGCGTTCCGAGGTGGTGCCTCGCCTTGCTGGAAAAATATGGATGTATTTTAAAAATATACGGGGTGTCAAATAAAAAATTAATTTTTCTGTTGAAAACTTTTAAATTATTAATTTAAAAAAAAACTTAACCATTAAATTCTACGTAAAAAGGTGTTTCGGAAATGTTTTCATAAAAACAGAAAATTTTCCATAGAAAAAAAGTTACAACGATTTGTTAAAAATGCACATTTTTGTAAAACACCCCGTAATTCCGAAACGGTAACAGATATTGATGTGCGGTTTTCACCATCATGTTTTTGATGAAAATTGAGCTCTAGACACCGAAGAATTTAATGATTTAAGTATAATTTTTTTAAAATTAATAATTTAAGAATTATCAACAGAAAATTTGATTTTTTATATGGGACACCCTGAATATTTTTAATTTATTGAAAAGAATTTCTAATACTACCTTTCCAAAAATATAACACACTTGATATTTTGCTCGATTCCTCTTCGAGATATAGAGTATATAAAAATTCGCCCGCTTTAAATAAGTAGGCTTTGCACGGCACCGGCTGTAATGCAAAAAATTCTAGCTGTGAGCATCAATTAAAACGAAAATAATATTTGCTATGAGAGATGCAGAATTTTATAACAATTTAAAATATATTTAACCAACATCAACACATATAAACTATATCTAATAACAATAAAAATAAATAGCAAACCAAGACATAAGATTTTGCTACAGGTGTTCGACATATCAACCGTCTTCTGTTATGGACAGACGGAGCAGTTTTTGAACATTTCTCGCGGAATTCATTAACTCAGTGGGGGTGAAAGATACCCTCTCATAACTGCTAAGTATTTCTAATTCTTGTCTAGATTATACGGAAGAATAAGGAACCTTTATTCTTCCGCAAATATATCCATAGGATTAGATCCATGGGCAGTAAGTCAGGCGGCCTCGACAGCCAACGGCTGGGATCTTGGTTAGCTATTCAATTATTCTTGAAATTGGCTGCAAAAATTTGCTGATAACTTCACCGTTCAGAGGCGGTGCGTCGTCTTGCTGGAAAAATATGTTTTCGAGTTCCATTAATGGCATATTATCAATAAGGGGTCCAAAAGCCTACTAGTTAAAAGTGGCGAACTTTTAAAAACTCTGTATTTCGAAGGGGATTATAACAAAATATCAAGTGTGCTATATTTTTGGAAAGGAAATTTTAATTTTTTTATGGTAATTAATAATATAGAGGGTGTTCCAAATAAAAAATCAAATTTTCTGTTGATAACTCTTAAATAATTAATTTTTAAAAAATTATACTTAAACCATTAAATTCTACGTAAAAAGGTGCTTTGGAAATGTTTTCATAGAAATACAAAATTTTCCATAGTAAAAAAGTTACAGTGATTTGTTAAAAATGCACATTTTTGAAAAACACCCCGTAATTTCGAAACGGTAACAGATATTGATGTGCGGTTTTCACCATCATGTTTTTGATAAAAATTGAGCTCCAGACACCGATATTAGTTTTCGTCTATCTCCTATAGAAAAGGGTGTTTCCATTTAAAAGCGTCGAATTTGATCCACCCTGTACATTTTATTTATTTTTAAGAAAATTGGTAAACAATGTTCCTTGAAATTTGATATTCTTAGACACATTGGAATGCTAAAGCGAATATCGATAGTCTAAAACTCCTTAACAATTCTGAGAGGGTAGTTTCCATTAGGGAAGAGGGTAGTTTTGCAGTAGTCCTCAAGAAAGGAGGACACTACAGATCTTTCTAGGTGATTAACTCCCTTCTCACTCATTCTACATTCTACATAGTTCGATACTTTGGTACATCCCTAAAAGAGACATTTACAGTGGAGTGACCGATTTGGCTAATGATTTCGTGACATTCAAAATGAATGAATGAATGAATAGAATTCAGAGCATGCAAATGTGTGTCCTAATTATGGTTTAATGACTTGTTTCACATACACTCAAATTGAAGGCTAATTTTATCTATCTTCAACGTTCTCTTAACAATTTAAACTTTGTTTCATCTCACCGCCTAATTAAATAATAAGAATAAATAATATTTTTAAATAATAAAAATAATAAATAATGATAGTCATGCCTCACATCCTGAACAATGTGTGTTTTTATTGATTAATTTATTTTAATTAAAAACGTTTTTCTTATTTTTTTACATAAACTAAAAAACTCCAAATTGACGCATAATGATTTATATTTTTTTTTAGTTTCAATTAGTCTTGGCAAAGCTTTATGAAAAAAAAAAATAGAAAAGCAAACTTTCTTACTACAACAGTGTCCAACACCTGGAAAATGCTATCAGGCAAACTTTTATACAGGGTGTCCCAGAAATAAGTATTTTAAGGGGTGGTAGATCTCGAGAAAAGAAACATATTTTCGCTTTATCGTTTTTCAAATATGTCCAAAATAATTACTTTGAAAATTTCCAAAAAAATGATTTTTTGTTAAAATTATGAGAACCACTGGATCTTTTTTGGATTTTCTTTCTTGTAAATTTAATCTAATATCTATGTCGCCATATTATAAAGAAATTATGTTTTTTAACTAAAAACTTCGAATTTTCAAAAAAAAAATTCGCGAAAAAAACCTCATAGACGTGTTTCTCGGGTTGAAATATACTACCAGTTAAAATACTTGCACTTATTTCTGGGACACCCTGTATATTCGGAGATTCAGTGGTAACAGTTCGAAAGCAAAAAATATTTCAATCCCAAATACAATTTTAATATGTCTATGACTATTTTAATAAATACCATTTGGCCTTTTTGAATATGATAACTTTTAAATATCTTGCAGTAAATAGTGACAATAAATATAGTGATATGCATTTTTGAGAAGATTACAGTAAGACGGATCATATGATTTATAAATATACAGGGTGTTTTTGGTTTGGTTTGGATTCAAACCGAAGATAATAGCAAAATTATAATAAATACCAAAAAATAAGCCCTTAATTACATTATTTTTACAACACGGTATCAGAAGCCCTCTCAATTATGCATATTCTAACAGAAAAATAAGATAGAAAGAGTTAGTTTATTTTAAAATCGACGAAATACCAGAATACCATAATACCAGAGGTATTAATATCTAATAATTAAGATATTAATAACAGCGAACAAGAAACGATGATTCAGTGAAGTCATGGTAGGCTTTGGAAAAAAGTTGCTTTTGACGTAATAGTATAAACGTCAAATTGTTATTAGATCAACATTTTGATAGTCTTATCAGCGTTTTTTTTTCTTTTAATTGCTTTTTCAAAATGCCTTTATTATTTGAAATAGTTGAAGTTGTTGGCATTTTGAAAAAGCAATCAAAACATAGAAAACGCTGATAAGACTATCAAAATGTTGATCTAATAACAATTTGACGTTTATACTATTACGTCAAAAGCAACTTTTTTCCAAAGCCTACCATGACTTCACTGAATCATCGTTTTCTTGTTCACTGTTATTAATATCTTAATTATTACATATTAATACCTCTGGTATTATGGTATTTCGTCGATTTTAAAATAAACTAACTATTTCTATCTTATTTTTATGTTAGAATGGGCATAATTAAGAGAGCTACTGATACCGTGTTGTAAAAATAAGGTAATTTAGGGCTTATTTTTTGGTATTTATTATAATTTTGCTAATATCTTCGGTTTGAATGAAGATATCAAAATGCGGTTTTCGCTGATTTTTTAAGCTTTTGCTACTCTTTACTATCAGCTAAAATTACATATTTACTATTGCATTTTGTAAGCATATACTAAGATTTTGATGGTCAGACATCAACAAATTATTCTTTATGTATTGACTATTTTTTTTTCGAAAATAAAGACATAATTTAAAATTCCGTTACAATACGGAAATAGATTGAAGTTTTGTGATTCCAGTGATATATAATTTATATGGTTTTGTAACAAATTGCTCGCTATTTTATGGCAAATACTGAAGTTCTGCAAACCTTAATCAAGCCCTAACCAAAGCACAAAGTGTTTGGAATTTTGGGTGTGGCTTAACACGACAGGATCAGGCTAAACCTTAAGGTGCGTATTCATTATCCGAACGAACGAATGAAAGTGCGGTATATTTAGACGGGGACCGAACGCATGCGGCCGTTCGTTCGTTCGTTCGCTCGACCATCCGTTTCGAGTCGGTACATCAAAGGCGTTCGCCAACAAATGCCTCCGGTCTTCTCGTGCGGTTCTATCGTACGGTCCCCGTCCATACCACTAGCGAACATTCGTTCGTTCGTTCGTTCTTTCGTTCGGATAATGAATACCACCTTTAGGTAGATTTCTGAAATATAATATATATTTCCTTCGGCCACACGCCCGCTTTAGCCGACCCCTGAGAGCGACCCGTACAGTACAGCGTATTAGACCCTATAAGCTTTTTTCATTTGTTTTGAAACACACTGTATACAAGTCGAAAAGTCATACTTTAATGATAATGTTTTAAAGAGATTAGAACAAAATTCCCTAACTTAATTGATTAATTATGAAAAAAAATCATAATTAATTTAGAACAATGGTTTAGAGATTAGATTTAAATCAATAATAAAATACTTTTTAAGTTAATAGCATATAATCTCCACTTTGAGGGAAAAGATTATTTTTTTTTTATCAAAATCTATAAGTATTTGTGTTTGTTTTATTGCTAGAATCAAAGCATTTATACCTATCGTATATTATCGGAGATTTCTCAATGTAATCTAATAATAAACAGAATTTTTGATTAGAAACTTTCAGTTAAATTCTCAAAAACAGCACAGTCATTGGGGTCATTCTCTGTAATTTTTCTTATAATTATATCAATGATGAAATTATTTTTTTTACTTACAGTTAAATAATTATGGTAGATACTACTGAACAGTTGAAATTTATGTTGAACTAATATATCTATATGTAGTCCCTTTATGATGTTTACTGAGGAATGTATGTGATTAAAAAAACTGTACACATAATCTTAAAACGTACCTAAAATCACGATTAAAATAGATGATCAAATCAAATAGATTAAAGCATAACTTTTACAACAGTTTAATTATTTGTTCTGTGATAAATACACAACTATAAATGATTAGATTTTTTGACAGGATAATTTCGTTAGTCTATAGTCTAACTAGCGTGTACCCGCGACTTCGTTCGCGTCGAATTAATCATTTGTAATGGTGATGATAAAGCAAAGCAAGAATTTCCATTAACATACAAACTGGATAAAATTTTCTCACATTTATGTCAGCATGAGAAAAAGTAATATGGCGATATTATTATATAACTTGGTAATATTTGAGGGGTAGTTTCATCTCGTTGGAATTTGACTTTCGAAAAATCCGTTTCACAAAAATCAGCTTTAAACGTCAAGCAGTTTAAGAAGAATCGTTCAATGGTCATATTTTATGAAACACCCTGTATAAATTTTTTAAAAATCTTAAAATATGTGAAACAACAAAATAAAATATACGTGTTTAAGAGTTTTTCCGAAAAACTCACCGATTTCTAAATAAAAAATATTCTAATATTTGAGGGGTGGTTTCACCCCCGTAGAATTCGAGTTTCGAAAAATCCTTTCTTATCGAACCACCTCTACACCCAAAAGTCAATCCGTTTTCCAAAAATCAGCTTTTTACGTCAAGCGCTTTAAGCAGGACCACAAATTACCTATAACAGATGCGAAAGAAAGCGACTGCATCGGAAACCGCTCGGCAAACCTGACACGCCTATTGAGTGGTGTAAATACACCAGTCGTTTAGTCCGGAAATCTATGCTGTGTCGTATTCGCTTGCTGGAATGACATAGTGCGTGGTTATATGTTTCTTTTTAAAAACGCGTGTAGGATTTTTGTTGAACTTTTGAACTGTTATTTCTAAGTTTTGGTAATTTGTATATCTTATTTAAAATGGGATGCAAATGTGTTTATTTATAAGGAAAAAAAAGATATTTATAGTATAAAAAATTAAATTTTTTATCAAAATTTAATTAAAAATGTGACAAAATAGTTATCTTTCTATTGGTTCTATCGGACTTTTTTCGACTATATAAATCTTTATTTGTAAACTTTAATACATCAAATATTTTCAATCTAATAAATCATTTAAAGACGTAAATAAGAGGAAATTTCTCACATGGGTGGTCAAATTTTATAGTTTACATTATATCAAACAGCCTCTGAGAAATGTTTTCAACTCAAAATGCCTTTCAATTATGTTTGACTACATCATTAAAAAGGGTTCATTCCTTCAAATACTTGGATCATCATTCAAATACATCAATGTGATATTTGTCTAAAATTTGCAAAAAGAATCCGAATCTCTGGATAACTCGAAATTATTTACCCATTTAAAAGCCTTTGATCATGAAAGTGGAAAAATTTGTTCATTTTATTTACAGGCTGGAAAAATTATTTATATTAAATTTTGATGAGTTTTGCACTGAAGAAAACATTCAGAGGCTGTTTGATATAATGAAAACTATAAAATTTGACGACCCATGTGAGAAATTTCCTCTTATTTACTTATCATTAAATTATTTAATTGAAAATATTTTATGCATTAAAGTTTACAAAAATAAAAAGATTTATATAGTGAAAAAAAGTCCGATAGAAACCAATGAAATGTAACTATTTTGTCACATCTTTAATTAAATTTTGTTAAATAATTTAATTTTTTATACTATAAATATCTTTTTTTTCCTAATCTCATACGAGCTGATATAATATGATGAGCAATCTATTAAATTACTGTGAGATTATACAGAAAAGTCCACAGACTTCGAGACATAGGAAAATCAAGTCCATTTAGTGTGTGTCCAAATTTTGACAAGTTTTCAAAAAAGACAGTTTTGTTTAGACTGACGTTTAATTTCACCTGACTTCTGGGTGAATGATTTCTTTTTATGGGGGTACATAAAATCTAAAATCTACGGCCATGAAGAAATTCAAAACTTGGAGCAGTTAAGGCAGAAAATATTTAATGCCTTTGACACTGTCACCCCTAATATGTTATCCAATGTGAGGAGGGGATTTTATGATCGTTTGGGTTATTGTTTAATGCAAGAGGGAGGCACTTTTGAACAATTTTTGTAATCTTTTAAATTTCATTATCCTGTTTTTTTACCTTTTACCCATTACCTACCTTGACCAATTTTGTAATCTTTTAAATTTCATTATCCTGTTTTTTTACCGTTTACCCATTACCTACCTTGACGAACATGGGAAAACGAAGGTCCTTTTCAGGACCACAAATATTTTGATTGAGAAAATTGGTAACTTTTTTTTGGATTAAAAAACAAAAGTTGTTAATATAATACCAATTTAAAAGTGTTTTAGTAGTTTTAATACACACTATGATATAACATTTATTATTATTATAATGTACATTATTAATACTATTGTTCATTCGAAATGGCATTAAGGCCCAATTGCAACAATGATTTAAATGTTTCTTAAAGATAAGTAGAGCTTAGAATGAGCTGTATTTATATTTACTTTAATATTCACCTTAAATGAGGGAATTTGACTGATACAATTTTTGAATTTGAATTGTTTTTAATGATACTAACAATTTTAGTTCAATTTTTAATAAAATTTATTTAATATTAATAGAAATCCAAGAGATTTGAAACCTCTTTTAGCGATTTATAACATTCTGAATAAAAATAAATAAAATAAATGAATTACAGGTGCCCTTATTTTCTATGAAAATCACACAGCTTTTTTCATAGTCGCTGCAGTTGCTATAGCTATAAAAAACTAATTTTTTAAGGTGTGAAAATTGCGACACACGCTAAATGGACTTGATTTTTCGTATGTCTCGAAGTCTGTGGACCTTTTTGTATGCCTCGATAACATATTGGTGCAGATTATTTTCACCCAAACAAATAATAACCCAAACTATACATTGATGCGGATTGTCTATGAACTCTTTCTGAAGGTCACAGAAACCTGAACGCGTAATTCGGTGTTCTTTCGCATCTGTTATAGGTAATTTGTGGCAGGACCATGATTAATTAATGACCAGATTTTTCGAAACACCCTGTACATATTTTTAAAAAATCTTAAGATATGTAAAAACACAAAATAAAATATACGTGTTTAAGCGTTTTTTCGGAAACTTGACCGTTTTTTAAATAAAAAATATTGTAATATTTGAGGGTGGTTTCACTTCCTTGGAACTGTACACCTGTACACCCTAGAATCAACCTGTATGCCAAAATTGAGCTTCTTACGTTGAGTGGTTTGAGCAGGATCGTAATTAATCAGTGAGTCACTTAAGGATTTTATATATTAGTATAGATACAGTTCCCACCAAATCTGTGGTTTGTGCAATTAAAAATATTCAGCATGTTGAAAGATCGCAGACCTCATCTCTTCGATGAGATCTTTATTGAAGCCGCCACTATACGTTGAGATTTTATCTCAGTCGAAGGACTGTATAGGGTGGGTCAATTTGGACGGTTATAAAGGGAAACACCTTTTCTATAAGATATAGACGAAAACTAATATCGGTGTCTGGAGCTTAATTTTTATCAAAAACATGATGGTGAAAACCGCACATCGATATCTGTTACGACGCACCGCTTCAGAACGCTGAAGTTATCAGCAAATTTTTGCTTAGAGGAATTTCGAGAATAATTGAATAGCTAACCAAGTTCCCAGCCGTTGGCCGTCGAGGCCGCCGGACTTGGTGCATATGGATTTTTATCTTTGCGGAAGAATAAAGGTTCTTATTTTTAAACTGTAATCCAGACAAGAATTAGAACTAATTAGCGCTTATGCGAGGGTATCTTTCACCCCCACTGAGTTAATGAATATGACGAGCAGTGTTCAAAAACGGCCCCGTCTCTCCATAACAGAAGACTGTCAACATGTCGAAAACTTGTAGCAAAATCTCGTGTCTTGGTTTCCTATTTATTTTTATTGCAAATATTATTTTCGTTTAAGTTGCTGCTCACAGTTAGAATTTTTTTGCATTACAGCCGGCGCCGTTCAAAGCCTACTCATTCAAATTGCGCGAATTTTTAAAAACTCTATATCTTGAAGAGGAATCGAGCAACATATCAAGTAAACTATTTTTTTGGATGGTAATTTTAAATACTTTTCAATGAAATAAAGATATACAAGGTGTCCCATATAAAAAATCAAATTTTCTGTTGATAATTCTTAAGTTATTAATTTAAAAAAACTTATACATAAACCATTAAATTCTACGTAAAAAGGTGATTTGGAAATGTTTTCACAAAAATACAAAATTTTCCATAGCAAAAAAGTTACAGCGAAACACCCGGTAAATCCGAAACGGTAACAGATATCGACGTGCGGTTTTCACCATCATTTTTTTTATAAAACTTGATCTTCAGACACCGATATTAGTTTTCGTCTATTTATTATAGAAAAGGATGTTTCCATTTAAAAGCGTCGAATTTGACCCACCCTGTACAGTTCAAATCTCTCAGATATCGTTACGTGTAGGGATATTTTTATGCACGATCGAACTGTGAATACAGACCTACAAGGTGATTTCCTAATTTGAAATATATTAAATAAATCAAACATATCCGGTTTTTTTTTCAGAAGTATACTCATACTCAGTCACGTTGATTATTTTTGTTTGTTTTATACAAAAATAATTATTTATGCAAAATTATTTATGTAAAATTTTATATACCATGTCCTAAATTTAAGATTACCACAATTTTTTTAAATTCCCTTAAATGCTGTATCAAGTTGTAAAATCTACGTCAATGTCACTTAAAAGATAATTAACGAAACATATTATAATTATGTAATTTGTAAAAATTAACCCAACTCAAGTGCTTCCCTTCGTCACATGAAGCCTTTCAAGGAGAGTATCAATAATTAAACATTGGCTAAACAAAAAAAATTGTGTATGCACTAAGTTTGCATATTTCAAATGAAACTTCCTACTAACAGCTATTAAATTGAAAGATGTTAAGGACATGTTTGAACAAGTGACATATAATGCTGTTTTAATATAAATGTTATTTTCAATTTAATTCTGTAATCTGTACATTTTCTGTTTTCTCAATTGCCTGCAAAATTTTGTGGAATACCACCCAAAATACACACTTTTATGCAAATGCCTAATAGTTAACGCCCCTTTTTATTTAATGTGCGAAGAAAGTTTGAACCTAACCAACCAGGTGGATGACACTTCTTATGGGAGAACTGGCAATGGTTCAAAACTTGACTACAAGCGATTTTCTAGGAATCTTCCTTACCGATAAATTATTGACAAGAGTGACAGATAAAACCTTGACGTTTTTGCAGTAATTGAGTTCATCTCTTTTTCTTTCTAAAGCGTGCGTTGAAAAGAGACAAAAGCCATTTTTGGTGATCCATAATTTGTTATTCGAACACCACTGTTGACTTGTCGCCATTTTATTTCTTTTGTTTACACGCTGCAGTTTGCTTTGCAAATTTAAACATAAATTATTAAGGCAAATATAGGTTTTTGATAAAACTCCTCGGACTAATGTGTAGGTAAGTGTTGATAAATAATTTTTTTTCATCTTAACATGCTTATTATCATTCTCCTGATTTAGGTGACAGAAAAGGATCATCAAATCAAACTGAATTTTATATTTTTTTCATCCCAGGACCGATAGTAAAATATATATTTTATGGATACCTTCCTAAATATCAACGAGATGAGCCATCGGAAGAAAGGGACCATAGTACAAAACAGAAAGGTGATCTTTTTTCTTTCCACTTAGGATATTGAAATTATATACTGTATTTATAGTCGTGTTCGGCATTATGCTCTGAGAAATATAGATAAACAAAGAACAACAGATATAAAGCATCCCAGAGAAAAAGAGAGGAAGTACCTGTACTCTCTCTGATATTTGTGAAAGTTACTGTAAAGTATTGTTGTAAATGTCATCTTTTTGATCGACCTGAAAACTTCGAGCAAAAAGATAAAAAACACTTTCAACAATACCCTGACAGATATCAGAGACGATACAGATTTTTCCTCTCTTTTCCCCTGGAATACTTTTAATTTATTATTCTTTGTTTATCTAGATTTCTCAGAGCACTTTGAACGAACTCAGCTTGTATGTTTGAAATAATCATCCAGTTGGCTTAAAAATGATGATCGATGACATTTCCCATATAATTTTACTTTCAAAATTATGATATAGGTAAATCTTTATTTCAAAGCCATCTATGACGCCATTTTTTTCAGTTTTGTTATAATTAATTTTGACTCTTGATCTGTACTTGTAACATTATTCTTTTAATTTTATTAATTTATTGTGGTGAAATTAATTTCTGTTAAAAACTAATATTTTTATAACTTTTAAATTTTTTTGTTAAAATAAATTAGGGATTCTTGGCATACCTAGTTTTCATATTTACAAAAACATATGTTACATATTTTTGGATTTTAAAAGCACTAGAACTTAAATATATTCAGTAATATATTTATTTGTTAGGTATATTTCATATTAAAATTAAGAAAAATACAGAATAAAAATTATAATAGGAATTTTTCTTATCGTTTGATCAACAATAGAAAACGATATATTTTATAAAGAGGATAGAGAAGTTATTCAGGTTTTGAAGGAAATAAACAATATTTAATGTACAGGGTGGCTCGAATTCGACACTCATCATTGGGATTTCGGAAACCGTAAGATATATACAGGATCGGTTAAATGGAGGCAAAGTTGCGCGATTTGATGCTCAATAAAATGCCGTAATGCATTTTGAAAAATTCCGAATACTTCCGAATATATTCGAAAAAAAAACGGAATTTTCAATTTTGTTTTCTATTGTTTCCTGGCTTTATTTGTTAAGCTACGGACCTGATTTATTTTTCAATTTAATTAAATCCTTTTATCACTCTTAAAACACTACATATAGTCACTTTGATATTTTCCGACGTTTCGTACAGAAAATTCCATCACCAGAATATTTTATGCAAAAAAAAATAAAAAATAGAAATACAATACGGCATTTTATTGAGCATCAAATTGCGCAACTTTTCTTCCATTTAACCGATCCTGTATCTCTTACGGTTTCCGAAATCCCATTGATTATCGAAATTCGAGCCACCCTGTGCTTTATTACATAATAAAGTACATTAAATATTGTTTATTTCTTTCAAAACCTGAATAATCTCTCTATTTTCTTTAAATATATCGTTTTCTATTGTTGATCAAACGATAAAAAAAGTTCTTATTATAATTTTTATTCTGCACTTTTCTTAATTTTCATATGGCCTATACCTAACAAATTAACATTATTGAATATACTTAAGTTCTAGTGTTTTTAAAATCCAAAAATATACATATGTTTTCGTAAATACGAAAAGTATGCCAAGAATCCCTGATTTATTTTAACAAAAACGTTAAAAGTTCTAAATTCCGGATTAATAATGTCATGGCAAAAACAATGAATAATCCCCTTGTGTACTATACATAATATTTAACTATAATAATTATAGTTAATTAATTTTATTAATTAAAATTATTTTAATTAATAAAATTAATTAATAAATGTATATATGCTCTAATTAATAATGGATACTTATAACGATAAATATTATTAATACTTTTGACAACACTTAATATTTTTGAGATTTTTTTTTCATTGCCAAGAGACTACGATTATGAAAATAACTTTGATATAAATATATATACAGACCGGACCACCGTAGTAGTAACATAGGCAGAATCGGACGAATTAGCGTATACCCGTCCGCCGGATAAAAAGCAGGCGAAAAAATGCGATAAAATAAAAATAGGTAGATATGTGATAAGACTGTTTCATAATTTGTATTTATTCGTGTTTTAATAGCCAAAACGAATACATAGATTCTCGCTACAGTTCTCGTGTAAAATTTATTTTTTAAGTAAAATAATCGACGTTTACGAAGTTCGTGAGAAAATTCAAATTGTAAAATGGTATTTCCAAAATAGGTCTTATCGGGATATACAAACAATTTTTCCACAAACTTTTGTAAACAGGCCAATTCTATCTTTACCTACTATATCAAGAGTTATTAATAATTTTGAAACACATGGGTGCTTGTCCCCACAAAAACACAATGTTGATGTGTTGATTAATGAAGAACATGAGTTAAAGCAAGTGTTTAACCCTATGGTTTAACCGTTTAATTAGTGGTCATGGAACTATTTTGTGATCCGCTAGATAACCAGATCTTTCTCCCAATGATTTCATTTTGAGAGGTTATGTAAAACCCCAAGTGTATGGTCATAATAGGGCTAATAATCTGGATGAGCTTCAAGTAAAAATACGAGAGGCTTTCCAAACTATTAGCCCTAATATGTTAGCCAATGTCAGACGGGGATTTTACGACCGCCTAGGCTTCTGTCTAGCACAAGAAGGTGGTCTTTTTCAACACTTGTTATAACTTTTTTTTTATTTAGAGTAATATTTTAGTTTTTTTTTGGTTTGGTTTGGTTGGGTTTAGAGAATTTATTTATTTTTAGTTTTGGCTTGTAAACACACTCAAATAATAAAGATTTAAGTATTTTTATTTTAAATGTTACCTTAAGTGAAGGTAAACACTTAAAATGAAAATAGTAAATACTCGGCACTCCTCGCGTCGTATTCCTAGTCTGTCACGACCGACCCGTCCAAGCACAACTGCAACTTCGTACTGCCTGACTAGCCGACTAGCCGGCACTGAATCTCGAGTACGAACGCAAATTGGGTAAACGTAAATTCGTCCGGCAACTTGCTATGTTACTAGTAGCCTGGTCTTCTCTGTATATCATAACTCAAGGATTCCTATACTTCACATTTACTATCGATTGTTAAAAATCTATAGCTAAAAAAATGTGGTATTTAGCTATATACGTTTCTCATTCTTTAATGCTTCCAATTAAAACGAAACTATATTTTCTGAATGAAAAATACATGCCTATAGTTCATATCAAATAAACTTTTAGTCACGTGATTAAGCCTGACCGGCACAGCGTTGCCAACTTTTACATATTTTCTTTTAATCAAAATATTTTAGGAAACAAAAATGAATAATAAATATGAAATAATAATATTAATAAATAATATTTTCTTGCCTTTAGCTGTGTATTTTTCCTAATTTCGAAAAATCGGAAGTAGAGAAAAAATTAAAAAAAAAAATGTAAAAAGAAAATTGTTTTGCTTGTCGTTTACCATCTTTTGACGGGAGATGCACTAATATCTCACCGACACTTTACGACATCGTCTGTTGATATAGAGGAAGTTTTGCTTGCCGTGTCGGTGAGAACCAGCCCCTGGACAGCCCACCTGATGAAGGGTAGGCCCAGAAACCGGTTGTGGGAGTGGAGCTTGGTTCCCCCCTTTACGACAAGCGAAACAATTTTTTTTACTTGTTATTTTTTTTTTAATTTTTTCTCTACTTTCGATTTTCGAAATTAGAAAAAATACACAACTAAAGGCAAGAAAATATTATTTATTAATATACACAAAGCTGTAAGAATTTTGTTCATTTCATATATATATTTTGTTCATTTCATATATATATATATATATATATATATATATATATATATATATATATATATATATATATATATATATACACAGTTATGTTTACATCAACAAAATTCACTTTCTTAACATCGCTTAACGGACATAAAAAGCCATTACTACCGCTTTCCCCTTCAAACTATTCTAATAAAGTTGCGATGAGTTTTTTACGGCTATTAAGTTATCTTGTACCCACTTCGCATTAAAAGAGGTTCTAAAAATGACAATATTCGTCTCCAAGCTCTGCTAGTAAACATTTTTAAGCTTAAAGTATCCAAATACTATTTATTTAAACCAAAAACTGGGTAATATAAAACTAAAGTGTCAAAACGAATGACAATGTCAGGAAATAAATAGATAAGTGTGGCGAGTTACCATTTTTTCAAACAAAGCTACCACCTGAATTCCCAGCGCGAAATTTAAATTCCAGTTAGTCAGCCTGGCGTCGAATATGTTCATGGTTGGCAACAATGAATTTGAAAATCGCGCCCTCGATTACGTAACTAAAAGTTGAATTGGTATCAAGTATAATCAAGTTTAAAAGAAATCATAAAATACAGTACTTATTTTTTTGAAAAATTAAAAGTTACTGTTAACAAAATAAGTATTATAAAATTATAGATAAACTAGCGTGTAATTCGTTCGCGTCGAATTAATCATTTGTAATGGTGATGATAAAGCAAAGCAATAATTTCCATTAACATACAAACTGGATAAAATTTTCTCACATTTATGTCAGCATGAGAAAAACAATATGGCGAAAGTATTATATAACTTGGTAATATTTGAGGGCTGGTTTCATCTCGTTGGAATTTGACTTTTGAAAAATCCGATTGCCAAAAATAAGCTTTTTACGTCAAGCAGTTTAAGCAGAATCGTGGTTAAGAAATTACCCAACTTTTTGGAACACCCTGTATGATTTTTAAAAAAAATTCAAAATATGTAAAAAAACTAAATAAATTATGCTTGTCCAAGCGTTTTCCCGAAAGACTAACCGTTTTTTAAATAACAAATATTGTAATATTTGAGGGGCGTTTTCACCCTCTTGGAATTTGATATTCGAGAAACCCCTCCTTATCGAACCTCTACACACCACAGTCAATCCGTTTGCCAAAAATCAGCTTTAAACGTCAAGCAGTTTAAGCAGAATCGTGATTACTCAATGGTCATATTTTATGAAACACCCTGTATAAATTTATAAAAAATCTTAAAATATGTAAAACAACAAAATAAAATATACGTGTTTAAGCGTTTTTTTGGAAACTTGACCGTTTTTTAAATAAAAAATATTGTAATATTTGAGGGGTGGTTTCACCCTCTTAGAACTGGAATTTCGAAAAATCCCTTCTTATCGAACCTCTACACCCTAAAGTCAATCTGTTTTCCAAAAATCAGCTTTTTACGTCAAGCGCTTTAAGCAGGATCGTGATTAATCAATGACCAGATTTTTCGAAACACCCTGTATACATTTTTAAAAAATCTTAAAATATGTAAAAAAACAAAATAAAATATACGTGTTTAAGCGTTTTTTTGGAAACTTAACCGTTTTTTAAATAAAAAATATTGTAATATTTGAGGGGTGATTTCACCCTCTTAGAACTGGAATTTCGAAAAATCCCTTCTTATCGAACCTCTACACCCCAGAATCAACCTGTATGCCAAAATTGAGCTTCTTACGTTGAGTGGTTTAAGCAGGATCGTGATTAATCAGTATGTCAGTCACTTAAGGATTTTATATATTAGTATAGATATATCAAAAAAAAATATTGATTTGCATTTTTTTAATTATTTTTTCTTCAATTTGGGGAAAAATAATTTAATAAACATCAAATCAATTTTTCTATGCTTGTTAAAAACCACTGTGACCTAAATATATACCATGAAACCTAAGTAAAACTATATCATATTACTTTTAATGATATTATCGTGTAACTAATATCCTCTCTTTTACATGTAAATAATATTTTTTTATTATGTTTAGTGAAAAATTTTAAAATGCAACCCACAAATGAGGAATTTTTGCAAGAAACTTACCGAAAAACTAGTAACTTTGAAAAATGGATAAAAAATCATAAAAATAGTACAAGTACATGTGAAAAATTTAGTTTTTATTGGTATCTGAAAAAATTTAAAAAAAATTGGCCACCTGGGGTCGCGTCCGATGGGAGTTTGGAGTTCCCCACACGGATTTTCTCAAAATCGGACTACGGAAACACCGAATATCTCAAAAACTGCCACTTTGACTGATTTTGATGTTATTACAAATTTTGTTGCAAATGTTATTCCTAATCTTAAATTGAAAACCGCGTTTCGCTAGCTACTGTAATTTTGGAGTTACGATTTTTTTAAATTTTTAACCCCCTCCCATATCCCCTTACCAACCCCCCACCCCCACCAAAAACTAATAGCCAGATTCTCGGGTGCCACAGTATTTTTATGCCAATTTTTTTGTTTGTTTTTGAGTTATCGTGTTACAGACGGACAGACAGACAGACAGCATGAAAATATTTTGTATTTAGGTCATTTATGACCCAAATAACTCATTTTGAGTGAAATTAAAAATTTTTTTTTGCCGATATTTGTTGGTTTGGTCGGCTAAAATACTGTTGTAAAAAACGTGAAATTTCTCTTTATTTTTCTGCTACCATAGTCCGTATCCCCAACTACATAGTTCCCAGTCGCAGTTCCATTCATTATTTTAAGTAGTATTATTTAAAAAATTGTAGTACAAAAAAACTCTTCATCTGACAATGACAAACAAACATTGGTATGTCCACAGCACACGCAAGGACATACTTATGTGTATTTGTTTACCGCCAAAGGACATACAGCACATAGAAAGTCTGAGGTATATTCTCCATTTAATTCGAATGAAATAAAATGTAGCAATTTCGCAATTTTTATTTCTTTAGTCGAAAGCTCCAGGGCCGGCTCTAGGGGTGAGGCGGCGAGGCAACCGCCTCAGGCGGCGCACAGTGTAACGAAAACTAAAATAGTGGGACATTGGCATTTTTCTTCAGTTATCACTATTCTTGCTGACATTTTTTGACAAAAATTAAATAATACGACTAGGAATTTTTGCTACAGGGCGAAAAAAGTAAAAAAAGGCGTAATGGAAGGTCAAAAAATTACGAAGTTTTATAAAAGGACTTTACAGGTATATTTTTTTATTTACGAAGAGTTTATAGCTCTTATGGACCACAAACGTTAACTAAAAATAAATTATTAATATTAGTCAAACATTTACAACCCCTAATATTAATCAAAACAGGATCTATTCCACAGAAATAATAGAATCGGCGACAGGGAGAGAAAAAAAAATGATTGTTGTAATTTTTTTTCTGGTTAAGTGATGTCTTATTATGTAAATTAGAGAAAACATAAATCTGTTCCATTAAAGCAAAGAAGGTGATAGGAAGTGGATAAAATGAAAACTACATTTATTTAACTCGGTACTGTCTTTATTATACCGGGTGCGTCCCAAAAGTGGCTCATCCCCATATTTTTTTTTATATTTTTAAATAAAAAAAACAAGATTTAGTATGTTAGTATATGACATAAATTAAGATTGATTGTCAATTTGACAGTCAATTGTTTTTGGTCACTTCCTGTTTCACCGGAAATGACTATAACTTTTAATTTTTATACGGCACCCTCGGTATATTTCTACTTTATTCGATAGAAAATGACACTCTGAATAGAATGGCATATCATATGTCAACTTTTGACATTTTCGCATATTGTTTAATTGTAATTGTAACACGCGCTTCATAACGACAATTTGGCTCGAAATACCAAGTGTGTGGTATCAATATATTCATAAGAAAATGCTTTTTCCAAATATGCTAATGAGTCGCCCTTGTTCCGTTTGAAAAAAATGACATATGTATAATTAAAAATGCGATTTGTACATCTTTTAACCTGCCTAGACAAGACACGAAACCTATTAGACGATCAAAACTATTTTTCCAAGGCTCCTTGATTAAAACTTAGTGTTTTTAACAACACCATGGCACCCTGGATTGACATTTAAAATACGATTTGTTTTTAAGCGACAATGTCAAAAGTTGACATATGATATGTCATTCTATTCAGAATGTCATTTTTTATTGAATAAAGTAGCAATATACCGAGGGTGCCTTTAAAAATCAAAAGATGTAATCATTTCGGTGAAACAGGAAGAGACCAAAAACAATTGAATACGTCAATAAATCCTAATTTATGTCATATACCTACTAACATACAAATCTGTTTTTTTATCTGAAAAAATAAAAAAGTTATAGGGGACGACCCGGTATATTAAAAAATATTGTTTCATAATATAATATCATTTTAAAATTCTTGTACGTTATTTTAGATTCTGAAGATAATTTTAAAATAAACCGTAATATATTTTTAATAAAAACATTATTAATTATTAACAAGGTTATAATTATGATTTTGTTACAAAAACCTTTATATAAATGATTATGTAAGAGAAAAAAATCAGATTTTACATTTTACTAAAATATTATCTAAATAAGCGCCTTTCTACAACAACGCCACTGATTCCCAATGGGTAAATTGAGTTGCCTACCGGTCGAAAGTCGTTTCAAGACTTAAATGGATTATTTAAGTCAAATTTCTTGCAAATTTGGCACTGGCGAACCATATTTTATAGTTCTTGAACAGAAAAAGTAAATAAAATAAACACTTAAGCCCCGTTCTCAGAACTGCGACTGTCGCCAGCGACACGACAAAAGAACCAATCAGATTTGGACAAAATTCAAACAGCTGTCAATTTTAAATTTAGTACAGCTCCCATTGGTCGTTTGAAGTGTCAATCAGTGTCGCTGTCGACACGACGCGGTTCTGAGAACGGGGCTTTAAGGACTACAAGCATAGAAAATGCGTTAATACAACCGAGGAGATAGCGGCAACAAAGCTTTACCGCACACGTGCGACACGTACTACAAGGTAATAAATGAATGAACAGGCGACCTCGCCTCTAATCGGTGTTACCATATTGTAAAGAACTTATCCTTTTCAAATAGTGTCCGACTTATAATTTAGTAGTATAAGGACTATTTAATACATCTATGGAATATTAAAACCTACTATATAAAAATGTAGTATTAATATCTCAATATATGTGTATAATAAGAAAAAAAATATTGATAATATTAAAGACGTGACAACATAGGCTGGATGAGGAAGGCTCGGTCGACTGTACCCAGAAGTAAACATGTGTACAAAAAAGATTGTTTGACTGCGTTGAGATGTAAATAGTGTAGTCTATATTTTATTTTAAGTCTATGTTCCGTGCAGTCTTCTGGTCGCAACGACCAACGGACGGCCAGGACGTTAGTGTGCGCTATCTGATTTGATTTAATGGTTTTAGAGGTAGGTGCGGCCTGGCCGGTGCGACCTGGTCGTCAGTGTGTTTGAGCCCTTTATTAAAATATAAAAACCACGCAGCTTAACACCCTCCACAAAGAAAAGCTAACCAAAGCAACCCAAATGCTCAAAAAAAACTGTATGATTCAACAATTTTTTTGTCTTAATATGCTCTATTTACAGTAATCTTTCTAAGAAAACAAAGAAAAATGTGAAATTCCGAGGTACGTAAAGTTTACTAGAACCTAACTCTGTGTATGTAGTTTGCAATGCCACCTTTGGTTTAAATTCTTAAAAAAAATGGAGTAAGAATTAGTAAGTCTACTCCTCAAATAAAAGTCATAATTATTCAAGAACTGGTTTCACTGGCACATAGAATAATCCGCGTAATATACATATAGATGCGCATCTAAGGATAATATTAACGCAACTATCAGATTTATTTCGATACACCTATCAAATACTTATTTTTAAAAGTAATTAACACAAAAAAACTACTTACCTAAAATTCTATACTAATAAATAAATCAAAAAATAAACTTTTAAAAAAAAATAACGGCCAAGAGAATATAAAAAATACTGAACAAAACAGCCGGTTTACATTTAAACGAAATGGAGGTTATGTTTGTTTATGTTTACCGGAATTGAATTGACCGGTCTCAAGCGAGGCCGCCTCTGTGAATCGCGACTGAATACTGATTGATAAAAGACCGTCACTCCTGCAACGCATCGACGTTTTGACCGCGAAAATCCACGATAATCGCTCGCAGGAACAAGTTTGATTGGCGGTGTGCTACGAGGGAGTCTTAATAGGTATAGTTCTAATGAGTTAATTAGAGATATTCTTTCTGCAAGTCATTATTCGGAATATATATGTTAGTTTATTAGAGTGGAGTCCGTGAGGGGCACAAGGGCAATGAAAAAACTAATACCTGGCATACTAATTTGGTATTATTTGGTAATAAACTGGTATTAGTTGGTAATAAACTGGTTTTATTGGGTATTAAACTGGTATTAAACAGGTATTTTGTTGGACATCTGGCAACGCTGGATTAGACG
Organism: Sitophilus oryzae; assembly: GCF_002938485.1. Classification (NCBI taxonomy): domain Eukaryota; kingdom Metazoa; phylum Arthropoda; class Insecta; order Coleoptera; family Curculionidae; genus Sitophilus; species Sitophilus oryzae. The sequence goes on from NW_022147540.1 coordinate 2,465,425, forward strand.
CACGTGGCGACGGCCGGAAAGCTGATTGCATCATTTATCATTTCTAACTGTGATTTCTAATTTCTAGCCCATTCGCATTGAAAATGAGCCGCCTTCGCGCTTTTTACACGATCAAAAATTTTTGGTGTTGACCTATTTTATATAAAGTATTTTAAAGTTTTTATATTTAGTGTCCAAGGTATAAGTACATAACAATAAAATAATACCTAATAATAAACTTAACAATAAAATATACCTTGTTAGGTATATGGACTATTTGAAAAATAGGTTATTTTATTTTATATTTTTCATATATTTATTGCCAAGCTTGCAATTTTTCAATGTATAAAAATGGTTTTTACACAAAAACGGTACATAACGTCATACAAAAAAATGTCGAGAAATTAAAGAACTCGCATCATGGAAACATAATATGGATCTCGTTAGAATTTTTTATTTTCCTTGTGCATATAATTATATTTTTGAGCTTATAAGTAACAAATAGCGCAAATAACGAAAAATAAATTACTTTTTATGTCTAGTTTTTATTTTATAAATTTTTGAAGTATCGATGTTAATGGAACCGTTAAAATGACTTTTTAAACGTGTCATGACAGTAGCTTTATTCGAGTTCTCAAAAAGTACGGTTCTAGAACGGTTCAAAACACTGGCACAATATGATTTTTTGCAACTTTTGACATGAATGATTGTCGTAATTAGACTGTGCGATTGTTTTAAACCGTTCTAGAACCGTATTTTTTTGGAACTCGAATTAAGCTTATATGTTTTTCTGACCTAATGGTCGTACCCAAGTAGCATTTGGACGTTATCTAACGTCGGGTATACGTCGCGTTCAATAAACCCGACGTCGGGTACCAACGTCGGTTCGACCGCCTGACGACCCTTATTTGCACCTAAATGGGGAATACAGATTCGGGTCGCCTCGACGTCGGTATCTGACCTAATAGGAAATGTAATTCTACCAATTACCAACGTCATATTACGTTGGATTTTAGTTACTTAAAATTCGTCGCTAAGCACTTACGTTACGTTTGGTTTCATATTCGCTACCAAGAATACATAAAAACCTAACCAAACTACCTAATTACAAATTAATTCATAATCACTCCTCGAATATAACTATAAGTGCCTATTTAATTTCATATTATAATAATTCTGAATCATTAATCCAGACATCAGTTTTATCAACGGAAGTCACTTTCTTGATATATCTGATACTCCGGAAAACAACGAGCGCCTTCAAAATTAGGTAGATTTATGAAATAAAAATATCTATAAAAAAGTAACTCGCAAAATATTTTTTTAATTTTCTAGCTGGTTTAATCATAAAACTGTACTGTGGTTCCCCCCAAACTCAACCTTATCAATATTATTCTACTAGAAATCGAAATGTGAATATAAATTTTAAAAACAAAAAACGATTTTAAAATGGCTGACAATCGGATACTTGTTAAGACTGGCGGATTTCTGTGTCCGATTTAATATGAACTACCAATATACCAATTCCGACCGGGTCTTCAACATTAGTCGTCTCACACGACCGAAGTCATCAAACCGGATGACCGGCAATCGTATTATGACGTATATAATTCCAACGTACGCTACGTAACCTCACTTTGCGTTTTGCGTATCAGTGATTTGTGCAACTATATTTTAGTCTTTGTTTTCTCGTTAAAAAAAATGGGCAGCTACTTTTTTAAGCCTAACCTCACATGTCGGAGGAGGATGGGGTCTGCTGGTATCCTAAGCTAAAAAATGAAATTAAGATGCACCAGTGTAATGCAGCATCTCTTCCGGATAATAAGCATTTACGGGTGGAGGCGAGACATCACTACTACCATTATTATTTTGCAAAAGCCTCGACCTCTTTCTGTAAAATGTAGATGAATGTCTAAATGCCTTTTTAGTGTTTTTTAGGCATAATAAAAAAATTAGGTTTGTTTACGAAAACTTTTTATTAGGTTATGTTCATGATGTTCATTAGGTCGCAAATGCTACTTAATGGGTTGAATTTACGGACATAAATAGAGATACGTAAATTAGGTTATAAATATGAACATAAAATACAACAAAATATAATTGGACGTTAGTTTAGGGATTATCAGTGAGACGTATCCTATTCGGACAACGGGTAGACGTCGGGCTAGTTCAAGTATATGTACGTCGTGCAAGCCAACGTGGGAACGACGTTGGGAAATTAATAAAAATGGTACGTTGTTATTTTGTACGTCGACAGATCGTTGGATTTACCGACTCGGATCCAACGACGTCGCTTTTAATAGGAAAGCGACGTCACAGGTCGTATAACGAGCACCCGACCTAAATTTGCACAAAGTCTGACGTCGCTTCAGGTTAGATTTAGTTCGAAGTCAGATAGATGCTACTTGGGTAGTTTGACATGAATAGGCCAAATATCTTAAATTCTTTAGATACTAAAAAGAATAATACTAATTTGGTATTTTTGGTTCTAATTTGGTATTTTTTGGAAATAATTTAAATAAAATTGGTATTTATTGTACATCATTTTTGGCAACGGTTTGCCCCTCGTCTTTCCTATTGCTACTTAAGCTTGATTTTCATGCATCCGTTATCTGACGACATGACGATACGATATTAATATTATTGGCTGAATTTAAAGATTTTGATTGGTTAGAAAATTACGCAGTTTGTAAATTTATTGCATTTTTATGTCTCCGTTCATCAGATGTACGATTTGTTTGTGATTGGTGTCATTTTATATTTTCATTTCCTTAACGATTTCGCTGTTTTACTTAGAGTCTAAGAGCTAGCAACTTTTTTGAGAGAACATTTTAAGAAAGCTTGTTCTTTAATATATATTTTGTTATGCCTATTCTGTCTGGCTGCCGGTAGACGTTGCGTTCACTACTGCGCATCGTATCTATATTCAACATCTATTCACTGCTGCGCATCACAAATTTGCCCTGTATTTCAGGAAATAAGGAACTAGGACCAACATATGTTTAGCATATTTAGTTTCATAAAAAAGCAAAGTAAAGTGAAAATCGCATCATTGTATCTCTACTCATAAAACAGAAATCGTAACTAAAAGTTTAATTGATATCAAATATATTTAATAAGTACTTTGTATTTTTGCTCTCTTCGACACGATTCTAGATCGCCATATCAATTCACTCCTAGACATGTAAACACCGACCAAAGGTGTCGCTTGCCAGGGGGGTATGTCAATGTTCTGATATCCTGGTTCAAATACCAACAGAGATACGCCTACTTAATTTAAAAGTGTACACTTCAATTGAGGATAAAAAGTTGTTATAGTTGAAATATCAACGCTCTTGAATTCGAGAGAATATTTGTATCCGTGTATATCGTTTCCTTCATTTTGATATCTAGATAAATAAAGTCCGGTTGGTTACATCACATATACCTCAAGAACAGGTGCACGGGTTTTAGGGATATCTGATTTGTTGGATTCGAGGGATGGAGAATGTTTGTGAGTGATCTTACAGATCTATCGTGTGTCACTCGTCCTTCACTATAACGCGTTATAACTTATACACCAGGAGACAGCCTTAGTCCCTTCTTAGTCAATATCCCATATAGCACGTCCAAATGAAATTACGTTTCTACAAGGGAGACACATGAGAAACAACATATGTTAAAGTGAACCAGTGTTCATCTAGTTCTAACATATACATATGAGATACACGCATGTTTATATTGATAGAATTGTGTGATGCAGTGTTTACTAGTTGTATACCATATGCACTCAAGATTCTACAAGTTTTTAATTACCTTGTTACACCTTCCTAAGAGTATTATTAATATTATAGCAGCAACTCTTTCCTTACTCAATACCCAATTTACCAAATTTTGACTCCAATGAATGAAAACTCCAAATATTCTCGTATAATGATAAAGAGGTTAGCTGAGTTAGCTCTGCAATATATTTTTTTTTAATTTGGAAATAATGAAAATCTAAATGGACCAGAGAAAGAAAGATTTAAACACCTCAAAGAACTTCTTACACAGATATTCGGTAAGTTATTGATGGATCGATATACAGATATGTTTAATATTCAATAATCAGTTTCATATAAAATTTAAGGGTGAGATTGTTAATCTGGAAATAAAATACAACAAAGTCCAACAGAGTGCTCGATGAATGAGTATGCTAATAAACCAACTGCTTGGAGGGAAAAGAGGAGAAAAAAATGACTAAACGAGGTCCATCAAATTGTGGCGATATACCAGTGTTTACCATTTTAGTATGTTGTTATACTAGGTACTTATATTTTTAATACATTTTGATACAAATTCTGTTCTTTTACAGTGTTTTCTTACTTCTGGTTTCTGCAGTGTAAATAATTATTATTGTTGTGTTATTTGCGCTATTGCGTTCCATGATATAAAGAAATATATGAATTTTATTTTTAACCACTTAATCCATTTTATGGAAGAAAAATGGTACATTTAATACAAAACAAAAATGGAACAATTTAAAGGCTACTTCTCTTGAACTTACGATCGAGATACTTTTGGAAAATACAAAGTTTTGCATTCCTAATTTTCGTTCTAAAAAGATATAATTGGTATCATTGAATAAATATTTCTTAAAAAGAACGAAAAGTTAGGCATCAAAACTTGTATTATTTCCTAAATTCGTTCATAAGAAGTAGTTTTATCTAGCACAAGATGTATATACGAAGCAAAATACATAAGTATACACGCGGTAGTCACAACTGCAATGTGTAAACATAGTTTAAACGTAATACACCAGCACTGTGTATCCTACGGCACACTGTGTATCCCTTACTTTGTGTATACGTAAATGCTATACTGTGGCTACATTGTGAGGCGGACGTTTAACCTTTGTGCATACGTGTTGAACTACAATGTGTAAACATAGCATATTTACATCGGGGGAATTGTGTCACCCTGTGTCTACATCTAATAATGTAAACGCATCGTAAATGTGATTTGATGTGCTGTATGGGATCTTAATGGACATCATCATAGAAAAGGTGACCTCAATGAATATCGGTTATCGAATGAGGATGTAACCTAAAAGGGGGTCAAAATGCATTTAGAATTCTTATTCCGATTTTTTTCAAAGGGTAAATAAATAAAAAAAAATTCTAAATTAAATATCTCGGAAACTATGCATTTTTGTAACACACTTTAAATGGGGCAAATATAGGGCTCCACTAGCTCTATCCGTAGAAGTTTTAATGGTCCTTTAAGTACTTGAATTACAATAAATTGTGTACGAGCTAGCCAGGTAGAGTGGGGCAACAACTGCCAATATAATTATGTCCCTAGTCATCATTTATAAATAGAAGAAAAAAATCTAACATGAATTTCTGTAAATTAAAAAAAAAATTCAATTGAACCTAATTAGACCCTGCTACCTAACACATGGCAATTGATAGAAATCCATCTATTAAATATAGATCGAATATTTCTCACAAAGCACTTAAGTTTTCGATAAATTCCAATTTATGAAAGTCATGCTGTTACGCAAACTTTTTATTTTGGTTTTGCACGATATTTATCAAGCTTTATATGATTTATCAGGCAATTGAGCAATTAACTATAATGAGTTAAATCCTCGTATTGAAATTTTTGTTGAACGTTCAAATTTATAAAAAAAAAAACGTGTATAAAAAATTCTGTTCAAAATTTTTAAAAAATTTTCTGACATTTTAAACATTATAATTGAATTAGCACGTTTTATATATTCATATACTACTAAATGAAAGAATATACAGATCGGGCATCTATTATATATTACTTCACTTAAAACTAATTTTATTTAATAAAATAGGTACATTTTGATGTTTTGAAGGGCAATAACCTAACCTACGCAGACTGTAAGAATTTGGATAGTTTGTAAAACTAATAACACTTAAATATGTCTTACCTTAATGCAGTCATGAATATTTGTTTTTATACGAAGAGCTAGAAAATGAGAAAAGAAATATTTGAGAAAAGCTTGCTGCTGGAGTGCTTAAGTCATGATTACTAAATCCCGCTTAAGCTAGGCTTGTCACGTATGCAGGACGCAAAAAAACCGCCTAGGAAAATCTCTTTTTTACGGTGAGCTTGCAGAGGGTAACAGGAAACCGGGTGGACATCTTAAAAGGTTCAAGGATATTTTCCATGAAAACTTAAAGGGGATAAGCATGCAGAACCAGTAGGGGGAAGCAGCAAGTAGAGGATGCAGAAGTTAAAGTATCTAAAGGTGTACCTCAGGGATCTATACTGGGTCCTTTACTATGGAACGTACTGTATGATAGACTCCTTCGTATGGAATACCCAGCAGAAGTAGAAGTCATAGCATATGCAGATGATGTTGCGCTGATGGTAAAGGCTAAATGTACCGAAGACCTCGTTAGAACTGCGGAAAGAGCATCGGAGCATGTCATCATGGATGGATGAGGTGGAACTAGAAATAGCGCCGCACAAAACGGAGGCAGTTATTGTAGTTGGTAACCGAAAATCACGCAGTTACGTCTTCATGTGAAACAAAATATAATTGTACCAAAGAAAACAATAAAATATTTGGAGATTGTTTTCCAAGCGGGAGGAGGCTTTTCTGAGCATATCCGCCATACAGTTTTGAAAGCAGAAAAACAGGGGGTCATGTTATCCAGAATTATGCCGAGTGCTAGCTGCTGTACAAGCATCTACAATACTGTATGGATCCGAAATTTGGGGAGAAACCTGCAAAGTTCGGAGTCATAGAGAGAAACTTCTTGCAGTGCAACGAAGATTGGCCATAAGAGTATGTCGTGGATACAGGACAATATTTGCGGAGGCTGCACAAGTTCTGAGCACGATGGCCCCGATAGACATAGTAATTGAAGAAAGAATGGAAAGGCAAGAACATTCAGGAAGAACAGCGGAAGAAAGTAGAAATAGAGTTCTGGAAATATGGTGTAAAAGATGGAGTGAAAACAGAAATGGAAAAGGTAAATGGACTAGAACACTTATAAAGAACCTAGAGTGTTGAATAAATATAGAATACGGAGAAATGAGCTACGCCATGAGTCAATTCCTTTCTTGCCACGGTTGTTTCAGGTATTACCTTCATAAAATAAAGTTAGCTGCTAGCCCGAGATGTCTCTATGGCGACTCCGATGCCGATACGGTGGAGCATACCCTTTTGGAATGTAACCGATGGACAGCTAAACGAAGAGTTCTATACGAAAAACTAAGAGTCTCAAAAATTAAGATTTCCTGTCTAGTTCCAGAGATGATCCCCAGAAAATTGGAATAGTGTTTACACTTTTATGGAGACACTAATAGATGCAAAAGAGAATGAAGCTAGACGAAGTAACCAAAACATCGCAGTAAAACCGCCTCCCCGAGAAGTAATGCCGAAAGGTAGTTCCTCGGGGAGATATTCAAAGCGGCTTGTGGAGGTTTTTTAAGGTTGTCGCCCACTAGACCGCGGCGCGACGCGGCGCGGCGCCATGTGGAAATTTCTTTTGTCTGCTTGCCATGTATTTAAATGGACCAACGCACATTAGAGCGCGCAGGGCAGAAGCGCGCCGCGGGATTTCCGTCAAGAAGTCGGAAGACTTCTCTAGCAACTTTTTTCCGTCTCCCGCGTTTCGGCGCGTTGCAGTGTGCGTACTCACAAGGGAAATAATTTTGCATTCGAGTCTTTTCAGTTGGCTTTTTGAACTAGGAACTAGTGATATGTATCAATGGCAGAATTGTATTTTTAAAGGTAAATTAGGCAAATCGATTTTCATAAAGGAATATGATATTTTTTTTAGTCTTCCCTCACTAGAGACAGATGGACGAAATGCCTTTCTATCAAAGATTTAATATAATTGAGGGGTGAAGAGGCAAAACTGGCAATCTCCACTTTTTAACAAAAGTGACAATCTCCAATTTTTAAATTCTAATTACCTAAATATATAAAAAAGATCAGGGTTTTTCTGACCACATAATTAATATACACATCAGAATAAATAAGAATTATCAAAAATATTAGTAATTTGTCTCTTTTGAAAAAATATGATGAGTAGATATACCCGGTGTTTTTTCTTCTAAAACCTTCAATTGAGGAGTGCGTAAAATGTTTCCTTTATATTTTGTAATACTGAAAAAAATGATTTTGTCTTTTATTAAATCTGGAAAAAGATGGTAAAATTCTCCAAACTTCTTTCTTTTTTTGTTAATCGTATGAATCCAAACTTTTCCTCACCCCCTCTTCCTCTTCCTCTGTTAGAAGAGCACAAAAAATACGCTTTCGTCCGTACTTGAACTCATTGCTTTAAAAACTAAACTACAGTAAGTAAAAAACACTTCGACTATAACTAAATAGCGTTGCCGCGTTTCAAAAGCGCGCTATAGTGGGCGCAGTCCATTCGCAGCCGGAAAAAATTCTCTTCCCAGGGCCGCGCCGCGCAGCGGTCTAGTGGGCGACAACCTTTAGTCGTTAAGGTACCTCAACCACCCCGACAGTACCACATACGGTCTCTGGTTTGCAGATTTTTCCCCGCACAAAAAAGGGGGGAAGCAGCGTACGATAGAACTCAGTGGAGAAGAATTGTAAACTCAGTTAACAGCGACAACCAAAAAGTAAAAAAACAACAAAGTAATGAGATTTTTGAATCTCCGGAGTGGGGAAGAGAGATAACATCACGCATCGGGCTTTTCAGTCACAGAAAAGCTCATGAAAGAAAACGCCTTGCGTGACCATCTTCTGATGCGTATCAAACACACTAATGATGCGTGTCAAACACACTATTCTGCATTTAATGAATACATCTTGCCATTTTTTCTCATCAAATATTGCTGTATCATTCTTATACGATATCTAATAATATGATAATATTTAATAAATAATGTAAAATTTAAGTTAATCCAAGTTTAAAATTTAGGAACTTTACTGTGTAAATAAATTATTTATAATTGTATTCTTTCCAGTAGTAATGTTAATACAATTCTACCATAAAGTTACATAACGCACTTAATATATGCTTTAACAGTTATAAACATCTAAACAATATAAACAATAATAAAATTATGATATTTTCTTAACAACCCGAGTAAATAAGATTGACGAGACGTCTATAATAAAAGGAATTTAATTTATATGACAATCTACAAAATTACATTGTTTCATACTGCCTAAGGCTTAGCCCGATCCTGTCGTGTTAAGCCACGCCTAAAATTCCAAGCACACGTGCTTTAATTACACAAGTTTATACAAATTCGGGTCAACTTTTGGACCCGAGCAGATGAGAACGATTCTTAACGTTATTTGATGCCCTGAACTCAGATCTTCAATCCGTTTGTCAAGCTTGGCTCTAGTTTTCGAGTTCGCGCATGGCAGTAGCACTGGCAACAAAATATGTTCTCTGTACCACTTGCAAACCCACAGGACGTTTTACTGACACCTCTCCACATTTTGTGGCGACTTTGTCAAAGCGCTCTATCGCGAAGGACCGGCTTTCCAGTACTTAACCAAGTTGTTTCTAAAACTTTCATACGCAAAAATCAAAGAAGGAATATTTGTCGGACCTGATATTCGAAAACTAATGGCTGACGCAACGTTTACAAAATGTTTAAGACTTGATGAGGCAGCAGCATGGGCATCGTTTCAAAGTGTTGTTCACAACTTTCTCGGTAATCATAAATCACCGGATTACAAGCAAGTAATCGACAATTTGTTGCAAAATTTCCACATGATTGGAGCTCGAATGTCTCTCAAGATACATTTTCTGCATTCACATCTTGATTTTTTTCCACAAAACTTGGGCGACACGAGCGACGAGCAAGGAGAGCGGCTACACCAAGATATAGCAAAAATCGAAAGGCGATACCAAGGATTTTTTTATACCAAGGATTACTGTTGGACCCTAATCCGTGAAGCAGATCCCAAGCAGTATAAAAGACTCAGTTCAACCTCTGTTCATTTCTGATTTATATTGTTTAATTCAATAAATGACCGTTAACGGTCAAAAATAGTAGAATAATGAATTTATTGAATATTTCGAAAACTAGAACCAATCTTAAAGAATTGACTGCTGATTTGGATTAAGCTCCAAAAATTATCTTAGAAATTGCTTTTAGTTGATCAGGTCCAAAACCGTGTATACATGTGGTATTAAGCCTTGATTAAGGTTTGCAGAACTTCGGTGTTTGCCATAAAATAGCGGGCAATTTGTTACAAAACCATATAAATTATATATCACTTTAATCACAAAACTTCAATCTATTTCCGTATTGTAACGGAATTTAAAATTGTTATTTTAAAAATTTTTAAAAATGTCTTTATTTTCGAGAAAATTAAGTCCAAATATAAGGAATATTTTGTTGATGTTTGACCATCAAAATCTTAAAAATAAAGAAGTTGGCTATAAAAATTGATTTTATGGAAAGCACTGTTCATTAAAATGTTGTATTCTATGTTATAGGGCTTGTTTCTCTCTACAATTTTCTGTCTCACAATGTACCGTTTGTGTCCAGGAAGAGTTCATAGTTTCATTGTTGTCGATTTTCGAAAGAAATCAGTACATGCATATTATTTCGTATATTTTTCATTTTATTAATTTTATGGAAAGCACTGTTCATTAAAATGTTGTATTCTGTGTTATAGGGCTTGTTTCTCTCTACAATGCTGTCTCACAATGTACCGTTTGTGTCCAGGAAGAGTTCATAGTTTCATAGTTGTCGATTTTCGAAAGAAATCAGTACATGCATATTATTTCGTATTTTTTTCATTTTATTGATTTTATGGAAAGCACTGTTCATTAAAATGTTGTATCCTATGTTATAGGGCTTGTTTCTCTCTACAATTTTCTGTCTCACAATGTACCGTTTGTGTCCAGGAAGACTTCATAGTTTCATAGTTGTCGATTTTCGAAAGAAATCAGTACATGCATATTATTTCGTATATTTTTCATTTTATTAATTTTATGGAAAGCACTGTTCATTAAAATGTTGTATTCTGTGTTATAGGGCTTGTTTCTCTCTACAATGCTGTCTCACAATGTACCGTTTGTGTCCAGGAAGAGTTCATAGTTTCATAGTTGTCGATTTTCGAAAGAAATCAGTACATGCATATTATTTCGTATATTTTTCATTTTATTGATTTTATGGAAAGCACTGTTCATTAAAATGTTGTATTCTATGTTATAGGGCTTGTTTCTCTCTACAATTTTCTGTCTCACAATGTACCGTTTGTGTCCAGGAAGACTTCATAGTTTCATAGTTGTCGATTTTCGAAAGAAATCAGTACATGCATATTATTTCGTATTTTTTTCATTTTATTGATTTTATGGAAAGCACTGTTCATTAAAATGTTGTATCCTATGTTATAGGGCTTGTTTGTCTCTCCAATTTTCTGTCTCACAATGTACCGTTTCTGTCTAGGAAGAGTTCATAGTTTCATAGTTGTTGACTTTCGAAAGAAATCAGTACATGCATATTATTTCGTATTTTTTTCATTTTATTGATTTTATGGAAAGCACTGTTCATTAAAATGTTGTATCCTATGTTATAGGGCTTGTTTGTCTCTCCAATTTTCTGTCTCACAATGTACCGTTTCTGTCTAGGAAGAGTTCATAGTTTCATAGTTGTTGACTTTCGAAAGAAATCAGTACATGCATATTATTTCCTATATTTTTCTTTTTATTGATTTTATGGAAAGCACTGTTCATTAAAATGTTATATCCTAGGTTATAGGGCTTGTTTCTCTCTACATTTTTCTGTCTCACAATGTACCGTTTGTGTCCAGGAAGAGTTCATAGTTTCATAGTTGTCGATTTTCGAAAGAAATCAGTACATGAATATTATTTCGTATATTTTTCATTTTATTGATTTTATGGAAAGCACTGTTCATTAAAATATTGTATTCTATGTTATAGGGCTTGTTTCTCTTTACAATTTTCTGTCTCACAATGTACCGTTTGTGTCCAGGAAGAGTTCATAGTTTCATAGTTGTCGATTTTCGAAAGAAATCAGTACATGCATATTATTTCGCATATTTTACATTTTATTGATTTTATGGAAAGCACTGTTCATTAAAATATTGTATTCTATGTTATAGGGCTTGTTTCTCTTTACAATTTTCTGTCTCACAATGTACCGTTTGTGTCCAGGAAGAGTTCATAGTTTCATAGTTGTCGATTTTCGAAAGAAATCAGTACATGCATATTATTTCGTATATTTTTCATTTTATTAATTTTATGGAAAGCACTGTTCATTAAAATGTTGTATCCTATGTTACAGGACTTGTTTCTTTCTACAATTTTCTGTCTCACAATGTACCGTTTGTGTCCAGGAAGAGTTCATAGTTTCATAGTTGTCGATTTTCCAAAGAAATCAGTACATGCATATTATTTCGTATATTTTTCATTTTATTAATTTTATGGAAAGCACTGTTCATTAAAATGTTGTATCCTATGTTACAGGGCTTATTTATCTCTCCAATTTTCTGTCTCACAATGTACCGTTTGTATCCAGGAAGAGTTCATAGTTTCATAGTTGTCAATTTTCGAAAGAAATCAGTACATGATTTTCTGCCAACCCACCAAGGGATAGAAGGCAATGAAAAAGCAAACGATCTAGCTAGAAAAGGAGCAAACACTCCACTAATCGTCCTGCTTCCTAAGTGGAAACCAACTTAAAATGGAACTCAAGAACCTGGAAAACGTATCCATCCGTAGCCTGGAATTGGAATCTCCCAATGGTCTAAGACACTCGAAGAAATTTCTCTGAATTTAGGACCGAGAAATATCAAATATTTTCCTTCATTTCTTCTCCTTCTTCTTCTTTCTCAGCCTGGTTCCATCCAGTGTTGGATATATGCCTCTTCTAGGTTTTTCCATGCTTCGCGATCTCTGGTCAATCTTATCCATTGTCTTCTTGCCACTGTTCTGACGTCATCGACCCATCTTTTTTTTGGTCGGCCCACACTTCTTGTTGTTCCCTTGGCCTGTATAGAATGACTTTTTGGGGCCATCGGTCTGGATCCTGTCTTGCCACATGTCCTATCCATTGCCACTTCAGACTTGCCACTCTTTTAACAACATCTATTTGTTTTGTTTTTAGACGTATGTGGGTGTTCCGTATTTTTTTCCCTATGGTCACTCCTACTCCTACGATTCTTTCCATGGCTCTTTGTGCTACTCGTAGTTGTTCTGCTGTTTTTTCGGGTAATTGCCATAGTCTCTAAGCCATACGCAAGCACAGGTAGAATGCAGCTGTCGTAAGCCTCGTTAGGTTGATGGGCACCTTTTTGTCCTTGAAAATATCGCTCATATTTCCAAATGCTACCCATGCCATATGGATCCTGCGTTTGATCTCCGTATTCCTTGATTTAACTAAGAATAATCTTCGGATTATCACGGGGTTTTTTACAGGGCAATGTCTCCTCAACAAACACCTCCGTAGATTGAAGCTAAGAAACAATGGCAAATGCAGATTCTGTGGGGAAAATGGGGAAACACCAAAACACCTCATTACTTGAGTGCGCCGAGACGAAAATTCGTGCCTTGAATGAACTTTGGTACAACTGATATCGGAGATGGGGAACTAACCTGTGTATGACAGTCTCAAATACAGGGTTTTATCAAAGCTCTGAGACGGTATGATGAGTTATAACTCAAGAAAGAGGGACACAATAGTTCTGTAAATACAATGTCTTCTACATTCTAATATATTCATACTTTCAGTTAAAGTTAAATCTAGTTTCTAATTCTTTTGATACTGTTGAACGAATATAAACTAAAATCCGTATTTTTTTCATTCATCTTCTCAAGTTTTCCGGAAATATTGAAATAGCTGACTTACTTCTTGAATAATCTTTCAATATGTTTTCAAACAACACCGTCTACAAGGATCCTTGTTCAAATTGATTTAAAATAAAAAAAAAATCTTATAAAAAATAATCTTAAGTACAATTAGGTATCTAATAATTTGAAAAATCTAGTCAGTATTGTTTAAAATGTTTATTAGACAATATAAAAACATAAAACACAATTGCACACTTGAGATAAGAGAAGGTAATATTCAAAATATCATTTAAGATTGTTATCACCCATTTTTATGAGATATACAGAGTGATTCAAGCTTCAAAGTTGACTTTTATGCATAACTGTAACCAGGATTTTGAAATGTTTCAATCTAACTTTGCATGAAAATTTCTATTGATCAAGAAAATATGGAAATTTTCGAACACGAACTTGTGCATCTGATTGTCTTAAAATATACAGGATGCTCCAAGTAAATTAAACAAATTATTGCTGTTTATAGATAGTAATTATTTCAGGTGTTCGGTGCCAGTGGCGTAGAGGTACAGGCTCTCGTCTACCAATCTCAAGGTTGTGGGTTCGAATCCCACACCCGGCATTTCATCAGCCGAATATTTTTATTAAAATAAAAATAGTTTGGGTACCTAGGTCGACTCAGCCTTAAATGAGTACTTGGGATTCACAATCCTGATGTAATAATAAGCGGTTGAAGGGTAGTGCTAGCCACATTACCTTCCTTGTATAGCGAACGGCTCTAGCATGGCAAACTGTACCTTGCTACTCCCAAGGCGTTAAACGCTATATACGGGAGCTATATTATTATTAATTATTTCATATTAGTTTTTAGACACTCGGTATAAGGTACTTTTTTTTGTTGCAACACTAAATTTAGTAAATAGAAAAATTTCAGTACCTACAATATTTGGTTTTAAAAACTTAAATACGTCTAGAGAAATGAAGCATTAAAATTTTTACAGCATTTTCACAAAATCGTAAATATTTCAAAAATGGTAAGATAGAAAGTGCGGTAAACCCTAATCAAATTTACCTTTTATTTTAATCGAAGAACCTAAAAATGTAATAATATACAGGGTGTTCCATTAAAAAATCCAGCTTTGATATTTTTTAATTATTTGAGACACTCTGTACCTTTTGAAAATAATTTTAAATTGTAGCTTTAGTGGTCCTCAAACGATTCCTTCACTCACACTTTCAAAAAATCTAATCATTTGGTTACAGTACTCCGCCGTATTTAGACTAAAAAAATATACAGACAAATATTTAGACTATCGACTTAGAGTTGATGTTATATCAGAATCGAAATATATATTTTTAAGTACACTTAATTTTATTGTACCGGGTGGCCAACTAAGAATAGACGCCGGCTGTATCTCAGAAACTACTTATTGTATAACTTTGGGAAAAAAATTCTATAAAGTAAATCAACCAAGAGAAATCGCTGGAAATTATTTTCAAGTTCGAAAAATGTCCGCTAGGGGGCGTTTCTTTGATAGCTAATCAGAAAACAGAGTTTTTCTCAAAAATATGCAGGTGAACAGGTATTTTAAATATTACTACTGTAATCATCGAGAAATTTGTAATTTTTTTGATATATAGTATTTTGCTCTGTGTCATAAAATAAAGTGGTGGGGAAGGTTAAACTTGATTTTATTAAAATAAGGATAACTCTGGTTTAGGTTAGCCGATTTAAACAAACTAGGGCTCGTTTAAAAGAGCTTTTCTTCCTTAATCATCTCCAGTATAAATTTTGTTTCCATATATTTTTTCGTGGTAGCTAGAGGGCGCTGTTTGACACCATAACAGATATTGCGCTTTTGCAGAAAAAAATTAAATAGGAGGCTATATTTGTCTTTACACAGTTAAATAAAGCACAAAATTTCCAAAAAAATCAGCGCAAACCGCAACTTTCTATTTTCTCTCTAACCGGAGAAATTTAGAGAACAAATCATGTTGGGCTGCCGTTTAGGATTATATATGGTCTAAAAATTATAGTAGTAGGCTAGAAAACAAAAATAGGTAACTTGGTTACGTCAAAATATCAAAACGATTAAGTTCAGTTTTCATGCATCCGAATTTAGGGCGTTTTCTTAAAAAAAAAATGGCGTCATAAGTTTTTAAACGTGTTTATGTAACATTATCGTCCATCAATATAATTTTTATGAATTTCTTGGTTAATTAAACGTAGGTAGTTCTAAGATTAGAATGTCCAAAAGTCGGACAATCAATAATTTTATTAAAATTTCTAGGAATTCTGTGCCGCCATATTGCTTTTAACAGAAAACGGCCGAATTTCGTATGGCCGAAAACTTCATTTTCGGGGTTTATTTCATGTAACGTCAGTTAGTTATTAATCCAAGTTCGTCCTTGATTTCACTTGTTCTCGTGTTTTACCTGTTATTTGTATTATTTATTATTATATTAAAGTTTATGTCGTCTTCGTCTTATGCCGTTTGGGTCACTTTTCAATATGCACTACTGGTCCAAATCTACCCTTGATGCAAGTAGTTCAGCACCGTTGGTCGGTAAATGTTTAGGCAGGAATTCTAGGATGGCGAATGATTGGACTTTTTAATTATCTGAATGAAATAATAAACTATCCATAATTTCTAAGAGACGAATTGCCAATTTTGTTAGGGGATCTATCATGAGTGTAGTTGGTGTAGTTGATGCAGTTGGTGCAGTTGTGTCGCTTATTTTGCTATGAATGTGTGGGGCTTCTTGGATACCACTTACTTTAGTAGATAGAGACGCTGGAGCGGCATATTTTCCATAGCCAGCTAGGTCATTGGATTCCATATGCCTGGGTTTTAATTTATGGTGTCGAATCAAGAACGAACATGGATAAATAACAATTAAATAGTATTAAAATCAAATTAAATGTATGTTTTGATATTTTGACGTAAACAAATTTACCTTTTTTTGTTTCCTAGCCTACTACTACTAATTTTTAGACCGTATAATCCTAGACGACAGCCTAATATGGTTTATTTTGTTAATATCTCCCGTTAGAGAGAAGACAGAAAGTTGCGGTTTGCGCTGATTTTTTGGAAATTTTGTGCTCTATATAACTGTGCAAACAGAAATATAGCTTCCTATTTAATTTTTTTATACAAAAGCGCAAAATCTGTTATGATGTCAAACAGCGCCCTCTAGCTATCACAAAAAAAAAGATGGAAACAAAATTTATACCGGAGATCATTAAGGAAGAAAAGCTCTTTTAAACGAGCCCTAGTTTGTTTAAATCGGCTAACCTAAACCAGAGTTATCCTTATTTTAATAAAAGCAAGTTTAACCTTCCCCCACCACTTTATTTTATGAGATAGAGCAAAATACTCTATATAAAAAAAAATACAAATTTCTCGATTATTACAATAGTCATATTTAAATCACGCATATTTTTGAGAAAAAATCTGTTTTCTGATTGGCAGAAAAACACCCCCTAGCGGTCTAGCACATCAGAGAAACGCCCTCTAGCGGACATTTTTCAAACTTGAAAATAATTTCCAGCGATTTATTTTAGTCGATTTACTTTTTATAAATTTTTTCCCAAAGTTATACGATTAGTAGTTTCTGAGATACAACCGGCGTCCATTCTTAGTTTTCCACCCGGTACAAATAACAAATCATTCATGTATACCCAGTTACAAGAAAATTTAAATATGCGATCACTATCGCAGATCACTATTGACCTAAATAAAAAGTACAACTCTTTAAGTAATTTGTAATTTCTAGAACGAGAAATAAATGAACCTACACATGTGCTCAAGTGTCGTTGCAATCGTAATTAAGAACGAAGATAAAATTTAATTAATATCATGACCTTTAGGCTTCAGTTATTAATTGAGCACAGATGAGAAAAAGTCAAGAAAAAATTGAAATTGCTTCTATCCAGAGCGTTTATCTCGATGATTGCTGTGAGATTTATAAAATGTGCAGTAATCTCAACATAATGCATTCATTTTGTTGAGTTATCGTACGTAATTGTAAGAATAATTATGTTTCAGTATTTATATTTAGATATTTTATAGGTTTTTAATAACAAAAATGTAGATAAATAAATTCACGAAATGTATTTATAGTCGCAAAGATGATCAATTTCATTACTCAGCATTTTCTAAAATTTTTCAAGCCAAAATTTTGTCAATATAATTGACACAACATTTATTGCCTAAGAGAATCTGGAGAACTACATTACGATGCATCTAATAATGTATACCGGGTGTTGCATCGTCGAGCGGGACATCGGAAATCCCCTGTAAATTTTAGTGGGGTCAATTATTGACTTCCCTAATTATTTTAGAGAATAATTCTATTTAGGTTTATTGAATAAGAGCACTAAAAGCTACATTCAAAAGAATAACTTTAGATATTTTTGATTAACCCGTTTACGAGTTATCGCCGATTTCTTTTTAAATATTTCTCCTTTCTTATGGCCCTGTATTTACTTATGAGCACCAGTCAAGGTAAAAGATTAAATAAAAAATAAATTATTAATTAAAAACTCATACCTACATCGAAAATTTTAGCCATGAATTACACTACCGAAGAAAAAGTATTGATGAATAAATGGTATTATCAAGGAAATAGTTATCAAAAATGTGTCGGACATGTTTGCTGCTCTGTATCCGAATAGGCCGATACCTGGAAAATCTACTATCGCAAGGAATATCCAGAGATTTGAGACAAAAGGTACCCTAATGTAAAATAAAAAATAAATACCCGAATGCAATATAATTTCAGTTTACCAACTAGCGAATGTAAGAAGAGAATTTTATGATCGCCCGGGTTATTGTCTAGCAGTCGATGGAGGAATATTTGAACATCTTCTTAAATCCTAAAGTTCTAACAATTTAATAGTACCTAAATTAATAAGTTATTGAATATTGTAATAATACTATAATTAATCTTGTAATTGATTACTTTATTTTACTTTAATTCATATTAATTTGTATTTATAAATACATCTTTAAGATTTTCGATGTAGGAATGAGTTTTCAATAATAGTAAAGCACTAAATAGATAAATTTCTGAAATGACAACTTCATTTGACAGTTATCTTTTACCTTGACTGGTGCTCATAAGTAAATACAGGGCCATAAGAAAGGAAAAATATTTAAAAAGAAATCGGCGGTATTTCGTAAACGGGCTAATCAAAAATATCTAAAGTTCTTCTTTTGAATGTGGGTTTTAGTGCTCTTCAATAAACCTAAATAGAATTATTCTTTAAAATAATTAGGGAAAACAATAACTGACCCCATTAAAATTTACATGGGATTTCCTATGTCCCGCTCGAAGATGCAACACCCGGTATGTATATGTTACAGTGAAAGTCGGAAATTCAGTGATTGTTAACATTCACTAGGAAATGCTAACAATTACGCATTGGACCAGTGAATGCGGTATTTTAAAGAGATTTCCCGACTTTTCCTAGTCATTTCTAACATTCGCTAGTGAAAGTAACATTTACTAAAGGTCGCCAGTAAAAGTTATTCTATTGTACAGGACGAGTGTGGAGAGGAAGGATGTTGGTGGAAGTTAGAACAAATAAAACTTTTAAGAATATTGGATCAATATTCAAGCTGATCCACATAATATCTTAAAATTACAATTTACTTCTTTAGTATATTTATTAAAAATTATAGAAAATAACGACATAACCTTCTAAATATTAAAAGCGATAGTAAACATTTTAAAGCATACAAAAAAATTAAAAAAACATTCATAAACATAAGATTACTTATTGGTTAAGGATTGGTGTAAGGTTTTTTTAATAAAGTTCTTCATCGTGGACAAAATAAAGGTATGCCCGAATTTCCTTCAACCGGTAGTTATTCGTTTTTTCAAACCCGCTACTTCAAGCATATCAAAACGTTTAATAAGTTCATAGTCACTATGTTCCTTTATATTTTTTTCCTTTATATTTTTGCGAGTGCCTGGTTTACCTATGTTTACAAAAATCTTGAGGTTTCAATGTATATAATCGCCTTCACCATTTTGTCAAGAAGGAGATTAAAGGTTATTAAACATATTATTAATAAAACTCTGTTAAGTTAATTTATCAGTTTTATTTTCAAGATACTGCTACCTTAATACGCACAAATACAATATTTCTCATTCCACATAGTAATAAGGATCATTATCATTTCAATATTTTACAAGTATCCTAAGTTTATACAATAACTACATACACAAGTTTTTTTTTAAATACTTTAACTGCGAAAAATTCTGAATTCAGTTTTTGAGTCAAGGAAAAGTTTTAGAAAAATCTTGAGATTATTTTTAGACCGAATTCGTCACATTAACAATAATACTTTTTTTTTCGGGAAAAAAATCTATGAAGAATTCAGTCATTCTTATGTACATTTTCTAAAACCTTACTAAATACTATTTAAAATTAGTTTTATTATATTTAGGTTTTTTAGTATTTTGTTATCAAGCAATACTGTTTCATTTTTTATACATAGTTTATACATTTATATAATTTTTACATTTACTATAGATTAGGAACTTTGGTTTCTTTCAGGGATACATCTAAATGCTAGTTTTCTATGGCTTTATATAAAGCTTACGTACAGGGTGTATTGAAAAAATATTATATTAGGTAATAAGGTATAATGATAAATTTTCTAGGGGATTTTTTATTATCATTTCATATAAAATATATAGTATAAAGAAACGGGGACTTTAGTAGGATTTTTATTTTAGATAAATATTTACATTCAGATGCCAAACCAAAACAATTTTTTTTAAAGTGTTATATTTTTTTTACTTTTAGCCCTATTTTTATGATTTCTTTAGCAAACTGTGTATACATCTATCAACATTAATTCATGAACTCAGTTTTTTATAATCTTTAGTATTTGGCTTATTATGCAGGGTTAATTGAAGGGTTGTTTTTTACCGTAACTTTAAAACACCCTCTGCAATAATTTCGTGAGTAACTTTTCCTACACCATTATTTTTCGATCAGAACCATGCCTCCTGAACATTTTGTTTTTTGACTCATGTCAACACATGCCATGGTTAATTTTTAAGAGCGAAATAAACTTACCACCAACAATTTTCAATTTTTTCAACTATCATTACTTTATGATGTTATTTTTTAATATCAAGAGGTGACTTTGGTGACCATTGTCGTAATTTCATATCAACAGTGATTAGAAGTCTATATTAAAATTTAAAAAAAAAAACGTTGCTTGCTTTTAATAAAAATATCAGCAACACTAACAGAACTAAGGATAGGTATTAAAAAAATAATATCTGTATTAACCAAGTGTACAGACAAACAAAAAACCTGTAAAAAATACTCTAATACTTTGTATTGCCTCCTCCGGCTGTTATAACGGTCTGTAAACGTCACACAGTGGTGTGAAACTGATAATATAATGAAAAAATGCTATATTTCCTAAACCGTTAATCCAATCGCATTGGGACGGATTTTATTCGATTCAGCTTAATAAAATACATCAAATAACATGGTTTAATAAATTTATTTAAAAGTAAACTGAGCACCAATTGAAACGTAAAGTGAAAATTTTCGCATCAAGTTGAATTTCTTGTATTTTCTGAACTATTGAAGGCGTTTTGAATTGCTAGCCAGATTGTGAAACGCTTTTTTATCGACTGTCGAACCGTTCTTTGCAGTTTATTTATTTATTGGCCAATACCCATAATACAGGGTAAAACAGAAATGCGTGCATTTTTTACAAAATTTTAAGTGACCTCCATTTTGTGGGGGAATGGAGGATTTCCATTATTTGTGGGTATTTTAAAAGAGCTGTTTTATACCTCTGGACGTTTTTGAGTTTTTTTGGGGTATCGCTCTCCATTGCGATGTTTTCCTTTTTTATAATTTTCGGTAAGGTTTTAATTCTAATAAATTTATCTCATTATGAAATTAATATATTGTATTTTTGAGTATTATGCGTATTAACTAATGATTATACTAAGTGATTATACTGTATCGTCAATGAAAAAGTGTTAAATGCTTCTTTTGTTATGCCAAGATACATAATAAAACCTGTTCATATAATTTAAATATACCAGCTAGATAAATTTTTAACGCCCTGTATAACTGTAACACTTTTTAGTTTTATGAAATTATTTGTTTGCTTTATTTAATTATACATTAAAATGCACAATGCTAAAAAATACGATATCTTCATTTCACAATGAGATAAAATTATTAGTATTAAAACTCTACCGACAATCATAAGAATATCGAAAACATCGCAATGGAGAGCGATAGCCAAAAAAACTCATAAACGTCCCGAGGTATAAAACACCTCCTTCAAACTACCCACAAAAAATGGATCTCCTCCATCCCTCCACAAAATGAGGCTCACTTAAAATTTTGTTAAAAATGCGCGCCTTATTGTTTTACCCTGTATTATGGGTCCTGACCAATAATTGAAAAAAACTACAAAGAACGGTTCGATAGTCGATAAAACAATGTTTTAGAATCTGGCTGGCAAATTCAAAATTCCTTCAAAAGTTTAAAAAATACAAGAAGTTAAACTTAATGCAAAAATTTGCACTTTACGTTTGGTTCAAATTATTATAATTTATAACATTTAAATCTTATACAATATAATGATATTTATATAATTTTAAGTAGCAAAAAAAGTAAATTATTTTAAATTAATTCATTGGCATCCGCAAAAATGAAGAATGTAGTTTTCATTTTTTTCCACACTGTTTATCTTTTATTTTAAATTTTTAACAAACGTGGCCGAATGTGGCGATAAAATTTATAGAATCACTACTTTAACAGTTGCTTTTTTTAGTCAAATTAATCCGAGACCAAAGCTCGGTAAAGTTTTTTTGTTCTAGTCTGATTAAAGTAAGAAGTAAAGTATTTTTATTAGAAATAGATTCAAACTAAACTGCATCAAAGGCACGGTATATTTTGGCAAAATGATTTTTACTTTTAATGCCCATGGATAAACGAAACAGTTCCTGGGTAATACCGATTTTTAGGAATTAAAAGAAGGGCTGTAAAATATTACTTATTTTCGCTTTATTTTTGCGCGTTTCGTATATTAAGAAAATTGTCAAAACGGAGGTGTTGTAAATTCAAAACTAGTAATTAAATTAAAAAAGTAATATTATTATATTGTCTTTGAACTAACTCGATGTAAGATAGGATAATTTAAACACGATTTAACACCCTCTTTTTTGGGGGGGTTTTTCCATTGCCGAAACCACTGTGCGTCGGTTCGTGCTGTTAATGAGGCTGCAAATATATTGTGTTATGTTGTCCCATTCTCCTTCAAGGACCAAGCGAATATTCATAATTTCGGCCATCTTCAACAAGATCAATGACTTTTTTTGGATAATCTTGGACACTAAGAACCATAATCAATCGTACACAACAGTAATCACAAAAGCCACCTGATCATTATGAAGAATAACATCAAAAAGTAACGATAATTGAAAAAATTGTAAAATGTTTTTGGCAAGTTCATTTTGCTCTTAAAAATTAACCAAGGCATGTGAAAAAACATGAGTCAAAAAACAAATTATTCAGAAGACACGGTTCTGACTGATAAAAAAATAATTTTTAAGGAAAATTTGCTCAAAAAATTATTGCAGAAGGTGTTAAAAAAAGTATTGCATAGCATAAAAAACAACTCTTACGAAATACTAAAATTTGTAATAAACTGAGTATACGAATTAAAGTTGATATACAGGGTGTCACTGAAATGGTGTAAAATGCATTTTATGCATTTTCCGCCATATACTTTTTTTACTATTTTTAGGAGTACTATCACCCCCCGATTTTTTTACACAATTTCAATGACACCCTGTATTTATATACAGTTTGCTAAAAAAATCAAGGAGATCGGGCTAAAAATAATAAAATATAACATTTTAAACTTGATCAAAAATTTTCCCTTTGCGTTTTTTGCATCTGAGTTTAACATATACTCTAATAAAAATTCAGAAAAAAATAGTAAATTATTTTAAAACAATACTCTTTAAATATTTAAATAAAACACCCTGTATTTTTTACATAGAAAACATTTTTTTTTAATTTACCCCTTACTTTTATCATACGTTTATATATCTTACAGAATTTACACAAGTTTGGTAGACAAAAAATTTAAATATAAATTTCTTCATAGAGATCAAAAACAAATAATATATATCAAACAGTTTTTTATATAATTTCTATCATACGTCCTGTACAATTTTGTTATGTAAAGGCCTAAATAGTGGAAATTTTTGGTATAAAAATATAATTTTCCGAAAGTTTTTAATTTTCCGTGCCGCACAAAAACAATAGTATAAACGAACTTTTCCGTATACACAATTTTTTAAAGATAGGTATAATCATTTAAAGATATGTATATCTATAACACATTTTGGTTTTATCTAAAAGGAACACACAATTTAATCGTATACGAAATACATAGTTTTGTTATAAAATATGCAGATTGGATAGATTCCATGGAAAATGCTCAATTTTAATGTTATCCATAATTTGGCAAATTTCATGAGCATTTATTTAATATTCTTAAAATCAAAATTCTTGGGTATATTGCTCTATAATTTGGTTTAGAGTAAGTTGTTAAGAGTTAAACCGAATTCCGCGTTTCTGTGACCTTCAGAAAGAGTTCATAGACAATCCGCATCAATATATAGTTTGCGTTATTATTTGTTTGGGTTAAAATAATCTGCACCTATATGTGATCGAGGCATATAATCTCACAGTAATTTAATAGATTGCTCGTCATATATCAGTTCGTAGGAAATTAGGGAAAAAAAGATATTTATAGTATAAAAACATTAATTTATTTAACAAAATTTAATTAAAGATGTGACAAAATAGTTACTTTTCTATTGGTTCTATCGGACTTTTTTTGACTATTTAGAATTTTTTAGAATTTAGAATGAGTGGGAGGGGGGTTAATCACTGCGACCTTACAGATCCATTGTGTCCCCCTTTCTTGAGTCATAACTCATCATACAGTCCCAGGGCTTTGACAAAAGCCAGTATCTGGGACGGTTTTATAGAGGGTAGTTCTCCATCTCCAATATCAGTCGTACCAAAATTCATGGCACGAATGGTTTGTGGTCTCACACACTCAGTGATGAGGTGTACTGGTGTTTCCCCATCTTCCCCACAGAATCTGCATTCGCCGTTTCTTCTTAGTTTCATCTACTGAGGTGTTCATTGAGGAGACAGTGTCCTGTTAAAAACCCCGTGACAATCCGAAGATTGTTCTTACTTAAACCCAGGAAGATCTGTGATTTTTATTGATCATAAGCCCTCAGAAACTTCTTCGAGTGTAATTTAGACCGTTGCAAGATTTCCATTCCAGGTTGCGGATGGAATCTTCCAAGTTCTTGAGTTCCGCCTTGAGTTGGTTACCACTTGGAAAGCAGAACGGTTCTGGTCCAGTTAGTGGAGTGCTCGCGCCTTTCCTAGCTAGATTATTTGCTTTTTCATTGCCTTCTATCCTTTAGTGAGCAGGCACCCAGAGTAGGAGGACTTTGTTTTCCCTGCCTAATTTATTCAGCTTCTCTATGCATTCTTTGACCAATTTCGAATTGATTGATACTGAGTTGATCGCTTTTAACGCTGCTTGACTATCAGACAAGATGGCTATTTCTTGTTTCCGATAGTTCCTATCTAAGATAAGTTGTACGCATCTTTCGATAGCGTAGATTTCTGCCTGTAGGATACTAGGGTAAGTGCCTATTGGTTCGGAGTATTTAGCTCTCGGCCCAAACACTCCGATCCCTGTTCCCCCGTATTGGTTTTGGAAGCATCAGTATACCAAGTTATGGTATGGTCTTTTTTAACTGCTGGGCAAGCGTTTCGCTCTTCCAATCCTTTTTATTGCTCAATACTACATTGAGATGTTTCTCAAAGTTGTACGTTCTTGGCATATCGTCCACTGGGAGTTGCAAGAGTGGTATTTCCTTTTGATCTGACAATTCTCCCAATACTAATTCCGTTAGTGACCATTCTAATCATTGTTGCATTGGCATATCTACCAATGACAATGTGCAGTGGTGTTAGATCTAGAATGACCTCCATTGCTGCTGTTGGACAGGTTCTCATGGGGCTTCCTGTGATGCAAACGCATGCTAGTCTCTGGACTTTGCATATAGTTTAGCCTTGCCGTCCGTTGCTCTAGTTTTGTGTACCAGGCAACTGCTCCATAAGTAATCATGGGTCTTACTATCATGGTATACATCCAGCGCAAAATGATAGGGGGAGCAGCCCCATCTATTTCCGGCCAGTCTTCTGCATATCATGAGAGCCTTTATGGCTTTGCTGGTAGTGTTCTTAATATGCCTGTTCAACAGGAGTTTACTGTCCAGGGTTATTCCCAGGTATTTAACTTCCTGTATTGGCAGTATTTCCTTTCCATCTAGTTGGATTCTTTTCAAGTTTTTCAGACTTCGCTTTCTGGTGAATGGCACTATCGCGGTTTTGTCTGAGTTGATACTCAGCCCGACTTTTTTTTACTATATAAATCTTTATTTGTAAACTTTAATGCATAAAATATTTTCAATCTAATAAATAATTTAATATTGCAAATAAGAGGAAATTTCTCACATGGGTGGTCAAATTCTATAGTTTTCATTATATCAAACAGCCTCTGAGAAATGTTTTCTTCAGTGCAAGAACTCATCGTCAATTTAATGTAAATAATTTTTTTAATTAAGCCTGTAAATAAAGCTAGGTAACAAATTTTTCATTTTACTCCGATTTTAAACTCCCATAAGTGCCAGTTTCATGATTAAAGGCTTTTAAATGGGTAAATAATTTCGAGTTATCGGCGGGATTTAGAGTGACTCTTCTTGCTATATTATTATTCGGTGCTACATATTATGTAGTCTAATAAAAATAAAAAACTACCTAAAGAAAAAGCCACAAAAAGCTGAAAGACAAAAACGAGTCAATCCACAAAAGGCGATTTGTCATTTGTCAACCACGCCAAAGTTGACAGAATTAAAAACCACACTATCATTTTAGAGTGAGTAGGGGAGAGTGCAGACGCCGATGATTAGACCAGATGTTTAAAAACCTACTGCCTTACTTACACTGCCCTAAACTTACATTGTTTAGAATTATATTGTAGGGTCGTTTATGACCTCAGAGGTATGAAGGTTTTTATTTGAGATGGGACGTTCCTAAACTAATATTACAAATTTAATTAAAATGAGGACGGGATTATAACACTACGTCTGCCGTAAAATATCACGTTCTTAATGTAAAAAAAACAGAGCGTACGTGTCGATTCTAACTTCGTCAAGCGATGAGTCACGTATAAAGATTCGTGGCTTTATCATAATTTATGAACAGATCTTAAAAATAAGAGGAACGTAGTTTTATTTAAAATAATGTTGCATGCAATGCAGGCAAGCCAGCAAGAATAAAGACACACCTGTTTTTGGGGTTTAAAATACAAACTCCAGCAAAAGAGCATTTAATTTTTCTATTTTTGTTCCTTTAAATCGAATGTACTTAGATATTTTGTCAGTTTGAAAATACTAAATTACAATAATTCCTATTACAAAAGGGCGAATAATACCTAATACCTACTTATTAATCACTTTTCCTTACCTTAACTTATCCTCTGGGAACCTAAAAAGTGATTTTCCTCCTCCGGTTTTTGTAGAACAGTATAAATAAACACATTTGTATCCCATTTTAAATAAGATATACAAATTTCCAAAACTTAGAAATAACAGTTCGAAAGTTCAACAAAAATCCTACACGCGTTTTTAAAAACAAACATATAACCACGCACTATGTCATACCAGCGAGCTTCAGCAAACGAATACGACACATCAAGGGCTTCCGGACTAAACGACTGGTGTATTTACACCACTCAATAGGCGTGTCGGGTTTGCCGAGCGGTTTCCGATGCAGTCGCTTTTTTCGCATCTGTTGTAGTTAATTTGTGACCATGCATGGCAATGTCAATATGACAGTAAATATAATTTATGTCACTAGTTTAAAAAATGAGCGATTCGGAAAGTATTCCCTCTGACATTGAAGAAGAGGCATTCAGAGCCATTTTTGGATTGCTTCCAGCAAGATCGAAACAGATGTATGAATATACATACTCTAAGTGTGAAAAATGGTGCACCGAAAAAAAAGTACGCAACTATGGAAATGAAAAGGTACTCATAACATATTTTTCCAATTTAGTGCAAAATAAATGTTTTACAAAATATTTTTTTCTCTTTGGTAGTCATCCCAACATTAGTGCGGTAATGAAAATGCCCTTAGCTCACTCAAAATGCGTGAGTTAAGAGATTCTTAACACACTGACGTATAATTATTGAATTCACTAATTTACTCCAGTAATTTCGAGGTACTCAATGAAGCATAAATGTTACTGCCTAATATAAATCATCAAATCAATCAAATTGTTTTTGTATGATTAAATCAAGAGAGATTTCTGGCTCAGTGACAAAATATCCACGTGATGTATCGATTATTACAATAGTTATATTGATTATTTGAAATAATATTGTGATATTTTCTAACAAGGTCTAATTTTTTATAATCTATCCAATCTGCATAATTTTAAAGAAAAGTTAAATACAAATACTATCTAAAAAGGACAACAGTCTGTGTAAAAGAACTATCAAGTACACACACATTATGATTGAGTATTTTACTTTTGTCATGAATCGTCAAATTTTATCATCATCAATAAATCTGTACAAGTACAATTCATAGATCCTTATCCTACTAATAGTTTATTTTGTTTAAATTTTCTCGAGACATACCACACAAAAATAAAAAACCGGGCATGATATAAATATACGAACATACAGAATCACAGACATTTCTACAGCTAGTGTCATTAAACCATTCCTTTCGACATCATCCTAACAGTGTTTTTTAAAGCTTGTCTTTTGTTACAGAACCATATACGTATCACTTCCCGTTCATAGCCTAGTTGGTGAGCTAGTCCTGTAATCTCCGTACCTGAAAACAGAAGAATTTGTTAGAACGACACCTTAATATCTTCATGTATTTTTTGAAAGTTCAATATGTTTTGATTTATGGAGCTGATTTTTATGATGTTTTTTGAAAATTTTTAAGCTAAATTATTTGATTTTTTAGCCTCTATTTCTGTTCAAAATTAAGGTCTATTATAATAGGGAAAATATGTTGTAATTTTGACAAAGGAAAGTTTGAAACACCCTGTGCAATATCTTACCATAGTGATGGACAAAACTGTTATTTTTAGATAACAGTTGAAACTGTTATAGTTATTTATAAAAAACAGCTTAAAATAACAGCTTAAAAATAACAGGTTTCTATATTTTACTGTTAAATATCTGAAAGAGTATGAGGCGGTCACCGCCAGGCGTATTAAGGCATTTGCAAGTTGCAACAATGACGTGCTCGGTGGTAGTATTTCCAGGGTGTCAAAACATTTCTAAATATCGATTGTTATCTAAAATACCTCTCTAAAAACGGTGGTTGTTTACAAATTGCGATACAAAAAAAGCCAAAATTCCGCCACTCGTCTATACCTATACATTCCGATCTACCTACGCCCTGCCCCTCGATCCGCGTAGATCCTGAATTGTGTAGCAGTATACAGGGTGCATCTCACTCGACGGGCGAGAAACTCTTAATTATGATTTTACCATTTGCGGTCAAAAAATAGCAATATAAGAAAATGTGTAGTATATTCTTCATAAGTAAACCAACTACACACTAGAGTTCGAATTAATTTTACACTTAGCGTGTACCCGCGACTTCGTTCGCGTCGAATTAATAATTTCTAATGGTGATGATAAAGCAAAACAGGAATTTCCATTAACATACAAACTGGATAAAATTTTCTCACATTTGCCAAAAATAAGCTTTAAACGTCGAGCAGTTTAAGCAGAATCGTGGTTAATCAATTACTCAACTTTTTGGAACACCCTGTATGATTTTTTAAAAAATTTCAAAATATATAAAAAAAAACAAAATAAATTATGCGTGTCCAGGCGTTTTCCCGAAAATCTAACCGTTTTTTAAATAACAAATATTGTAATATTTGAGGGACGTTTTCACCCTGTTGGAATTTAAGATTCGAGAAACCCCTCCTTGTCGAACCTCAACCCCACAGTCAATCCGTTTACCAAAAATCAGCTTTAAATGTCAAGCAGTTTAAGCAGAATAGTGATTACTCAATGGTCATATTTTATGAAACACCCTGTATATTTTTTTAAAAAATCTTAAAATATGTAAAACAACATAATAAAATATACGTGTTTTAAGAGTTTTTTCGAAAAACTCACCGGTTTTTAAATAAAAAATATTCTAACATTTGAGGGTAGTTTCACCCCCTTAGAATTCGAGTTTCGAAAAATCCCTTCTTATCGAACCTCTTCACCCTAAAGTCAATCCGTTTTCCAAAAATCAGCTTTTTACGTCAAGGGCTTTAAGCAGGATCGTATTAATCAATGACCAGATTTTTCAAAACACCCTGTATACATTTTTAAAAAAACTTAAAATATAATTCTGAAAATTTTTCAGAATAAATAAATACCTAAATATTGAAACTTAATAAGTAAGTACTGAAACATACAGCGCCATATTATCTCGATCGCCCCCCTGTTATGCTCGTAACAGGTTGAAAAACAACGTATCTAATATGACTGCTTCTCCAACCCGTTGCGAGCCTCCATCGACAATCGACCGATGCAGCAGCGTTCCTTTCCCACTCCTGTTATCTCGACCGCCAGGCGTTATGCCCGCAACTGTTTCAAAAAACCTGCTTCTTTTATATCCTATTATTTTTAAGCTGTTGCAAGCCCAATAAGACCATCGACCGCATCGACCGAAGCAGCTACGTTCGCTGTAGCGCATTCCCCACTCCGTTGTCCGTTGTCTCCCCGCCTGTATCGATGGTTGAAGAAATAACATGTTTTCCATCCACACTAGTTGTTTTTTGGAATTGCTTCGAGCAGCATAGAATTTCGTGGCGATGCGAAGCGCCGACTTCGTTTTTCGTTTCACGAGCGGCCGATCTCTACGAATCATTATTTTATATCTGTTTTTTTTAGAAGAAGTAACGGTTGCGGTATGTTATTTATAAATAATTGTTATAAAATAACAGATAGTTAAATAACAACCCATCACTATCTTACCAAAGTAAGAAATTTAACGCTTAATAACAATAACTTTTATTGCCAATTTTTGGCATTTGAGTTGTCTGGAAACTCTGACAGAACTGGCAGAATTGAACAGAATTACATTATTCTACGAGTAGAAGCCAGGCCACAGAGGCATCAAAGGCAACGAAAAAAATAATGAACAAGGCAATCTCTCTTGATCCATAGCCAGTATAACAAAATAGTCTTTACAGGTCGCAGTCTTTGCGGCACAGGCGAGAAAAAAAACAATTTAAATTAAATCTATTTTCTCTTACCTGATGGATGAGTGTTTCTTTCAAAATGAGCATTCAATAATTCTAAGGCTTGCGGTGTAAACGACGTTCTCCGTTTTCTTTTCTTGGAAGGTTCGATACCTATAAAGTCTGTCAGATGATTCTGACCGCTCTTATACCTAAAACAACTTTTTAATATCAGATAATATAACCATATGGACTAATTTGTAAAGCTGTACCTTTCCTCGGCTTCCTTCATCCATCTCTCTAATACTGGTTTGATTTTTTGCGCACTCTTGGGCGTTATGTCCAATTTCTCGAACCTAAAGTAATAGGCAAATATTAATTTATTTGGATCCAAAATATATACGTTTCGTATATGTAAATTTTTCCTATATTTAAGCAAATTTACTGTCCATGCACTCCAAAAACGTTTTCAAATATGTTCATTCTTTTAAACTCAAAAACATGAATGTACAACTGTGTTAAAACCTGATATTTTTGTGTTTGGTTATTTATTGTACAAATACGTATACAGGGTGGTCCGAACTGTATTCAGGAAACTTCGGTAGCATATTCTGCAAACAAAAATAAGTAAAAAAGTTCGTATTAACGTATGTCTTAAAATGCTTAGTTTCGTAGATACAGGATGTAGAAGTTTCATTTTTATTTCGATTTTTCTCAAAAATTTTTTGAACTAATGTCGATCTTTGGATGAAAATTGGTAGGTGGGAGATTTTTGACATGAGAAATTTAATTTTGATGTCAATATGACTCCTACTTATAGAGGGCGCCACCTATATATTTTTAACTGCTTTGAAGGGTAATAACTTTTCGTCCGTACCTGTATAAAACTACTGAATAAAAACATATACAATAAAATTATATAAGGATTCTTGCCACTTAACTGCTAATATAGAAATTTAATTCTACGCTGTGTTTGTCATAATGCGGATCAACTTGCTCTCACTACCGGTTTCGGAGCCCTACTCCATCATCAGGTGAGCTTGGGAGATCCACAAAATGACAACCACAGCGCAGAGATAGTTAATTCCGACTTGTCGGAAAGTATCGGTTAGATATTAAGTCCCGAACGGGAGATAGCGGCCTGCGTGCAATGGCAGTACTTTCGTACCACCGAGGCGCAACTATCGATAGTAAAAGAATGGTAAAAGGCTTTTTTTCAGGCAAGCCAAATTATAAAATAGAAAACAAAAAACATATACATATACATTAAAAATGCTCTCTTGGTAAAAATCGCTACGAGTAATGGTTCTCGAGATATTTGGAATCGTAATTATCAATACCTGTCATCATTGGCATAAATTAATTAAGCATGTTGACTAAATAGTTATTAGACTGAAATCATAAATTTGAAATATTTTTGTGCCAAAAATTTAACAGAAACTGTTTTATTACCATTTTTTCGAAGAAAAATTTATAATTAGTTTTAAAAATTAAAGAGTTCTCAAATTCATCATTTCAGTCAAATAATTATATCTACTCATGTTTATTTTTTTGGCAATAATGACATGTATTGACAATTCCCATTCTAAATATCTTCAGAATAGTTGCTCGTAGCGATTTTTACCAAGAGTTATTTTTTACGTAAAACATCACGGAAATGTACATTTTTTTACTCAGTAGTTTTATACAGGTACGGACGAAAAGTTATTACCCTATAAAACAGTTAAAACATATGTAGGTAGCGCACCCTACAGGTAGGAGTCATATTGACATTAAAATCAAATTTCTCATGTCAAAAAACTCCCACGCACCAATTTTCATCCAAATATTAACGTTACTTCAGAAATTATTTGAAAAAAATCGAAATAAGAATGAAACTTCTACACCCTGTATCTCCGGAACTAACCATTTTAGGACATACATTTATACGAACTTTTTTGTTTATTTTTATCTGCGGAATATGTTGCCAAAGTTTCCGGAATACAGTTCGGATCACCCTGTATAATGAATCCAACAATCGCTATCTAAAATCATCGTTTAATCTAAAAAAAATCTAAACAATACATTTTTATCATTAAATTGGTAATAATAGCATGTATCACTAGGATAGATGATATAAATAATTATTATAATTTGTATGGATTTATTAACAAAGTGTATATCGTATCTTCGAAAGTTATGATCTTAAAAGTTCTCATTTACAAGAAATGCATACTAACCCTTTAAAATATTAATTAATCTGAAAACACACGTAATTATTCGTAAATAATTGAAATTAAAAATAAAATTAGGTACAGATCATTTACTTCAATATCAATTTTAACCTTACTTAAAGTCAAACTCCATAAGAACATTTTATGAATATTTAAACACTGTTTATCCTGTTATAAATTTAGTGAAATTGTACAGGCACAGGACACTAGCATAATAAGCCACGAAAGAACAAAATTAAAAAAAATAAAATCGAAAATCCTTATATGCCAGTGCCCTGGCGCGACAACTACAATCATTTTCACACATACTGTCAATCTATCATACCAGAATAGTATTGATTAATCTATTGGCTATTGTTAAGAATTGAATTTTCAAGAAAAAAGTATTCTATCTACATCTATGTATTTTTTTTTCTTGAAACTACGTATTTAAAGTAAATAAAAGAGTAAAAATATAAAAATAAACATACATTGCCTGCTGTTGTGCAGCTGCAACCATTTGGGACGCCAGGGCACTGGGAAAGAAATGAATTGTATCAGTTTTTAGGCCAATTATAATTTTTTTAAACTTTTATTACAGCCCTTTTTATCTTTCAAAGTTACTCATATTTTTCTATTATTTAGACAGTAACTCTTATTCAATATAATTTAAATAAATTAAACTTCTAACTGACTTAACAAATTATATAGTTAAGTACAATATTTGATGTTTGAATGAAAACTCGAAAAATAGCTACCTTAAATATCTGTTAAAGCAAAAATACTATAACAAAGATCTCAAAATATATCGATTGATTTCAAGTTATATATTTGTTAACTTTTACAGGGTAACCACAAATTTTCTTAACACAAACCTACCTTGTATGGCATAATTTCGAAAATCTTGTTAAGTTTCTGTTTACAGTTATTGCAAAGTCTTAAATCGTAGGATTAGTTTTTAAGATGTCGATGATTCAAGTATGCATCATTTTTGAGCATCTCTTATGCCGGGTCCAGACCTAAGCGACAAAAAGTAAACACGACTTTGAGACAAAAACAAGACAAACTTGCGACAAAAAATGGGGAATTCTGGCAAGACAAACTTGAGATAAATTGTCCACAACGCATGGACAAAAGTACAACAAAGTCAAAACTTTAGTTGTCGGGAATGAGTTTTATTAACCATGTGTGATTTCACTGGTCTCCTACTGTTGGCAGCACACGTCATCCACACTACGCCGACAAAAAATATTCGAACTAAACATAGACACTTTGTTCTTTACTGACTCGAGGCGGGATATTGAAAAGTCTCCGAATTTTGAAACAAAACAAAAATGAGACAAAAATGTCGCAGAAATGTAATGGATTTGTCGCAATTTTTTCGTAAAACATGATTTTTTCTGTCTTGTTGTTTTTTGTCTGCTTGGTCTGGACCCGGCATTAGACACACATTTTTTTATCAAGGTCTTGAATAGACACTGAGGATACCAGTCATCCTTCTCCAGTTTTCAGATATGTATGTGTTTTGACACCTCTCTGATAATATTTTTTGTTTCGGAGATATTTAAGATTCCTATTTTTTAATTATAAAATGAGTTAGTAATAATAGTTCTCAAATATCTTTCAATGTAATCAAATTTTTGAGAATAAAAAAATAGCAGTCAGAGTATAGCTATGTAATTAATAAAGCAGTCATGTAGGGCAAATTGTATAGTGCCATTTGTATAAAAACAAATTAGAATAACATAGAAGACACTATATTTCAAAACAAAACTAATGTTAGAAGAGATTCTTTTTTTCTAACACATCAAATAATGAAAAGATATACACACACAGGAAAAGTCTAGGGATATTACAATTTTATCCCGCCATCGTCAGTAATTTTATTATTTGCATTTCTGATATAATAAAATTAAAATAAACAAATAGTTTACAGGACGTATTGGAAATAAAAATTTTTATTCTAAACTTTGAATTAAAAAAAAAGATAAAACCATATTTACTTAATAAAGGGTATGGCCTCCTCTACTGTTCATCACAGCCCTACATCGTCTCTCCATGCTACTGATCAGGTTGTCGATCTCTTCTTGAGGTACAGCCTGCCACGCTGCATTCACGGCCCGAACCAGATCTCTACGAGTTTCACGAGGCGTACCCATTCTCAAAATTCTTCTTTGGACCGCGTCCCATACGTGCTCGATGGGGTTGAGGTCAGAAAATTGTGCCGGCCAGGGTAAGATTTAATTGATGAGCATTGATAAACTCACTTACCACTCTGGCTGTATGAGGCCGTGCATTGTCATGCATGAGAATGAAGTTTCTCCGAAAATCATTGGCATATGGTAACACGACAGGCTCAAGAATTAAATCACAATATGTGATTCCTGTTAGACACGGTTCAAGAAAAACGAGAACGGTTTTTCGGCCTAACTGAACTCCTCCCCAGACCATAACTGTTCCACCTTGATAAGGATGCACTTCCTGAACATGATCCAACCGAATAAGATTTCCCGGTTCTCTCCATACCCTAAGCCTTCTCGAATCCGGATGAATTCCAAAGCGTGACTCATCCGCGTAGAGAACATTGGCCCATTGTTCATTCGACCACTGAACATGATCTTGAGCCCACAAATATCGTACCTCTCGATTTCCTCTCGTTAAGGGTTGAGCTCTCCAGGGGCGTCTGCTTCTTAAGTTGACCTCTCTTAATCTATTGCGAACAGTGTCAGGACTAACGGTTACATTATGTGTTTCCTGGAGAATTAAACTAAGCTCTGGTGCTGTAAGAGTCGGTCGGTAAAAAATTATCTTGCTGAGGGGTAGTAATGCGATGTCGCCCTGTGTGCCTTTCAGCAACATCACCACTTTCTCGATAGCGTGCACTTAATCGCGATATTACACTTTGCGTTGTATTTAATGCTCTAGCTACGTCGATTTGGCGCATTCCAGCTTCGAGCATACCCATGGCCCTTAGCATTTCGTCTCTGTTAAAATGTCTACGCTCCATAATGAAGTTTAATACTAAACAGAGTTATTTGAATGAACTCTGGCCAGTTATCATAAAAACATAGTCAGTACAGGTTAAATTCGAACAATTGATGCTAGGTGCTTTTCATACATTTGACAAAAAATGCACAAACACTTCTGCAAATATCCCAAATTTAGAAATAACTAGTGTGACTACTTCATTTCAATCGAAGTAGAAAGAATAGGCCTACAAATATGTGGTTGTTTATTCAAAACATTTAATTTTAACTGTAATAAAATGATATCCCTAGATTTTTCCGGTGTGTGTATTATTTAAAATTATTAATATTCCTATTTTAGTTAAAATCTTTCTGCTACCTACCTACAGATAGCGCTTTGACTATAAGCAGGACCTTCCGTCACACTTAGGGCTTGTCCCACTTGGGTTTGCGTAAGTCCCAAGGACAGCCTCCTGAGTTTGAAAGCTTTAGCAAAGTCCTTGATCTCGTCTAAGTTGATGCCATCCACTACGTTACTGCTGGTTTGGTTGATGGTTGGTTGATCTAACAAAAACAAACATAAGTTATTTTTATCTATTTGGAATATTTACGCGATAAATATACGGTGATCGCAAAATATTTTCTGATGCACGTCGCCAATCACATGACACTAAAGCCCATAAACCTGACTAAATGAAATTTTAGCAAAAATGTTAAAATTTGTTGTGATAATTTAAGATATCCAGTAGCTCTTCATTTTACTTCATAGAGCAAATTATTGTAACAGATGTTTTATTTAGATTAAAGGTGCAAAAATTAGTTTAAAGCGATTTTTATTATCGTCATGTTGGCCACATTGCGCCGCGATCAGCAACGTTGTCGTTGATCTGACAATTATCATGATGTCAGTCATTATTTTGTATAATATCGTGTTGTTGAATATTTGAGAGTAATTATCGTTTTTTACCGATTTTCATAGTCTTTTTTAAAAATTGTAATTTTAAGCACAAACAGTTCTTTTAAAAACTAAATTTTCGAGTTTTTCTACTGCATTTCTTGAAATTTGTGCGTCGAAAATATGCCGAAGTATTTAAACAGTCGAAGCCAAGAGCTTTCCGGATTTTTGAACGAGAACGCGACAGTAAAGGTTCTTTATTACCCTTGACTGCAGCCAGAAAAGTAAATTTGATTGGTAAATTTAAATATTGCTTCTTTGAGTGTTAGTGACTACCGTTAATAAATAAATTAATTACTAAAATATTAATTATTAAATTAAAAATAAAACGAAAAAGTCTTTAAAAAATGATAGTACAGGGTGGCCCATCGAAAACGTTCCGCAAGGCATAACGGCCAGGGTTTTTTTTTCAGAAAATTCAAAAACATGTCAATTTTATTGGTGAGCGGGACAACTTTTGTCCCAAATATTATTGCAAAATCTTCAACCCTCTAAGCAGGGGTGTCATCCCCCAATTTTTTTCAAACGGGAAGGGGGGTCAAGTGGTACCGCAGTGAAAAGGACTTTCTATTCTCTATACTTTCCCGCTTCGTTTTTGAAAATCGGTCGAGTCATTGAGAAAATATGATGGATTGAAATTTGAAAAGTTTATTTAAACATTTATCACAGTAAATGATTAGGATAAATTCCTTCGACCAATTTGCTGTTTTTTCTTATTATTTCTAGATGTTTACGCGTTTTTCACTTGCCACAAGATTGAACGATCGGATGCGGTAGTTACTAGATAGCTGTTCTGTGACTTGTGCGTTGCAGTTCTTCTCAATATCGTTAAACCTTTTAACAATTATGGTGTACTCACATGCAGAAAAAGTGGAAATAATGGAACTTTATTTTAAAAATAATGAATGTGGCAATCGGGTTGCGCAGATATTCAATGAACGCCATCTTGACAAACACATTTATGGCATAATCGTTCGCGAGTTAGTAGCAAAATTTCGCAAAACTGGTTCCGTTATGAATAAAAAGAGGCAGATGGAAAATCCTGTAGTAAATGACGCTATGGAGGTATTCGTATTGGGCCAAGTTGACATGGATAGTACGCTGAGTACAAGAAAATTAACCAATAAGACCGGCGTGAATCGTACAATTGTCCAAAGGATATTATAAAAACACAAGTTCCACCCGTACAAAATTCAGTTGGTACAAGAACTCAACAAAGACGATTTTGATCGTCGCTTGCAATTTTCTGAAACTATGAGTGAACGAGTGGCGAATGATTGTAACAGTTAAATTTCCTCGCAACGACCTCTCATAAATTATCGCAAATAACTATTGTTTTTGCATCATGTTTACTATAATTTTATGGTTAAATATTATTTTATTTAAATTTTACGATTATGCAACCCGTTATACACCGCGATATTATATAGCCACAGAATATTGTCACTGGATACCGCCCAGCATTAGAATTTTTGTCGACCTCTTTTTATCTTTGGTCATCACTTGTCACTTGTCACTGTCAGATCAAATCAGATGTTTTTGGATTTATTTATCCTTTGTTTTGGTTATTGAAATTTTATAATTATCAGATAAAATTTCGTAGTTAAATTGGTTATTTTTGATGTGGATCGCAGTGTGCAATTCGTTCATTTAATTGTGGGAATTTGTGAGTTTAGTTTGTTCATTGACCGGATATCGAAGATGGCTGTGAAAATAATCTAGAACATCGTTTTTTATTTATGCCTTTTTGTGAGTTGGATTAGTCAAGATATATAGTTCTCTATCTATATCCTGGAGGGAGATTTCCGGTTGAAATCTGATTTTGTGAAGGAAATCGAATCCTTGCATCACTTCTTGTGTACTCCCCGGCTGAAGAGTGTCGTCGTGAAGAACTGGCTGCCGTTTCGTGAAGCATTCCCTGTTGGTGAATAGCAGGTCTTCGTAAAGAAGGATTAAGGCTTCCGAAACACATTTGGTCAGAGACGTGGTTGGATTTTGTTGAGTTTACATGGACCACCGACCAAATTTCCATCAAGGGATTAAATAGCCGAATTTTCCGACCGATATTCCGATTCCACGTGCCCAAGAAGTCCCCGAACAGTTCCAAGAGCAAGAAGATCGATCCAGACCGTACAGCACAGAAAAGTCCAGAATTCCATCCGTTCCTGTTGCCCGTGTGTAGAGTTACCCGTTGGACATCATAAACCCTCATTGAGGGTTTTTTATGTCACCTGTTGAAGTCCTACACCTGCCTGGTATCTGTACGTTTGCTGACGGGCTCCAGTAACAGTACACCGAGCTGCTGTAGCCTGCTGTAGCTACCCCATTGCTATACACCAAAGCTCAGCCGGAGGGACTTCCGAGTAGTTTTCAAGTTCTTGTCAAGACATTACACTGTAGAGCAAGAACGTTTAGATATTAGTTAGATTTAGTTTGATATTTGTACTCCGCCCTTAGAGCATACTTTGTTTAAGTTAAGGGGGATGACGTCATAGATTTAGTTTTCATTGATACATTTCATTCATTTCTTTTCTTTATAACTTTTTAATATTTTAATAAATTGCTTAAATATTTTTAGTAGTATTATTTACAGTCTAGTCTCATAGTTAAGATAGAGTCACTTAAGTACAAATAGTTATAGAATATTTGAAGTTCATGATAGTTGCACTCAACAGTTCGAGGTTAGTGTTGAAGTCTACTTAATAGTTACATCTTTACTGCCGAGTTCATAGAGTATAATCTCGTGGCGCCCTTTTATTAATATCTTTGAACCCCGACCACCCGGCTGTTAAAATTAAAAAGCTAGTGGCCTCTATGTAACTCATTCTGCATTAAGTAAACTTGTGTTTTATTGAACTTTAAATTAGAAAGGGCGTGGTATGATAATAATTTCCTATTTAATGTGTGTTTTTCCGATGAGTGTACTTTCTTTTTGAACGGTGTAGTTAATCGGCACAACTGTCGGTACTGGGCTGAGGACAACCCCAGGGTTTTTCACGAGGTGCACACACAAAACCCTCAGAAATTGAAGTGCACACACAAAACCCCCAGAAATTGAACGTGTGGGCTGGTATTTTTGGAAATTCTATTGTAGGTCAGTTGAACGATATTGAGAAGAACTTCAACGCACAAGTCACAGAACAGCTATCTAGCAACTACCGCAACTGATCGTTCAACCTTGTGGCAAGTGAAAAAATACGTAACATCTAGAAATAATAAGAAAAAACAGCAAATTGGTAGAAGGAATTTATTATTATCATTTACTCTAATAAATGTTTAAATAAACTTTTCAAATTTCAATCCTTCATATTTTCTCAATGACCACCGATTTCCAAAAACGAAGCGGGGAAATATAGAGAATAAAAAGCTCTTTTCATTGCGGCGCCACTTGTCCCCCCATTTGAAAAAAGTTGGGGGATGACACCCCCGCTTAGGGGGTTGAAGATTTTGCAATCATTTTTGGGGCAAAAGTTGTCCCCCTCACAAACAAAATTGACGTCTTTTTGGATTTTTTGAAAAAAAAAATACTCTGGCCGTTATGCCTTGCGGAACGTTTTCGATGGGCCACCCTGTATAATAAATATATTGTTTCCCAATTTTACATTAAGATTCATCTCATAAATCCATCACAATCTGGCAGCGCTGTTGCCATCGCTTGTCACTCAAAGTTGATCACGTGCATCGGAAATTGTTTTGCGATTATTTTATTTACATCTTCAGTTAGTACCTTTCAATAAACTATACATATACAGGGTGAGTATTAAATAAGTTCAAATATTTTCAGGGCTGGTAGATCTCGATAAAAGAAACATTTTTTTCTCTTTACCGTTTTTTCAGCTAAGTCCAAAATAACCGAGTTATTTTACTTTGAAAATTTCCAAATAAAATATTTTTTTGCTTTTTTTG
This sequence comes from Sitophilus oryzae, assembly GCF_002938485.1. Classification (NCBI taxonomy): domain Eukaryota; kingdom Metazoa; phylum Arthropoda; class Insecta; order Coleoptera; family Curculionidae; genus Sitophilus; species Sitophilus oryzae. The sequence continues at coordinate 2,506,558 of NW_022147540.1, forward strand.
AGTTTTCTTTCTTGTAAAATTAATCTACTATTCATGTTGCCATATTATGAAGAAATCATGTTTTTAACTAAAAACTAAAAAAAAATCCAATTTTTTTTTCAAAAAGAATCCAAATTTTCAATTTTCAACCCATAATCGTGTTTCTGGGGTCGAAATATAATACCCCCAAAAATATTTGCACTTATTTAAGACTCACCCTGTATATTATGGAAAAAAGTTGAGAGATAAAATAAATTTTAACTAGTAATTACAAAACGGCCTAAATTATTTCTGATTTTTCTGAAAAATAATTTTGATTGCGCGATTTTTAATTTATCTACAGTGTGACAAAAATACAACAAATTAATTTATAGAAATACTCGTGAGTTAACTAATAAAAAAATGTAAAAAGACAAAACGATCTAAAAAAAAACAGAACCCAATAATAACTTCTCTCTTAATTTATTTAATCGCATCTAAATTAAATTAGGCGAGAGGCATTAATAATAATTAAATAGCAATTTTCGGTTTTCCGAAATAATTATAACGAGATGGAATTAATCATTTTATCGTAAAATCCACCTCGCCACCACATTGTCTACTAATTAAAGCCTGAGACCTTAAGTGGCCGGCAGTTATTGCCTACTGCTGGAGCTCAAACAAGAAGAAAAAAAGAATTTATTTAGACATGCCTTTATTTTCGATCGAACATTTTTTTATTTAGAGCTTAATTATGATCTTTTATTTTGTTAAGTAGATTTCAATATTAATCGATCCTATTTCAATTGAAATCTATTCAATTAGGTAAATTTCATTATGAATTTATTGTTTATAATTTTTTAAGGAAATTAAAAAATAAAATTAATTTTATTAAAGAAAGTGCCAAATGTCCTGTTCCACATTTTTTTACTAAGTATTCAAAGTAAATATTATAAAAATTATAGGACAATTTTTAGGATTCCGTACCCAAACGGTAAAAACGGGAACCCTATTACTAAGCCTTTGCTGTCTGTCCGTCTGTTACGAAGGTCTATCTTGTAACGTTTTTAGTTCGTTACATGTCTTTTTTATATATAATATATGATGTCCGGGCCTATCATCACCGGATTCCCTCTCGTTCAGGCCGGATAGTTATTTGGCACGCTTGGCGTAATTTTTACGTTCCCTAGTCGGCAACCCTGCTATCGTTTCACTGTTCTGTGGAGGCGCTGTCAACATCGCTTCTGTCAACTCTCTCCGTGCTTAACTTCACTTGGCTTTGACCGTCCGACTGTCACCGTCAAAAAAATCCTTGCTTCGAGAAACTGCAATTATAAAAATCTTGCTGTATAATTTGAATCAGCTGCTATTTCGAAGTCACAGGTAAAAATGAGATATTATCTTTTTTGATTCGTTATTATTACTGCATATTTTTAGGGTAGAGTTTTGGATGTCCCAACCTAACTTGTATTTGTATTTTGCTGGCACGTTGGCGTCCCTTTTCTTTTGTCCTCCAGAATGTCACATGGAAGAAAGGACATGTTCTTTATTATTTAGTGAGCCCTCGGAAGTAATTCGAGGTAGGTTCATTTTGTTTATTAGACCTTGTTTGATTTTAAACAAGAGTTTCGTATTTTTAGGGTCCAAGGTACGGACTATTTACAAGGTACGGGCATTATCCAAGGTCTTAGTAGTATCCAAGGTACGGGTAATGTTCCCCTGTACCGTTGTCTTATGGGCGGACTGTGTCCAAGGTTATGGTCCAAGTTACGGACATTATCCAAGGTCCTAGTAGTGTTCCAAGGTACGGGTAGTGTCCCCATATTGCCACAGTATGGCAGGATACAGCGTAAGCCCCATGCTGCTTCGCTCCCATTTCTAAGCCTAGTCAATAGCTACGACTGTATTGATTTATGGTGTCCTCATTCTGGCCCCTTTTGTTGTTTTGGCCAACAGGATCGCCGATAGGCAGTACAGAGATATGAGCCCACCTCACGCTGCTACTGTTTGAAGCAAGGTTACATAAAGAACAGCTAAGTGTAGATTTAAGTTCTAGTTTTACATTTAACATCTAAAACATTTTCAGTCTTAAACAATAACGTACATCTCTTAAATAATATCGTTCAGACTATGTTTAGTGGTTAGATTGTTAAGAACATTCATGTCGATTTAATATTTAAAATATAATTTAGATCTTAGGTTTCATTGCATTACGTTTTGTAATGGTATTACTTTTATAGATATTTAGTACAACTCTTAAGACCATTTTTTTTGACATATAACCACTATATATTTATTAGAACTCTACAATGTCATGTACCAATAAAGAACATCATGAGTAAATATAGTCATTTAAGTAATATACAACTGTGTTTTCTTTCTCTGTACATGCCTGACGCCCAATATCTGTATTTTTTTGTTTATTGTTATTAATTAGTCCTTTCCAGTGAAATACCTTATCCACGACTGCTCTCCGATGAAAAGCTGCCGTTCGCAGTGGTAATGTTTATAAAAAAACGCTACAATCTCATGAACCGTTATAGCTAGACAGTTGAAATTTTTACAGATAATGTATCTATGTTGCTCCTATAAGAACAAATACTAAAAACAGAATTAAATAAATGTTTATAAATAAAAAAGTACTTTCACTAAACATTATCTTTTAAGTAAGAATTTTACATAGAATCTTTCAAGTCCTCGGTGGCCGCGTAGTTAAAGCGTTAGGACTTTACGCTGCTATGACGTTGGAGCTGTAGTAAGGCAGGATTGTAAATCGAAGAAAATTATATTATACATCCTAAAAAATTAAGAATAGTGAATCACTAGCAAGAAATTTCATGTTATGAGCTTACAGAATCGCACCTTAGGCTTTTCCATTGTCAAGTGTTTTGATATTCATAACATAATAAAGTATGATAACCATTTTCTCTACTCACTTGGTGAATCTATTAAAAGATCCGCAGTCGAATTATCATTACATCCCGGACTCAACGAATTCGGACTCCTCTTAACATTCTGCACACCTCCACCTCCCAAACTAGTAGGTATACTAATATCCGAAGTACCACCAGTACTACTCCTACCACCTCCTCCATTCATCCCGGGTGGCGAACTATTCCTCGACACCGTCTGCGCAGGATAATTCACCAACGACTTCCCATCTCCGTAATGTCCGTTACCGATAGGAACTCGAGACGGAGGTGTCTGTGAGTTAGGCGGCGTGGCTTGGCTCAGCAAAGGCGGGGCTTGCGAGAACATGGGCGTGGCCTGGCTTAGGAGCGGCGTGGCTTGATTTAGGAGCGGTTGAGTTAAGGAGTTTAGTAGAGGCGTGGTCTGTTGAGGTGGGTGTGTGTTGGAGATCATTTGAGGGAGGGATTGGAGGAGTTGTTGAGCGGAATTAGGGGTTGATAGGAGATGAGTTAGAGTAGCCGGATTAAGAAGTGTTTGTGGAGTAATTGATCCGTTTGCTGAAGATACTGAAAATAATTATAATTTTAGAAATGTATCCTATGTAGATACTAAATAACAAAATTTTATGTAGATATTAATAAAATATTTACCTTGGTTATTGGCATTGTTAGCCAACAAGTTGGTTTGAGCCATAGCTTGCAAGTTAGCTAAAGATGTCTGCATTACTTGACCGTTATTTAAAGCCAAGTTAACCATTTGATCTGTACTATTTACATGGTTTACTGGGATAGTTAAAATTGTCTGGGTGGCTAACCCTATCAAAAAGAAATCAGAGTTAATTTAGCGTTGACTGTAATTCAATTTAAACAGATATACAGAGAGAGATATATATATCATTTTGTTGCTGTTTATGTATAGGGTGTTCTCTTTAACATGCTATTTCAGGGAGTTATTCTTAAAAAAAATCTTAACATCTCAAACATCCTAACTTTTGAGATACAGGGTGGAATTTTGTGTTTATTTTTGTGAATTATTGTTTTATAAGGTAAATATTAAGCTTCCTCTATGGATACAACTGACTACCGCAAGCTGTTGCTAGGCTACTGATTAATTTTAATTGTGGTTTTTAGACGTTGTGAATGATCGTAAACTAAAAGGTATAAAGTGTAATTGAAACCACTAATTACCACTGTGTATGTCAAAAGTTAAGATATTTAGTACCTCCATATGTTACCGGCAAAGTATAAAATTAAGGCATTCTGTATAAACTTTTTTTTTAAATGTGTGAGAAAAAAACTCAACAGAAGTCCTTTGTTTTAAATTTGAAAAAACAAATCAACAGACAGACTGTCCTGATTTCTTTCTATACATTATTCTGTCAACGATTAACTCCCACACCATACTGTATATATATAAATTATTTGCCAGACTTACCTTGCGACGTGGGTATTAATAATTGCGCCCCCTGTATGCCTTGGACTAATTGACCCGAGGCCAAAATAAATTGAGGCATGGGCGCCGGTTGGGGAGACTGCAACAGGGGGTTGGGGGGCGGTAGTGACGAAGCTGGGGGAGGCTGGGGGTTGAGCAGACCCATGCTGTTGGGGGGAGAGTCGCAGGGCACGCCGCTGGCTTGGGAACGGGGTGTTGTGGCTGGAAAAATAAGAAAATAAGTGGATTATAGTCTATAATGTGGTAGTAAAAACTGTATTTGTTTAGTACTGAAAATTTAGATCTCTTTCCGTAATCAGGATAGACTATTTCTAACTCTAATCTTAAAAAGAATTGTTTTATACAGGTACGGACAAAAAGTTATTACTCTTCAAACCAGAAAAAATATGTAGGTGGCGCTCTCTACAAGTAGGAGTCATATCGACATCAAAATCAAATTTCTCATGCCAAGAAACTCCCAGACACCAATTTTCATCCATATGTCGACGTTAATTCAGAAATTATTAGGAAAAAATAGATATAAAAATGAAACTTTTACACCCTGTATCTCCGAAACTAAGCATTTTAGGACATACATTTATACGAACTTTTTTACTTATTTTTATCTGCAGAATATGCTGCCGAAGCTTTCCGAATACAATTTAGACCATCCTGTATATTAGTCGACTTTTCGATTCTAGGAAGAAAATTTTGGAATGTATTATTAACGATTTTGAAAAAAAAAACATCAACATGCGGAAGTAGGTAATAATTTTACGTAGATTTAAAAATCGACGAATAATATTCTACACGATATGATAATTAAAACTTTTTTTAGACTGATCATAATTGAAGATGGTTATGGAAAAAAGTTGATAGGCAACCCTGCCGTACATTAATTAATGATTAAGTTGTTAACCACCTTTCAACTGAGATACATTTCATCAAGAAAAAAAACTGATACATATTTTTTATAACCGGATCTTGTGCTATTTGTTAAAACAATCAGATAAAAATAATAATTATTTTGAATAAAAAATAAGACTTGTTAATTAACATTACTTTTTGTAGCATTATTAAAAAACAGCAATTTACGAAACAAAGCAAAACAATTACTTTAGCAATTAATTTTTATTTAAATTAAAATTGTAGCATGTTGGACTCGGTGTTTTGTACCGTCTTACAACCGAAAAACAAGTGTAATGAAATCATTACGATTAGATTTTCTTATTATCGCACTAATAATTCAGACCAATTAAAAATATTCCTTGAGAAATTATTAGTCTTAGCTCATTACGAACAGTTATTCAACACGTAATTGTACGCTTCTTAGTTAATATTGAATAAATTTTATTAATTAGGTTCCGGCTGTTGGAGATTTTTTTGGGCGAGCTGTCAATCAAGAGAAAACTATTGAGAACAATAATAGAATATTTTAAGTACCGTCCACACACAACATTTTATCTGTTTAGTTTAAACCTATCAAATAAAACTTTATTATAAACAACTAGGGTGTACCCGCGACTTCGTTCGCGTCGAATTAATCATTGTAATGGTGATGATAAAGCAAAGCAAGAATTTCCATTAACATACAAACTGGATAAAATTTTCTCACATTTATGTCAGCATGAAAAAAAAAACAATATGGCGATATTATTATACAGGGTGAGTCTTAAATAAGTGCAAATATTTTTAGGGCTGGTAGATCTCGATAAAAGAAACATATTTTCTCTTTGCTATTTTTACCATTTTTTAAATAAGTTTGAAAATCTAAAATAAAAAAAATTTTTGAAAAATTTAGAAATTCACCGGATTTTTTCTGTATTTGCATCCATCTTAGTGCCGTAACCATAGAGTAAAGGTGTAATTATGGTAATATCAGAGATTAAGAATTTATGCCGTGGGAAAATTTGCGGTGATTGAAGTTCTAAAAAGTTTTCGAAAAATATACAGAGAAATTTAAAAGAAAATGCACGATTTTCAACATCTTTTTGTTGCGAAAAAAAACTCATAGACGTGTTCCTGGGGTCGAAATATACCACCCCTGAAAATATTTGCACTTATTTAAGACTCGCCCTGTATAACTTGGTAATATTTGAGAAGTAGTTTCATCTCGTTGGAATTTGACTTTCGAAAAATTCGTTTGCCAAAAATAAGCTTTTTACATCAAGCGTGTGAATCGTGATTACTCAATGGTTATATTTTATGAAACAACCTGTATAAATTTTTAAAAATCTCAAAATATGTAAAAGAACAAAATAAAATATACCTGTTTAAGAGTTTTTCCGAAAAGCTCACCGTTTTTTAAATATAAAATATATTAATATTTCGGGGGTGGTTTCACCCTCTTGGAACTGGAATTTCGAAAAATCCCTTCTTATCGAACCTCTACACCCTAGAATCAACCTGTATGCTAAAATTGAGCTTCTTACGTTGAGTGGTTTGAGCAGGATCTTGATTAATCAGTATGTCAGTCACTTAAGGATTTTATATATTAGTATAAGTTAGGTTAAGATACCAAAAACTAATTTCAATTCTGTTAAGCTGCCGGCTATTTTATTCTAAGTTTGTCAAGAACGCGTTTCTATGGAAATAAACACCAATTTGCAGCTTTGTATGATTTTTTAAAAAATTTCAAAATATATAAGAGAAGTCCAAGCGTTTTCCCGAAAAACTAACCGTTTTTTAAATAACAAATATTATAATATTATTTGAGGGGCGTTTTCACCCTCTTGGAATTTGAGATTCGAGAAACCCCTCCTTATCTAACCTCTACACCCCACAGTCAATCCGTCTGCCAAAAAATCAGCTTTAAACGTCAAGCAGTTTGAGCAGAATCGTGATTACTCAATGGCCATATTTTATGAAACACCCTGTATAAATTTTTAAAAAATCTTAAAGTATGTAAAACAACAAAATAAAATATACGTGTTTAAGAGTTTTTCCGAAAAACTCACCGGTTTTTAAATAAAAAATATTTTAATATTTGAGGGATAATTTCACCACTTAGAATTCGAGTTTCGAAAAAATCCCTTCTTATCGAACCTCTACACCCTAAAGTCAATCTGTTTTCCAAAAATCAGCTTTTTACGTCAGGCGCTTTAAGCAGGATCGTGATTAATCAATGACCAGATTTTTCGAAACACCCTGTATACATTTTTAAAAAATCTTAAAATATGTAAAAAAACAAAATAAAATATACGTGTTTAAGCGTTTTTTCGGAAACTTGACCGTTTTTTAAATAAAAAATATTGTAATATTTGAAGGGTTGGTTTCACCCAAGAACGGTAAACTAATAGGATTGCTCATCCTCATAAGACGTACGTTCGCCTCTTCCCGCGCTTCAGCTGACAGTTGTGACGTCATTGTAGCCCTTGTCAAAGCCTTCGTGGCCTTGTCATGATAGTGTGTATTATTAGTTGCCTATGGTAAACTTATAAAAATAACAGCTGAGAAATTTTGAGTTAATTATTTTGTCAATTTTAAATGTGAAAAAGGTGTCTTTAAAGTTTTTAGAGCTATAGAGTGTATAAATACGTTCATTTTGTGTTGTGGATTGTGACAAAGTGCATACTAAGTGCCCACGATTTTGTTTATTAATTATTTTAAAGCAAAATATGGAAGTACTCTAAAAAGAATGCTTGCAAAAGGTGATGCTGGGAACTGCTGTTCTTAAAAATGCATTATCCGAGTATTTAATTCGATTTATACAGTTAATTTTCTATACTGCATACATATAAGGTGTTTAAATAAATAAACTAAATAATGAACGTTTTGCATTCGGCAACTAATAATGCACGTGTGTGTATTATTGGTTGCCGGATAAGGACTAATAACCATGACAAGGGCTACAATGACGTCACAAAGCGAGTAGTTTTCGCATGCACCTGGCGGACACTTTTGGCTGAATGAGCAGTCGTATTAGGTTAACTGTTCTTGGGTTTCACCCTCTTAGAACTGGAATTTCGAAAAATCCCTTCTTATCGAACCTCTACACCCTAGTATCAACCTGTATGCCAAAATTGAGCTTCTTACGTTGAGTGGTTTGAGCAGGATCGTGATTAATCAGTATGTCAGTCACTTAAGGATTTTATATATTAGTATAGAGTATAGATAATAAACTATATTTGATATCAATTAAACTTATAGTTACGTAATCGAGGGCGCGATTTTTAAATTCATTGTTGCCAACCATGGACATATTCAGCGCCGGGCTAACTAACTGGAATTTAAATTTTCCGCTGGGGATTCAGGTGGTAGCTCTGCTGTCAAAAATGTCAAGTTGCTACATTTATTTTTTTTTTCCTGACACTGTCATTCGTTTTGACACTTTAGTTTTGTATTACGAGTTTATTAATAGTGTTGCGATACTTTAAGCTTAAAAATGTTTACTAGCAGACCTTGCAGTCGGACATTGTTCTTTTTAGAACCACTCTTAGTGTGAAGTGGTACAAGATAGCTTAATAGCCGTAAAATACTCATGGTTCAAGCTTAATCACATGACTAAAAGTTTATTTGATATGAACTATACAGGGTTGTTCACCACATACGACACGGAGTATTGTAGCTAAACGATTAGATTTTTACAAATTGTAGTTTTGGGTTCGTTGAAGGACTATTAGATAGATTAAATAAATAAAAAATATCAAAGTTGTATTTTTTTCAATGGAACCCCCTGTATATTATTAGACTTTTAGTTTCTACGATTTAAAATAATGATTAAGGTTTATCCATAGATAAAAGAAAATAATCTACTATTAAGATAGATATGAAACTTAATAGTAAAATTTTGGGTTAAAGCGCCCCTCCGTGTTTTTAGTGGAGATTACGTTTAACCCAGCGCCTTCGCCTTTTCTGCTCTAAATGTTTTTTATGTTTATATTTGAATTCAAAGGATTTATTTTTAAAGTTACACTGATATATTAGTATATCAGAGTAACTTTAATAAAACATAAGAATATATATATAGGAGAAAAAAGATTAAACGGCTCAGCCCTCAACAACTCGTAACCGTATACACCAGTGTACACCAGTGCAGACACGCACACTCACACTCACACAACCACACCTACACTACACTAGGTACCACCGTATAGATACCATAGATTTGAACCAGAAATCAATATAATAATAAGTTATGAAAATGAACGTCTCTGTTGTTATAAATAAGCATTCGTGAAAAAATGAAATACAATTTTTAAGTTGTTACTCTTTACCACACCGTCTAATACACATACAAAGTTCAGTTTTTTATTATTTGGAGCAATTATTATTAATCAACGGAAATAATCATATTAATTGTGGTTCTGCTTAACAAATATTTAAACAGTTTTTTATGTTTTAATGAAATAAACGAACTATATCCAGAATATTAATATCTGTACTCTTTAAAAATTTGTTACATCTTTAAAAATAATCTAATATGTCAATATTCCATGGGTATATTGATAAATGAGGTCTAAATCATAAGAAATGCATTTTCTATGAAAACTTGAAGAGATAGGTAAAAAATGGTATAATACAATTTGAGAGACAATTAAATTGTGCATCTGATTCTCATAAAATATACAGAGCGTTCCATTTAAATTAAAATCTAAAATGTTAGTATTCCATGGGTATATTGATAAATGAGTTCTAAATTACAAAAAAATGCCTTTTCTAAGGAAACTTGAAGAGATAGGTAAAAAACGGTATAATAAAATTTGATAGACAATTAAATTGTGCATCTGATTTTCATAAAACATACAGGGTGTTCCATTTAAAATAAACAAATTATTTCCGTTTAAAGCTAGTAATTATTTAAAATAAATTTTTAGACACTCTGTATAAGGTAGTATAATTTTTATTACTGCAATACAAAATTATTTGGTTTTAAAAACTTAAATACGTCTAGAGAAATGAAGCATTAAAATTATTACTGTATTTCGACAAAAACCTAAATATTTAAAAAACGGCAAGATTAAAATGCGGTAAACCTTAATCAAATTTACATTTATTTTAATCGTAGAAACTAAAAATGCAATAATATACAGGGTGTTCCATTTAAAAAAATACAACTTTGATATTATTTATTTATTTGGGACACTCTGTATCATGTAAAAATATTTTTAAATTGTAGCTTCAATAGTCCTTCACCGAACCCAAAACTTACAATTTGCAAAAATCTAATCGTTTAGCTACAATACTCTGCGTCGTATGTGGTGAACAACCCTGATCCTGCTTAACTACACTTAAACACAACATTACGATGGTATTAATTGATCATTTACAAGTCTTCTTGAAAACCCGCGTTAATTTATAATAAATTTATTTATTATTTATATTAGTAAGGCGTATTTCCTCGTATTTAAAATATATGCAACGATTCATAGGCGTAACACGCAATTTTTTACACTTATTGACTTTCGTTTTTTTTCTTTCTAAATTACATTAATATTATAATCAGAAAAGTTGTGGCTCATTAAGTTTAACATTTTAGAAAAAAAATCGTGTCGGTTTGCATCTTAAATCGATGAATATCTGTATCAGTTCAATCTTGGATGTAAATTGTGTAGAAATATAAAAAAGTCTTGTAAAATTTAATCAAGGATGTACAAAAAAGTTCCAGATACATTTAGACACCTTTAATCAATACTATACTGTGAAAATTGGTACTTATGTATATTACTTAGTACAGTCATTGATTTTTATATGAATTTTATAAGTTTTGTTATATGCTTAAGAGCCAAGTTTGACCAGTTTCTTGATTAGATTCCAAGCTGTTTTACTACTATGAGACATGTCCATTCTATCTAGGGTTTCTATCCATTTCTTCTCACGTGCCTCACTGAGAGCTGTCATTAAAGCTGTTCCGCAGGTGATGGTTTGATCGCTGAATGGATCTTCCGCAAACAATTGTTCGTACCGCTCCAGGGTGTCCTTTGAGGCATTCGAGAGCCCTGGAATGTAATGTTGTCTGCAGCCCCTAGGAATATATCGTCTGGATATCTTTCGCAGGGACTCAACAAAGATGTGGTAGTTGCTTGGTGTTGGGGCCAAATTGGCTATTTCCTCATCCAGCACTTGGGAGTATTCTGGCCACCTGGCTTTTTTAAAGTTGAATCTTCTACGGAAAGGTATTTTGGTTGTTTTGATTGTAGAGTAGACTTGGATTGCTATAGGTCGGTGTTGAGTCTTTGGAATTGCATTATATACATTTTTGCAGCAGGTGTCATGGATGTTCCTACTGACAAAGCAATTATCGGGGTTATAACCTCTCTTCCAAATTTTGCTGTTGAAAGAGCAAGGGAGCTTGGGATCGTGGAGAAGTGAGAGGCTGGTAGCCTCAGCCCATTGCTCCAGCAATTGACCATTGGAGTCTGTTTCGCCATATCCCCAGGTGGTGCTGTGACAGTTAAAATCGCCCACAACAAATTGAGTCTTCTGGTTGTTAAAGTTTCCTGGCATTGAAAGGTCTAGGTTTTGGCCAGGGTGTTTATATACGGAGCTTATCGTGAATGATCCGCTCTCGATAGTTAACACTTCAATGTCGTTGGTTATTTTCTTACTCGTGAATGAGAGCAGCATGTCGGGTCTGGTAAATATTGCGCTCCCGTACCTTCTGTGAGGTGATTCTATAGCCAGACGCATTCCTTTAATATTGGGTCTGTTTGCTGTTTCATCTCTATGCGTTTCCTGCAGGCATAGTACGTCCCACTTTTCTGATTGGCATAGTTGCGATATTATATCTTCTTTATTCTTGGTGATTCCCTCAATGTTCAGGCTAACGATCGTCAAAGTTGGCTCTGAAAAGGGCCAGTTTTTGTTTTTGGCTTTTGATTGCATTGGTTTCCGGTGGTGCAAGATTTGGCCGTTGTCCACTTGGACAACGTTTCCGGGGAGCGCCGGAATTTTAGTTTCCTCTGTTTAACATACATGTAAAATGCACGCGTGGAGGCACCTTCCTTGCTCCCCTACATAGTTGGTAAAATAGTATTTTTAGTAAGAGTTAATTAGCATTCGATAATATTTTTACTATAATTTATTTGTTAAATCAAAAAAATAGGCGCTATGCTATTGTTGGTGTTTAAAATGTATGTATTCATAATTTTATTTTTAGTTTTGAATATGTTACACTTCTAATGATTTAATAAAACATAAGGTATAGTAAACAAGTTTATATTTATTATTTTATATTTTACAAAAAATAATTTTCCGCCTGAATAACGTTACCGTCTTAGTTAGCGTTAAAAAATCACGGAACGCTAAAATTATATCATGCCAAAACTCTCCATTAGTTTCTTCCGGATCACCAGGTGGCTCTAAATGAAGGACTTATTTGTTTTATATCAGTGTCCAATCTATCTCTAGTACGTGACATTAGTCTATGGTCAATATTTTTTAATTCCCTTTCGTGTCGATTGCTGATTGAATTGGAGCCAGAAATGGCTTAAAACGAAATATATAAATTACCAACAGATATTCAGGCTGAGGCGACAAACGTCATATCCAAACTACTTCCATTTAAATCCCAAATAACTTATGAAAAGAAATACAAAAATTTTCAAAAATGAAAGCAATTAAAAAACGTGCGAGAAGAAATAAAGTTTCTATCCTCGCTGTTAAAGTATCATTTAATCTACCCTTGTGGTTAAAGTACTATTTTATCTACTATTTTTGATAGATATAAGGCAATTTTAACAGTTGGTATGGAAAAATTATATGTTTTTCATTATTTTGGTAATAGATTTATTAATTTACTGTTGATCCAACCCTGGCCGTAATGCGTTTTGTTTTTCAACAGAACTAGTTCGATAATAAGACAGATAATTTCGTTGCATGTCGTAAAAATTCATAAATTCAGGAAATAATTACGGTGTCTGGCTGAAATTCTTCGCGTGTATGTGTGTTTTGGATTATAATTTTTCTCTTTATTCTCTACTTAGTCATTTTTCTGTTACGGCCATGTTCAGCCCCCTCATTTACATTTTCGAATATTAGGATTGCTGCTTTATTCCGTTTTTCTTTTGCACAACAAATAGGTTTTTCCCAATTACCGATTTGTATACTTTTATATTATGAATTGACGTTGATCGCCCATTGAAATGGTTCTGAGAAAGATATGATATAATTATGTAATGCTTATAAATAGATTAGAATGTACTAAAAATACCGTACAGTTATTAATAAATAACTTGTTATTAATTATATTTCGAAATTTTTAGCACAACATTTTTAATTATTTAAGAAAATTGATTTGCAGTAAAGAGTAAAACAGCAATACAACAACAGCAATACCTATCAAGCGTGGAGTTAGGCAAGGATGCGTATTGAGCCCTATGCTCTTCAATATGTACTCCGAACTAATATTTCGAAATGCGCTTGAGGGATCAGAGGATGGCATAAAAGTGAATGGCAGGCTGATTAACAACATGAGATATGCTGATGATACCGTCGTTATTGAAAGACTTCTTGATAGACTGTCCTCGGTGGGCGACTCAATGGGTCTCAGGATAAATACAAACAAAACAAAAGTCATGGTGATAAATAGAGATGCAAGACAGGCAACGGAGGTAGTCGTAGGTGGGATACCAATAGCAAGAGTCTCAAAGTTTAGATATTTGGGCAGTTGGATTAGTGAAGACCTAAACCCAAACATTGAGATCAGAGCTCGAATTGAGATGGCTAGATCAAACTTCCTAAAATTGCGGAACCTACTATGCGATAAACGTCTCAACATCCATATAAAAGACAACTTCGTCAAGTGCTACGTACTTTCCACACTTCTCTACGGGGTTGAGTCGTGGACACTCAAAGTAAGCGCAATGAATAAGTTGGAAGCATTTGAGATGTGGGTATATCGCAGAATGCTGAGAATACCATGGACTGGCCGTGTCTCGAATGAACGAGTTCTAAACCGGAACAAGGACCGAGAACTCCTCGACATAATAAAAAAGAGGAAAGCAGCCTATTTGGGCCATATCATGAGACATAGCAAGTATGAATTCCTTCAGCTCATCATCGAGGGTAAAATTGAGGGAAAGCGCGGACCCGGACGACGGCAATGCTCCTGGCTGAAGAACATCAGAGATTGGACAGGCCTGGACTCACATACTTTGCTGAGAAGAGCGTAAAATAGAGAGGAATTTGCCATGGTTGTTGCCGATCTTCACTGAATGGAGAAGGCACTTTAAGAAGAAGAAGGAGTAAAATGACTTGCCAATAATAATAAGAAGTTATAATACACCTAGTTTGTTATAACTTCAAAAACTCACGTGTGTGTTATTATTTATTTTATATGCATGTTCTTAAAGTTTGATCCCTTCTAGCGGAGAAACGAAACACTTTTCTATAGAGGTAAATTGTGTCCAATGAACTTATTTTGACTGCAAACATACGTAGTAGTTCTATATCGACGGAATATTGGTACACCCTGTATTGTAAATATGCTACTACCTACCGAAGACGGATAAAGAGGTTCCATTAGAAAGATTATTTTTTCTTTTTTCATTTCCCGTTTTTATAGTATTATAAATTTTAATAGCTTTCAACAAACGACAAGGTAAATTCCATAATTACACTATAAACACAGCCTACATAGAAGATCATTATTTTATTTTTGCAGAATGCAGTAATAATCTGTGTGTAATTGCGTGCCGCTCCTCAATTAATGAACACTAAACTACTCGACGATTGAAATGAATCGAAAATGAATGTTTCATATATTCATTAGCGATGGGAACTATCGAATGAATTAGACTATCGAATGGTTACTGAATGAATGATTTCAACTATCGAATGGTTTCATTCGAATAAAATCATTCATTCATTTGTATACTAAAGCATATGTGACAACCTCGCCGTGCGACTAAATGGTTTTCGTTAAGCCACGACCATCGTACATAAAACTCTGAGTTTTATGTACGATGCCACGACTATCGAATGCTTTAGATAAATGAAATTTAGTATTCGTTTGATTTTTGTCTGCGTCAGTGCATTATTAGTTCTTCCAAATTTTTATAACTTGCCTTCTAAATACTGTGCTATTTCTGCGTTTGTTAAAATATTTAAAATACTAAAGTAGTAGTGTTTTTTTTTAAATTGACGATTGGTGGACGTGTGCAGGTGGTCAAAATTTTGCCGAAAATTTGTGTGATTTTCCGATCTTTCAATTATTTAATTTTATACGGTATATGGTCTATTTTTTTAATGGGAAATTTTGAGAAGTAACAATTTTTAAGAGAGATGAGGTGAACTTACAATTAATTTTAAAAATACATATGTATTTGTATTTGAGATGTTTTAGTAATATGAATTAGTTGAACTTAATAATCATATTTAAGTAATGTGGTAATGTGATTATATAAGTAAATGGTTATTGAACTCAAATTTTGGGATGAGAAAATTAAATTGATTGATTAAAGTTTTACACGTGCCAATTTAAAAAAAAAGTTAACGATATTTGTATTTTTTTATGCTAATTCTCTTACATGTAGATTTTTGCGAAGAAATATTTCATTTATTTTTTAAAGTAAATGCCAGTAAAACCAAATATTATTTTTATATACTAATACAAAGTAATAAAAAGTATATAATTTTGATTTCTAATTTTTTATTTATATTTTTCTTCTATTACACTGCATGCTTAGAAAATTAATAAATGTTTATATTCCATGGTTTTAAAATTTGTTGTTAATATAACAAATTAGTTCTGTAATTATTATTATTTAATAAACCAACGTTGCCAAAAAATTTAGAGACTATATTATTTTTAAATAGGATCTAATATAAATAATTTTGACTTCTAATTTGTTGTTTATATTTTGCTACTACTTAAAAAAATGTTTATATTACATGATTTTAAATTTTGGTGTTAATAAGTATAACAAATTATTACTGTTATTATTATTTATTAAACCAGTTTTGCTTAAAAACATTAAAAATAATTTTCCTACATCCAAAATAAAAAGTATTATTGCAGTGTAACAACAGAATATTAATAAAAAAAATGCAAAATATATAGTCATACCACAGGTCATATCCCTAACTAACTATAATACCAAAGAATAATATTCTTTGCTAATACCAACTAATACGAATATACGGCAACAGCGCCGTTCATAATGTATTTTCTGTGTAAATACTAGCACCTCAATAAAAAAAATAATGTGTCCTTATCTTTATCTGACTCAAAATCAAAGATGCCGGCTTTTTTCATACCATTGCCACCGACCGCCGACCGCTGTCGGGTTTCTAGAAAGAAACCTACGTCGCCGGGCGACAACTAAAATCCAGTTTATATTTTATTATAATCGATCCTGACGAATAAATGAATTTTACAAATGAATGAATTTTATAAATGAATGGTTTTTGCTGCCGAATTAATACATTTCAAGGCAGATGACGCATCTATTCGATATTTTTATTCGAATAGTTTTCGACGAATGTTTTCTTACTAGCTATCGAATTATTCGAATGAATTGCAACTATCGAATGTTTCGATAGTATTCATTCGATAGTTTCCACTACTAATATTCATATTTAATTCGTAGCTCATACTCGTAGTTTTATTAAGTTTTATTTAGTGTAAAGTTCTGTTACATCTTCATATATCTAGATTTGTTGCCGCAACCTTATGCTGGGAACTCTTCCTTTTGGGTCGGTATTTACATGTGTGTGGAAGTAACAGCACTTTCAGATGTTTTTTCAAGATAGCTCATCCGGACGGAGCATACGCGACTCATGTGAAATTGTTCATATAAGCTCATGGTATACTCTGTTTTTTTTCTCTGGTAAGATTTCGACAGACGATGACAGAAAAAAAGCAGATGACTTCCATACCAATCCATTTATTTCACTAAAAAAAATATCTGATATTTTTTAAGTTAACTATGGATGGATTTATAAATAAATACGTCATGCGTCGTCTCTTGTTTTTAACCAGTTTTATTGGTTTATTTCAAAAATGACAGATCATATCTCATCAGGTTATATTTACCTGTCATTTATTTTAAAAATGACAGGTAAATATTATTGGTTTGACGCAGCAATGAACGACAAACGGACGCCTACGCGTATGAACTCGACTTAAGATTTTTGAAAGTTGTCAATCTTTATTTTTATTATTGCTAAATTATAGGTTATAATTTTGTGCCAAATTATGTCAAATAGAAATGATAAATATTTTGCATTTTGCATTTTGGACTGTGTTGTTACTTGTGTTTCGTGTTTTTTTTTAAATTAAGTGGAGGAAAACTCGAGGGAAAATTAAGTGTTGACCCAGACCATAGTTTACAGTTAATATTCGGTGCACAGAGACCACCAGAGATACAGTTTACCAGAGACTATGGCCTGAGAGTTGTATTAGCCACAAATAAAGTTGTATACCATCTCATATATGATACCAAAAACTGGAGTATCTGTAAAATAACATCACACGATAAGTAAACAATACATTTTAGTACTGCAGAAAAAAATAAGATTAAAGTTAATTAACCAAGACTAGATTTTTTCAGTTTCATACAGTTTTTTTTCACAATATTTTGAAGTAATCATTTGTCACTCAAAATTTAAATATATTAATTATGCGTTCCAATTGTACCAACTTATTTCTACGTAAAATAAAATAAACTACTTTGAAATTAAAATGACAGACACATCTATCACTGTCAAGGATCTTGTCGTTGAACAGACTATACTTGCTCGAAGTCGCGGACGCTCCGTTCCATCTGAAAACGCTGTAAATCGCACAGGGATCTTATTGTCGGAGTGAGAGAAATGCGACTGTGTGCTGTTGCGGCGTTGCCGGTACGCCTTTCCCTATCAAGTAAAGTAAAATGACGATCGCAAACCGCTTATTTTTAAAATACTTTTTTCTCAAGAGATAACTAGATAAAATCATTAGACATGTTTCTGAGCATCTGAAATGGAATTATAAGGATATCGTTAGGGTGTCATTTTTTTATAACGAGAAAACGTCAGTAATCGCGATAATGTAAAACTCAACTTTTTAACACATAACAGGCCATAACTCAAGAACAAATTTAGATATTGAAACTTTTTTTATTTTCAAGATCGAAGAAGATGCCAGTTCTGGGTATTATATAAGTTGATATTATTATACCAGGTGCTTCACTACTCCTCTTCAAACAAAGTATTTCTACGGTTCCTTACCTGATGTTGCGCTAACGCTAAGGTTTAACGGGCCGTTAACCATATTGGAATTGTTGGTTGCCGATTGCAAACTCGCCATGGTTGACAGATTGGCAGCTAACGTCGCTACTTGTGGTAAGGTTTGTTGCAGCGATGCCAAGTTTTGGAGGTTTTGTAGTGTGACTAGACTTGCCACTGAAAATATAATAATTTTCAAAATATTGTCTATATATTAAATTAATAATAATTTTTAGCACAATCTTGGAATAATCCATACTCACTGGTTCCGTTCAACTGCTGCTGGGCCTGATTATGTTTAGGCGGCCCTGGTGACGTCATTTTATTCTCTACACTCGGACAGTCATCTTGACGCGTTTGGGGCGGCATGGGTGCTCTGGGAGGACCCAGGGATAAATCAGTGCAACCCCCTGCGTCCGTCGCGGGGGATGGGGAGTCTACACTTGAAGTTTCCGAACAATCACTTTCCTGAAACAAAAAAAAATAGTTTAATTTTCTTGTCTTTCTCTCTCTACCTATAATTGTTAATAATAGTTATTTTTTATACAAGACGATAAAATGGTAATTTATCGTCGGCCAAAAAGATTAATTCGCGAGCGATGAAATCGCGAGTGAATTAATTTCGGGAATTAATTTAAATATTGTGCTGGGCTAGCGTCGGTTTCTATGTAATTTGGCAAATAAATAAAGCTGTCTCTTTAGTTGTCAGTTTTGAGTCAATATTTTTTAATTCTCTTTCGTGTCGATTGCTGAGTGAATTGGAGTCAGAAATGGCTCAAAACGAAATAAATAAATTACCAACAGTTATTCAGGCTGAGGCAACAAACGCCATACCCAAACTACTTCCATTAAAATCCCGAATAACTTATGAAAAGAAATACAAAAATTTAAAAAAATAGAAACAATAATTAAAAAACGTGCGAGAAGAAAGATCAGGTGAAAACATACTTTTAGCATATTTTTCTGAAAGATCAAAGAAAATGCAGCCGTCCAGTTTATGGTCGTCAATGCTAAAAAGTACAATACTGGTCAATAAAAACACTGATATTTTAAGGTTTAAGGATAAGCTATACCGTTTAAATTTACGTAGTAGTATAGTAACATCTAAACTTTCTAGATATAGCAAGCTCATAGCTTTCTTGAAGCAGTCATGTAGCGGTTACAAACCGAAAAAGTAAAAAAATTTAAACCCAGGTATCGTGAAATTTCTTTGTACTGTTTTTTTGCATTTAATCTACCCTTGCGGTTAAAGTACTATTTTATCTACTATTTTTGATAGATATAAGGCAATTTTAACAGTTGCTATAGAAAAAAATTATTGAAATTTATGTTAAACAACTAGTTTATGTTTTTAAACTACAGTTGGTTTCAGCAGTACAACTTTTTTAATATTGATTTAGTTCTATGTAAAAATAAAAAATTGTATTATCACATCAGACTATTATCATTTAAAAAATTGTAAAAGGAATATATTTTGAATAATTCTATGTAAATAATCATCTAATCATAGTACGGGTGGCCTTAAAAATGATTATAATGATATATATTATAGTATATTATCAAAAAATTTCTTTATTAGTGACCGGTTTCAATTCCAGCCATCATCAGACCTCGTTTGACTTTGACAACGGTTGGTTGACTTTGACAACTTTCACAACGGACTTGTTTTGCGGAAAAAACCTCTTAGGGTGGCTGCAACGATCTCCCGTAATCCTGCTGTTAAACCAAAACAACTGGTTTTTATACATAAAAACCAGCTGTTATCTTTTAACAGCAGGATTACGGGACGTCGCGGTCGCAGCCACCCTTAATCGTGTTCTGGGATCAAAATATACTACCTCTAAACATATTTGAACTTATTTATCACCTTGTATAAAATTGAAATAAATTTATAAATTAATTCTAACAATTTTTTATTGTTTTTTTTTTCTAAAATATTTAAAAAATATATTTGAGCAAACTTAACCTCAAAACAAAATTATCTTCTACTCCCAAAACCGACACAACTTTCTGCCAATCCATTGTACTAATAAGATTCCCCCAATATCGAATCTGATTATATTTGTACTGGTATCCTCCTATAACCCGTGGGCATCTAGGGGAAACCACTAGAAAAGGGGGGGAAAGGGGGAGGCAGAAGCAGGCTGTGGGAGGCTTGAGTGGGGTAGGGGGGTGTCGTATAAAGGAAGCTCTCGGGTCTGAGGCGGTCATCTTAGAATGGCGAGTGGTCTGCAGCCTCTAATAGAACTCTATATGTAAGCTATTGATTAGAACGTCTCTCTTGCGCTAAATTAGAGCGGCATTAAGGGGTATTTAAGCCAGTGGCGTAGAGAGGGTTTTGGAAATAGTTTAGTATATAATATGAAACACTAACTTTGAGATCGTATTAATACCAAATCACATTAAAGTAGATTTTTTCTTTAAAGATGACTAATAACAACTGTATGTTAATCAGTAAGATTTTTTCTTCGTATAAATAACTGAGTAATTAGCAAACATGTTTTGAATAATGTATAATTTTATTTAATTTTTATTTTTAAGATTAAATTCACAATTTTGTGCACAACATCATATAGTAAAGTTATTTTAATAGGTATACAGGGTATCCCAGCCTGAGCGTGCATTAGAAGTTTCTAGAGAACTACAATATCTAGATCGCAAATTTTTTGCACATCAGTGTTTCACTATAAGAGATCTATCGATTAAAAATATTTTCAATATGGCGGCACTTCCAAAAATCCCGGAAGTCGACAGCAACTTTCTTATTTTAAATGGGTGCCCCCATTTTTTATTACATACTTAAATTCCCTGGAGAATTTTATGAATTTTGATATTAAAGACTCTATATCTAACATTAACCGGTAAAAAAATTTCGGACGAAATAAAATGCCTGTCAAAAAAAATGTATACAGTTTAAACGTCAACTTTAGTAATTACCACAGCTACTTTGCCATAATGAGAAGAAATGTGGCTACTTATTTCAGAAACGAAAAGCCACGTTCACATCAAATAATCAAATCAAATAATAGTCGGCCGATAGGCTCCAGTATGTATTGTTTTCACTTATACAACTAAATAATCGGTCGACTAAAAATTGCATGTCACACCCATGGAACAAGCACAACAGATCGCAGTGTTTCCGGTATAGGACAAAATAGGTAAAGGAAGGGAAAATCTACATATTCAAGTTAGTATTGGTACAGAGGCAAGCGATTTAAGTGACAGAATATTAAAAAAAAAATAAACTTTTGGAAAGATAAGCACGACCCTTATAATTTTTGCTTTGGCAATTTTTTACTATACAAAAATTCCTCTCCACCAATGGAAATGCATTTCACTCGCTCGGACCGTCCATTCTCCCACCATTTCCCCCCTCTTCACCGTTATCACGTGATCCCCCATCGCGTTTATCCATCAGGAATCTTCCCGAACCGCTTGAAAGCGTAATATGCATAATCTCCCCCCCGGTGCCCCCTCGCTACACCCGCCACTCGTCCATCCTATGGCTATGGCGTCGAATATTAGCGCTTAGGATCTATCTCTATGCCGCGTGGCCAAATAATACAAATTCATGCATAATTCAGGTCATCTTCGGACTAGGGATCCTCGCCAGTCACGGATGTGCTGCTGCTGGGGCGAAAATGGCCGACGTCCTTCTTATTCGCGATCGTGTTACTTCGTGAGGATGAAGGTGGAGAAGGAGAGGAATTTGAAGAAGGTCTGGATGTCGTGGAAGAGTTCGAATTAAATTCTTTGGGATGTTTGGTGTGGATGTCGTATATTAAAGGTCTTTTGAAATTGTTCAAAAAATTATTTTAAATAACAGTATCCTTTTTTCATTTTGTCCTTTACTTCTATGTGAAACATAGAAGGCTTCGGTAAATGCTCTCCAGTGGGTTCTGTTGTTTGAAACTGTATATGTAAACGTAAATGTATATTATTTTACTCTTACTAGTAGTTTTATACGGGTGTGGACGAAAATTTATTACTCTTCAAAACTGTTGAAACACATATATGAGTCATATTGCCATCAAAATCAAGTTTCTCATGTCAAAAAACTCCAAGACACCAATTTTCATCCAAATATTGGCGTTCCTTCAGAAATTATTTAGAAAAAATCGAAATAAAAATGAAACTTCTACACCCTGTATCCCCGAAACTAAGCATTTTAGGACATACATTTATACGAACTTTTTTACTTATTTTTATTTGAAGAATACGCTGCCGAAGTTTTCGGAATACAGTTCGGAAAACCATGTATACTATACAGGGTGAGTTTTCTACGATGTTCTCTATGGGTATCTTGGAAACTACTGGACATAGAGAGTCGGTTAAATGGGAAAAGAAATGCAGTTTTTTGGGGTCGTAAATATGCGCCTTTCAGATTTTTGAAAAAGTTCATGGCTAACTAGATATTTCGAAAAAAACAAATTTTGGCTATTTTAAAAATTATCCCTAATTCCATTATAATCTACTTTAGACAAAAAGTTTTCAGATAAAAGTTGTAGATAATCACATCCCTAATAAGTTGGTGTCCTCCGATTTTTTCCAAAGCCTGTCATTTTTAACATGTGACACAAACATATGCTTTTTAAACGGAAACCATAGTTGGCCATTAATTATTTTAAGCGATATAAGCTATACATAATAGGTTTTTTTTTCACAAAATTACTGAGTTCCGGCCAATTCTTATCTTTCTTAACTAATTTCACTTAGTTAGCCATAGAAACAAGTTAAATCGTCGTTTCTCTCAGAAATGTGAAACTGTCACATCCAAACTTTGTAAATTAAAATAAACAAAAATGGTAAATATGAATTTTTCAAATGAAGATTTCGGAAAGATCGGTTCAACTTTTCTTGGTCATACAGTTTCGAGGATACGTTGACGGGTGAACGTTACTTACGTTTTTTAGAGAACGGTTTTAAAGACATGTTAGAAAAGTTAAATTTAGATACTCGCGCATTAATAGAGTGGTTCCAACATGACTTTCATTATGACACACCAGCCCCACCCCCACAATGAAAGAAATGTTAAAACTTATTTATATCATAATTATATAGACTCAGGGATAGAAAGAGGTGGACTTTGCATGGGCTTCTTCGATTGCCTGACTTATCCATTTTAGATTATGCGGTATTTACAACAAGGTTTACAAAAGAACTTTCGAATTAACAGAGGCACTCGAAGAGGCGGTACAGGAGAAGTTTGATTAAGCCGACCGGTCGTTCTGTGAGAAAGTCACCCTGTAGAACAGTTATAATTCTTAACATACGATGGATAGTTTCTCAGTTCGTAGACTACTTAGTTTTTTACTCACCAACAAAAGAAATGAAACAGAAAGAAATTACCTAGACAATGTAGCTGAGTGTAAAAAATAAGTCAAAGGCTTATTAAAAGTGTCACTTTAAGCGTCAAAATTCGAAAAACAAAGTTTTAACTAGGTAGTTATTAAGTAAAATAAATCGACGTTGTCATTTCCCTAATTCCTTCCAAACCCTACCCGATTCCATCCGGCAACCCCGCTCTCTCGTCCGTCTTACCCTTTCGGACTTTCACCCCTTCCTCCCTCCCCTCCCTACCCTTCTTCCTTTCCCACCCTCGGGGTCGCTCCGTCGGTCGGCCGAGGGGGATGGGAAACATTAATATTGCGAAATGAAGCTCATTTGCTTTTAAATAAGGTAGCCGGTACGGGCTCGGCTCTAATTACACTAACTACACAAAGAGCTTTCGGTCCGGACCGTCCAGACCTCCTCCTCCTCCACCTCCTCCTCACTTCCTACTCTTCCTATAGTTTGCCGCGAGGAGGAGGAAGGGCAGAGTTGGAATTGCGCCCCGCCGCTGCCACCTCCTCGGCATTATGCAGCCTGATTATCATTATAACGGAATAGATTATGTAGAGTTGGACGGCAAGAGGAGCTCAGTGCTACGGCGACGATGTGGTTGTGTTGTTTTGTTTCTGGCCGTTCGTTTAGGTTCGGTCGATTCGGAATCGAATTGAGCCGAAGGAGGGACGAAGGAGAGTTTTGGAAGGGGGATGTAAGACATTCAGTTTGTCAATTTGGGTCTGCACAAGTCTTAATTTATTAAAAATTATGGAGATGCAAACGGCCACAATATACAGGGTTAATATACATAATTTCTGAAGTAACGTCAATATTTGTATGAAAGTAGGTGTCCGGGGGTTTTTTGACATGAGAAATTTGATTTTTATGTCGATATGACTCCCATTTGTAGGGGGCACCACCTACATGTGTTTTAACAGCTTTGAAGTATAATTGTGTATAAAAGCACTCAGTAAAAAAATATACATTTCCATGACTTTTTACGTAAAAATGTCTCTTGGTAAAAATCGCTACGAGTAACCGTTCTCAAGACATTTATAATGGAAATAGTCAATACATGTCATTATTGACAAAAAATAAAGACGTTAAATAGATATAGTGTAACGTTTTTAGTTTGTTACATGTCTTTTTTATATATAATATATGATGTCTGGCCTATCATCACCGGATTCCCTCTCGTTCAGGCGGGATAGTTTATTTGACACGCTTGGCGTAATTTTTACGTTCCCTAGTCGCCAACCCTGCTATCGTTTCACTGTTCTGTGGAGGCGCGCGCTGTCAAGATCCTTGTTATTTTTACACAAGGACCGATCAACTTAATTAAACTTTTCTCGCACCGCCACTTCGAGTGCCTCTCTTAATTCATAAGTTCTTTTGTAAACCTTATTGTTAACTATACCGCATAAAAAAATCTAAAATGGATAGGTCAGGTGATCGAGGAGGCCCATGGTCTCAAATAGTGGACTATTTGGGGAGAGGCCCCAAATAGTCCACCTCTTCCTATCTCTGCGTTTGTATACTTATGATATAAATAATTTTTAACATTTTTTTCATTATGAGGGGTGGGAGGTGGTGTGTCACAATGAAAGTCATGTTGGAACCACTCTATTGAAGCGCGAGTATCTACACGCTTTTCTTCATTTGAAAAATTCATATTTACAATTTTTGTTTATTTTAATTTACAAAGTTTGGATGTGACAGCTTCACATTTCTGAAAGCAACGGCGAATGAACTTGTTTCCATGGCTAACTAAGTGAAATTGTTTTAAAATGATAAGAATTGGCTATAACTCAGTAGTTTTTCGAAGAAAAGATATTATAGCTTATATCACTAAAAAGCTTAAAAAATGGCACTTTTTATGAAGTCATGGCCAACTATGGTTTCCATTTAAAAAAACCTATGTTTGTGTCATATGTCAAAAATGGCAGGCTTTAGAAAAAAACGGAGGAAACGGTCTCATTAAGGATGTGATTATCTACAACTTTTATCTGAAAACGACAATTTTTAAAATAGCCGAAATTTGTTTTTTTTTCGAAATATCTAGTAAGCCATGAACTTTTTCAAAAAAAGAAAATGAAAGAAAACGCTTTGCGTAACCATCTTCTAATGCGTGTCAAATACTCGTCAGCGAGTAATGGCAGTATGTATGTATTTAGGATTCTTCGATATGTCCATGTTTCCAACGATTCGGAGCGATTCATCTCCTGAACTATCAGTGTAGGATTGACCACACATAACATCTGAAAAGACTAATTTTCAACTCAAGGCCCAATCTGGGGTTCTGGAATATTTTCTTCGATATTCGCTGAAGTAAGATTCATCTATATGGATTAAAATAAAGGAAGAATAAGCAAGAAATGCCTCACGGTCATAATAGATCTGCATATACCTGACGATAAAATTTTGGTATAGAATAGTGACACGTAGTGCTTTTTTCTCGTTCGTTCAATAAAACAACTCGGTCACGCAAATCTATTCTATTTTTCCACCCACCCTGATTGATCGACTGACCCCCGCGCCCTTTAACTAATTAATGGAGCCCTTCCAATCCTAAAACACTATCGATTATTCCATCCTCTCTCGTCCATCTCTCGTTCCTCTGTCAGTCCGACCCTGTATTTAATTAGAACAGAATTAGATGCTATTTGTCCAGCTGTAAATTACAGGCGGCGTTATCCTTGCCAATCATGTATAATTTACAGGCACACACTCGCACTGTGCTGACCGGACTTCGGTCTCGAAACTGGAGGCCCTCAAATATTTAGAGCCGTCCTGCCAGAGGCAGGATTGAGAGAAGAGGAGGGAGATAGAGGAGAGGTGGATGATTGCTGGAAAGCCATCTCTGTCTATGGTCCCCGATGAAAAGTGTCGCCGCATCGGAGATGTTGTCGTTCGGACGATAATTGATACGACGATGTCCGAAACGTCGAGAATCAACAACTGGGCTTCTGTTTTGATTAAGTACGACGAAAACATGTAGTGTACATCAATATTATTTATTTGCTGTAGTGGATGTATATGTAAATTGAGTTGGTTGATGTCTTGGTACTGAGGCCTGAAAAACTCTGATCTGCAGATTATTATTGACCTCTGTCCTCAAGCTTCTTATAAAACTTATGACCTTTTTGGTCGTGAATTGTGATCCGTTGCGCCTTCTTTTCGCAATAGAGACATCTGCTATCTCTATAGACTATCAATTTTTTTTCAGATGCTATCTAGGAGAACAGTGCTCTATTAGGAGACTTTTGAGAAACTTCTTCTGATTTTTCGCCGAAGATTGTTTTCTTTTGGTTTGCCGATTTGGGTATTTAACTAAACGCAACTAAACTTGAAGGTAAATAGTAGAGGAATATATACAGGGTGGCGCCTCTCATACGCCGCGGAGGCTCCAAGGAGAACGACAGTTCGTATTGAATTGAAATTTTGTGAGCATATGTATTAGGTTAATTCAGAGCACTTTTTAAAAATATAGAGACTTCTACATGGTGTCCCCAAAAAAAGTTACATATCAAAGTTGTGTTTTTTGTAATGGAACACCCTGTATATTAATTGATTCTGGGAGAAAAATAAAAGTGAGTTTTATAACAGAAGTATATGACTAAAATAATCTCGTTCATAATCGAGCGATGTCGGTTATTTCAATAATTCAGTACTATATTCACTATTTATACTAAGGGCTGGCAAAGGTTAGTCTTGGGTCGAGATTTTCATATGTAAGAAGGGTACAATGCGTTTATAATGTACTGAACAAAGAGAGGACAGTAAACACGTTGCCAAACGTATGAAATAAACCGAGAAACTGTGCACATCGCTAAGAGACGTGGAAGGGGATATAGCAGATTTGTCACAGTTGACCGGTCGACCCAATCAATACCTCTGTCAGTACTTAAAGTTGTAGGGAAAGGTGTACGTCATGCGTTCAGCTTCACGATTTAATTACGTCTCGTGATACTTGATTTGTTTATTTATTAACGAGTCGTTGTAATTTTCCCTATAGCTTGAATTTTTTAAGTGCAAGCTAGAAACACTTGCATTTTTGGTAAAAATAAGTGGAATTGAGTGGGTGTTCGATAGTGGTCGCGCTATTAGAACTCTGAATTCAAAAATCGATATCTCGAAATCTATTAGAAATAATAGATTGTAGTTTTTTCAAGAACTTTGTTAATATTTTTGCTGTATTTTCTTTGTAGACAGTATGTGAAAATCTTTATCAATAAAAAAATTACACGATTGCTGAAAATTGCTATGCTCTAAAAGTAAATGGATGGATTGTTTACAATTTTTGAATGGAAAAAACAACCTTATCGAATTTTTCTTATGTAAATATATTGTAAAGTATCCGATCTTGAAAATAAAAAAAAGTTTCAATATCTAAAGTTGATCTTGAGTTATGGCCTGTTATGTGTTAAAAAGTTTTTAAATTATCGCGATTACTGACGTTTTCTCGTTATAAAAAAATGACACCTTAACGATATCCTTATAATTCCATTTCAGATGCTCAGAGACATGTATAATGATTTTATCTAGTTATCTCTTGAAAAAAAAGTCTTTTAAAAATAAGCGGTTTGCGATCGTGATTTTACTTTACTTGATAGGGAAAGGCGTATCGGCAACGCCGCAACAGCACACCGTCGCGCGTCGCATCGGTCGGTCGCATTTCTCTCACTCCGACTTAATAAGATCCCTATACGCTTTACTTCCACACATGTAAATGCCGACCCAAAAGTAACAGTTGCCAGCACGGTATTATTCTAAAGACAAATCGTATATTATTCTAAATAACAGTAATTTTCATACATTTCGACAACACCGATCCGTAACCCAAAACGAACCTCCATCACGTGACCGCAGCCAATTCTCCGTCGGTAGGGGAGACCGAGGCAAAGAAAAGACCGAGCCGTGAGTTACTAGGGGACGCGGGAGCCAAAACAAAACGTCCACTTAATTGGTAGTTGCTATACCGCTTGGGAGACCGTTGCCGATTAAGGAGATGAGTGTTTTTCGTAAAAATATCACCGGACTTTAATTAAGTCACTTCCGGATTTTTCCGGGGGAAAGTGAACGCGGGAGAAAAGTGGGGAAATAAGGGTTAAAGGGTGGGGAAGGTCTTAATCTGGCCCGCTGCGTGTTTAAAAACCGGGTAAATATAATTAAGGTTACCCCATCCTTTTCGTTCTTTTGTGGAGTGAGCAATTAAAGGCTCGGGGTTTTATTGTTGTAGGTTTCTCTCTGATTATATTCCTGGATTTTTAAAACGAGGTTGACGAGGGTTTTGCGAAATAATTCAATTTTATAAATCTCTTAATAACAAAATCGTATACGTTTTTGTTGTATTAATGCAAGATAGTTAACAAAACAAAATTACAGAGAGAATTTATATTGTTGATAATGTACAGGGTATTTCAAAATTAATGCGGAAAAAGTCGGAAAGTGCTTCCTTTTTTTCATATACAAAATTTTCCCCCCATTTGACACGAAGTATTCTAGCCAAATATTTAAATTTTTAGAAATTGTGAGTAATGGGACCAATGGAGAATTACTAAAGCTTCAATTTAAAATTATTTTTAGAAGGTACATAGTGTCACAAATAAATAAAAAATATCAAAATTGTATTTTTGTAAATGGCACACTCTGTATATTATTACAATTTTGGTTCCAACGATTGAAATAAAGGTAAATTTGATTAAGGTGTACCGAACTTTAATCTTACCGTTTTTGAAATATTTACGATTTTGTGAAAATGTAGGAACAATTTTAATGCTTCATTTCTCTAGGTTTTTTTATTTACTAAATTTTGTGTTGCAATAATAAAAACAATACTACCTTATACAGAGTGTCTAAAAGTTTATATTAAATAATTAACTAATCGGCAATAACTTGTTTTATTTAAACGGAACATCCTGTATATTTTACGTGATTTACACAATTTTATTGTCTATCAAATTGTATAACACCAGTTTTTACCTATCTCTTTAAGTTTTCGTAGAAAATGCGTTTTCTTATAATTTAAAGCTCATTTATCAATATGTTGGAGGCAGATGCCGAAAATTAGACATATGGCCATTATAATTAAATATACCTACCTATATCCACAAAGTTACGCGGAAGAGTTTTGATTGCAGGAGGGTGTCAATCTTTTGTTGTTATATTATACCAAAAAAAGATTAACCCCCTGGCAAGTTTAGTATGGACAAATCGCCATATGTCTAATTATTTTGGACATTGGCCGAAATTCGGCATCTGCCTCCAATAAATACTATAACCAAGGAATATTGACAATTAGACATTTTAGGTTATTTTTCTAATGCAACAAATTTAAAAAATGTGCAGGTGCTAAAAACCGATAATATTGCTAGCCCATTTGTTTAAAAAAAATATATTTAAATCTTTTTAAAAGTGTATACCAATTAAATATACCACCATTATTTCCGCCCAAATATTAAGTAATTAAATACATAATTGTGTTAGTTCGCGGCGAAGTCGCGGCAAAAAACTACTTATCCATATATTTAAACATACTCATATATACTCATATATATTAAAACAACCTCATATACCAGGTGCGTCTCAAAAGTGGCTTACCCCCTATAACTTTTTTATTTTTTCAGATAAAAAAACGAGATTTGGTATGTTAGTATATGATATAAAATAAGATTGATTGGGCGTATTCAATTGTTTTTGACCACTTCCTGTTTCATCGGAAATGACTACAACTTTTGATTCTTAAATGGTACCCTCGGTATTTTTTTACTTTATTCGATAGGAAATGTCACTCTGAATAGACATTTTCGCTTTAAAAAAAAATCGTATTTTAAATTTCAATCTAGAGTGCCATGGCTGCGTTAAAAACACTAATTTTTAATCATGGAGCCTTGGAAAAATATATTTGATGGTCTAGTGTTTTTCGTGTCTTGTCCTGGCCAGTTTAAAAAAAAACCCAAATCGTATTTTTAATTAGGCTGTACTTAAACTGCCGTTAAACGGTAGCTTACTAAAATGCCGTCAATAGGTATGACATCGTTGATGTGACGCACTTGTCGGCTTTATGAAATATAGGAATTTTATAAGGACTAACCAACGCTATCCACCCCACCAAATAATCAACTTAACCAACGCAACTAACCTCGACACTGATAAAAAAATATAAAAAACAAATATAAATTAGTAAAAATCAACCAACCCCACATCAATTAACACCCTCCAAATAACCACGCTAACCAACCCGCCAAATAACTAAACTAATAAAAAAAATATAAAAAAGTCTTGGTCGACGTGAGATTTGAACCATGGACCATTCGCTCAAGAAGCGATAGCCTCGGCCACGGAGTCACAGGTGCTCTTGAAAAAGGCTTGGCTATAAGCATTGGCATTACTTTCCGCCGACATCAACGACGTCATAATATCTATTAACTGCATTTTAGTAGGCTACCGTTTAACGGCTGTTTAAGTACATCGTTTTAATTATATCTCAATATTTTCAAATCAAACGAGAGTGACTCATCAGCATATTTGGAAAAAGCATTTTTACGAATAATTTTGTACCACACACTTGGTATTCCGAGTCAAATTGTCGTTATGATCCGCATGAGAAACAAATATAAACCATATGAGAAAATGTCAAAAAGTTGACATATGATATGTCATTCTACTCAGAGTGTAATTTTCTATCGAATTAAGTAAAAAAAATGCAGCATGACACATTTATTTATTATTAAATGTTTTCTGATTCTACCCAGAAAGATATACTAGTAGTTACTCTCCTAACCCGTTAAAATGCCAGAGAACATCTCCCACTTCATATCCGCTTAGAAATTTACCGAAACCAAACCGATTCCTCCAAAACCGAAACCGTTCCTCGTTTAACTCGTCGCGTACTCTCGCACCATAATTGAATTGGCCAGAACAGTTAATGCCAGAACGTTCCATAATGCGAAGGGTTAGAACGCGATGTTTATTCATGGAGGGCCTGGCCTCTCTTACCCCCCGCTTCCCCTGTTCCTATGCCCGCGTCACCCGCGCTCCCCTACCCACCTTCATATTTTGCCAGGAACAGCTTATATCTTTATGCTAATCGGGCGATAGCTCGGAGGAAGGGGTGGGTACAGAGATTATTACGAGGACTAAGGACTATACAGGGTGGTCCAAACTGTGTTCCGGAAACTTCGGCAGCATATTCTGCAAATAAAAATACGTAAAAAAGTTCGTATAAATGTATGTCCTAAAATGTTTAGTTTCGGAGATACAGTGTGATTGTGAGATTATTTTTTCACAATAAGGGGCCGTCCTATGCCGTGTTTCACTGCGACCTGTGAGGCCTACTAACTTATGCAGGTCCTTGATAGCATGGGAGCATAGTTCCTCCGGTTCTAGCCTAGCTTTCCCAAATAAAAAGTGTCGCTTGCGATCCAGAGCCTCGCAGTGACATATTATGTGCTCCGCTGTTTCAGGATCTTTATCGCAGAGTATGCAACAAAGACTTGCTTGATACAGGTTGAGCTTGTTCAGGTAACACTTGACAGCCATATGTCCTGTCAAGAGGCCTGTTGTAATCCGCCATTTATTCCTGCTAAGCATTAGCAGTTCTTTTGCGGTTTTAGAGCTAGGTCCTTGGATAAAAGCCTTGCTGTGCCTGTGCCCTTGTCTGTTTCTCCAGTGGACATTCTGCTTTTCGCTGATCCAGAGTTTTAGTGCACTACAGGCCATACATTTGGGTATTCCCAGTACTGGCTCTGGACCAAGATAAGATGCCGATGATCATTGCCTAGCTAGCTCATCGGCTTTTTCGTTGCCTTGGATGCCGCTGTGGCCCGGCACCCAGAATAATTTAATTCTGTTCCTTCGAGCCAGAGCTTCCAGTTCACCTAGGCATTCCCAGACGAGTCTCGACGATACCTTTGGGCTGATAAGCGCCCCAAGTGCCGCCTGACTGTCTGAGCATATATTGATGAGCTTATCTGAATAAGCTCTTCTATTGTTTACTCTAGTACATTGTAGAATGACGAAGATTTCTGTCTGGAATACGGTTGAGTGTTTAACCAAGGAAAAGGATAAACTTACCCTTGGTCTTTCCCCAAATACTCCAGCTCCTGTTCCTTCAGCGGTCTTTGACCCGTCTGTATACCAGGTTAGTCCATCCTGAAGGATTGTTATATCTGTCCACATTCCTCGATCCATTTTGTTCACCTCGAATGGTTTGTGGTAGTGATAAAAAGGGGTCATTTGGTCCGATCTCATTTGGAGTAGAGGTCCCATCTTTGAGTGTCCTGTTTCTGTCCTATTTCCCAGAGACCAGACACTTTGTTGTCGATAGAGTCCCATTCTTGCCTCCGCCTGGATCACTATGTGAAGAGGCGGAAGGTCCAGAAGCGCCTCCATTGATGCAGTGGGCGTTGATTTCATCGCCCCTGTTATGCTCAGACAAGCAAGCCTTTGCACCTTGCCGAGGCTGAGCATTGTTGTTTGTTGCATTACCTTAGACCACCATACCAAGGATGCATATGTTACTGAAGACCTCACCACTCCAGTGTACAGCTGGTCTGAGGCCCCAGATTTTTCCATGAAGGCGTCTGACTACCGCTAGTGTAGTCACCGCCCTCCTTGTGACATTTTCCAAATGTCGGTTCCAGGTCAGTTTGGTATCAAGCGTGATTCCTAGATACTTGACCTCCCCCGAGAGAGGAATCTCATCACCGCAGAGTCTTAGAGGGCCTAGTCTCTCAAGTATTCTGCGCTTGGTGAAGGGGATTATTACGGTCTTTGTGGGACTAATATTTAGTCCCTCCCGTGTCACCCATGATTCCACAATCTTCAAGGCCCTTTGCATTCGCTCCCTTAGTGCACGGCCACACAGAAAGCGTTTTTAGCGTGAAGCGTCTTTTGCGTTTAAAACAAAATGACAGGATTATATAGGAGTGGCCCCACCAAAAGCGTCTAGAGGTCGGCGTGTCTCGCAAAAAACGCAAATGAAAACAAATCAATTTGTTTTCTGTAGCGTCTTTAGCGTTTTCTATGAGACCCCGTCATAGGCGAACGTAATATTTAATAATACAATAAAAATAAATTAAATAGTAATAGCATTTTTTTCAGTTTAGGATATTATCTAAAAATATTTTTATAGAGAATATCTACTGTTTAGGAAGATTCTATTAATGAAAGAAAAAATGAGGGAATATTTTCTTACGCGTAAAAATAGTTTTTTATGCGCAAAAAGTGTTTTTTTTTCTGCGTAAAAAAGGTTTTTTTAACAGAAACAAATGGTTTTGACGCGTAAAAATGAGTTTTTTACGTGTAACAAATAGTTTTTTACACGTAAAAAATATTTTTTTTGCGTAAAAAAGGTTTTTTTACCAGAAACAATAAGTTTTTGACGCGTAAAAAAATATTTTTTACGTGTAACAAATAGTTTTTTACACGTAAAAAATATTTTTTTTTTGTGTAAAAAAGTTTTTTTACCAGAAATAATAAGTTCTTGACGCGTAAAAAAATAGTTTTTTACGTGTAATAAATAGTTTTTTACACGTAAAAAATATTTTTTTTGTGTAAAAAAGTTTTTTTTACCAGAAATAATAAGTTCTTGACGCGTAAAAAAATAGTTTTTTACGTGTAACAAATAGTTTTTTACACGTAAAAAATATTTCTTTTTGCGTAAAAAAGGTTTTTACCAGGAACAATAAGTTTTTGATGCTTAAAAAAATAGTTTTTTACGTTTAACAAATAGTTTTATACGCTTAACTTACCTCTGACTAACACGACCAAATCGTCTGCATGTGATTTTGAGATACACGTTTCATTTTTATTTCGATTTTTTTCAAAATAATTTCTGAAGTAACGTCAATATTCGGATGAAAATTGGTGTCTGGGAGTTTTTTGACATGAGGAATTTGATTTTGATGTCAAAAAGACTCCTATTTATAGAGCGCGCCACCTACATGTGTTTTAACTGTTAACTAAGATTACAGTTGGGTGTTGGAACCTTTGGTGTTAAACAGTAAAATAAAACACTAAATAACCACAATACACCGAAACACTTTTACTTTTACACTGGACGCAAACATATCTCTCTGAAAGAGACATCAACATTCATACTCTACATTAGTTAGCTTATAAGTAAGTTTTTTGTAAAGTCCATATGCTTCAATTTCAATCATACTTCGTTTACTACACAAAAATTTGATTTCTAAATCAAGCCATTTTTGTTTTGCAATTTTCTCTACCTTATCACTAACCTTACTTTTCGGAATATCAACTTAAATAAAACTAGGATAAACTGAATGCTTTGCATGATTTAAGAAACCAAATATCTGTTCCTAATAACCTAATCTCAGTACTAAACTTATGATAAAGATTCAGTTCCGTTGACCGTGAAGCCATCGAAGGTTACAGTTAGGGGGTTGGAACCCTTGGTGTTAAACAGCAAAATAAAACACTAAATTATCACAATACACCAAAACACTTTTACTTTTACACTGGACAATCAGTCTTTGATCATCAGCTGATGATACTAACATGGTTAGCGAAACGCGCGTCCAGTGTAAAAGTAAAAGCGTTTTGGTGTATTGTGGTGATTTAGTGTTTTATTTTGCTGTTAACTCAGAGTAATAACTTTTTGTCCAAATTTGTATAAAACTACTGAGTGAAAAAAATATACATTTACGTAAAAAATAGTGTTTTGTAAAAATCGCTACGAGCAACCGTAGATATTTGGAATTTCGAATGATATCAAGATATTTTGAATGAAAATAGTCAATACATGTCATTATTGACGATAAATAAACTTGTTGAGTACCTAGATAATTATTTGACTGAATTGATAAATTTGGGAAATTTTTATTTAAATTAATCATAAATTTTTCTTTGAGAAAATGACAAAAAAACAGTTTCTGTCGCACTTTTAGCACAAAACCATTTCAAATCTATGATTTCAGTCTAATAACTATACAAAAAAAAATTCTACACCCTGTATCTTCGAAACTAAGCATTTTAGGACAAACATTTATAGGAACTGGTTTACTTATTTTCATCTACGGAATATGCGGCTAAAGTTTCCGGAATACAGTTCGGACCACCCTGTATAAGGAGGGTGAGGCGCCAAGGGGGGTGCCTAATACATAATTATAACTCTGTTTGAAAGGAAATCGTCAGATGTGTTGATGTCGGAGAATAGAATAATTATATATAGTGGAAGGGTGAGTTTTTTGAACTTCTTCGTTTGGCAAGGCATGGGGTTGAATTTAAATCGGTTATTAGGAGATTTGTTTGAAAAGCAGTCGTGAGGCGATTATATGAGTGTAGCGTTTTGTGTTCTAAGAGAATGGGCGTATTTCAAATTATATGAGTCATGCATATGGATTATGGCGTAAAAATTAAGTTTGGAATATTGAAGGTCTGTTCTTTTTTTCGTATAGAGAAGGACAAAGTGTAACACTAAAACATTTTATTGCGATTTGGCATAAATACAGTAAAAATTTTAGGAATTTTGTTTAAGTACAGACCTAAAGTATGTTTTAGGATATATTTGTAATAGAATAATATCAAGCTTTGTAAAATTTTATCTTTTGGTTTGTTATTCTAAGATGGGACCATTTCAGTTTACGAAGTTATCAGTTGACATAGGCAAACGAATTTTAAAAGGTCTAAGCAAATAATCTAATGATATTCAAGACACATAAACTCTCTAAAGGTACGCATATATCCTGAGAAACTAACTAAGCAAATAATACAATCTTCTAAATAATTTAAAGTCACATAAACGAGGGTAAAGTAGAACAAACATTCATCCCTTATTATCAAAACTCTATTTGACAGAGTGGTACCAGTTGTGTGTGTGTACTCTAGGGATATCTCAAAATAAACATCGCAGAAAAAGCACGTAGGCATGCTTAACGAAATAAGTAAAATTAAATCATCCCCTTAGAGGTTTTACATTGAAAATTAAAAGTATTAAATATATGTTTTAAAATCAGAATCCAAATGTTCACGAGATGAATGTCTGAAAATGATAGAAATAGGATTGTCTTTTTTTCCGTTCCTAGAGTTAAATAGAAATAGACAAAAATGTGAAGAAATAAAGAGTTAATTTCTAGGCGGTTTTTTTTTCTTCTAATAATCCCATGGCACGATATCATTTGTATTAGTTAAAGGCTTAGATTATGAATATTATTCAGCAAATTGGTAAAAAGAGTAAGATTTACACGGAAGGGTTTAAAAATTACATTTAATTAATAAATAGGACATGCTGATGCCCTCTCGGGATAAGAACCAGAAACAGGGGTGAAAGAAGTCTAGGGATCTTTCGGGGAAGGAACCCTTCGGCCAATTAAAAAGGTGCAAAATATGCATTTGGATGGGTATTCGAAGGTTCCTCAAACAGGGTCGTGCCGAAGATGTAGTAACGCCTTTCCGAGATAGTACCAGCATCAGTATTTTCATCTTCAAAATTAGTTCGGTACTGACTTTTAAATTAGACGGTCAAATTTACTCCGTGTAGATCTTATATTATCCAGTGGTCTTTTTAATTGATTTAGTAAGTTCTCTATCTAAAGATTTTCTCAAATAAATTCTCAAGTTAGGAAATTCTAAACTATTCATGCTTACAGTATTTTAATTGTTGTTTTTAGATTTTCTCTAATATTTTTCTTTATTAATGATTTAAGACTTTCTGTTTGTTCTAAAGGCTTTAGTAAATTTTAGATGTCATTGCATAAGTGATTATTTTGCAATTGTTCTTTTTATTAAATTCTAATTTCAATTTAATTGTTCAGTGAATATTTTTTTAATATATTAATATTTTGCCAACGATAATCCTAAGAGAGATTTGAAAGTGTATGCGAATTGTAGATAATTTAAATTGGACTAATAAGAAGAATATTTTGTATTTTTTTTTAACTTTCATATCTATGAGTTTTAATTTCAATTCTCTAATTGTCATTAATTATTTTTGATTCAATTTCTTTCTTTTTCATTAATTATAAATGTTTTGTTGTTAAATATTTTTCTTTATTTTTTATTTATTTATTTCTTTATATTAAATATAGTTAGGTGTTGTGAAAAATCGGCATTTTATTTCTTTATTTCACCTAATCACTAAAATATTAAGTTATTTAAAAGAACACTGTGATAACCGGTCGAGTGGTTCAATCCAAAGTATGAGTCAAGACCGAAGAGGTAGATCTACAAGGGGATCAATGAAATCTTCAGACAGATTCTTGTTGTTGATGTATTGCTGATGGATGTTGACGTAATAAGGTAAGTGGCAATAGAGTTTATAGTAACTGAATTTAGAAAGATTTGCTGATTTTTAAAGAAATCCAGTTCGAAGGACCAAATTTTATGTTTAACTTTTGAACTTTTAGTGGAGAGAATTAAAAACACGTCTGACTTCTGCTAATGTCTTTATTCGTCTCTTGTCGGGAAGGCGTAGAGGCGCACAACCCAGTGGCGGAGTTCAGGCAGAGGCGTAGACAATAATTATATAAAGGTCACACTACCATGTTAACGGACAAATCTGGAAAGTTTTGTCACATATTTCAGGAAAATATTTCATTCATTTTTACAGGGTGGCTCAAAAAAGTATGAGTGGATCGGGATTTTTTTAAATGGATCGTTCAAGTGACCTTGTGGCAAGTGAAAAAATGCGTAAACATCGAGAAATAATAAGAAAAAACAGCAAATTGGTCGAAGGAATTTATCCTTATCATTTACTCTGATAAATGTTTAAATAAACTTTTCAAATTTCAATCCTTCATATTTTCTCAATGACTCGGCCGATTTTCAAAAACGAAGCGGGGAAATATAGAGAATAGAAAGCTCATTTCAGTCGTACCATTTCAAAAAGTTGGGGGATGACACCCCCGCTTAGAGGGTTGGAGATTTTGCAATCTTTTTTGGGGCAAAAGTTGTCCCTCTCACAAACAAAATTGACGTGTTTTTGGATTTTCTGAAAAAAAAATTACCCTGGCCGTTATGCCTTGCGGAACGTTTTTGGATGGGCCACCCTGTATGTAAAATGCTAACAATGTTTATATCCAAGCAAACTTTAAGACCTTTTTTTCGATCATACTACATTATTATAATAATTCCGTGAAACAAATTAATAAAGATCACACAAAAGTGTTGCAATGCTAAATTTTTGTTTATTGTTTTGCATAAAATCATCACACATTTCACAAAAACCTCTTTTTTCACCCGAAAAACTGCGATACGCGTTAAATTCAACCCGTTCGATCGCGAACAAAGCAGCTTAGCGCCATCTATAGGTGATTCCGAACGTCAAAAATCGCTTTTCCCCAACAACGACGTAGCTACGACTGCTGTAATAATAATAATAAAAAAATACCCGTGCACACACACAGAGAAAAACGACGGGGAATAATTAAACAGGCGCTCAATTTGATTTGCATATTTTCGCGCCTCGAAACTCGTTAGTCATTGCTCATTAGGGCTGGGTGCTGGGGAGGGGACAAGGGGGGTATCGAAAGAGGAAAAATGGTCAGATGGTGGAGGGGTGTGAAGGGGGTGAGATAAAGGTCCCCGATGAATCGGCCAACACCACCCCACCCCGCGGCGAACCCTTTTTTTTCGAATTGGAATTTTTAATGACGGATTTGGACGAACGCGTCGCAGTGGCGTGCAGTCGATGCGCCAAATTTTGTTGTTTGTAATACCGAGTCCAGACCAAGCAGACAAAACAACGACAATACAGAAACATTCATGTTTTACGACAAAATTGCGACAAATCCAATGCATTTCTGCGACATTTTTGTCTCATTTTTGTTTTATTTCAATATTCGGAGACTTTTCAATGTCCCGTCGGTAAAGATCAAAGTGTCTAATGTTTTATTCGTATATTTTACAAGTTGTCGGCGCAGTGTGGATGGCGTGTGCTGCCAACAGTAGGAGACATCCTTGTTCCTAAAGAGCTTAAATTGTCAGTGGCTAGAACTGTTTATTATGCACTTTTTGAGTCGCACCTCAGATATGCCCTTCCATTCTGGGGTACGTGTTGTGCGGCTCAATTTGACCGCATTTTCAAGCTCCAGAAGAGAGCTGTTCGATATTCACTGGGACTAAACAGCAGAACTCAATGCCAGGACTTTTTTAAAAAAATAAAAATATTAACTCTTCCTTCCTTATTTATATTTGAAGCCGTTTGCCTAATACGCAAGCATGTGTCAGCTTCTCAAGAAAGACCATCTCACACTTATCCACTCAGGAATACGGAACAAGATCTTCTTTATCTACCTACCCCACGCTCAGTTAGTTCAAAGTTCAATATTATACAACTCGAAAAAAATTCACAATCACCTGCCATTTGAAATCAAATCCATAACAGCATTTTCTTCATTTCGCAAAGCATAGAAATCTTATTTACTAGACAAGGCTTTCTACGCCGTAAATGACTTATATTTTGATAATCGAACTTGATCTTGTAAATTGCAAGATTCGCTATTACTATATTTACTATAAACTTACTAAATATTTTTGAATCTTACTTTTGACATTGTAAACATTTATAAATGTTTATTTTAAACAATAAGACTGACAATGTAATTTGTATACTTGTCTTGTATTCTCTTTTATTTGTTTGTTTGTTTACTTTGTTCGTTTACTTTACCTTTGTCTACAAATTGTAATTTTTTTTTGACAATAAAGGCATTTATTTATTTAAAACTCATTTGAAACAACTAAACTTTTGACTTTGTTGTACTTTTGTCCTTGCGGTGTGGACAATTTTTGTCTTGTCAGAATTCCCCATTTTTTGTCGCAAGTGTGTTTGTTTTTCTCAAAAAAAGGGGGACCTAATAGATCTTTAATGTTGCGGTGATCACCCCCCCCCCCCTTCCACTCATTCTACATTCTAGATCAATATCCGACTAAATCTAATAAATAAGTTATTAATATTGTCCTTTTAAGTTTCCTTTAAAATAGATTTGTGCGCGACGCCACTGACCTACACCGCCCGCCCGAACAACTGTCACTGCGGGGCGCGAAATAAAACGCGCGACGAAAAAAAAAACGAAATCGCGAAAAACAAATGATTGGTGGATCGTTCGCAGTCAGCCATGTCCATTCTGGATGAATCGGCCGGCTATTTCGACGGTCACTGCGATGGACAATTCCTCGAGCTGATGGCGCGGCAGCAGCGGCCGCTTTTTTTCTATCCCCGTTCGGTTTTTTTTTTGCACATTTTTTGGTCGATAGACCAATTGCAAAGGGGAGATAGCAGGGACGGTGGGTGATCGAGAGGGGAGTAAAAAGTTTAATTGTTTCGCGTAGGCTCGGTTAAGTTAATTTTTGTTTTGGCGTAAATGGTTTGATGGTGGGGTGTTTAAAAAGTTAAAGATTACTTTTTTGAATGAGCATAATGTTACAGGATGTAAATATTTGTTAAACACATGTTTTGGAGTAGAGTTTTTAAGTTATCTACAAAACCGAGCACAATTTAAAGAGACCGCAAACAAAAATGTCATGTCACTTTTATATATTTTCTTTTAATCAAAATATTTTAGGACACAAAAATAAATTAATTATAAATATTTATATAAACAGTTATTATTTACATCAACAAAAATCAACTTCTTAACAGCACTTAAGGGACATAAAGGGCCATTACTACCAAAATATTCTAATAAAGTTGCGATGAGTTTTTTACGGCTATTAAGTTATCTTGTACCAATTCGCACTAAAGAATAATATTAGTTCGTTGGAAGATGCCCATTCTAGGTTACGGATGGAGTCTTCCAGGTTCGTGAGTTCTGCTTTAAGTTGGGGTTCCGCTTCCACTGGGGGAACAGAACAGTTCTCGTCCAGTTAGTGGAATGATCATGACTTTTCTAGCTATTA
Organism: Sitophilus oryzae; assembly: GCF_002938485.1. Classification (NCBI taxonomy): domain Eukaryota; kingdom Metazoa; phylum Arthropoda; class Insecta; order Coleoptera; family Curculionidae; genus Sitophilus; species Sitophilus oryzae. The sequence continues at coordinate 2,548,189 of NW_022147540.1, forward strand.
TATATAGATCGTTTCTTTTTTCATTGCTTTCTATCCTTTGATGAGCTGGCACCTAAAGTGGGAAAGCAATTAATAATGATAAAAAAATGATTATTGTTATTAAGTAAAAGTTACCCATTGTTAACTGGAGCGAGTTTTACTCTCCACAAAGAGTTACGACAAATGTCGCCCGCGAAACCCACTCTCTCAGTAATCTATTCAAATTACCCTACCGATATTTCTACCCATTTCTTTTTTCCTCTCGAAAACCCTATCAATCGGCTTGCTCTCTTTCTATCTGCCTATTTATTCGTGTTATTAAAATGCAAAACTCGCGCGGACAGGGGGCAATAAGAAACGAGCGAAAAGCAATAATAAGAAATGGGTCCGGTATCTCGTTTCGTCGGCGACGTTCCGCCAGTGGTACCGAGTACCGTGGTGGACAGAGAACGGAAAACGGGTAAGAGAAAGAAGGAGGTAGTTAGCGTAACCCATTAGCATTAGTTACGACGGTCGCTTAATGACTTTCGAAAGCCGGTAGCCATAAAGCATTTGCCCCTGCGCATATATATACATAGTTCATTCATGAGAGGAGGCCGGAATGCGTCAGACGACTGGTACTGATGCCGCGCCCAGCCGCTAGGTGGAACCGGCGCGGCGCGGACATTCCGAGACAGTTTTGAAATAATTTTTTGTGTAACTAGTGCAAATAGGACATATTTGTTGCACGACGCATGAGTTTCAACGCTGAGTGCAGCAATAGTTATTTTTTATACGAATACCTAGAGAAGCTCAGCAAATTAGGCAAAGAAAATAAAGTCCTCCTACTCTGATGCCTGCCCACCAAGAGAACTGAAAGCGGAACTGAAGAATCTGGAAAACTCCATCCGTAACTTGGAGGACACCCACTCCAACGGTTAAGACATTTGAAAAAGTTCCTCAGAACTTACGACCCAGAAAAATCAAAGGTTTTCCTTGATTTATGTAAAAACAATCTTCGGATTGTCACGGGGTTTCTAACAGGACACTGTCTCCTCAACGAACACCTCAGTAGGCTGAAGCTGAGAAACAACGGCGAATGCAGATTCTGTGGGGAAAATGGGGAAACACCAGAACACCTTATCACTGAGTGTGCCAAGACGACGACCATTCGTGCCATGAACTTTGGTACGTCTGATGTCGAGGATGGAGAGCTGGCCTCTGTGGAGCCGTCTCAGATACCGGCTGTTGTTAAAGCCCTGAGACTGTGTGATGAGTTATAACTCATTATAACTCAAGAAAGGGGAGCACACAATAGATCTATAAGGTCGCGGTGATTAACTCCCCTCCATTCTACATTCTACTTATTTTTCTGTGCAGAATATGCTGCTGAAGTTTTCGGAATACAGTTCGGACCATACGATAAAATGGTATTTTATCGTCGACCGAAAAGATTAATTTCCGGAGACGATAATGCAATTTTATCGTCGTGTTTAAAACAATATTTTTTTCCATAGCCGAGTTACCTTTTAAAAAATATTCAGAAATTTATTATTTCAAGGAATTTATTACGAGTGGAAAAAATATTGTGCTGGGTTGGCGTTGGTTTCTATGTAATTAGACAAATAAATAAAGCTCTCTTTAGTTGTCAGTTTTGAGTCAATATTTTTTAATTCTCTTTCGTGTCGATTGCTGATTGAATTGGAGCCATAAATGGCTCAAAACCAAATAAGTAAATTATCAACAAATATTCAGGCTGGGGCGACAAACTCCATATCCAAAGTAGTTCCATTTAAATCCCGAATAACTTAGGAAAAGGGATAGAAAAATTTTCAAAAATGGAAGCAATTAAAAAACGTGCGATAAGAAATACAGTTTTTGACCTATCCTCGCTGTTAAAGTATTATTTAATCTACCCTTGTGGTTAAAGTACTATTTTATCTACTATTTTTGATAGATATAAGGCAATATTAACAGTTGCTATGGAAAAAAATACTATAATATATCAATATTTTTTTTCAGTGTACTTTCATTTCGATTCGTACGTAACCAGTTCAATTAATTCTGATCAGCCTCAACTCAATACCATCCCAACCAACCCTTTCTCTCTATTAGCTCACTACGCCGTCCGTCCATCCTTTCCGATCGCCATAAGTCCCTTATCTCCATTATTTCCCCCTACAACCACCCCCCGGCTCACGGTCCATTTGCCTTGTTCTTTTTCATTTCTTAGACGCCCGCCGGGCATTTATCTTCGTTTATTAACACCCTCGCAGGAGGCCGAGACCGGCACTCGAGAGTAGCATACTAAGCAGGCCGGTGCATCATTTCTCAAATTCGGAAAATCTACTTTTCTAATCTCATTGTAGCAGAGAGGAGAATACTAAAACGGTCAGATGGTCAGACGATCTCTTTTGTTTGGGTATTAAATGGTTATCGGGTATCGATATCAGTAAAAGTGTGTAAAGTTCGTCTCCTTTTTTCATGGGGTTGACAATCTCAAGTTTGTTCTTACTTAAATCAAGGAAAATCTTTTATTTTTCCCAGTCCTAAGCCCTGAGAAATTCCTTCAAGTGTCTTGCTCAGTTGGGGGGTTCTCATTCCAGATTACGGAAGGATTCTTCCAGGTTTTTGAGTTCTGCCCATGATATACAGTTGTTTCATATATCTATATATATAAATCTGACTGTCCTGACTGATACTGACTCATCAACGCCCAGACCAAACCCTTGACCCTAGAAAGCTGAAATTTTGCACAGGGGTTCCTTTTATGATGTTTACGTAAGATAAGAAAGGATTTTTAAAAATTCATCCCCTAAGGGGGTAAAAAGGGGGGTGGAATATTACAATATTTTTTATTTAAAAAACGGCGTTAAAAAGTTTCCGAAAAAACGCTGAAACACGTATATTTTATTTTCTTTTTTTACATATTTTAAGATTTTTTAAAAATGTATACAGGGTGTTTCGAAAAATCTGGTCATTGATTAATCACGATCCTGCTTAAAGCGCTTGACGTAAAAAGCTGATTTTTGGAAAACGGATTGACTTTAGGGTGTAGAGGTTCGATAAGAAGGGATTTTTCGAAACTCGAATTCTAAGAGGTGAAACCGCCCCTCAAATATTAGAATATTTTTATTTAAAAACGGTCAAGTTTCCGAAAAACGCTTGAACACGTATATTTTATTTTTTTTTTTTACATATTTTAAGATTTTTAAAAATGTATACAGGGTGTTTCGAAAAATCTGGTCATTGATTAATCACGATCCTGCTTAAAGCGCTTGACGTAAAAGCTGATTTTTGGAAAACGGATTGACTTTAGGGTGTAGAGGTTCGATAAGAAGGGATTTTTCGAAACTCGAATTCTAAGAAGTGAAACCGCCCCTCAAATATTAGAATATTTTTATTTAAAAACGGTCAAGTTTCCGAAAAAACGCTTGAACACGTATATTTTATTTTCTTTTTTTACATATTTTAAGATTTTTTAAAAATGTATACAGGGTGTTTCGAAAAATTGATTAATTGGTCATTGATTAATCACGATCCTGCTTAAAGCGCTTGACGTAAAAGCTGATTTTTGGAAAACGGATTGACTTTAGGGTGTAGAGGTTCGATAAGAAGGGATTTTTCGAAACTCGAATTCTAAGGGGGAAACCACCCCTCAAATATTAGAATATTTTTATTTAAAAACCGTTGAGTTTTTCGGAAAAACTCTTAAACATGTATATTTTATTTTGTTGTTTTACATATTTTAAGGTTTTTTAAAAATTTATACAGGGTGTTTCATAAAATATAACCATTGAGTAATCACGATTCTACTTAAACTGCTTGACGTTTAAAGCTGATTTTTGGCAAACGGATTGACTGTGGGGTGTAGAGGTTCGATAAAGAGGATGTTTTCGAATTTCAAATTCCAAGCGGGTGAAAACGACCCACAAATATTACAATATTTGTTTTTTAAATACGGCGAGCCTTTCGGGAAAACACTTGGACACGCATAATTGATTTTGTTTTTTTATATATTTTGAAATTTTTTAAAAAATCATACAGGGTGTTCCAAAAAGTTGGGTAATTGATTAATCACGATTCTGCTTAAACTGCTTGACGTAAAAAGCTTATTTTTGGCAAACGGATTTTCGAAAGTCAAATTCCAACGAGATGAAACTACCCCTCAAATATTATACCAAGTTATATAATAATATCGCCATATTGTTTTTTCTCATGCTGACATAAATGTAAGAAAATTTTATCTTAGTTTGTATGTTAATGGAAATTCTTGCTTTGCTTGATCATCACCATTACAAATGATTAATCCGACGCGAACGAAGTCGCGGGTACACACTAGTATACAATAATTCCCACCATGTTATATGGAAGCGAAACCTGGGTGCCGTACCGCCGACACATGAACGCATTAAACATGTTGCAGCAGAGACATCTTAGACAACTCTTAAGAATAAAATGGTCCCATCACGTCAAAAACGTATCGGTCCTTGAAAAAGCTAACTGCGAGAGTATTGAAGTCATGATTAAAAAGTCCCGCTTAAGATGGGCTGGTCACGTATGCAGAATACAATAAAACCGCATACCAAAACAAAACAAAACAAACAACGCTTTATTGTGCAAAAAGCCAAAACAGCTTCATCGACAAAGCACTCACAAACAACAAAATCACAAAAAATACATAATACAAATAATACAATTTAAAAAAATTTAAGTTTTTAAAATTACAAAAAGAATATACATGGACAATTTTAGAACAGTACGCAGTAAATAGATATAATTTTAAAGTTATAAAATATTAAATACTTGACCTTTGACCAGTGTGTGAGATGATCAAAATTTTAAAATTCAAAATTGTTCATAATTAAACATCAACAAAAAAGTCGTTTATCGCATATAGGGCTCTCTCCAGTAGGTACGATTTTAGAGCTTTGCGAAATGCGGGAAAGATTGAAAGCGATTTGATATTGAAAGGCAGATGATTGTACATTTTTTTGGCATTGTACAGTATTGAACCTTTAACTAGTTCTGAGCTCGGGGTTGGCAGATAAAGATCGTGCTCTGCATTCCTAAGTGGATAGTTATGAGATGGCCTTTCGGGAATAGCAGATATGTGCTTGCGGATTAAGCAAACGGATTCAAAAATGAATAAAGAAGGAAGAGTCAGTATTTTCAAATTTTTAAAGAAATTCTGGCAGTGAGTTCTACGGTTCAGTCCCAATAAATATCGAACTGCTCTCTTTTGAAGTCTGAAAACACGATCAAATTTTGTTGCGCAGCAAGTACCCCAGAATGGAAGGGCATAACGAAGATGTGACTCAAAAAGGGCATAATAGGCTATTCTAGAGGTTGAGAAGTTATGTTCCTTAGAAACTGATCTTAGCGCAAAACAAGCAGTGCTTAGTTTCTTTGATAGAGCTTCAATGTGAAAGTCCCATTTTAACGAGTTGTCTACAAGAAGTCCTAAGAATTTCACAGAGTCCACGACGTCAATAGTAGTGTTATTAAGTACAAAAGGTTGTATAGTACTTTTATATGACAAAACTTTAGTTTTTGATAGGTTGAGGCATAGGAGATTAGAATCGCACCAAGACTTAATGGTGCGTAAGTCACTGGATATAGTATCATATAGTGCCGCAACATCTGTGCCGCTCCAAGTGAAACTAGTATCGTCCGCAAAGACGCAGATTTTACCGCTAATGTCTAGATTTGCAATGTCGTTGATAAACACCAGAAACAAAATAGGGCCAAGTACTGAACCCTGAGGGACACCACATTCTATAGGCTCACAAGAAGACATAGACGTATCAATCCTCACAAGCTGCCTTCTGTTGCCAAGATATGACTTAAGCCAAAATCTCTGCTTTACGGTGAGCTTGTAGACGGTAAGAGGAGGCCGGGTGGACAACTCAAAAGGTTCACGGATATTTTCCACGAAAACTTAAAGGGAATTAACAAGCAGAATGAGTGGGAAGAGGCAGCTCACAATAGAACGGAATGGAGAAGAACTGTCAAGTCAGTTAAGAGCGACAACCAAAAAGTAAAGAGGCAACAAAGCAATGAGATTTTTGAATGTCTGGAGTGCGGTAGACAGATAACATCACGTATCGGGCTTTTCAGTCACAGAAAATCTCATGAAAGAAAACGCCTTTCGTGACCATCTTCTGATGCGAGTAATGGCGGTATGTATGTTGTTTCAATTCTTATAGTTTTTCTTAAGTCAGACCATTAGAAATATAAATATATCATATAGAAATCCGTTCGTATTCTATGCCTATACATTGCAACATTTCTTCGTGCCATAATTTACACTTATCCTTCCCACGAGCTACAACACAGCCCTCTGTGTCCCTTATCCCTTTGTCCTGCCGGGCATAAAGGACCAGCCAGCCAGCGATACAAAACCGTTTGTACATATTCTCTAATCGTCGATATACGTACATAACGGCCGTACACACACCGAAACGTGTATGTATGGCTTTTAGTAACGTGGCGGCAGGTTATTCAAATGGCGCACGTTTACAGACCGTGAGACAAATATGAGCGTGGAGAATGGGAGGAGATATACAATTAGGAAGAATATCCAGAACGGAAAATGTAACTTCTGGTATTTTTGGGGACAATTTTTAATTATTTTTAAATAAAAGCGGTAAAAAGATAAGAATGTAAAGGGTAAAAATAGTTATTTTTTATACAAGACCAAAAAAGTCGGCCGAAAAGATTAATTCACGAGCGATGAAATCGCGAGTGAATTAATTTCAGTAAAAAAAGAAAAAGTTAGGTATAAAACGTATCGTAAGATATTATCGCACATTCTGGCTGGCGGACAATTTAAATTAGCCATTATTAGTAGTATTCTTTCATTCTGAAACTGAAAATTTTCACTTAAACTGATTTATTCCCTATACCACGTAAAGGGAACGTAGTGTAGAGAATAAATCAGTTTAAGTGAAAATTTGCAGTTTCTTTCAGAACGAAAGAATACTACTATTATAAGGGAGATTATAAAAAAAGCAAAACTTGTACTGTTTTATAAACATATTTATTTATACATAAAAATAAATAAACTTTTTATAATATAATAACAAAAAATAACAGTGTTTATTCCACCCACCTACCAATTTTAAATGCAGAAGAACTGACTGTTGCAGGAAACGATCGGCCATTTTTTTTAAAGGGCATTAAAAATTTCATTTTCGAAAAAACTGCCTAATTGCAATAACAAAGTGAATATCCAAACAAAGAAGACTTTACGAGAATCATGATCCTGAACCATTTTCAAGTCCAGTTTTAATCCTAAAACAAAAGTAAAATAGGTATATTAATAAAGTTTCTGGTTATTATAAACCAGCTATAAACTACCTACCCAAAAAATGAAAAAAATTAATTGTATTAATTTGTTATGTTAAGAGAGGTTCGAAATATTTTTGACAAAGATGATAAATATAACTACTTACTTTTATTTTACCGGGTGTCTTTAACATATCTATCAGAAAAAGGGGGTACCAATACCAATACATATAGAAAATAGATGATACTGGCTCCTGCAGCAAATAAAACCTAAAATTATAAGTAACAAAATATAAATACCTATATGGAACAAAGGAATTTGTTCCCTATCCATATTCATAAGTCAATAAAATGGAGAGTTTAGAAAAAAAGGTAAATCACCAAAAATAAAATTAACAAACATGACGAATTGTCATGATGTTGTCATCTTGGTTGTCATGATGACGAAAACGAAAGGCGCTTGTTCTAATTTCTATTTAGAAATTATGTTTTATATGGCTGCTTCTTTCTCTCTTGTTATATTAGAATGAGATAGTGGGCCCAATAGACGCAATGCGCAGATCAACATAAATAGAACGAAATTTTGCGTTCTGAGTTGCGCTACGGGAACGTTGTCCCTCTCTTTGCCATTTAATTAGCCAGTCTCTTTTTATTTGTTTGTCTATGGATATAAGGCAATTTTAACAGTTGCGATGGAAAAAATAAACAAATTTACTAAAGATATTTAAAATTTTATTGTCAAGAGATCAGAATAAAATCTTTACAAATTATTCAAAGGCATTAGCATACCATTAACGTTTATATCGTTGTGACAATTTCCGAAACGTATTAAACGAAATTCTTGGTAAATAGTCGTTGTTATTTTACGTTTAAATAACCAAATTAATAGGTCGAGTTATTTTGCGTACGCACACAGGCACGCACACTCGGGCACACGTAAACACATCATGATTTTCAGATTTTAATTTATCAATTCACTTGTTGCGTCAAAATTTGCCGGTTTAACACATTTCGAAATAATGTTTTTGCACTTTCCGATGGTCATTTACGTATATGATTTCATTTTTTGGGGGCGTTTTGTGTTTTTTTGAAAAGAAAAAAAAACAGGTGTGGTAATATGTGTGTAAATGCGATTTTTTTCAATTTTTTTTTAACGCTCAGTTAGGCGATAATTACCGTTTGGTGTTATTTCTAATGGTATAACAGATTTTTTTTTTCATTTTAGTAATTCATCGAGACTTTTTTTCCTATTGTGATTTTTTCCTTAATATTAAGGCACCTCCAAGCCTATTGTCTGTCCTCTTTCCATATCTTCATCCAATCTTCTATATCTGTAACCTGCACTATCTTATACAGATCCTTTATGCGATGGGAGCATAGTTCCTCCGGTTCTAGACTTGCTTTCCCAAATAGAGTTTGTCTCTTGCCATCCAGAGCCTTCGCAGTGACACATTAGGTTGCATTAGATGCTATGCTGTTTCAGGATCTTTATCGCCGTGTCTGAAGCAAACATTTTCTTGATACAGGTTGATCTTATTCTGGTAGCATTTGACAACAATAATATGTCCTGTTGTAATCCGTACTTTTTTCCTACTGAGCATTAGCAGTTTCTTTGTAGTTTTAGAATCTGGTCCTTTGATGAAAGTCCTGCAATGCCTTTGCTCCTGTCAGTTTCTCCAGTGAACGATTTGCTTTTCCTTGATCCAGATTTTTACTGCATCACGGATTATAAATTTGGGTATTTCCATTACTAGATCTGGACCAAGATAGGGTTTCAACATGGTTTCAACATGGTTCCAACAATCTTTGTCTTGCTAGTTCATCAGTTAAGTAACGGTGGAATTTTTTCTTTCCGATGTATAAGATCCCAGAGCAATCTACTCCTACACACAAAAATACAGACTAAGTTTCCTAAGACTTCATATTGCTATAAACTTCTTAATGTCAAATTCACGGTATTTTTGCAAAAATAAATTAGTAATATGAATTATACAACTGAGGAAGCAAAAGTTATAGTTAAGTTGTGTTATGGAAGAAAGTACATAGGCTGTATTTGATTTATGTTCTGTATATACATTTTTCAAAGCCTATTCCGCACAAGCCAACAATAGTTATAAATGTAACTGAAGGATTTTAATGAACAAGAATAGTTCTTTAAAGACTGTAAATAAAATAAAACAAATATTTCCTAGAGTTAAGCAAGAACAATCTTTTTTAACAAGCATTTTTAACACGGCACTGTCTCCTCAACGAGCACCTCAATAGATGAAAGCTTAGAAATAACGACGAATGCAGATTCTGTGTGGAAAATGAGGAACCACCAGAACAACCTTTCGTGCCATGAAGTTTGGTTAGACTGATATCGGAGACGAAGAACTAACCTCTGTAAAACCGTCTCAGATACCGGCTTTTGTCAAAGCCTTGAGACTGTATAATGAGTTATAACTCATTATAACTCAGAAAAGGGGGAGGCAAATGATCTGTAATGTCGCGGTTATTAACCTCCCTTCCATACATTCTACATTCTAGAGATCCTCGAGAAATTAAAATGAATTAAATACACATGGAGTGCCTATTTTACTGACCAAATTTAAAATTTTCATTTTGAGATCAGTTGAAAGTTATATCACCTTTATTTTGCTACCACCACCCAAAAATAAACTACTACCACCTTAACTTTGCTACTACCACCCAAAAATAAATTACTACCACCTTAATTTTGCTACTACCACCCAAAAATAGACTATTACCACCTTAACTTTGCTAGTACCACCCAAAAACAAACTACTACCACCTTAATTTTGCTACTACCACCCAAAAATAAATTACTACCACCTTAATTTTGCTACTACCACCCAAAAATAGACTATTACCACCTTAACTTTGCTAGTATCACCCAAAAACAAACTACTACCACCTTAATTTTGCTACTACCACCCAAAAATAAATTACTACCACCTTAATTTTGCTACTACCACCCAAAAATAGACTATTACCACCTTAACTTTGCTAGTACCACCCAAAAACAAACTACTACCACCTTAATTTTGCTACTACCACCCAAAAATAAATTACTACCACCTTAATTTTGCTACTACCACCCAAAAATAGACTATTACCACCTTAACTTTGCTAGTACCACCCAAAAACAAACTACTACCACCTTAATTTTGCTACTACCACCCAAAAATAAATTACTACCACCTTAATTTTGCTACTACCACCCAAAAATAGACTATTACCACCTTAACTTTGCTAGTACCACCCAAAAACAAACTACTACCACCTTAATTTTGCTACTACCACCCAAAAATAAATTACTACCACCTTAATTTTGCTACTACCACCCAAAAATAGACTATTACCACCTTAACTTTGCTAGTACCACCCAAAAACAAACTACTACCACCTTAATTTTGCTACTACCACCCAAAAATAAACTACTACCACCTTAATTTTGCTACTACCACCCAAAAGTAGACCACTACCACCTTAATTTTGCTACTACCACCCAAAAATAAACTACTACCACCTCAATTTTGCTACTACCACCCAAAAGTAGACCACTACCACCTTAACTTTGCTACTACCACCCAAAAATAAACTACTACCACCTTAATTTTGCTACTACCACCCAAAAATAAACTACTACCACCTCAATTTTGCTACTACCACCCAAAAGTAGACCACTACCACCTTAATTTTGCTACTACCACCCAAAAATAAACTACTACCACCTTGATTTTGCTACTACCACCCAAAAATAGACTACTGCCACCTTACCTTTGCTACTACCACCCAAAAATAAACTACTACCACTTTAATTTTGCTACTACCACCCAAAAATACACTACTAACACTTTAATTTTGCTATTACCACCCAAAAATAAACTACTACCACTATAGTTTTGCTACTACCACTAGTATTTAGATAGTAGTAACGTATATAAGCTGGTCAGTAAATTATGCTAGTCAGTAAAATAGATTTTCCCAAATACACATAACATGTTCTGTTAGAAGTGCAAGAAGAAAAGTTGCTTGAAGGAATAGTCGAAAAATGAACATACAACTGCTTGGCAAATTTTGAAGATGCATAATTTTAAATCATTTTCTTAAATATCCAAACACAAAAAATTATTGGATGAGGGTGAGAAACGTTGAGCAACTTTTTTTTATTTTTCTATTTTCTCCGTTGTTGTAAATAGCAAGTACTCAATTTTGTAACTTGTTTAGTGTTTAACAAACAATTTTTAAAGCAGTATGTTTACTTATCGAATGTAATGCCACAAGATGTTTCGGGATTACCGAATAATACTTTTACAATGTTGAACACATATACATGGGCATACGAGGTTTTGGGACATCGATAAAACCAAAATCATGTGCACTCCCCCGGAAGATCACAACAATGCTATAACAATCTGAAAAGAACTATTGGAATATGTAACGGAATTCAATTACCTCGGCATCGGCAGTTTGATTTCGGAAAAGGCCAATATCGACTCTGAAATTCAGCACAGGATTAGCAGCGCCTCAAGAGCATTCTGGAAATTAAAAGACAGGGTTTTCTACATTCATGAGTTGAGCACAAAAATGAAACTTGCAGTGTATCGAGCAATAATAATTCCCACCTTGTTATATGGAAGCGAAACCTGGGTGCCGTACCGCCGACACATGAACGCATTAAACAAGTTGCAACAGAGACATCTTAGATAACTTTTAAGAATAAAATGGTTCCATCATGTCTCAAGCGTATCGGTCCTTGAAAAAGCTAACTGCGAGAGTATTGAAGTCAACATTACAAAGTCCCGCTTAAGATGGGCTGGTCACGTATGCAGAATGCAAGAAAACCGCATACCAAAATCTCTGCTTTACGGTGGGCTTGTAGACGGTAAGAGGAGGCCGGGTGGACAACTCAAAAGGTACAAGGATATTTTCCACGAAAACTTAAAGGGAATTAACAAGAAGAATGAGTGGGAAGCAGCAGCTCACAATAGAACAGAATGGAGAAGAATTGTAAAGTCAGTTAACAGCGACAACCAAAAAGTGCAAAGGCAACAAAGCGATGAGATTTTTGAATGTCTCGAGTGCGGTAGACAGATAACATCACGTATCGGGCTTTTCAGTCACAGAAAAGCTCATGAAAGAACACGCCTTGCGTGACCATCTTCTGATGCGTGTCAAATACTCGTCAGCGAGTAATGGCAGTATGTATGTATGTATGTATAATTTCTATTTGTACAACTCCCAAAATACTACTGACGTGAATAGAGATATTATTTTATTTCTCTTCTTCTATTTTTATAGATATAGTAATTTCAAAACAGTGAAAATTCTTGAAAAGAAATATTGTCACTCATCAATTCTCCGATATCAATTTCTCAGTTAGTTGACTGGTCAGAACGTCAGAAACTCCACAGAGATTGTTCTTGACTAAAGCTTAGGGATACTGCATGGCAGCAGCAGCAAGCAGCTAGCTCCCGTTTAGTTCTAGTAAACTGGAACTAAAACTAAATTATTATTAATTAATGCGACTTGTAGGCAGGCGGGCCGGGCCGGGCCGGCCGCCAGCATTTCCTCTCCATAATTAGAAACCTTTATGCAAAATGAATGCCTTTAATTAACTATGGCCGAAAGACGTCGGTTCGGGCTGTGCAGAAGTAACCTAAGTGCAGATAATACTGTTATTGAAAACTTTCTGGGATTCGAACGCTGCACGCTCGCTTGCTCGGCTCTCTCTGCATGGAATTGGTGTTAGATAATGAGATATTCAACGTCATTATCGATAATCGGAAATTATTTAAATTTGTTTCCGGGGACATACTCTATATTGGATGGATACACAGGAATACTGACATATATTTAGTTAATTATTCGTAGTATTTATTAAATCAGTATCTTTTTTTCTTCGCTACTTTAGATCGTTATTTTCGCGTGATGTACTGGAAACCTATGAATTCCTATAGTTGATAAAGTGATAGTGTATATTCCTTAAGTAATAACAATGATTCATTTTGATTCACACTGTTACGGTCGAGGAATGGGGAAAGTAGTGTATCTTTGGTATATCTTCGGTAATTATATTATCTTTCTATATTACTTTCTACCGGGTGTTGCATCGTCGAGCGGGACATAGGAAATCCCATGTAAATTTTAATGGGGCCAATTATTGACTTCCCTAATTATTTTAGAGAATAATTCTATTTAGGTTTATTGAAGAGCACTAAAACCCACATTCAAAAGAATAACTTTAGATATTTTTGATTAGCCCGTTTACGAGTTATCGCCGATTTCTTTTTAAATATTTCTCCTTTCTTATGGCCCTGTATTTACTTATGAGCACCAGTCAAGGTAATAGATAACTGTCAAATGAAGTTGTCATTTCAGATATTTATCTATTTAATGCTTTATTATTATTATTAAAAACTCATACCTACATCGAAAATATTAGCCATGAATTACACTACGGAAGAAATAGTATTGATGATTAAATGGTATTATCAAGGAAACAGTTATCATGTTAGGAAATAGTCGGACATGTTTGCTGCTCTGTATCCGAATAGACCGATACCTGGAAAATCTACAATCGCAAGGAATATCCAGAGATTTGAGACCAAAGGTACCCTAATAAATAACTGCAGATGTGAAGTAAGGCAGGAACAAAGAGAAGATGCAAGAAATGATACCGACTTGGAAGTTTTATTGTGCGTGGAAGAGAACGATGGAATGATCAGCACAAAGAAACTTGAGGATGAAATAGGAATAGATCACACTACGGCGTTTCGAATTTTGAAACGACATAAATACTATTCCTTCAAATATGAAAAGCACCAAGAGCTACGAGATAGGGACGAAATACGGCGGCAGGCTGTTTTGTTTTGATATGAAAAAAACAAACACGGATAGGGAATTTTTAAAAACCATATGTTTCACTGACGAAGGCACGTTTACCTTAAATAATGAACCCAATGTTCAAAATTATCGATATTGGAACAAAGAAAACCAACACAGGTTTGTCGAAACAAGGACGCAATATCCACAGAAAGTAAATATTTGGGCAGGGCTATTCTGGCACAATATTATCGGGTCATTATTTCTTACGCGAAATTTAAATGCAGAATATTATTTGGAACTACTCGAAAATTATATTTTACCTGCTTTACATGATGCCGCTAGGGAAAATCAGGAAGTTTGGTACCAAATGGATGGCTGCCCGGCACATAGTACTCTGGCTGTTCGGGAATATTTAGACAATAGTTTTACCGAAAACGTTATTGGCCTAAATCATACAGTAAATTGGCCAGCAAGGTCTCCTGATATTTCGCCAAATGATTTCTTTCTCTGGGGCAATTTAAAAAACAGGATATACAAGGATAAAAAATACCCAAATCGACGAGTTAAAAAATGCTATTTCTGCGGAATGCAATAGAATTTCAGTTTACCAACTAGCGAATGTAAGAAGAGAATTTTATGATCGCCTGAGTTATTGTCTAGCAGTCGATGGAGGAATATTTGAACATCTTCATAAATCCTAAAGTTCTAACAATTTAATAGTACCTAAATTAATAAGTTATTGAATATTGTAATAATACTATAATTAACCTTGTAATTGATTACTTTATTTTACTTTAATTCATATTCATTTGTATTTATAAATACATCTTTAAGATTTCCGATGTAGGAATGAGTTTTCAATAATAATAAAGCACTAAGGTAAATTTCTGAAATGACAACTTCGTTTGATATTTATATTCTACCTCGATTGATGCTCATAAGTAAATACAGAGCCATAAGAAAGGAGAAATATTTTAAAAGAAATCGGCGATAACTAGTAAACGATGCATTACAGCGCTCGGTTCAAGTCAATCTCCTTCTACAATGTTCCCTTTATACCTAAATTAAAAATGCTAATGTTCATAAGTATAAGAAAGTATAAATGTTACCGAATTAAAAATTACAATCGAGTAACTTATTTGATCTAATCACGCGCGCGCATATATTTAAAGGAAAATATTTTACGATTACGGCTCGTCGTTTTTCTGTGCGTCCGCGACTCAAAGCCCGTTGTTTACGGCCGCCTCCGCACGGATAATAATAATGGAGGTCCGCTAATTTACTTTAATTACGTCTGGTGGTAGCTGACGTATGCATAACTCGTACCATATGGGCGATTTACGGCGCCCACCTTCCGAACGCGACCTGTTTTTGCGCGAGGGGGAAAAATAAGGAATGCGCGAGCTATTAGGGCTGGTTGCTGTGGTTGTCGATGGTTTTCTGTGTCGATGGTCGTCTTAAATGCCAAAGAGTCGAATAAGTTTCTTTTTTATTTATGTGATTCTACATACATACTGCCATTACTCGCTCACGAGTATTTTAAACGCATCAGAAGATCGTCACGCAAGGCGTTTTCTTTTATGAGCTTTTCTGCGTGACTAAAAAGCCCGATACGTGATGTTATCTGTCTACCGCACTCCGGACATTCAAAAATCTCATCGCTTTGTTGCCTTTGCACTTTTTGGTTTTCGCTGTTAACTGACTTTACAATTCTTCTCCATTCCGTTCTATTGTGAGCTGCTTCTTCCCGTCTATAAGCTCACCGTAAAGCTGAGATTTTGGTATGCGGTTTTCTTGCATACGTGACCAGTCTGCATACGTGACCAGCCCATCTTAAGCGAGATTTCGTAATCATGACTTCAATACTCCCGCAGTTAGCTTTTTCAAGGACCGATACGTTTGAGAGATGATGGAATCATTTGATTCTTAAGAGTTGTCTAAGATGTAATTTTATCACAAATAGAACAACCTTCGCTACTATTGCACTAAATTTTTTTTTCAAAAGTCACAAAAGTATTAATTTTTGCGACGTGATTGACAATATAAAAAAGTCATTTTAACGCCTAGGCATAAAAGTACGAAAATATAATAGCTTTTTTCGTTTTCCTGTTATTACCGATTCTGAACTGTCCTAGAACTGTAATGCGTATGCGTAGAAGGAAATATGAAGACATTATTTCATTTGCGCATGCGCTGCAGAGTTCTAGGACGGTTCAGTATCGGTAATAACAGGAAAACCGGAAAAAGCTAATATTAAACTGACATAAAGTATCAAATTCAACGAGTAAAAGAAAATAATCTTCTATTAAGATAGATATGAAACTTATTAGTAAAATTTTGGGTCAAAGCGCCTCTCCGTGTTCTTAGTAGAGACTACGTTTAACCCAGCGCCTTCGCCTTTTCTGCTGTAAATATTTTTTATGTTTATATTTGATTTCAAATGATTTAGTTTTAAAGTTACACTGATATATTAGTATATCATAGTAACTTTAATAAAATATAAGGATATATATATATTTTACAGTTTATTAAATATAAATTTTGACTACAAGGTAGAAAGTAAATCACAATATTTGATAAAACTTATAAGTATACCATTTTTACAGTTAATAAATAATAAAACTATTTCTGACTATGATATTTAAAATTTAGATAGATAGAATATTAAAAAACATACCGGTATTTGCAGACGCTGGCCCAAATTCAATAAAAACCAAAATATTTCCTGCGAAAATCGGGCTTTTTCACAGAAAAGGTAGTTTTTGATTGTTGACAATATCTAGGGTGTTTTCTAATTAGTCTAAAAAATTGTGATGTGATTCCTCATGTGTTCTTAAAACAACTTTTATATAACCATTAGGTCTAAAGTACTTCCTTTCTGATCTACAGGGTGTTAAAAACTTGAAAAAAATCGATATTTTGCTTAAAATAAATGGTACACGACTGCTTTTTTAAAGAAAATATATTTTTTTCTTGACTGGCCATCCTTTTTCAACAAAATTGATCTTTTGAGTTTTTCTTGTTCATCAAACGGTTGCCGAGAAAAAAATAAATATACTTATTAAGAGCCCGCCTTAAGCCGTTTTCTAACGATTTTTTATTTTTAAGATTAATTAGGAAACACCCTGTATATGCATATCACAGGCAACTAAATAAACTAGTAACTTCTAAAAATTATTTTTCCTACCACTAGCGACATACCGTGTTTTTAGTGAGTACAAAATTATTTTATCAAAATTTCACCATATAAGTTTCCAGGCAATGGTGTAACCACAGTTTCCCGATATACAGGGTGGTCCGAACTGTATTTCGGAAAGTTCGGCAGCATATTCTGCAGATAAAAATAAGTAAAAAAATTCGTTTGAATGCTTAGTTTTGAAGATACAGGGTGTAGAAGTTTCATTTTTATTTCGATTTTTTCCAAATAGTTTCTGAAGTAACGTCAATATTTGGATGAAAATTAGTGTCTGGGAGTTTTTTGACATGAGAAATTTGATTTTGATGTCAATATGGCTCCTACTTAGTATAGGGTGCCATCTAAATATTTTTTAAGTGTTTTGAAGAGTAATAAATTTTTGTCCGTACCTGTATAAAACTACTGAGTAAAAAAATATATATTTACGATGTTTTCTACCTTAAAAAGGTCTCTCGGTAAAAATCGTTACGAGTAACGGTTCCTGAGATATTTGGAATCGAAATTATCAATACCCGTCATCATTAACATAAATTAAACATGTTGACTAAATAGTTAAACTGAAATTATAAATTTGAAATGATTTTGTAAAAATTCAACAAAAACTGTTCTATCATCATTTTTTCGAAGAAAAAGTAAAAAGTTCCGTTTTTTCCGATATGCATTAACTATTTCTATTCTAAATATCTTGAGAACGGTTGCCCGTAGTAATTTTTACCAAGAGGTATTTTTTATGTAAAATGTCACGGAAATGTATATGTTTTCACTCAGTAGTTTTATACAGGTACGGACGAAAAGTTAGTACTCTTCAAAACAGTTAAACACATGTAGGTGACGTCTCCTACAAATAGGAGTCATATTGAGATTAAAATCAAACTTCTCATGTCAATTTTCATCCAAATATTGACGTTTTTTCCAGAAATTATTTGGAAAAAATCGAAATAAAAATGAAACTTCTACACCCTGTATCTACGAAACTAAGCATTTTAGAACATACATTTATACGAACTTTTTTACTTACTTTTATCAGCAGAATATGCTGCCGAAGTTTCCGGAATATAGTTCGGACCACCCTGTATATAGAAATTACTTGTAGGATTTGTATTAAAATTAGCGATGGGAACTATCGAATGAATTAGACTATCGAATGGTTACTGAATGAATGATTTCAACTATCGAATGGTTTTATTCGAATAAAATCATTCATTCATTTGTATACTAAAGCATATGTGACAACCTCGCCGTGCAACTAAATGGTTATCGTTGAGCCACGACTATCGAATGCTTTTGATAAATGAAATTTAGTATTCGTTTGATTTTTGTGTACGTCAGTGCATTACTAGTTCTTCCAAATTTTTATAACTTCACCTTATAAATACTGTGCTATTTTTGCGTTTATTAAAATATTTAAAATACTAAAATAGTAGTTTTTTTTTAATTGAGGATTGTGTGCGTGTGCGGGTGTCAAAATTTTTCCGAAAATTTGTGTGGTTTTCCGTAGTCCGATCTTTCAATTATTTTATTTTAAATGGTATATATGGTCTATTTTTTAATGGGAAATTTTGAGAAGTAGCAATTTTTAAGAGAGATGAGATGAACTTAGAATTAATTTTAAAAATACATATTTGTATTTTAGATGTTTTAATAATATGAATTAGTTGAACTTAATAATCATATATATTTAAGTAATGTGGTTAAGTAAATGGGAGGGGGGGGGGTTATCGAACTCAAACTATGGGGTGTGAAAATTAAATTGAAAGTTTTACACGTGCCAATTTAAAAAAAAGTTAACGATGTTTGTATTTTGTTTATGCTAATTCTCTTACATGTAGTTTTTTGCGAAGAAATATTTCTATTTTTTAAAGTAAATGCTAGTAAAAATAAATATTATTTTTAAATAGTAATATAAAGTACCTAATATAAATAATTTTGATTTCTAATTTTTTATTTATATTTTCCTTCCATTACACTGCATGCTTAGAAAATTAATAAATGTTTATATTTCATGATTTTAAAGTTTGTTGTTAATATAACAAATTAGTTCTGTAATTATTATTATTTAATAAACCTACGTTGCCAAAAAATTTAAAGACTATATTATTTTTAAATAGGATCTAATATAAATAATTTTGACATCTAATTTGTTGTTTATATTTTGCTACTACGTAAAAATATTTTTATATTAAATTATTTTAAATTTTGTTGTTAATAGGTATAACAAATTATTACTGTTAACAAATTATTACTATTATTTTTATTAAACCAGTCTTTGCTTAAAAACATTAAAAATCATTTTCCTACATCCAAAATAACAAGTATTATTGCAGTGTAACAACAGAATATTAATAAATAAATGCAAAATATATAGACATACTATCCCTAACTAACTAAAGCCAAACAATAATATTCTTTGCTAATATCAACTAATACCAATATATGGCAACAGCGCCCTTCATAATATATTTTCTGTGTAAATACTAGCACCTCAATAAAAAAAATAATGTGTCCTTATCTTTATATGACTCCGCAAAAAATCAAAGATGCCGGCTTCTTTCATAGCATTGCCACCGACCGCTGTCGGGTTTCTCGAAAGAAACCTACGTCGCCGGGCGACAACTAAAATCCAGTTAATATTTTATTATAATCGATCCTGACGAATAAATGAATTTCATAAATGAATGAATTTTATAAATGAATGGTTTTTGCTGCCGAATTACTAGAATACAATATTTCAAGGCAGATGACGCATCTATTCGATAATTTTTATTCGAATAGTTTTCAACGAATGCTTTTTTACTAGCTATCGAATTATTCGAATGAATTGCAACTATCGAATGTTTCGATAGTATTCATTCGATAGTTCCCACTACTAATTAAAATCATCACGCTACCTTACAATTTAATATAATTTTCGTACAAGTAACGTGAATCACACTGTATACAAAATTCATCGAAAAAAATTAAAAGTACAACAAAAGGGCGGAAACAAAAGCTCCTTTTCAAGATTAGTTCGCGTATATACGTCCCTATATACGTTTCCCAGAGAGCCGACGAAAAATATTAAATATTCCCTATATTATCGGGGCGGCTCCATTCGGAATAAGTCATGCGCTTCGTTCGATACGTACACACACTCACAAACACACCCCCGAGTGCTTATTAAACTTAAAAACAAAGGGTTTTTTTAATTAGTGTTTCACACATGAATTGCGAATTCATTTAAAACAAACTGCAGCCGCTTTCATAATTGAACAGATAGGAGACGGCAGCGGCAGTGGTCGACTACATTTCAATTTTTACCGGGATTTCAGCTTTTCCCCCGCTTGGTCTTTTATTTGTCGAATTTCCACGTTATTTTCTTTAGTTAGGTTTTTTTGTTCGTCGCGTTTTATGTCAAAATGCATTTTTTGCGGACGGACATTAACATATAGTCTCCGATTTATACAAAAGATTTTTTTTCTTTTATTTCAAATTTCTTAATTCTCATAATATAGGGTGGTCCTAACTGTATTCCGGAAACTTCTGCAAATAAAAATAAGTAAAAAAGTACGTGTAAATGTATGACCTAAGAGTTAAAAAAAAATATAAAAAGTTTGAAGAGTAATAACTTTTTGACCGTACCTGTATAAACCTACTGAGTAAAAAATATACATTTTTATGTAAAAAGGTCTCTCGGTAAAAATCGCTACGAGTAATGATTCTCGAGATACTTTACTTTACTTTTTCGTATCCGGATTATATTATAGTTTATTAACCCAGTAATGGGCTACGTCCAATGCTTCCCGTTTAGCCAGCCATAGGTCATCGAGGGTACATCTGTGGGGGCACGCAGGACATTGAAGAAGATGTTCCATGTCCTGAAAGGCACCGCAGTCGCATTTGTCGTCATTTCTGTCCAGCAAACCCCATTTGATCAAATTGGATTTTACTGGGGCCACCCCAGTTCTGATTCGGTTGAGCATTCTCCAGGTTTTCCAGTCGCTAGAAACACCATTTGGTGGGTCCTCTCTAAGGGGGTAGTGGGAGGGAGGTTCATCCAGGGGGTGGCTTAGGAAACGGCGTCTGGATTTAAGTCTACCTGTGCCGCACTCTTGGCCAAAAATTGAGTGACGAGCATCAAAGGTTTGTTTTAACCTCTCAGTATGTTCATGAGCTTTTCTGCGTAAATCGGGGCTTGTAAAACCTGCGGCCTTGTAAAGGTTTTCTAAGGGGGTGGGTTTCATACAACCTGTCACTATTCTGCATGTTTCATTCAGACTGATGTTCACCTTTTTTGCATGGACAGATCTACACCACACTGGGCAGGCATATTCTGCAGTTGAAAAACACAGAGCTTGAGCAGAAGTTCTGACCACGGTAGGTTTGGCTCCCCATTTACTATTGGTCAGCTTCCTTATAAGGGAATTTCGTGTTTCTACTTTTTTGCGTGTTTTTTCGCAGTGATATTTGTAAGTCAATGTTCTGTCCTGCACGACGCCAAGATAGGTAGGCTTATCTGTGTGTTCTAGTAGTGTCCCGTCCCATGTAACATTAAGTCTGCGGGTCGCCTGTCTCGAATTAAGGTGGAATGCACTCACTTTAGTTTTGGTGGGGTTGGGTTTTAAAGAATTCTTTTTGTAATAGGTTGACATTGTTTTTAGGGCACTTTCTAGTTTCTCCTCGATATCTTCTAACCATTTGCCTTCAACTGTTATTGCTAGGTCATCTGCATATGCAAAGGTTCTAGTGTTATCTGGAATAGGTTGGTCATTTGTATATATGTTGAAAAGAATTGGTGCCAGCACGTTCCCTTGTGCCAACCCATTCTTCTGGTTTCGCCATCGACTCTTTTTGGAAGGATTCGAGTATCTTGACTAGGTGGTAATCTTTCAAGGTCTCATTGGCTTTATGCAGTAATATCTTGTGGTGTACCGTGTCATAGGCGGAACTTAGGTCGATTAGGGCCAGCCCTGTGATGTTTTTATTCTCAAAAACCCTCCTCGATATGTTCTGTCAATGCAAGAATTTGACTGGTGCCGGACTTTCCAGGTCTGAATCCTGCCTGTTGTGGAATCAGCTTTGAATCGACGGTCTTCTCTATTCTGTAGAGGATTAGTCTTTCGTAGAGCTTAAACAGATGGCAAAGGAGGGATATGGGTCGGTAGCTTTTCGGAGACTCTGGATCTTTTCCGGGTTTAAGGAGTGCTACTACTTTTGACTTCCGCCACAGTTTTGGAATTTGAAAGGTTTCGCGACATACGTTGAAAAGTTTAAGTATCCATTTTTTGGTTCCAGGACCGACATTTTTGATCTGTTTCACGCATATATCGTCAATCCCAGCGGCTTTTCCATTCTTCATGGTATTTATACCATTGTTCAACTCTTTCATGGTAAATGATTTCTGAAAGTTGGTGTTTTCAGTTGGTATTAGGCGTTTGATTTTGGTTTTCTGGCGTTTGGAGTTGAATTTGCCATTTAGAAGGAGTTGGTTGGCCACTTGATTGGGTGTTACATTGGCAGAGGCCTTGCTTAGTTTTGGGTCACCATCCAGTTTCTTGATTAGATTCCAAGCTATTTTACTACTGTGAGACATGTCCATTCTATCCAGGGTTTCTATCCATTTCTTCTCACGTGCCTCGCTGAGAGCTGTCATTAAAGCTGTTCCGCAGGTGATGGTTTGATCGCTGAATGGATCTTCCGCAAACAATTGTTCGTACTGCTCCAGGGTGTCCCTTGAGGCATTCGAGAGCCCTGGAATGAAAAGTTGTCTGCAGCCCCTCGAGATATTTGGGATCGAAATTATCAATACCTGTAGTCATTGACATAAATTAAACATGACTAAATAGTTATTGGACTGAAATAATAAATTTGAAATGTGTTTGTGCGAAAAGTTCAATAGAAACTGTTTTATCATCATTTTTTCGAAGAAAAATTTATAAATATTTAAAAAAAATAAGATTCCCAAATTTATTATTTCAGTCAAATAACTATCTAATACTCACCCAACTAGCAAATATAGTTCCCAGTCCTTTATAAAGTGTCACTGCCACTAAAGTATAGTTCCTAGGCCCACTCTGCCACTTAATATGTTACTCTATAAGGGATAGTTACTTTAAACTATATTTTGAGAGTGACCGGTTACTCAGTGCCTACGTACCATAAAAGTGGAAAATAAACATCCCGATTGCAAGTCGCAAACATGTAATTTAAAGAAGTGGCTGGAACTACCCGAATCTTCGATTATGCCACCATAAAAGACCAAAAACTTTATAGTAACTTTTTAAAGTAGCGGTTACTAACAAGTGCTACCATAATGCCTCCATTAAATTTTGTTACTTTATAGTAACAATTTAAGTTACGGGGTATTCGCGGCCACGACACCTAATTACTTCTAATTTATAGTAGCATTGAAAATAGCAAAATGGTTACTGCTACCTTCCTAGGTCACTGTAAAGTAGCCGTCGCTCATCCATTGCCACCAGAAAGTAACGGGGATAATAATGGCTTCCATAATTATTTTTCATCATGACATTTATTTTTATGAAATGTGAAATTGCATGAAGAGGTCGCTGCGAGTAAAGTTTAACAGTTTAACGAAAGTTCCACATGTCGGTGGATAACACTTAGCTGCCACGAACCCGCGACTAGGCAGCTTCGTAACAGATAAGTCGCATTCACCAGTAGGCTACTTTATAGTAACACATAAACACATAGTAACACAAATAGGAGTCATATTAACTTCAAAATCCAATTTCTCATATCTAAAAACTCCCAGACACCAATTTTCATCTAAATATTGACGTTACTTCAGAAGTTATTTGAAAAAATTGAAATAAAAATGAAATTTCTATACCCTGTATCTCCGAAACTAAGCATTTTAGGACATACATTTATACGAACTTTTTTACTTATTTTTATCTCCAGAATATGCTGCCGAAGTTTCCGGAATATAGTTCGGACCACCCAGTATATTATATTTCGACTTTCGACAAAATTTGTTTGCACACAAAGATACACCGTATAGACGTTTATAGTACAATATAAACAGAAATATAATTTAAATATAGTTTCGAAATTGATGGTTCTTTATTTAACAGGAATCTATATTTAGAACGTACAGTAGGAACATTTGCGATCAATTAATCTGGAACGTATCTTATTTATAAGAAAATGGCGCACACTTCATTACTTTCCGATTTGTTTGAATTATTTTATGAGACAGTCCTGATTGGATGCATCAAGATTTAATTATTTATAATTATATTCGATGCCCGAGTTCGTGTATCACAGACATCTTATTAAAGACACTTGTAGATTTATTTTTTTTATTTATATTTTAATGCTGCAGCATATCTCAGAAAAACAAATATACCGTGCTGGCAACTGTTACTTTTGGGTCGGCATTTACATGTGTGGAAGTAAATCGCATAGGGATCTTATTAAGTCGGAGTGAGAGAAATGCGAACGACCGACGCGACGCGCGACGGTGTGCTGTTGCGGCGTTGCCGATACGCCTTTCCCTATCAAGTAAAGTAAAATCACGATCGCAAACCGCTTATTTTTAAAAGACTTTTTCTTTCAAGAGATAACTAGATAAAATCATTAGACATGTTTCTGAGCATCTGTAATGGAATTATAAGGATATCCTTAGGGTGTCATTTTTTTATAACGAGAAAACGTCAGTAATCGCGGTAATTTAAAAACTCAACTTTTTAACACATAACAGGCCATAACTCAAGAACAAATTTAGATATTGAAACGTTTTTTTTTTATTTTCAAGATCGAATATTTTACAATATGTTTACATAAGAAAAATTCGATAAGGTTGTTTTTTCCATTCAAAAATTGTAAACAATCCATCCATTTACTTTTAGAGCATAGCAATTTTCAGCAATCCTGTAATTTTTTTATTGGTAAAGATTTTCACATACTGTCTAAAAAGCAAATACAGCAGAAATATTAACAAAGTTCTTGAAAAAACTACAATCTATTATTTCTAATAGATTTCGAGATATCGATTTTTGAATTCAGAGTTTTAATAGCGTGACCACTATCGAACACCCACTGAATTCCACTTATTTTTACCAAAAATGCAAGTGTTTCTAGCTTTCACTTAAAAAAATTCAAGCTATCGGGAAAATTACAACGACTCGTTAATAAATAAACAAATCAAATATCACGAGACGTAATTAAATCGTGAAGCTGAACGCATGACGTACACCTTTCCCTAGAACTTTAAGTACTGACAGAGGCATTGATTGGAGGTCTGTTCTCAGAAGAATCCCTGACTAGTCAGCACGTTTCTCATTGATTAAAATGCGTGGAAACCTGATTGTTAGTCTGGTTTCTACACATTTCAACCAATAATAAACGCGCTGACTAGTCAGGGATTCTTCTGAGAACAGACCTTAGGTCGACCGGTCAACTGCGACAAATCTGCTATATCCCCTTCCACGTCTCTTAGCGATGTGTACAGTTTCTCGGTTTATTTCATACGTTTAGCAACGTGTTTACTGTTCTCTCTTTGTTCAGTACATTATAAACGCATTGTACTCTTCTTACATACGGAAATCTCGACCCAAGACTAACCTTTGCCAGCCCTTAGTATTATTAAACATGTAATTTATATTGTTATTTCATTTTTAAATTATCAATGCGTCCACTGAAAACCTAGTCTTTTTGATTTGGTTAATTTGGTGACAACAATAATAGATATTTTTCAGGGACTATATTCCACAAGTAAAATACTGGCCTAACCAACAAAAATCACTTAACATTTTGGAGGGTTCTATAATCACTAAAAAGTTAAACGTTTTTTTTGGTTAAGCAAATTTGTTAACCAGTAAAAGAAGTAGTCTCTTTATAAATAAACTAGCGTGTACCAGCGACTTCATTTGCGTCGAATTAATCATATGTAATGGTGATAATAAAGCAAAGCAAAGATTTTCATTAACATACAAACTGGATAAAATTTTCTCACATTTATGTCAGCATGAGAAAAAACAATATGGCGATATTATTATATAACTTGGTAATATTTGAAGGGTTCGAAACACCCTGTAAACATTTTTAAAAAATCTTAAAATATGTAAAAAAACAAAACAAAATATACGTGTTTAAGCGTTTTTTCGGAAACTTGACCGTTTTTTAAATAAAAAATATTGGAATTTCGAAAAATCCCTTCCTATCGAACCTCTACACCCTAGAATCAACCTTTATGCCAAAATTGAGCTTCTTGCGTTGAGTGGTTTGAGCAGGATCGTGATTAATCAGTATGTCAGTCACTTAAGGATTTTACATATTAGTATAGATTTATTTTTCTTTGTGTATATCATATCTATGCAGTTCAAATTGTATTTTTATTCATGCGTAATCCAGTTGAAACTGGTTGTCATTCGGCATTCGTACAGTATGAATTTTTATTAAAATGACCGTCGGGCAGTTTGAGATTGGTAAGCTCAAAATACGATCGAAGGATCTGGAAAAGATATCCAAACGAAAATACGACAGTATTGAATATTTTGTTATCATATCGCTATGTTTTACATTTCAAGAAAAGTTTATGTAAATTATGGAAATACAACCGCGCTTTCAAGCCGTTTTTTACATCAAGTTGTTTAAAATCAATCCTACCATTTAAATTTAGAAATGCTTAATCTTCACACATAACTTCATTCTTTACAACAGGAAAACATGGTCTAAAGCAAAAAAAGTACGGAATTGGTTGAAAAATAAAGTGTTTATATTTTCAAAATACACCAATTATGAAAATTTAGAAGATGTATTTAGAAGATTGGTATTTTGGATTGAGTTTTCTTATTATAATCTCTAGGATAATTCCGGAACATGAAAATAATGTACAGGGTGGGTCAAATTCGACGCTTTTAAATGGAAATCTCCTTTTCTATAAGAGATAGACAAAAACTAATATCGGTGTCTGGAGCTCAGTTTTTGTCAAAAACATGATGGTGAAAAACGCATATCGATATCTGTTACCGTTTCGGAGTTACGGGGTGTTTTTCAAAAATGTGCATTTTTAACAAATCGCTGTAACTTTTTTGCTATGGAAAATTTTGTATTTTTATGAAAACATTTCCAAAGCACCTTTTTACATAGAATTTAATGGTTTAAGTATAATTTTTTTAAAGAAAAGAATTTAAAATTACCTTTCCAAAAATATAACACACTTGATATTTTGCTCGATTCCTCTTCGAGATATAGAGTATATAAAAATTCGCCCGCTTTAAATAAGTAGGCTTTGAACGGCACCGGTTGTAATGCAAAAAAATTCTAGCTGTGAGCATCAATTAAAACGAAAATAATATTTGCTATGAGAGATGCAGAATTTTATAACAATTTAAAATATATTTAACCAACATCAACACATTTAAACTATATCTAATAACAATAAAAATAAATAGCAAACCAAGACATGAGGTTTTGCTACAGGTGTTCGACATATCGACCGTCTTCTGTTATGGACAGACGAGGCAGTTTTTGAACATTTCTCGCGGAATTCATTAACTCAGTGGGGGTGAAAGATACCCTCTCATAACTGCTAAGTATTTCTAATTCTTGTCTAGATTATAGGGAAGAATAAGGAACCTTTATTTTTCCGCAAATATATCCATAGGATTAGATCCATGGGCACTAACTCAGGTGGCCTCGACGGCCAACGGCTGGGATCTTGGTTAGCTATTCAATTATTCTTGACATTGGCTGCAAAAATTTGCTGATAACTTCAGCGTTCAGAGGCGGGACGTCGTCTTGCTGGAAAAATATGTTTTCGAGTTTCATTAAGGGTATCATCAATAAGGGGTCCAAAGCCTACTAGTTAAAAGTGGCGAACTTTTAAAAATTCTGTATTTCGAAGGGGATTATAACAAAATATCAAGTGTGCTATATTTTTGGAAAGGTAATTTTAAATTCTTTTCAGTTAATAAAAAATATAGAGGATGTTCCAAATAAAAAATCAATTTTTCTGTTGATAACTCTTAAATTATTAATTTTAAAAAAATTATACTTAAACCATTAAATTCTACGTAAAAAGGTGCTTTGGAAATGTTTTCATAGAAATGCAAAATTTTCCATAGCAAAAAAGTTACAGCAATTTGTTAAAAATACACATTTTTGAAAAACACCCCGTAACTCCGAAACCGTAACAGATATTGATGTGCGGTTTTCACCATCATGTTTTTGATGAAAATTGAGCTCCAGACACCGATATTAATTTTCGTCTATCTCTTATAGAAAAGGGTGTTTCCATTTAAAAGCGTCGAATTTGACTCACCCTGTACAGTGATTTTTCATGGCCGATTTAACTATTAATGCTTTTTCACATCTCTATTCTTTTATATTATATTATATATTATATATTTTTTACTCTAGATTTTGAAGGGTTACACCCTCCTCAGGCAGCAATTAAGTCATATACTATGGTCACAGGAATTATTTCTTTTTTCCATAGCAACTGTTAAAATTGCCTTATATCTATCAAAAATAGTAGATTAAATAGTACTTTAACCGAAAGGGTAGATTAAATGATACTTTAACAGCGAGGATAGGTTAAAAACTGCAATACATATAAGAAATATAGATTTATTCTGCAATACTGTATTAAAAATATTCAAATTACAAAGAATCATCATTATTATTTGTATTCATGAAAGCTAAGAGCTTGATATATATCTACAAAGTTTAGATGTTACTATACTACTAAGGAAATTTAAACGGTATAGCTTATCCTTAACCTTGAAATATCAATGTTTTCATTGACCAGTATTGCACTTTTTAGCATTGAATAGTACGACCATAAACTGGACGGCTGCATTTTCTTTGACTTTTCAGAAAAAATATGCTAAAACTTTTTTTCACTTGATCTTTCTTCTCGCACGTTTTTTAATTGCTTCCATTTTTGATAATTTTTGTATTCATTTTCATGAGTTATTCGGGATTTAAATGGCAGTAGTTTGGATATGGCGTTTTTCGCCTCAGACTGAATATCTGTTGGTAATTTACTTATTTCGTTTTGAGCCATTTCTGGCTCCAATTCAATCAGCAATCGACACGAAAGAGAATTAAAAAATATTGACCATAGACTAATGTCACGTACTAGAGATAGATTGGACACTGATATAAAACAAATAAGTTCTTCATTTAGAGCCACCTGGCGATCCGGAAGAAACTAATGGAGAGTTTGACTCAAAACTGACAACTAAAGAGACAGCTTTATTTATTTGTCAAATTACATAGAAACCAACGCCAACGCAGCACAATATTTTTTCTACTCCCAATAAATTCCTTCAAATAATAATTTCTGAATACAACTTAAAACTTGCTATGGAAAAAAATATTGTTTTATACACGACGATAAAATTGCATTATTGTCTCCCGAAATTAATTCACTCGCGATTTCATCGCTCGTGAATTAATCTTTTCGGTCGACGATAAAATACCATTTTATCGTCTTGTACAAAAAATAACTATTATTTTTATCTGTAGTATCCCCCATATATCTCAGTGTAAACTCCCACCTCTAAATAAACCCGCACGCCTCTGCCCTCCAACTTCTTCCCAGTTTCCTTCCGGCTACCCGTCCCGAGGGACACTTCCGCCCGCTCATCCTTATTGGACCGGGGGGGATTCCCCGCACTCTATTTGTTATGCATTGGCCGGACTCCACAGTCGCCGCATAATATTTCAATATATCGGAATAAAATCGGACCTGGCCGAAGTAAAATAGGGAGAGAAATTTCAGGGGTGGGAGCAGCATCTAAATAAATTTTTTCCAATCGGATATAGTCGGAGTCGAGATGAAATTCCCAATATAGCCGGCGTATCTAAGCGATGGGCGGTGGTCGTTCGTTGTCGGATCGTATATATTGGGCTTTATGTTGATTCGGAAGCGGTCTATGGTCATTTTAATAAAAATTCAGTTTGGAGGGATATGCTGGAGAAAATGGAGTTGTGAAGACGTAGATGCATGGGGTGAAAAATAAAATCGTTTAGTTAAAAAAGTTCAAAAGATATTCGTATGCACAAAAACGCAACGGAAAAAATTTCGGTCAGATTTGAAATGTTACATTTTTTTGACTTAAAATTATTTTCAATAATAATTAAATAGATTTGTTATTGTTAAGGTACCTAAAACAAAAAAAAAGTATCAAGTGTTGGACATCATTGTACTCAGGAGACCGAGTTCTTTCAAAACTTCAAATAAAAAATGTAGGTCCGTATTTAAAAAATTGGCACCGGGAGGCACGTATAGCCGCCCATACTAAAATATGTTAATATCTCGAAAACTGCGACTTTGACTGATTTTGATGTTATTATAAACTAGGTTTTTCCCGCGACTACGTTCGCGTTACACCTCGAATAATTCATGCATTGATTTAAATGATTTACTTTGTATATAGAGCTAGTGAGCCTCTTACAAATGCCCTATTTAAACTATGTTTTTAAGAGTTTTAGAGCTACTCGTATTTCATATGAAAGTTATCAATTGTCGATTTTCTGGGTATTATACAGGGCAAGTCTTGAATAAGTGCAAATATTTTCAGGGCTGGTAGATGTCGATAAAAAAACATATTTTCTCTTCACCGTTTTTCAAATAACTCCAAAATAACTGAGTTATTTTACTTTAAAAATTTCCAAAAAAAAATTTTTGCTTAAATTTTGAGAACCACTGCAGCTTTTCGGGTTTTTCTGTCTTGTAAATTTAATCTACTACCTATATATGTTGCCATATTATCAAGAAATTATGGTTTTTAACTAAAAACTAAAAAAAATCCAAAAGGTTTTTCAAAAAATTCCAAATTTTCCAAAAAAATTTGCGAAAAAACTCATAATCGTGTTTTTGGGGTCAAATATACCTACTACCGCTAAGAATAATTGCATTATTTAAGACTCGCTCGATAAAAAATCGATATTGTTATTTTTGACTTATTACATATTTTTTACTTAAAATTTATAAAAAGCCGTCAATGTTCCAATTTCAGGAGCATTTTTATTCTCTTTAAATATTATTATGTACTTCAGAAAATTCGAAAATTTAAAAACCGTTTTTTATTTTTTCATCGCCTGTATATGACTTTATGACACACTTTGTATACCAAAAATAAAACTTTTGATTAAGTTATCGAAATAAAAGTATTTCAAAGAAGTTCAATTTTGGCCACAAAACGTTTTTGAAATCTTGCTTTTTTAACACTTTTTTTCAATTTTTTCTAACTTCTTCCATTGACTGAAACTAATTATGTATGGTTGGATAGAGGGTGGATGACGATCTTCCAGGGCGGTTTTTTATTTCTCATTTATGTATAGATTATTTTCGAAATCGAACCAAAGTCAATTTCAAAGAAATTTTGCAAAATCTAAAAAAATAAAATCTCTCCAAAATAATAAATAGTGAAATGATTATTTACACTTTATAGATAGAACCCCTACCTGTGGTCCCATATAAACTGTATTACTAAAATAAATAGTTTTGAAATATGAAGTTTTCAAATGAATATTTGAAATTTTCGATTGTCGCTTTACTTAATATACTCCCTTAATATTTTTTTTATTTTTCATCTCTTTTTTTTGGTTTATTAAGAGCACTAATACTCTATTTATAGTTATTTTTTATTCCTTGAAAGATAATTGAAGAAGAAATATTTCGTTTATATTATTGATGTGTCACTAAATAAACCCTTGTATAAAATTTTATACTGCTAGATGTTATAGTAATGCATTTTCGTACAGCAAACTTTCATTCCCTATTCTACTCCCTAAGATTATAAATTTCATAAAATCGCTTTATCCAAATAATTAACTCATGTCTTTTAAATGATCCTTTGTGCCAATCTTTATGTGCATAATCCAGAGGTCACCAAGTTTTATATAAATTTTTACTAACTTTACCCATTTGGTTGATGAATTTCAAAAATCTCTTCTAATTCTTTTTGTAGGATTTCATTCTTCTACTACATAGTAAGGAATTTTCATACAATAAATTGTTCCGACATAATTTTACTCTCTAAGAGGATGAATTAAAACTAAAATCGCTTTGTGTAGCTAATTCGCTAATGTCGTTTAAACAAACCTTTGTTCTAATATTTATGTATCTAAAGCTGGTTGTATGAACTGATCCCTAAAATATCTAAAAACTTGATATATAATCTGACAAACCACTGACAATGACAAATAATTTATTTCTGGAGGTATTGTGTGTAGGTGTTTTTCAGGTATGTTTTAACATTTAGTCGATTTACACAAAGAAATAGCTATTCAACAATTTAAAAATACTTCGTAACAAATCTAGACATATATACCTTTCATTTAAAAAAAGAATCATCAAGATTGGTAAAGCAGTTTCGGCGGGATGGATGTAACAAAAAAACCCTTTGAGCTTTTATATATGTATGGATTTTGTTGCAAATATTATTCCTAATCTTAATTTGAAAACCGCGTTTCGCTAGCTACTGTAATTTTGGAGTTACGATTTTTTAAAATTTTTAACCCCCTCCCATACCTCCTTACCAACCCCCCACCCCCTCCAAAAACTAATGGCCAGATTCTCGGGTGCCACAGTATTTTTGAGCCAAATTTGGTTAAAATCGGTTCAGCGGTATTTGAGTTATCGTGTTACAGACGGACAGACGGACAGACAGATAGACAGACACCATGAAAATATTTTGTAATTAGGTTATTTATGACCCAAGTAACTTTTTTTTTGCCGATCAGATAGCCCTAATAAAGTAGCCGTGAGAATGTGCAATTAGTTTTTTGATTCCCTAAAAAGTAATGTCAGGAAAAAATAAAATTGATTTTCAACAAAATCCGTTTTTTCCAAAAAATTCAGCAATACTTGAAATTTTTAAAACTTTTTAGATGGTATCTTGGTGAACATCCTAAAGGCGCAACTTGGCGTCAATTTAACCGTCTTCGTATCTCTTACGGTTTCCGAGATACCAATGCTCGTACCTCGAATTTGTAGCACCCTGTATAGCGAACCTAGGTAGATTCGGGTGAAACACCAATGACAATGACAAATAATGTTTGCAGGTATTGTGTGTTAAAAGGTATTTCGTTGTAACATTGTTTCACAGGTATTTTTTTAATATTTATTCGTTTTATACAGGGTGGTCCGAAAAACCTGTGAGCTTATAAATATATAAATGGAATTTAAAGAAGGCGTCCATTCTTCTCAAAGAGACCTCCCATACAGCACGTCCAAATGAAATTACGTTTCTACAAGGGAGACACATGAGAAACAAAATATGTTAAAATGAACCTAAGTGTTCATCTAGTTCTAACATATACATATGAGATACACGCAGGTTTATATTGATAGAATTGTGTGATACAGTGTTTACTAGTTGTATACCGTATGCACTCAAGATTATAAAGAGTTTTTTGTAACGTAACAAATAACTATTAAAATGATGAAATCTGACGTCGGTATATGAGACATACAATGTATAAGTCATATGTATGTGTGATATCTTCATATCATAGTTGTGCCTATAGTACACACCTTGTAAAAATGTGACGTATACACATAATATAAATATCTATATAGACACTTTCTAATAGTGTACTGTTGTGTCTACATTCTAGCATGAAATAAAGGTGTGCGCACGCGCGGATAGCCTCAGCGTAGATACACCGACCAAGTGTATCTTATGTATCCTCTCTCTTTTCTCCTTTCTAGGAGTGGTATGTGTTAGCAGTCATTATTGTTTTATCATTCGGAAGGTCTATATAAATGTTCTGTTTGTGTGTAGTTTAAAAGAGATTTTATAAGGTAAGCACAAGTTTTTAATTACCTTGTTACACCTTCCTAAGAGTATTATTAATATTATAGCAGCGACTCTTCCCTTACTCGATACCTAATTTACCAAATTTTGACTCTCGTATAATGATAAAGAGGTTAGCTCTGCAATATAATTTTTTTTTAATTTGGAAATAATAAAAATCTAAATGGACCAGAGAAAGAAAGATTTAAACACTTCAAAGGACTTCTTACACTGATATTCGGTAAGTTATTGATGGATCAATCTACAGATATGTTTAATATTCAATAATCAGTTTCATATAAAATTAAGGGTGAGATTGTTAATCTGGAAATAAAATACAACAAAGTCCAACACGAACAAACCAACTGCTTGGAGGGAAAAGAGGAGAAAAAAATGACTAAACGAGGTCCACCAAATCGTGGCGATATACCAGTGTTTACCATTTTAGTATGTTGTTATACTAGGTACTTATATTTTTAATACATTTTGATACAAATTCTGTTCTTTTACAGTGTTTTCTTACTTCTGGTTTCTGCAGTGTAAATAATTATAATTATTGTGTTATTTGCGCTATTTTATGCAAGAAAAATGGTACATTTAATACAAAACAAAAATGGAACAATTTTAAGGCTACTTCTCTTGAACTTACGATCGAGATACTTTTGGAAAATACAAAGTTTTGCCTTTCTAATTTTCGTTCTAAAAAGATATAATTGTATCATTAATTAAAAAGAACGAAAAGTTAGGCATCAAAACTTGTATTATTTCCTAAATTCATTCATAAGAAGTAGTTTTATCTAGCACAAGATGTATATACGAAGCAAAATACATACGTATACACGCGGTAGTCACAACTGCAATGTGTAAACAGAGTTTAAACGTAATACACAAGCACTGTGTATCCACGCCACACTGTGTATCCCTTACTTTGTGTATACGTAAATGCTATCCTGTGGCTACATTGTGAGGCGGACGTTTAACCTTTGTGCATACGTGTTGAACTACAATGTGTAAACGTAGCATATTTACATCGGGGGAATTGTGTCACCCTGTGTCTATATCTAATAATGTAAACACATCGTAAATGTGATTTGATGTGCTGTATGGGCTGGTTCAAATTATAAAAAATAGAAAAAAGTAGAAAAAAAAGACCGAGATTTTGAGTCTTTTTTCTACTTTTTTTAATATAAATGGAATTTAGTAGTAACACAAAAATGGAAATATATTACTTTCACCTCATAACAAAAAGCAAATTTATAAAATTCAGTTGAAGGAAACATTTTTTCCTTTATTATAAAATTGATACGCTACTGGCTGAATATGTAAACACTCTCCATCCCTTCGTATAAGTGGCCCTGTGTGCGTAATAAGCCCTTTTCCTTATGCAAAGCCCTTATGATGCCCGCCTGCGACTGTGGCCTCTTGCCGGACCCTTCCAATTGAGTCCGATCTGCCAAATCCTTTCGGAAATTATGATTATATAAAGGGTCATCGCGCAAAACGAATGACTAATATATTTCTTTTAAATCCTCTATATATTCTTGACATGAATACTGCATTTTGATTTGATATTAGGCTTATTTTGAACGATATTGAACGATTGAGAGTTGCAAATTTCTCAACATATTTTAGCTTCACCAAAAGCCTTTGAGATCCCATCAAGTGTCTTAGATACTATTGTTACCTCGCAGATGACATAGTCATCATCGCACAGGGGAAACATGAAGGCACCCTGTGTGATATTATCCAAAGAGGATTCCGCATCGCTGAGAGATGGTGCAGGACTGTCGGGCTGAGTATTAACTCAGATAAAACCGCAGTAGTGCCATTCACCAGAAAGCGAAGTTTGAAAAACTTGAAAAGAATCCATCTAGATGGAAAGGAAATACTGCCATCACAGGAAGTGAAATATCTGGGAATAACCCTGGATAGTAAACTTCTCTGGAACAGGCATATTAAGAACATTACCAGCAAAGCCACAAAGGCTCTCATGATATGCAGAAGACTGGCGGGAAATAGGTGGGGCTGCGCCCCTAACATTTTGCGCTGGATGTATACCATGATAGTAAGACCCATGTGTACTTATGGAGCAGTTGCTTGGTATACAAAACTAGAGCAACGTACAGCAAGGCAAACCCTGTGCAAAGTACAGAGACTGGCATGTATCTGCATCACAGGTGCCATGAGAACATGTCCAACAGCAGCAATGGAGGTCATTCTAGACCTAATACCACTGCATATTGTCGTCGGTAGTTATGCCAATGCGACAATGATTAGAATGGTCGTTGACGGAAACAGTACTGGGAGAATTTTCAGGTCAGGGGCTTGGAACACCCTCAAAAAGAAAATTCCACTTCTCCAACTCCCAGTGGATGACATACCAAGAATTTACAACTTTGAGAAACACCTCACTGTAGTATTGAGTAATAAAAAGGATTGGAAGAAAGAAACGCTTACTCAGCATATAAAAGACCATACCATCACGTGGTATACTGATGCTTCCAAAACCAAAGCAGGGACAGGGATAGGAGTATTTGGGCCGAAAACTGAATACTCCGAACCAATGGGCACCTACCGCAGTATCCTTCAGGCAGAAATTTGCGCTATCGAAAGATGCGTACAATTTATCTTGGATAGGAACTATCGAAAACAGGAAATTGCCATCCTATCCGATAGTCAAGCAGCACTTAACGCGATCAACTCAGTAACCATCAATTCGAAGTTGGTCAAAGAATGCCTAGAGAAGCTCAACAAAGTCCTCCTACTCTGGGTGCCTGCTCACCAAGGGATAGAAGGCAATGAAAAAGCAAATGATCTAGCTAGGAAAGGAGCGAACACTCCACTAACTGGACCAGAACCGTTCTGTTTTCCAAACGGGAACCAACTGAAAGCGGAACTGAAGAATCTGGAAGACTCCATCCGTAACTTGGAATGGGTGTCCTCCAACGGTCTAAGACACTCGAAAAAAAAACTCGAAAAAGTTCCTTAGAACTTATGACCGAGAAAAATCAAAGGTTTTCCTTGATTTAAGTAAAAACAATCTTCGGATTGTCACGGGGTTTCTAACAGGACACTGTCTCCTCAACGAACACCTCAGTAGGCTGAAACTGAGAAACAACGGCGAATGCAGATTTTGTGGGGAAAATGGGGAAACACCAGAACACCTTATCACTGAGTGCGCCGAGACGACGACCATTCGTGCCATGAACCTTGGCACGTCTGATGTCGAGGATGGAGAGCTGGCCTCTGTGGAGCCGTCTCAGATACTGGCTTTTCTTAAAGCCCTGAGACTGTATGATGAGTTATAACTCGTTATAACTCAAGAAAGGGGAACACACAATAGATCTATAAGGTCGCGGTGATTAACTCCCCTTCTAAACATTCTACATTCTACCTCAACAATGATAAGAAAGATTCATAGAAATTGTAGTTAGAATAACTAGTTATTCATCATCATCATTTTCAGCTTATTCAATCATTTCCAATTATTATGGTGTAGTCTCCCTCACATATTAAGATACTCTCTTTGCCGTTGGGCCCATTGTTCTCTATTGTTGGCTATGCGGGCCTAAGTTATCCCTGCTAATTTCCTAATATCATGGTCTCATCTGAGGTTCGGTCTTCTTCTAGCTCTCTTAGTTTCTCGTGTGCACCATGCTGTAATTTTTGTATTCCGTTATCCGTTCTTCTTGCCAGGTGTTCTGCCCATTGCCATTTGAAGGATTTGACTCTGTGGGTGACATCGATTACCTGGGAAATCCCAGAATATTTCGCCGAATAATATATTTAACGCCGATGACGTTCTGAATTCTCTCATTTCTTACTCTATCCAGTTTCGATTTTCCGGCCGCGCCCCTCCAAATGTCCATTCCTGTAGCTTCGAGTGACTTAAGGTTTTTTTTCTTTCAAAGGCCATACTTTACTATCATAACTAATGATGCTTTTAACTATGCTGTTATAAATGTTGTGTTTATTTTCTTTTGATACTGCCTTATCTCATAGAATACTATTGAATTGTCTAATCTTCTCTGAAATGGGACATGCATATCGACGCTTTGTCGAAAAAATTAAGCTCTGCCTGTTTTGAATTAAGATCTGTTTCTAAGGAGCTTAACTTGACAGTGGCTAGAACTGTTTATTATGCACTTTTTGAGTCGCACCTCAGGTATGCCTTTCCATTCTGGGGTACGTGTTGTGCGACTCAATTTCACCGCATTTTCAAGCTCCAGAAGAGAGCTGTTCGATATTCAATAGGACTAAACAGCAGAACTCATTGGCCGGACTTTTTTAAAAAATTAAAAATATTAAATCTTCCTTCCTTATTTATATTTGAATCCGTTTGCCTAATACGTAAGCATGTATCAGCTTCTCGAGAAAGGCCATCTCACACTTATCCACTCAGGAACGCGGAGCAAGATCTTTATCTACCTACACCACGCTCAGAGTTAGTTAAAAGTTCAATATTATACAATTCGAAAAAAATGCACAATCACCTGCCATTTTAAATCAAATCCATAACATCATTTTCTTCATTTCGCAAAGCATTGAAATCTTATTTACTAGACAAAGCTTTCTACGCCGTAAATAACTTATATTTTGATAATCGAATTTGATCTTGTAAACACTGGACTATAGTTTGCTATTACTATATTTATCAATGACATCGAAATAAATTTATTTAGAAGTCATTGATATTTACTATAAACTAACTAAATATTTTTGAATATTATTTTTATTTTTGTTATTCTTTGACTTTGTAAAAATCTTTAAATGTTTATTTTAAACAATAAGACTGACAATTTTATTTGTATAATGTTTTGTATCTATTCTCTTTTTTGTTTGTTTGTTTGTTCACTTTACCCTTGTCTACAAATTGTAAAATTTTTTGACAATAAAGGCATTTATTTATTTATTTATTTATATAATTGCTTTCCTTCCCTGGTTGTTTCTGTACTTAATTTCTTCATCAAGGCTACCATCGGTGGTAATGTGCATGTCAAGATATTTATATTTTTGGCAGTGTTTTATCTCTTGCTGTTGTTGTTCTAGGATTAAGTTCTGTTGTTCACCGCCGATACACATATATTCCGTCTTCTTAAAAGTCTATTACGCTGTACTGTTCGGGTCGCTCTCAGGGATCTGGTAAAGCGGGTGTATGGCCGAAGGAAATATATATTATATTTCAGAAATATGCCTAAGATTTAGCCGGATCCTGTCGGCAGAGCTTGTTTGCAGAGCTTCAGCATTTGCCATAAAATAGGGAGCAATATGTTACAAAACCATATAAATTATATATCACTGTAATCACAAAACTTCAATCTATTTCCGTATTGTAACGGAATTTTAAATTATGTCTTTATTTTCGAGAAAATTTAATCCAAACATAAGGAATATTTTGTTGATGTTTGACCATCAATATCTTAAAAATAAAGAAGTTGTCAAAAATGTGCTGCAATACGGATATATAATAGTATAATCCTTTATCTTTAATTTCCTTCTTTATTTGTGTAAAAATTACCTAGCCAGTTTTACATAAAACGTTAAATGCTGAACGCTTATTTTGCTGCTTATTTCGCAGGACTGAAGCATATAGCTCGAACACTTTGTGAAATGAATCTATTGAATTTATTTTATAGAGATAATCAATAAAACCATTTTTGAAGCTTATAACTCAACTTTTTTTTTTCGCAGATTCAATCTTCGTTGAGGAAAGAATGATTCTATTAGCCTATTATTTCAAAGTTGTTGTGGATACATGACTGAAGCATATAGCTGGAAAAGAACACACTTTGTGAAATGAATCTACTTCATTTTATAGAGTTAATCAATAAAAAACTCTTTTTGAAGCTCCTAACTCACCTCGAACGACACTATCGACAAAAAGTAAATTACCATTCGAAAATAACGACTTACATACACCGACCGGTTTGACAATTATGACTCATATTTCCAGGCTCTTCATTTACCCCGCCAGGTGGGGCTGGCCACACATCAGGCCAATGAAGACCGGCCGAATATAGATGGCGCGCCGGACTCGCACTGCATCTTTCGTTATCTGGAAAAATAATGGAATCCGAACCGTAAGCATAAACAAAACGGCGGCTTAGCGGCCAGATAGCCGGGGCGGCGGCGTCGGCCATTTTTAATAGACGACGTCGGACGAAAAAAAAGCGAGCGCCGGCCGCCGGCCAATAATGGTGATTTATGTCGCGCTCTAACGGTGGGATGCAGATGAGTAATGCCCTCTCGCGCCGAAGAGGGACGATACTTTATTATATTTTTACGGGGCATTTGAATAAACGTAATTGGACGTCATATTCGCGTTCCGGGAATTTATTGCTTAAATGAGGCCGTGAGGGGTCCAGGGTGGTGGGGAGTCGGTTGGATTTTTTTGGGGGATTGGACTTTATCGGAGTGCAGCACACCGGTCATTTGCATATGTGTTTCCACAAAATTCCAAAAAAAAGAAACGATAATATTGGGGGAATCTACTAAGTGTATTTCGAAATAAATTGGAAATCATCAAGCTTCAGGTGTAGAGTGCACGAATAAACAGCAACTTCGGACCACTATGACTTCAAAATAAAATCAATATTATAACTATTGTGTTTATTAATCTAATAAAAGCAGGCCACAAATTTTGGAATTTGTTTAAAAAAAATTGATCATTTTTTTAATTTTTATTGAAAAAAATAATATCTCCATAATATGGCAACATTAATTAATTTGCAATTGATCCAGTGACCCTCAAAATTTAAACGAAAAATCATTTTTTTTTGAAATTTTCGTACACTGAAAAAAGGATCTCTCAGTCGAAATGAATATGACTTTGACCCAAAAGAT
This sequence comes from Sitophilus oryzae, assembly GCF_002938485.1. Taxonomy (NCBI): domain Eukaryota; kingdom Metazoa; phylum Arthropoda; class Insecta; order Coleoptera; family Curculionidae; genus Sitophilus; species Sitophilus oryzae. The sequence goes on from NW_022147540.1 coordinate 2,589,067, forward strand.
TGAAAATTCAATAAAGCCAAGAACGACGTTTCTTTGCCCAAAGCATTAACTATCTTTTATTAAGCTTTAAAAAATTACTTTAGAGAATAGAAGAATCTATTTATCGAAAGTATTTCACTCTTGACCCAAAATTAATAGCAAAGAAGTTCTTGCTATAAGAACAATAGTCTCTTTGATTCATGCAAAAATTCTTGATTGAAAAGGGGCATTTCTTGATTAAAGACACTTTTCTTAAACCAATAGCGAATACTATTGACTCAACTAAAATTTATTTTGAGTTAAGAGAAGTCTATACATCATATACAGGCATATTACGAGGTATATTATTTTCTGATAAATTTAGGTTTTCCTAGTCTGTAGTAAGTAAAGTGAAATTATTTTCCTCGATAGTAGTTATCTCTGCTTCTTCACTCCTTGGTATTTTTTGGGGTGGTTCATCACTCTACAAATTACAAAAAAATGTTACATCACGATTAATCAAAGTAAAGCAAACAAATTATTAAAATTATAAGCCTTGGTCACATTTTGAATTTTTTAATACGATGACTTGAAATTCTAAAACTTTTGTAATTATTTGCATAACAAAATCGATACCTATATTCTTATTCTATCTATATTTATTATCTAAACAGGTGCATTAGGTAAATGTCCCTTACCTTCAAATATAGCAAATAAATACTCTAATTTCCATTTTTTGAGAAACTCCTTTAAAGAATCCATATATCCTAAAATTTGTCCATAAAAAATGTCAAATGCATGTTAATAACGATCACTAATTTGTTATACGATATGCGTTTAAAAAGCAAATTATGCAAAATTCCAAGCAACAAAACCCGTGCGTACTATGAAATGCGACGTACGACTGATCCAAAACTGATCGGACTTTCTACTGATTGTATATACCGTCCTTCGTCATCGTTTTTGCGTGTCGTTATTATTTTTCATCAAAAGAGTATTTAGCTATTGGAAAAATGGCCATGTTTCTTGAATGAAGTACTTAATAGCGTATTTTTGTTATTATCTTAAAACAAAGTAACTTGCACTTGGTTGAATGAAAATAGATTCAAGAGAAATTTTCGAATTTTTCAAGAGAACCAGTTTTCTTGAATTAAGAGAGTTTTTCTTCAGGCAATATATTTTCTTTTGCGCAAAAATAAATTCTCTTGCCACTAATTTTTTTTTTCAAGAACAATGACGACTTTAGTTCAAGTCTATATTTTTTATCAGTGTAGTAAAATATCTCAGTTATTTTGGACTTGAAAAACGGTAATGAGAAAATATGTTTCTTTTTGTCGACATCCCCAGCATTGAACATATTTGAACTTATTTAAGACTCACCCTGTATAATTCATTTATGTTTCATTATTATTTTAAGAAATCACGCTTCTAGATGTTTCAAGTTTATTGAGAGTAATTTTATTAAGCCTTTATCAAGAGTTCTTAAGACGAACTGTCCAACTACATTATAACGAAATATACCGGGTGCGTCTCAAAAGTGGTCACCTCTATAACTTTTTTATTTTTTCAGATAAAAAAAACGAGACTTGGTATGTTAGTATATGACGTAAACTGGGATTAATTGACGTATTCAATTGTTTTTAGTCGCCTCCTGTTTACACCATATGAGAAAATGTCAAAGTTGACATATGATATGTCATTCCATTCAGAGTACCATTTTCTATTGAATAAAGTAAAAAAATACCGAGGGTGCCATTTAAAAATCAAAAATTGTAGTCATCTCCGGTGAAACAGGAAGTGCATAAAAACAACTGAATCCTTCAATCAATCCGAATTTATGTCATATAATAATATACCAAATCTCGTTTTTTTATCTGAGAAAATAAAAAGTTATAGGGGTGAGCCACTTTTGAGACGCACCCGGTATTGGCAATGGGGATGGGTCTAAAGAGCTTACAACAAACAAAAATTTGTTAAAAATTCTTGTTGGTCGTTTACGTTATTATCGTTTTTCACTGATATTAATATTTCTAGCTGTTCTGGTCCTGAGAGGTAATCTGAGCGTCTGCCTTTAGATTCTCCATGTAGTAATTTAATTGAATTTACATTAAATTTGTCTCTATTGAATGTACAAGGTGTTGCTAGGCCGGAACTTAGTTGGAGATTAAATAATAATAATAATAATAATAATAATTTGACTTTATTTATGTAGGTGGCGAGGTCTAGCATACGCTACTCAATCTAACCACCTTAAAAAAATACAAAATACACATACAATACTAATACAACAATATAACAATTTTAATATAATATAAACCTAAATTATATAAACGAACAAAAAAAAAAGACATATAAAACACCCATACATGAGCTTAAGATACAATTCAATAATACTTTTATAAAGTTAAGTTGAAATCAACAAGAGATTTCCTGAAACCTGCAATGGACGAACAGCTTTTAATGTGCGGAGGAAGTGAATTGTAGCATTTCGAAGCATAATACGAAAACGATTTTTCAAACAAGGCTATCCGGTGTTTAGGCACCACATAACTGCTGCGTTTTCTGGTATTAAGGTCGTGGAGGTCAGCTGCCTTGACAAGTATGTCGAACAAATAATGAGGTTCTTGAAATTTTTCTATTTTATAAACTAGTATACACGTATGTATAAAAGCATACTGTTCAAGTCCAAACCAGCCCGATTCTTTATAAAGAGGAGAAACATGATCAAATTTAGGAGTACCAAATGAATACCTTAAGCAAGAGTTGACAAGTTTTGTTAAGCTTTGTTTGTCCTTGTTAAGTAGAGCTGGCCGTAGACAGTGTCGCAGTAGAAGACCAATGGAAGAATTAGGCTTTTACACAAGGTCAATTTAACATCTCTGTTAAGAAAATCTTTATATAAATATAGTGTCTTTAACTTACAATACGATTTCTGCAAAATATATGATACATGCTTTTCAAATCTCAGTTTAGAATCAAAATAAACCCCAAGATTTTTGCAGTTTTTAGCAGGTGTAATGATGATATTGTCAAGTACGATATTTAATTTTTGAGAAACATCTGGCGAGTTCTTACCCACAAAAATTAGTTGAGTCTTATTAGGGTTTAAGAAAAGACCATGATGGTGTGAAATGTCATAAATTATTCTCAGATCTTCATTTATTTTGCTTTCGGAGGCTTTGAAATCTTTACTCAAGGAACAGTAGACTTGAAAATCATCAGCATACTGATGCGAATAAGTATGCTGATGATTTTAAAATTAATATGTTTTCCTGGAGTTGAAACTTCTGGCTTCTGAAATTGAGTATGTATTGTATATTTATTGTTGAGGAATTGAGTATAATTGGTCGGGTATGATAGGCCGAAAACACAGCCATCTTATCCGATAATCAAGCAGCATTAAAAGCGATCAACTCAGAAACCATCAATTCGAAGTTAGTCAAAGAATAGCTAGAAAAGCGAAAGAAACTGGGCAAAGAAAATAAAATCCTCCCACTCTCGGTGCCAGCCCAAGGGACAATAAAACGCAATAAAAAGCAAACTACCTAGCTAGAAAAGGAGGAAAGCTTAAAGCGGAACTCAAGAACAACTTGTTATTATTTTAAAATATTAAATATTATTATTATTTTTTTAAATATTTACATTAATTCCCACAGGTTATCTGTACAGATGATAACAACAACAAACGATAGCAGTCCTGGTGCAAGGCAACCGTCTGTAAAATCGCATCTTACTCCGAAATAGAAAATCGATCGAATTCGGACTCGACGGCTAGGAGAGATGGGGCCCACCCCGACCACTTCGCACCACCGCCGTTGCTCCTCAGGCAAAAGGGTAAAACCACCCCATCCCTACACCCTACCCCCTTCGTTCCCTATCCTCCTTCATCTACCAGCCGCCCCGCAGCCTTGCCTCATTTGAATTTCTAATTAGCAAACCTCCATGCAATTATTGGATTAATGTAAATTACGGCGACGCGTTGTGCTCGGCGGCTCGGGGGGAGAGTGAGGGGGGGACGGGGTTGAGAGAGGACGTTGCGGCGGAAAGGGGGGATAATTAAAATCCGTTGATTAATATGTAAATTTAATAAGATTACAGTTCCAGGAACGAATGGAAAGCGGCGTTGGTTGGTGGCAGCGACGACCGGTTGGGGAACGAAGGGGGTGAGGGGGGGGTGAAGACGAATTCTGGTATGATTGCATCGAGTTATCCCCGGTGTATATCTATCTATATTTCGTTGTGTTTGTGTAGGTGTACGGGTGGATCAGACCTAAGAAAAACGATTAGCAAAACAGTACATGTTTAAAATATCAATTTTAGTTCATTAAATATTGGAAATAAAAGAATTTCGGACCTCCAAAAAATCCTATATGGGTATTTCGCCACTGCAAGAAAATCTACAAAATAAAATAGTTATTTTTTGTAACGCTTCTGCGTTAATCCCAAATGGAAACTACTTGTCAGAAGTTAGGTTTACAGATATACAAATTTGCCTAACGAACAAAAAAATGCTTAACATTTCGGAAAGTTTATATCTTTCCGTCGTCGGAAGCAAAAAAAATACAAAGAATAAAGAAAAAAAAAATTTAAATATTTAAATTCAACTATTCGAGGACACTTTAGTTTTTTCAAACAGATACGTCTATACTGACTATACTAACTTCAAAATTAACAATTACTACCTGATAACAATTACTTAATATGGTAAAACCAAAAAGCCCCAAACTTTCTGTATGATTATTTTTTATTTTTACGTATGTTATGTTTATTTATGCTATGTTCTTTAAAATCAAAGAAGCGATTGCCATACATTACTAACATCTACAGATGAATGGGCAATACATTTATTTTTATTAGATTGTATTAAAAAAGCCTCTTTTATTTTTCTTTTAGAGGCTATCGCTTCTTTCATTATAATTTTGGCATTATTAAAATTACCAAAAACTGTGGTAAGTGCTGGAGAACTCTCCAATTAACAATACAGCGATCAAATCCATCAAGCAGCTATACCACCAAGCATTTTCCAGAATAAAGATTGGCAGTAACATATCAGAAACATTTTATGTGACCAAAGGCCTTCGTCAGGTTGTCTACCGCCAACTCTCTTCAAAATCTACCTCAATGAAGCCTTAAAGAAATGGAGAAGATCCTGCAGTGGAATGGGAATAGAACTAAAAAATGACACCTACTTATATACTCTTCATTTTGCAGATGACCCAGTGGCCCAAGATCGGGAAGACCTTGAATTCATGGCGAGGAAGCTTTTTAAAGAATACGCCGAGTGGGGATTAACTGTTAACTGCAGTAAAACTAAATATATGTGTATCGGTGGAGAGGGAACAGATTTGGAAGTGGACGACAGCTGCATAGTACAATATTGTTCAGATACCTACCTCGGAACAAAGATTAGCCAAAGTGGACGAACTGAAGAAGAAATATTGGAGCGAGTAATTAAAGGGAAAGGAGTTATAGGATGCCTAAACTCACTATTATGGTCAACAAACATCTCTATCGAAAGAAAACACCTTTTATACAATGCAATATCTAAAAGTGGTATATTATATGGATGTGAAACCTGGCAAATAAATAAAACTTTAGAGCTGTTATCTGCCGGCTTTTATCTGCCGGAAAGTCAAGAATAGAACGAATAACCAACGAGAGAATTAGAGAGATTATGGGCGTAAAGAAAACTATCCTCGATGAAATCGAACAACGCCAGCTAATATGGTACATGTAGAGAGAATGGCTGACGAACGTCTACCAAAACAAATCCTAAAATGGACACCGGCGGAAAGAAGAAAGAAAGGAAGACCTAAAGCTACCTGGATTGAGGGCATTAACCGAGCCATGTCCGATAGAAATTTACTTCCAGGAGATTGGGAAGATCGAAGGCATTGTAGACTGGGAACCGGAAGGCGTAGAACGCTATAAAACCGGATATATAAATAAATATATTAAAATGATTTGTTTATTAATGATAGAGTTATAATGAATAAGTGTTCTCGAATAGTTGAATTTAAATATTTTAAATAGTTTTTTTTTGTATTTTTTTGCTTCCGACGACGGAAAGAGATAAACTTTCCGAAACGTTAAGCATTAACGCCCAGAAGTGTTTACAAAAAATAACTATTCTATTTTGTAAATTTTCTTGCAGTGGCGAAATACCCATATAGGATTTTTGGAGACAAAAAATGTGATAAAAAATCTGATTTAAATAAAAAAAAACCGATTTAATCAAAAAAATCTGATTTTTTTGATTTTTTTAAATAAATCATTATTTTTGCCAACAATTTTTGGTTTCTTGTTATCTCGTTAAAAATTTGTCTCACATTTAGTGATTTACATTTTGCTCAACAATTAAGATTTCATACTGTCCCTCCACATCTAAAAGTTAGTTCACGTCTCTTTTCCTCATGGTCTCATTACCTTCCTTAATTCTAATACCACTTAATCCCCCCCCTATCCCCTTCATCTATTTCTTCATTCCCCCTTTTGGAGAAATTACGAAACACCCCCCTCCCTTTCACCTCCTTTGTCGGTCCTGTTCTGTCCGATTTCCACCAATCGATCGATTTTCTATTACACAACTCTAAGTCTGGTGGCCGGGGGGTCCCCTAATTTGTCTTGTTTCTTGCCCCGCATGCTATTTCCTGTGCAGCCCGGTCCCGACACAACGAAATTACACACGTACGTACTAGCAACTTGATAAAAATTAATCGACGTGGCATGGCCGCTGCACAAACTGGATACTAGCAAGTTTCAGTTGGCTAGAAGCCCAGTAATTAGATATAAGTAAAAAAAACTGTATGGTATACAGGCTTAGAGGTTTCTAGGAAACTATCAATTAAAAATATTTTTAATATGGTGGCACTTCTGGAAATACCGGAAGTTGATAGCAACTTTCTTATTTTAAAAGTGTACCCCCATTTTTTATTATATATTTAAATTATCTAGAAAATTTTGCGAATTTTTATATCAAACTTTTTATACATATCATTAACCGTTTTGGAAAAAAATATAAATTATTTTTGGAGGAACAAAAATCGTTAAAAAAACTGTGACAGACAGAGAAGATATGTGGTTCAAAAATTAAACCCACTCATAACCCACTTTTTTTATTTCAGTAGTGAAAAGGTTTTTCAATGCGTGATTTTTTAACTATACAGGGTGGCGCACCTAATTCACCTCGGTTGATTATACGAAAACGGAAAGATGTAGAAACAAAATATTTTAGGGATATATGTGGGGAGACAATGTGTATAATTTAAAATTATTTTGAAACATACAGGGTGTTTCAGAACTAAGATCCATACCAAAGTTATATTTTTTCTTATGGAACACCCGGTATTTTATTTCATTTTTGGATTCTTGGGCGCAAAAAAAGGCATTTATTGTAAGGGTTAAATATGTTTAAAATCATTGGTTTTTGAGCATTTGGTTTAAAATCAAGAAAAATATAAAAAATATAAAGTAAATCTAAAATAACTTAAAAAGAATTTATTTTAGGTATAGGAACACGTATAGTCAAAAAGTAACGAATTGAAAGCATTTTCACTAGTGAAAAATGTGGGTTTCCATTTAAAAAAAATAATTTATGATAATTTTTTAATCGCTCAATTCCATGACAGCTGCAGCCATTATTATATGACATTGAAACAATTTAATTTTTGAAATACATGGCCACATGTCTTCTCTTTATCTCCCAGTGGCCGTGGTAATCACTAAATTTGACGTTTAGGCTACACACATATTTTTGACACGCAGTTTTTTTGTCCAAAAATTTTAAATATTTTGTTCCTCAAAAACGGTTAATATTAGGTATATAGTGTTTCATATCAAAATTCATAAAATTTTACATTTAAAATAAGAAAGTTGCTGTCAACTTCCGGTATTTCCGGAAGCGTCGCCATATTGAAAATATTTTTAATCAATAAATCATATTGTAAAACAATAATGTGCAAAAAATGTCTGATCTAGATATTGTAGTTCTCGAAAAACTTCTAATGCACGCTCAGCCTGAGACACCCTGTATATCGTTACCTAAAGTGTTATGAAAGAAAACACATAACTCCTTTCTTTCTTCCTTTCCGTTCTCCTCGCTTTAACTTAATGTACAGGGTAATTCATAAGGAAATACAAGTACTTAAAGTACAAACCTTAACACCATGCAATATGCAGGGTAAAATAAAAACACTAAATCACCACAATACACCAAAACACTTTTAAAAGTAAAAGTGTTTTGGTGTATTGTGGTGATTTAGTGTTTTTATTTTGCTGTTTAACACCAAAGGTTCCAACCCTCAACTGTAATATGCAGGGTGTTAAAGTTTCAAGATATTGTTTTTATATGTTTTAATAAAATCTGTAATTTTTAAAGTTATTACTTTTTAGATATACTTTTAATTTACTTTCTAATATTATTTTTTACTTACATTTCCTGATAAATCTTTGTATTGTGTCTAGTAAAACGGTAAAATATCGCAAAAAAATATGCGTGTCATATTCTGAGGAATTATGAAAGAAATCAGATTAGACAGAGGATCCAGCGAGAGGAATTGTTATTGATAGAATCTTAAAAAGTCATATTTGTTGCTGTTTTAAAATGTTAAAGAAGCACAAAAATTATTTAGACCAATGCTACGAAAAGGGTGATAATAGTTATCGGAAAATGTGATACTTTAACAACACCAAAAAATATGACGTTAATCAAAATTAATAAATAACTATCTATCAATGAATGCAATCGAAATTTTATTACCATAGAAACTCCTTTTGTTTTCTAGTACTGTCAGTTTTTTTTGCGAAAAATTCAACGATATTTTCATCTTTTTTGTAATTCTCTTTAAAACGGTATGGAAATTTGGAAAGGTATAAACGGGAATAAATTTTTTGGAACTAGCAAAATTTTTTATAAAGAATGTATTTTTTCTCAAAATGTAAATAAAAAAAAATCTTGTAAAAACAACCCGGGGACATACTGTATATAAATTATAGTTACAAAATGATACATCTTTATTCAAGATACAAGGGGTTATGAAAAATGTCACTTTAAATGTCAAAATTAAAAGAAAATAAAATTGTGTACCAATTCTACACTTTGCGTTTTTGGTTTTCCCTAATATTAAAAATAACGTAAAATTTAATAGAGAACATCAGAATTAAACGCAGAATCCGGAAAAGCGCGAACGTTACACTTTAATTTAATTTTATTTTCGACGTATATATCTCGACAGGCCCTTTACCCCGTTTAACGCAACCAGTTAAACCGTTCGCGGGTATAAAATGGCGCGAAAAATAAAAAAATCGGCGCGCAAAAAACGACCGTTAAATATTAAGTTGATTATCCACAGCGGGACCCAATAATATAATTTACGTGCGCACCATCATAGCCAGAGGGACAGACCCTGATGACGGGGGGTGGGCGAGGGAAAGGGGGGCGGCAGAAACGTCGTTTGGTCGAGCGCGGTCCGAAAAAAAGCGCGCCATAAATGTATTTCATAATTAGTTAATTATGCAGTATTTGGCCATTAGTGATTGTGATTGCTATTGGTCGAACGGTTGCCAACCGAAAAAATGAATTTTATTAAAAATCAATACGCGAGCACATTCGCGTATGTTTTTAAATTACTGATTGAAGCAGCGGCCAGGGGCGTGCCGAGACGGTCGCTCATTTCTTCTACAACAATCGTCAAATTTGTGCAAATTTTGTCACCTTAGAAACGCTATCTGAATTTTAACCTGGGGTGAACTTTTTTTAGCTGAAATCATTTATAAAAAAAGACAACAAAACCTCCAGTATATAGAAGACTGCCCAAATACAAAATCATAAAAATTTCTCTGCGGAAATGCACCATTCTCGTTTTTGCAACTTAGAATACCTGATACTTTAGAATAACTGAAATCAGTTACATGAACACACATTTCTGCTTTACATTCTAAACAGTTTTCTTGTGTAGGATTGAACTTAACCTAGTAGATACTGTAATTTAGACGTTAATAATATACCAAGAAAAAGAATAAACAAAAACGAGCCAACAAACCAAACCAAAGCAATCAAAACACGCTGTAAGCTAAAACGCGCCTGTTTACGATTTCAAATTGCTGAGTGCTTTTCAAATCATGCTATATTTTAAAATATTTTATCAATTAATGAAAATGGTACACTTCCGCAAGAAGTTTTTTGCGTTGCTGTGTTTAGAAAAATTTCAAGAATGAAAAACAGAATCGTGATTTCATGTAACTGGTTTCAGCTATTCTAAAGTTGAAAAACTGAAAACTATGCATTTTCTAATTACTAAATAAACAACTTGAAAATATTTCCTCTCTTGTATCAAACTTATTTAAGCATAAACATTTTAAAATAGAATTGGAGTATCACAGTTTCTTAAATTATGATAAAAACTTGTATAACAATAATTATTTATTTTTAATAGTTTTTTAGCCATTTAAATTAAAACAGTAAATGGCAAATAAATTAGTAAATAAATGTTGGAAACTGTAATGTTTAAAGTATAAAAATAGAATAATATGGGAAAAGGAAATATATTAGCTATAGATATAGGCACTGAAGTAGTGTCCGAATGTCACACAACAGAGTTAAGTAGTAATCTATATTTTGTACTGATGACTATTAATGATGTGGACAAGCTGATTGATTGATTGACATGTTCTAGAGCTAGTTCTAGCTCTCTTTCCCTAGAGTACGCACTAAAATGCCCTATGTAAAGTACGCATTGTGTAAGATTGGCTTTATAACAAAATCATACGAAGGATAAAAACAAATATTTTTAAGTATAATATATGTTATATACATGGAATAAAATGTTTACTTCTGTACAGGGTGTCCAAAAAGTTTTGTAATTTTCTATTCAATAAAATGACTAATTTTTTTCCTGGCTATATTGAAAGAATTATTTTAAAACAAATCCTTCTTAAACATTACATATGTACAGGGTGTCCCAAATTTGTGCCTCATCGTTGTGATCTCGGAAGCTAGAAAATATACGAGGTCGGTTAAATAGAGGGAAAGTTGCGGAATTTGATACTTATCAAAATTAAATATTAAGAATTAAAATTTCGAATACTCTCAAATATTATTGGAAAAAAATGATATTCACTATTTCATTTTTTATTTTCTATGACGCTATTTGAATAAATCTAACAAAATATCTTTCACGTTCTCATAAGTTATAACAATTTAATTCACTCGAATTATTTGAACTTATTTATAAGAACCCTGTTATTTTCTTGAGCATGACAAAGAAAGAGATTGCTCCGAAATTTCGACTACTTGTGTTTGTAAGTTACGAAGAACGAGGCAATTATATTTTTTAACATCCAATAAGAAAAATCGAATTATTTTTTGATAATCGGATGATGACGATTAATTTCACAATCAAATTATAAAATATTTTTAAGTTGTATTATTCCATCACTACTCATATCTCTTCTAGTTTCTGAAATCTCAATATGCGGCGTGAATTTGGGACACCCAGTACATTTTTATAAAAAAACAAATCCTTTTTATTCAGTACATATGTGAAAGGTGTCCCATGTTTGTTCCTCATCATTGGAATTTCGGGAACTAAAATAATAAAAAAATGGTCAAGTGCGAATCGGACTCGCGCACGAAGGGTTCCGTACCATTCATTATCTATACAATATTAGACACTACATGATTATAAACTTTTTTTTTCGATTTAGCTAAAATTTTGAATGCGCGTATAAGTAATTTAAAAAAAAATTAAGAAACACATTACTAAAAATTGTATTAATCAATAATAAATATGTAAAAATATGTAAAAATTAAAAAAAACGATTAAAAAAAATCGCCTTGACTAGGATTCGAACCTGCCTTACTATACGGCTCCAACGTCATAGCAACGTAAAGTCCTAACGCTTTACCCACGCGGCCACCGAGGACTTGAAAGATTCTATGTAAAATTCTCACTTAAAGGAAAATGTTTAGTGAAAGTACTTTTTTATTTATAAACATTTATTTAATTTTGTTTTTAGTATTTGTTCTTATAGCGGCAACATAAATACATTATCTGTGAAAATTTCAACTGTCTAGCTATAACGGTTCATAAGATAGATCTTTGTGACAGACGGACGGACGGACAGCGAAGTCTTAATAGGGTTCCAGTTTTTACCCTTTGGGTACGGAACCCTAAAAACAAATAAATCAATTACTAAACTATTCTGGCAGCGCTGTCGCCATCGCTTGTCAAGTTGATCACGTGCATCTGATATTGTTTTGCGATTAACGTATAAAATCTCAATCTACTAAAACTTATTTTTAGTATACTAGGAACAATTACATCGGCACGCCACTGGTCCGCGGCGTCCACTACACACTCACACACGAAAAAAAGCCATGCGCGCAAAAGAGAAGCTGATGCCGCCGCGGACTAATCACAAAGAAAATAAAAAATACGCGGCGGCCGCCCCCCTCCGCGCACCCCCTCCCGCCGCCGAACGATTTCCCTACATCGTTCTCCACTCTTTTTTCGCGTGGCAGAGAGGGGGACATCGCCCCCCACCTCGCCCCGTCCCTCGCTTTGTTCTGCTAACTGATTTTCGAACGTACACACACACACAAGTCCGTGCCGATGAGGAACAAAAGCTAAAAACCAATAGTCCTTCATTTTCATTTATTATTTCGCCTCTGTGCCGGCTCAGATCGGTGGGGCAGTCGGACGGACTATTGGAAAAAAGCGGTTTTTTTTGTCGATTTTGGGAGTTGGGAGTCGATGTGGAGAAGGAGAAAAGAAGAGGGTGGTATTGGAACGCGGAATTTGGGAATGGGAGAACAAAAGGCTGGTTCGGAATGTTATAGGAGAAAAATTAGGATATCGACAAAACAGATACTTAGAGGATTCACAAAGTTAATTAATTTTAAATTCTAATACATGTATTTGTTTACTATAATGTTGTATGTTGTTCAGGGGTGGATGGGGAATTGGAAACCGGCCCGGGAATAACAGACAACCGGCCCAAATCCACAAAAACAAAATGACCATAACGAAGAAACATATTTTATTTATTAATATATAAATAAGGGTGTTTTTCGCTCGTGCGTAATAAGCTCTTTTGCCTCCATTTCTTAAAAAAATTGAAATTGTCTTGATCAAATTTTCACAAAGATCAATTTTGCAGGGTTCTGCTGGTTTATTTCTCAGACTCAGTTTTACAGGGTTCTACTGCTTTGTTTCCATTATCGATAACGGTAATTTGATCTTGATGGTTTTGAGTCAAGATTTTGAGAAACTTTAAGACTTCCTGATTCATTCAGTTCAGCTGACCCAATCCTCTGTGAAATACATTATTTTTAGTTTTTCAGGTACATGCTTTCTTACACATTGTAGAAAGAAGTTCTCTCTTTTCTGGTAGAGCAGCAGCCTCGTCGTGTATACGTGTTTTTAACTTGAACCGCGGTCGCCATTAAAACTGCTGCATTTTTTAGGTTATTATATTAGTTCTTATCACTTTTCCTGTATGCTTTTCTACATTTGGCATCTTGTATGATAATACCATGACTCAAACGAAAAAAACCAAGACCTAGGCAGTGGATATAAATGTGTTCTGGGGTAATGCTATGTTACAGTCCATAAAAAGAATATTTGGAATTAATATTTTATTATCTAATCTAGTTTAAACCTTATTTAACTCTCCTCTTCTGTCTCGGTAATTTTTGGTAAATTAATTTTAGCAACATTTTAAACAACAGTTTAGACTTGGCTTTTAGTTCTCAAGCATAGAGATAGCCATCACAAGTTTTCCCTGTCAACCGCAGAGTTCGCGTCAAATTCGTCAATCTTTTTACAAAGGGCAGCTCGTGTCGCAGCTTTTTCAAAAAAATATTGCATCGAGGCCCCGAGTTGTCAATCTACGTTACCGTATTCTTAGTATACACTTACAAATTTACCTAACAAAAAAAAACAATTTACAACAAAATTAACTAATTAACTAACACAGCAATGGCAGTGTTAAAAATACTAATTTTTAATCAAGGAGCCTTGGAAAAATAGATTTGATCGTCTAATGTTTTTTGTGTCTTGTCCTGACCTGTTAAAAATGACCAAATCATATTTTTAATCATATCTCAATTTTTTCAAATGGAACAAAGGTGACTATTAGCATATTTCGAAAAAGCATTTTTCTACGAGTAATTTTCTGCCACATACTTGGTATTTTGGGTCAAATTGTCATTATGAACCCCATGTTAAAATTTCAAATAAACTATATGCGAAAATGACAAAAGTTCCTGGTATACATTATCAATGTAATCATCTGCTGATGATGCTATCGAAACTCGCATTCATGTTTTGGTGTATTGCAGTAACTTAATGTTTAATTTCGATGTTGTAACAATCTAACTTCAACTGTAAATATAGAAAACCTACAACAAATATATCCCATATAGCACATCCAAATGAAATTACGTTTTTACAAGGGAGACACATGAGAAACAACATATGTTAAAGTGAACCTAAGTGTTCATCTAGTTCTAACATATACATATGAGATACACGCAGGTTTATATTGATAGAATTGTGTGATACAGTGTTTACTAGTTGTATACCGTATGCACTCAAGATTCTAAAGAGTTTTTTGTAACGTAACAAATAATTACTAAAATGATGAAATCTGACGTCGGTATATGAGACATACAATGTATAAGTCATATGTATGTGTGATACTTCGTGTCATAGTTGTGCCTATAGTACACACCTTGTAAAAATGTGACGTATACACATAATATAAATATCTATATAGACACTTTGTAATAGAGTACTGTTGTGTCTACATTTTAGCATGAAATGAAGGTATGCGCATGCGCGGATAGCCTCAGCGTAGACACACCGACCAAGTGTATCTTATGTGTCCTCTTTCCTTTCTCCTTTCTAGGAGTGGTATGTGTTAGCAGCCATTATTGTTTTATCATTCGGAAGCTGTATATAAATGTTCTGTTTGTGTGTAGTTTAAAAGAGATTTTAAGGTAAGTACAAGTTTTTAATTACCTTGTTACACCTTCCTAAGAGTATTATTAATATTATAGCAGCGACTCTTTCCTTACTCGATACCCAATTTACCAAATTTTGACTCCAATGAATGAAAACTCCAAATATTCTCATATAATGATAAAGAGGTTAGCTGAGTTGGCTCTGCAATATATTTTTTTTTTAATTTGGAAATAATAAAAATCTAAATGGACCAGAGAAAGAAAGATTTAAACACTTCAAAGACTTCTTACACTGATATTCGGTAAGTTATTGATGGATCAATATACAGATATGTTTAATATTCAATAATCAGTTTTATATAAAATTTAAGGGTGAGATTGTTAATCTGGAAATAAAATACAACAAAGTCCAACAGAATGCTCGATGAATGAGTATGCTAAAACACCAACTGCTTGGAGGGAAAAGACGAGAAAAAAATGATTAAACGAGGTCCACCAAATCGTGGCGAAATACCAGTGTTTACCATTTTAGTATGTTGTTATACTAGGTACTTATATTTTTAATACATTTTAATACAAATTCTGTTCTTTTACAGTGTTTTCTTACTTCTGGTTTCTGCAGTGTAAATAATTATTATTATTGTGTTATTTGCGCTATTGCGTTCCATGATATAAAGAAATATAAGAATTTTATTTTTTAACCACTTAATCAATTTTATTTTAAGGCTACTTCTCTTGAACTTACGATCGAGATACTTTTGGAAAATACAAAATTTTGCATTCCTAATTTTCGTTCTAAAAAGATATAATTGGTATCATTGAATAAATATTTCTTAAAAAGAACGAAAAGTTGGGCATGAAAACTTGTATTATTTCCTAAATTCGTTCATAAGAAGTAGTTTTATCTAGCACAAGATGTATATACGAAGCAAAATACATACGTATACACGCGGTAGTCACAACTGCAATGTGTAAACATAGTTTAAACGTAATACACAAGCACTGTGTATCCTACGGCACACTGTGTATCCCATACTTTGTGTATACGTAAATCCTATACTGTGGCTACATTGTGAGGCGGACGTTTAAACTTTGTGCATACGTGTTGAACTACAATGTGTAAACGTAGCATATTTACATCGGGGGAATTGTGTCACCCTGTGACACAAGGTACATCCTGTGACATTTCTACATCTAATAATGTAAACACAACGTAAATGTGATTTGATGTGCTGTATGGGATATTACTAAAAGGCATACGATATCGATCAAGAACGGCCTACAAGCTCCTTAACCAAGCTAAAGATAGCCACACACCCGTGCGGTCAAAGAAATAGCCTTTGGCCATATTCCACCTCTAATTGAAACGTTCTGTAGCCCTTGCACCCCGTATACAGGACCGTTGGATGAGCCGGCGCTGACCCTACGGCAGTCGTAACTTTAATTAGTTGCCAGTGCAACCGGCAGAGAGCAGCCCAAGGGTCAGTACCTGGATCGGACCCAGCAATGACCGGTGTTACCTGGAAGGGAAGGAGAGTCTAGTTTCTGCGAGAGTGTATGTGGAAAACTTGGGTTTGTATATGAAGAAATTTAGGATATTTAATGAGTTTGGAATGAAATAATCAGTAGACTTAATATTTTTAAGAGATCTTTGGTGGGTAAGTATAAAAAACGATAGAATCGTAAAATTATAGAGAGAAAAAAGTAATTCATAAATCGAATCGAACAATCGCGAAATTTCGCTCGAGTGCTCGATTATTGAAATAACCGATATCGCTCGATTATGAACGAGCGATGGTATGTGACGAGTTCCAAGCGATCCTAGAATGAAATAAATTGAAATCCGATTTTAATGTGACATACTCGATAAAAGGCCGAGCGAATTTTCTACATACATTGCAGGTAGCAAATTTATACGACGCCGTATATATATATTTATCCGTTGCGTATCTGAGGGACAAAATTTTACGACCTACATCGACAATGCTTTGAAATAAACTAAATCAAGCGATCAAGCGAATCGCTCGTCCTTTGCTACTTGCCATTAATAATAAATAAATAAATAAATGCCTTTATTGTCAAAAAATTTTTCAATTTGTAGACAAAGGTAACTAACAAACAAACTAGAAAAAAAACAAGGTACACAAACAAACAAACAAAAGATAATACAAAACATTATATTAATAATATTGTCAGTCTTATTGTTAAAATAAACATTTATAAATGTTTACAATGTCAAAGAACAAAAAATTTAAAATAATATTCAAAAATATTTAGCCAGTTTATAGCAAAATATCAATGACCTCTAAATAAATTAATTTCGATGTCATTAGTAAATATAGCAATAGCAAACATTAGACCAGTGTTTTCAAGATCAAATTCGATTTTCAATTCAAATATAATTCATTTACGGCGTAGAAAGCCTTGTCTAGTAAATAAGAGTTCAATGCTTTGCGAAATGAAAAAAAAATGATGTGATGGATTTGATTTCAAATGGCAGGTGATTGTGCATTTTTTCGAGTTGTATAATATTGAACTTTTAACTAACTCTGAGCGTGGGGTAGGTAGATAAAGATCTTGCTCCGCGTTCCTGAGTGGATAAGTGTGAGATGGCCTTTCTTGAGACGCTGATACATGTTTACGTATTAGGCAAACGGATTCAAATATAAATAAGGAAGGAAGAGTCAATATTCTTAATTCCTTAAAAAAGTCCCGGCAATGAGTTCTGCTGTTTAGTCCTAGTGAATATCGAACAGCTCTCTTCTTGAGCTTGAAAATGCGGTCAAATTGAGTCGCACAACACGTACCCCAGAATGGAAGGGCATACCTGAGGTGCGACTCAAAAAGTGCATAATAAACAGTTCTAGCCACTGACAAGTTAAGCTCCTTAGAAACAGACCTTAATGCAAAACAGGCAGAGCTCAATTTTGTCGACAAAGCTTCGATATGTATGTCCCATTTCAGAGAATTGTCCACAACAAGCCCTAAAAATTTTACAGATTTTACGACGTCAATGGTGGTGTTGTTAAGTACAAAAGGCTGCAACGAGTTTTTATACAACAAAGCTTTAGTTTTAGAAATGTTGAGACTCAGGAGGTTCGAATTGCACCAAGATTTAATGGTGATTAAGTCATTTGATATAATCCTATGAAGTGCCGTGATGTCCTTGTTGCTCCAAGTGAAGCTAGTGTCGTCCGCAAAAAGACATATTTTGCCACTGATGTTTATGTTAGCAATGTCGTTAATAAAAAAAAGAAACAAAATAGGGCCTAGTACTGAGCCTTGTGGTACTCCACATTCTATTAGCTTGCTAGAAGACAACGTGGTATCCACCCTCACAAGTTGACTTCTGTTGCTCAAATACGACTTAAACCATTCGAGAGATGATCCCCTGAACCCATAGTGCTGCAGTTTATTAATTAGGATCTTATGACTTACACAATCGAACGCCTTAGAAAAATCACAAAAAATTGTTGCTGTAGAATGATGGTTGTTTAGGCTGGAGTAAACTTTATTAAGGAGGGAAAACATAGCGTCATTTGTGGACTTGTTGCTTAGAAATCCAAATTGATATTCAGTAAGTATTTTGTACTTAAACAGAAAAGATACCAGCCTTCTTTTAACCAACCTTTCTATGATCTTAGATAGCGTTGAAAGGAGTGCAATTGGGCGATAGTTAGAAGCTTCATCTTTGTCTCCTCCTTTGTGCAGAGGAATGATTATTGCCGTCTTAAGACATTTTGAAAAAATACCATTTTGGAACGACATGTTTATTAAAGTTGTTAGGTGATTCAGAGTGCTTTCTGGCAGATTCGAAAACATTTTTAAACTTCTTCGACACTCTCCACCACAGCGAACCTTATAACTGTCCTTTTGGATTTTTTGACAAGAGTCGCACTTAAATTCAGCCATAATAATGTAAATGATTAATAATATTAATAAAAGTCGATGACAGCTGAATAAAATTCGGAAGTATAAACAAGCTAAAACTCACGCACAGCGGAAACAAGTACGCCGAAAAATTATCAATTAATGTTGCAAAAAACTAACACAAGTAAACAAAGTCAAGTTTAAACGAACAGTGAACTTTGAGTTGATTTCGGGTGAGGAACAAAAACAAGTCAAATCAAAACAAAACAAAACGTTCAATAACCGGCAGACAAAGCGCACGATCGGTAACACAACCTTCTCGTAGGACTGCTAAACTGTTACTGAATCATCACCGAAAGAATTTGTACCCTGCGCACGCAACTTACTGCTTGGCGCTTGGCTTTAACGAGTACTTACAACAATCGGCGGACGAAAAAGCGTATTTTTAAAAACCAGCGATATTTCGCTCGAGCGATCGTTCGGTTATTGCAATCGCTTGATACTCCAGTACTCGATTATTGAAGCTAATCGGTTTTCCCATCACTAGTATAAAGGCAATGTTTGGAGAAAATCCTGGATCATGGGGTAAAATCTCTATCTATCTATCTCTGGTATATCTGACGAAAATAATCCAGTCATGATATTAAAATTAAATAACATTTTGTAATGCGTTGTCAAAAATTTTCAAGATACGTACGTAGTACGTACTCGCATGTACGTCCGTAATGAAGTCCTACACTGTACGTAAATAGTACGTACATGGGGTACGTACTATGTACGTACACTTTTGTACGCACATAGTACGTCCCTAATTGGTCCCGGGACGTACCGACGTTAAATGGACATAAAATGTACGTCCCTGGGACGAAGTGTGCTGTATGGGAGGGTGAGTCTTAAATAAGTGTATATATTTTAAGGGTAGTATATTTCGACCCCAGAAACACGATTATAAGGTTTTTTTCGCAAAAAAAATCGGATTTTTTTTAATGTTTAGTTAAAAAACATAATATCCTCATAAGGTGGATGCGCAACATAGATAGTATACTAAGACTCACCCTGTATATTTTTTCTTGCGGTATTTTAAAGGAACGCAACCTATCCGCGTAAAACAAGGGACTCATCTACTTTGATTTATTTTTGATGAAAAATTGCTAGTATTACAAACAGGGTAAAAACAGGCGATACAGAATAGTTTTGGCTAAAATTTATTTCTCCCAAATCACATAAAGCACAATCCGTAAGCAGTCGGCGTTCGATTTCGACAAAGTCCCCCCTCGGCTTCTCTTCTTTCATCCTACGTTTCCCTCCCAACGTTGCTCCCATCCTCCTGCTCCTCCACCATTTCCACCACCCTAACACCTCATCAGTCAGAGTCATTACGAAAACAGATAATTAATTACATTTACTCTACCACCTTCGTAGAATTGCATAACATTAATTTCCAAGGCCTCCCTCGCGTCGACCCGCTCTTCTAGTCGCTTCGTCCCCTGTACCTCATCCCCCCTGAGTCTACCACCAGACCTCCTTTTACGAATTTCCCCTAGAACGAAATTACGACGTTGCCGATAATGATGGGGTGTACTAACTGTTAATCAGATAATAATTTCGATTTTTTTCTATCTGTAGTTTTGAATCAGTGAAATGTACTATCCTGTTCTGATTTAACCCTGGATTTCAGAAAATTAATATATTTATTTTTATTTTTTTTTTTACATACTTTGACTTTTACGACTCCTGGTATAAATATCTTTATTCAAAACGCATTTTTAGAAAAAAAAAATATTAATATTTAGAAATATTTTTTTTGTTAAAATTTGTTACTCTTTTTTGTTGAATAGGAAAATCTATAATTAATACAGGGTCGCTGATATGTATGGGAACGGTCGATTTTTAGTAAAATATAAGAGGCACCGCAAAAAGACATTTTCCAGTTCCAGTGTAAATAACTTGGGAGAGATGGTATCTCCGTATCTCACGCCCTTGCCGAGTGGTATTTTTCTGTTTTGAGGTCATCATCTAATTTAACTTGGAAGGTTGCACTAAACTAAAAATTGAACTTTTTTTATTAGTTCTGTTGAAAATATAATAAATCATTTAATTAATTTTAGGTGAAAATTTTACATTTGTGAAAAAATAGACAGAGTTTTTTTTTTCTTTAAAATACAACTTGAAAAACAGATAATTGAAAAACTTAAAAAATCAAATTGAAAACAAATATATTATTTGAAAGTATATTTGAATCAACATATTTCTAAAAAATATATATTTCTAAAAAAATCCATCAAAACAGAAGCCGATATGAATCTTTTTTCGAAAAATATACTGTGTGTTAAAAAGAGACTAAATAAAAATTAAAAAAATAAAGATTTTCTCTTAAAATAGTAGAATTTTGTAGTATTTCATCGTCACTTCACGTCGCCAAAGAGTAGCGGGAAATAAACTGAACAGATAACAATGCAAAACCAGGAAAATGCCAACGTACCTTCAGTTGCCAATCTGTGGTTTTGGGTGTATTCCGTTGCTTACCTTGGTTATGGTTTTATGTTCCGTTTCTATCGGTTTCCTGAAAGTTTTCTTATTACGGAACACGGTCCTTGAAAAATTCGGCTATAACTGTCACCAAACTAACCAGCGCGAGAAGGCTGGTTTTTTCTAGTTGTGTTTGTCAATCAATGTTATTTATGTGACAGAAACAAAGCAAATATTGGAAGTTCGAGTGAAATTCTCATTTAATTTCTAAAATTTGTAATAATATTTTGTATTTACATCCAAAAGCAATGGAGGTAGGCAGTAAAGGTAAATAAATTTCATTAATTAAATAGAATGACTTTTTAGGACCATTTAAATTTATCATGCAGCCATTGTTTTATAAAGTCAGGAACATTTAAAGAAAACATAAAAAACAAGACAAGTAATCGTGAATGTTTTGTAAGCTATAACAATATAAATATTGATTAGATTTGTTTATTTATTATTGATCTGTTTTAATATTGGACCTGCAAATCTTCACTTGAGCTGTCTAACGAGTTTAACTGTTTATTAATAAAGTACTTTTCAATATTAAACTCCATTGAAAAGAAGAAGCAAACGTAAAAGCAGAGAATAGGTACATTAAAAATGCATAAAAGATAAATTTTATAATAAAAGTAAAAATTTAAAAAACGTCAACATTTGATGTTTCCAGTATTTTACCAAACCATTCCGTATCAAACCGATGGTTTTCAGAAACCGCTCTTTACCGTAGTTTACCGGTCTGGTTCGCCTGGTTTTGCAACGGAATACAGCCTTTGTCTACTACTACGGTATGGTACCTACGGTTAGGGTCCCCGAAATATATTTTTGTAATCTAAAACTGATTCGAATGAGGCAAAAACTTAACGTTCAGAAAAGACAATTTGACATAGACAATTTGCTTTGAGGATTAGTCACTGAATGACAGTATTTTGGTTTAAATCGGAAGCAACAGGGAGTAGAAACGTTTTATATCAATTACTTAAAACGTTCAGATTTGTATCTAAGTACTTCTATCGGCTTTTGTCCCAAACATCCTGTAGAACAACGGATTGTTCAATACATAATTTCGTGTACGATCTGACAACAGGGCTTCGAACGGGTTACAATCAACATTTCTCATTATGCGAAAGAGGGAGTCGCGCAAAATAAAGAGACGAATAAATTATAATTCGTAATTGCCTCTCGCCTGTGAATCGCATCGGTTTGAGGAAGGGACCTGAAAGGGCGGCCGAGGAATAGGGGTGGCGCGAGGAGGAAGGGCGGCGTAAAGCGGGGAAGGATTTCCAAATGGAATTGTATAAATTTTCGGGAAAGGGTGACGCGGGGTCCGACTTTTCTCAAAAGCTGCGGATCCAGAACGTTTAGAAACAATGTTGTTGGCTTTTTAAAGAAGAGTGAAAATAATTTTTGCGATTTATCGTTACGTGTTTCTTCTAAATATGTTTTTAATCTCGTAGAATTTATTTATTTTTCGTGTAGTGGACATTCTTTTTTTTTCCATTTCCAAAAATCTTTTAATAGGAATTTGCTAAAACTGATTTTAAAGTTAATAAGTTAACTTTTAAAGCAATAGTATACTTTATTTTTCTCAGGTAAGATTTCGACAGACGATGACACAAAAAAAGCAGATTAAGTCCCATACTAATCTATTT
This sequence comes from Sitophilus oryzae, assembly GCF_002938485.1. Lineage (NCBI taxonomy): Eukaryota > Metazoa > Arthropoda > Insecta > Coleoptera > Curculionidae > Sitophilus > Sitophilus oryzae. The sequence goes on from NW_022147540.1 coordinate 2,612,026, forward strand.
ATTTTACCAAAAAAAGTTTCTAATATTTTATAAGTTAACTATGGATGGGTTTAAATATAAATCCGTCATACGGCGTCTCTTGTTATTTTTAACCAGTTTTATTGGTTTATTTCAAAAATGACAGATCATATTTCAATTTTATTGGTTTGACGGAACAATGAACGACAAACGGACGCCGGCGCCGATGCGTATGAACTTGCCTTTAGATTTTTGAGGCTTGTCAAAGTCTTGCCAAATTTTCGGTTATAATTTTTTGTCCACTTATGTCAAATACCCTGCGTTTTGGAAGATGATGCATTTTGATTCGTGTTATTTGTGTGTTTTGTGTCTTTTCAAGTCGAGTGGAGGAAAATTAACTGTAGACCCAGAGCACAGTTTATAGTCAATACTCGCTGACTGTCTTATACATCAATAAAGTTACCATCAATAAAGTTTGTGGGTTCGGTGAACTATCCTGACACACGATTTTTACATTTTTCTTTTTTTTATCAAAAAGTAACCATTTTTAGTAGTAGTTTTAAACAAAAATAAATGGAGATTATGCACAGAATTTTAAAATATTTTAATTAAATTTTCGTAGTTTTTGACACGTTTTGACGTTATGGAGAATTTTAACACTTGATTTGACATGACAGCGACAAAAGGAAAAGCAATGTTGCCGGTTCCACTGAATTTTCTTTTTCTGTTTTTTATTTTTATTTTGAAAAAATAGCCATTTTTAATAATAAAAATGCGTTGGTAATGTGTGAATGGGAAAACTAAAAAAAAACAACAGAAGAGTGAAACAAAAGCAACCAAAACACGCTTACGAGTGTTTTGGTGGCATTTGTTTCGCTCTTGTTTAAACCAAAATATCAAACAGATAAAAAGAAGAAAAAAAACAGCCAAATCAACCGAAACCAACCCGACCAAATCCTAACCAACCCATACAAAACCAACCAATACAAAACCAAACCGACCAATACCAAATCAACTCAACCTGAGCCAAACACAAACCAAAGAAATGAAAACACGCTTACAGCGTGTTTTCTTTGCTTTGGTGGCTTTCAGCTTACAGCGTGTTTTCATTGCTAGAGCTATAACTATAGCAATTGTCTCACCGGCGCGGTAATTTAGCCAATTTGATAAACTAAAGTAATCTAATTCGTATTAAAAAAAAATTTAAAACCTATGACGTAATTTTTTCCCTAAACAAAAAAGATGCATGCAATTCCGGATAATTTACTAGCTGATCTGACAACCATGTATCAATTCGCAATATTTGTCAAAATTCGACCTTCACTACTGTCAGCATAAACATAGAAACGAATATAAACAAATCTGCGACTCTTTCATTATCGGTTATGGAATTTGCACTGGAATTTGCTATAAAAATCAAATAACAACATTTTTAAGAATATTTTTATGTGAAACGTGTTTTTCCGCATCAGATTTTAGTCAAAGAATCCAAGAAGTTCATTTTAAGGTAACATAAACTTCATTTTCTAAGAAAAATTGTGTGTCAGGATAGTTCACCGAAGCCAAAGTTCGTATACCATCTCGTCGTAGTAAGTGCATCTCGTATACGATACAAGGATCGTACTAAACATATACTAAAAACTGGTAAAATATCGACATCACACGATAGGTAAATAATAGATTTTAGTACTGCAGAAAAATAATGTCAAAAGGTACTGGTTTTAAAAAATTATATGCTTACAGTTAATGAATCAACCTTTAATGTATTATATTTAGTAAGTGTTATTATTAATAGTTTATTTTATTTATTCCTGTGGAATATTACCAATAAAATAGTTTGTTTTATTTATGTTGTTTTAATTATTCCTGTGGAATATTACAAATTTGTATTTGTACATAAATTGTATTGATAAATATAATAATAAATGCGGGAAGTTTCTTGAAGCTTGAAAGCCAGAAATACTTCTTTTTTATATTTTTTTGGTATGTGGTGTTTAAACCAAAGCCAGAAATACTTCTTTTTTATATTTTTTTGGTATGTGGTATTTTGTTCTTGTTTGTTTTGTATTAACACATACCGTTTTTTTTAATAAAATAACTCGATTACATTTCTTCAGTTTTATAAGTTTTTTTTACAATATTTTGAAGTAATCACTTGTAAGTCAAATTTTAAACATCTTAATTTCCTGCTATGCGTTCCAATTGTACTAACTTATTTCTTTGTAAAATAAATAAACTACTTTGAAATTAAAATGACAGACACATCTATCACTGTCAAGGATCTTGTCGTTGGACAGACTATACATCCCCTAAGAATATTTGCACTTATCTAAGACTCACCCTGTATAGTTTATGAAAAAAAATTTGTTTCAATATACGCGGTATTTTCAACGCATGTAACCCGCGTAAAACGAGGAACTTCTATACCGAATACAATACTAATCTCCAATAATCTTCCAGTCCATAGTAACCGAACTAAAATTAACATAAGAAAAGAAAAATAAATGCTGATAATTCAAAGACATATTAAATGAGTCTACATAACAGTTACTAATGGGAAAATTTATTATTTTACCAGTAATGGGTGGAGTTTATGGCTTCTAATTACGTTTTATTATTTCTTTTACGAAAGGTTAAGAAGTAAGGATACGTGTATACACGTTCGTGTTTGTGTGTATTTGTATTAGCCACGGTAATGATTTAAAAATAGAAATTCAAATCGTTCTTTTATAATGTGTCGTTACTTGGGAAAATTAGCATAGTCATAAGCATTTGTTGTTTTGTTTATCATAATGTATTTGTAGGGGACGTAAATTACATAGAACAGCTTTTTACGCGATATTTACTATGAATTTCAGTCACTCTTAAAAATATAAAAGAAAATATTTTATAAATATACTATAATAGAATCCATTCCATTTGATCCTTTTTTCATATTTCGAAAAATTGTTCTTTTCTTATATTTAAAAAAATAACGTATTTAGTTACAATATGTCTTGGTACAGTAAACTAATGATCTAAAAATTACCTTATGAGCTCTTTTGATACATATTCAACATACCTGAAAGAAAAGAAAAAATTAGTAATCTCTTAATCCTAATTCAAATGGTTTCGTAGATACACGCAGTATTATTTCATATAACGGTAAAATACGAGAGAAAAATCATTGGGTGGCTTTGACAAAAATTTACTGTGGAAAATACCATATGAAATATAAAACCGCGAAAATCTGCGAAACCGTTAAAAATTTTGAAATACTATACTATACTACTATTGAAAAAATAATATACAAGGTGTTCCATTAAAAAAAAAACGATGAAAAATTGATTTACATTTTAGGAAGTTTGGCGTAGAATTTTGAACATCCTGTATGATTTACGACTACCATTACGATTATGATATATAGCAAATTATTACCATGTAAAATAAATATCTAATATAGTTTTGATTTCAGGACAGTTCCTGTATTTTTAATAATTTTCTTAAGAAAGGCTGGAAAATGTTTATTTTTTATTTATTTATTAATATCTCTGAAACTATCGAAACATATTTACCCATATCTTAGGGTTATGTAAAGTGATCTGAGAGGAAGCCAAAAATGCAATAACATACAGAGTGTTTCATTAAAATTTGATTTTAATTCTTGATGTTAATTGATTTCAATTTTGAGATCTTAATTTTCTTATTCAGTAATTAACAATCATTAAACAACGAACTTCCTCATGTATAGTTTTTGTCGTTAATAAAAAAAATTAAAATATTATGTAGAAAAAACAAAATAGGGTTTCATATTATCACCCTCCTTTCTAACAATTTCAACATTGCTCTAAATTAATAATTAATAGCCATTTTTTTAAAAATCCAGGCTATGAATACTTACCTCATTGGCCGGATTTTATCGTAAATACCTTGTATACATTATTGTCCATAGACATTGTTTACATAACAGTTCATTCTGCTTTGGTATGATTGAAAAAATAGAGTGATACACTCAAAGTGTCTTTGATTCATTTGATTCGTGAACTTTTAAAAACTTATTTAGTTCCAAGCAAAACGTAATTAAAACTTCAGATACTATTTAAAACGATACTTAGTCCGTTGATGAACTTTTATGTTTTATCATAAACTTAATTATTCCCTTAATAACTACTGCTGGCTGTGTACATGTGCGTCAAAAAGTCATTAGGCCCGCGGTTTACATACGTACACACGTATGCGTGTGTATGCTTATTAAGTTTCTGTTTTAATTTGTTTTTAATATCTTGAGAATGATCGTTAATTGTGGAGATAAAGAAAAAATGGTTGCCGTTTGTGGGAAACCAACATAAATAAGCCACATAAAATAGGGCATTAGCGTGTTTTATTAAATACTTGGATATGATGCAAAATAAATTTCAAGAAAAGTAAAGTCTTGAAATTTTAATGTTAAAAAGAACCATTTCATGCTAAGGTTAACCGTCATATGGGAATTATGTAATTAAAATTTTATTATAACTCGTTGCATATTTTTTTAGTAATAAAAATCTATCAGCAGTATATGGGTAATTCTAAATAATGTCTGTATCTTTATGGAGGGCACAATTCTTGAAAAAATGTGGGTTTTTCACCACCAAAAGGAAAATCTACAAAATAAAAAAGTTATTTTAACGAGGGAGGCCTACGTTCAGCAGTGGATTAGTAGTTGGTTGATGCGAGAAACACATCGAGAAACACATATTTTTTCAAGGTATAAGCTTCATTCAGAACCTCGCAATTAGTGGAATAAATTAGTGGTTTTAATTACATTTTACAGTTTTTAGTTTACAATCATTCAGAATATCTAAAAAACACAATTAAAATTAATAGAATATCCTAGCAACAGCCTGCGATAGTCAGTTGTATCCATACAGAAAGCCTAATATTTAGCTTATAAAAACATAAACTTTTAATTTCTAACCACATTTTCTCTTGACGGATAATATCAAAAACCAAAATGACATTTCTCGCAAATTTTGAAGTATAATTAGTGGAAAAGTTAAATGTTTGGTAACTTTTTCCAAACTTCACCGCCAATTGAAACCAATTCCAATAATTGCAAAATTCTGAATGAAGCTATAGGCAATACTGTTCTAATCAAAGACATTATAAAGATAGACCGAACATCTCATTCATAAATACTCGTTGGTAGTGTATCAAACATTGCAATGTGTCAACCAAGGACAGAAGAGACAGAGAAGTCTAAATTTTCCGACCCCGGCAACTAGGCGCATTTGGATTGTTCTAATGGCCAGTGGCGTATCATTTTTTGGAACGAATTTAATTAGTAAAGTAAAAGTAAAGTAATTAGTGAAATTTTTACTCCATATTAATGTACTACATTAACACTTTTTCGTCAGATGACTTTTGTTATAAGGTCTAATATAATAATATAATTAATATCCCACATATACTTATGTTGAAACGTTAGTAGTTTTCGAAAATCGCTCCAACGTCGATTTTCAATTTAAACTTTCAGTTACTTCTATATAAACTTTCAGTTACTTTTGAATATTTACAGGGTGACTCAGGATTCCGAAACAGTTCTATATTAGGTTTTAATGGTCGGTGACTTTTCTTTCATTTTTTTTTTCAGAATATGGAGGCAATGGTAAAGCACATTTTAGACATTTTTGTAAACATAGGTGGCCGGAACATATTTTCAAACTAAAGTTATAGATTTGCCATTAAATTTATATTCCAGAAATACCTAGGGTTGCCACCTGTCCTTTTTTGAAAAGGACAGTCCTTCTTACGAATAACTTGTCCTTTTGACTTTTTTTGACTTAAAAAGTCATTTTTATTTACGAATTTTTCCTGAGAAAATTTCATGGAGCAAACAGAAATATTATTTTCGTCCAAATTTAATTAGAGATGTTATAAAACTTATAAATAAATTTTTCTTGTTTAGAATAGGCAACATTATTTAGAACTTCCCGTTTAATCTCAAATGATAGTTTAGGTTTTAGTTTTACCTTTTTTGATCTTAAAAAGAACTTTTCAAAATTAGTAATTAGTGACGATTTAGTTAGTTCGCCATCGATAGCTTACACACCACCCCCCCCTCCTACTAACTACACCACCTAATAATTATTTACAGTAAGTCCCATTCTAAAAAAGGGTAAACACACCGTACAAATAACTCTAGGTAGAGGTATTTGTACGGTGGTAAAAAATTGTCTAAACAAGGCCCAAGGGGCAGATAATATAATAAAGCAATAAAATGTAAAAAGGGTCGGGTACACACCTTTGTTTATTTGTTGAGGAAAATTCCTTTAGAATATGGTATACCATAATGACCAAAATATCACGCAATTATAAGAAAAAAAATGTCACTTTCTGGCTTATAATAAAGATTCAAATGCAACGTTTATATTTAAATTTGTTATTATCTATAACAGTTAGTAATTGAGACGCGAATTATAATTCAACTACCGGCTACTGCGTTCTTGTTTTAATAGATCAAAATTCAACAAATATACCTAATTAGAAATTATTGTGAGAGGCTCTCTTGTGGGACGCCGATGTATAATTATGGCGGAAAAAACAATACTTACCTATGAAAGGACAAATTCGGGTAATTTGAGCATATTTTTCCATACAATTGACACTGTCGTACCATATTGAAAATTCCCAGATTCAAAAATACGTTAAACAAAAACAAAAACTACTGAAAAACACTGAAAAGTTCACTTTGGACTTGATTCCGACTTCAAACACACCGTAAGCTACACGTAGTACGCTATAACGGACCAACGGCCGTCGCGAGGGGTGGTGGGACGAACGGCTCATTTCATTCTGGAAGACTAGCAGCGACGTTGCCAATAGTTCTAGACGTTTCAGCACATTAATAAACTGTCCTTTAATAGTAACGCATATAATATATCCTCTGGTTAATAACATATTATTACGCATGCTTCTTTAAAAATAAACTATTAATTTAATTAAGAAATTGAGATTTATTGATATCCGGTGAAGGTTTTAAAGTCACCTTTTCTGCAAATCAAACTAATTAGATTAGGCGCAAATTTGATATGTGGCAATGTCGCCTTCTCTATTTCAGTTGGTTTTTACAGTACGTCGTCAACCTCCGATTACTTCATCGGGTTAAAATGCAAAATGTGATATCTGTTCTTACTAAATCTATTGTTCTAATTCATCATTTTTATACTAATTAGTAATTTTACTCTTAATATTTTATGATTCCAATTTGTTATTGAAAGCATATATCGCTTTATAGACTTTTCTTAAGAATTCTTGTTTGGATTGCCCATAATGACAGTTTTGTTGTAGTAACGATACTAATTCTGATGCACTGCCCTTATATTTCATAAAATATCTTTGCAATTCATTAATATTACTTCGTTTTACTAATTTATTATTCTAATCAATAATTTTCATTATTTTCTAATCTTCTTTGATATAATTTTTTTAAGTGGTGAAACATTTATTTGATATTGCAATATTACAAAGCATTGTTAAATATTAAAAATAGTTTCATTGTCATTAATCAAGAAAAATGTCTAATTTAATAGCTACTATATATCCAGACAGGTGTATGATATCCTAGTAAAATACCAGTTTATTTTCTTTGTAAGATTTCAGGGATAAAAACATATTTAAAAATAGTTTTTAATCATTCATGGTCAACTGAAAAACGATAATTGATTTAAAAAATTGAGTATATATTTTTCATTGTTTAAAATTATAAATAGAGTCAAGTTCGAATCTGCCAGAAAGCACTCTGAATCACCTAACAACTTTAATAAACATGTCGTTCCAAAATGGTATTTTTCCAAAATGTCTTAAGACGGCAATAATCATTCCTCTGCACAAAGGAGGAGACAAAGATGAAGCTTATAACTATCGCCCAATTGCACTCCTTCCAACGCTATCTAAGATCATAGAAAGGTTGGTTAAAAGAAGGCTGGTATCTTTTCTGTTTAAGTACAAAATACTTACTGAACATCAATTTGGATTTCTAAGCAACAAGTCCACAAATGACGCTATATTTTCCCTCCTTAATAATGTTTACCAGCCTAAACAACCATCATTCTACAGCAACAATTTTCTGTGATTTTTCTAATGCGTTCGATTTTGTAAATCATAAGATCCTAATTAATAAACTGCAGCACTATGGGTTCAGGGGATCATCTCTCGAATGGTTTAAGTCGTATCTGAGCAACAGAAGTCAACTTATGAGGGTGGATACCACGTTGTCTTCTAGCAAGCCAATAGAATGTGGAGTACCACAAGGCTCAGTACTAGGCCCTATTTTGTTTCTTCTTTTTATTAACGACATTGCTAACATAAACATCAGTGGCAAAATATGTCTTTTTGCGTACGACACTAGCTTCACTTGGAGCAACAAGGACATCACGGCACTTCATAGGATTATATCAAATGACTTAATCACCATTAAATCTTGGTGCGATTCGAACCTCCTGAGTCTCAATATTTCTAAAACTAAAGCTTTGTCGTATAAAATCTCGTTGCAGCCTTTTGTACTTAACAACACCACCATTGACGTCGTAAAATCTGTAAAATTCTTAGGGCTTGTTGTGGACAATTCTCTGAAATGGGACATACATATCGAAGCTTTGTCGAAAAAAATTTTGCTCTGCCTGTTTTGCATTAAGGTCTGTTTCTAAGGAGCTTAACTTGTCAGTGGTTAGAACTGTTTATTATGCACTTTTTGAGTCGCACCTCAGGTATGCCCTTCCATTCAGGGGTACGTGTTGTGCGACTCAATTTGACCGCATTTTCAAGCTCCAGAAGAGAGCTGTTCGATATTCACTGGGACTAAACAGCAGAACTCATTGCCGGGACTTTTTTAAAGAGTTAAAAATATTGACTCTTCGTTCCTTATTTATATTTGAATCCGTTTGCCTAATACGTAAACATGTATCAGCTTCTCAAGAAAGGCCATCTCACACTTATCCACTCAGGAACGCGGAGCAAAATCTTTATCTACCTACCCCACGCTCAGAGTTAGTTAAAAGTTAAATATTATACAACTCGAAAAAAATGCACAATCACCTGCCATTTGAAATCAAATCCATAACATCATTTTTTTCTATTCGCAAAACATTGAACTCTTATTTACTAGACAAGGCTTTCTACGCCGTAAATGAATTATATTTTGAAAATCGAATTTGATCTTGTAAACACTGGTCTAATGTTTGCTATTGCTATATTTACTGATGACATCGAAATAAATTTATTTAGAGGTCATTGATATTTTACTATAAACTAACTAAATATTTTTAAAGATTATTTTTATTTTTTTGTTCTTTGACATTGTAAACATTTATAAATGTTTATTTTAAACAATTTAGACTGACAATATTATTTGTATAATGTTTTGTATTATCTTTTGTTTGTTTGTTTGTGTACCTTGTTTTTTTACTTTGTTTGTTAGTTTACCTTTGTTTACAAATTGAAAAATTTTTTGACAAAAAGGCATTTATATATTTATTTATTTATTTATGTTAGTTTTATAAAACATGTTAAGAGTTAAACCTCCCCTAGATTTTATTTGTTATTACGACTGAGAGATATCAAAGATTTTTCTTGATTTAAGTAAGAACAATCTTCGGATTGTCACAGGGTTTTTAACAGGACACTGTCTCTTCAATGAACACCTCAGTAGATTGAAGCTAAGAAACAACGGCGATTGGAGATTCGGTGGGGAAAATGGGAAAACACCAGGACACCTAATCATTTAGCGAGCCGAGACGACAATCATTCATGCCATAAGTTTTGGTACTACTGATATCGGAGATTGGGAACTAACCTCTATAAAACCGTCTCAGGATGCTGGCTTTTATCAAATAAAGAGTATTTCAAAAGAAAAAAAAAGTCTGATTTTTTTCCAGTCTTCTTTAAAACAGTAAATATTCATCAAAATAAAATATAAAACATATTAAATCTAATTATATTCCTAAACGTTTCAAAGATTGTAAATTGAGCAGTAAATGTCAATTTATTTCTACGGAATTAATTAAAAAAACACACACCCTTATCAGCCCGAACAAGAATTCCTTACTTGGCAGCTGCGGCAATTCGAAAAGTAAATTAGAAAAATAACTTAATTATTAAGCATTTACACTCATTTATTTTCAATTTCCTGTACATGTGACTTCATTATGATGAGTTGATAGATTATGGATTAGAGTTATGAACATTTGATTAAGAAAGGGGGCCAAGCAGCGGAAGCACTAATCAAGATTTAGGGGTTCGAACTCTCGAGCAATATGTTTCAATATCCTTTATGAAAGGTAACTGGGCCCGAATTCCGGAATTTTGACATAAAAATGTTACGATTTAAAAGCTGTAAGCGAAAGTATGAAACGCAATGGAGAAAAATTGTGAACTCTGTTAACAACAACAACCAAAAAGTAAAGAAGCAACAAAGTAATGAGATTTTTGAATGTCCGGAGTGCAGAAGAGAGATAACATCACGTATTGGGCTTTTCAGTCACAGAAAAGCTCATGAAAGAAAACGCCTTGTGTGACCATCTTCTGATGCGTGTCAAATACTCGTCAGCGAGTAATGGCAGTAAGTAAGCGAAAGTATTCGATAAGCAGTCGATTTTGGTATCCTCGTTGCCGTGCGAATCGTTTTCTGGATACGCGTTGAGCACATATTGGCAGCATCGCAATTTCTCAGGTATCTAAAGGTGCGTATTCATTATCCGAACGAACGAACGAACGAACGAATGAAAGTGCGGTATATTTAGACGGGGACCGAACGCATGCGGCCGTTCGTTCGGTCGTGCGCTCGACCATCCGCTTCGAGTCGCTACATCAAAGGCGTTCGCCTGCGTGCGCTTTCAGATTTAAGGTGCGTATTCATTATCCGAACGAACGAATGAAAGTGCGGTATATTTAGACGGGGACCGAACGCATGCGGCCGTTCTTTCGTTCGTGCGCTCGACCATCCGCTTCGAGTCGGTACATCAAAGGCGTTTAGACGTCATGGTACAAAGAATACAAGGTATGATCGATAGCGGCTCCAATTTCGTTCAGTTCGTGCATACCACCTGTGACGTCACTAGGAAAATAATGAATAAATAAAAAATAAAGAAAGTTGACAGGAGATCTGCATTTTTGAGGTTATGGTTAAGAATTGTTTATTTTTAAGAATTTTTAGTTCGTTTAATTTAATAATTACTAAAACCAGCAGTTCCAAAAATATATTTAAAAATAATAATTATCTATTAACATGGATTTGGACGATAATAGGTAAAAATACTAAATTTATTTCTATATTCGGTATAAAATTGTTAATTAGGTTTTTAGTTTGCGATGTTTATGGTAAATAATTTTCATTTTTATTGCCTCTGAATTCACATGAGAACAGAGATGAGGATATCTATGGAAAAGTAACCACAAGAGGAATTTTTACATCATTTAAAAAATGTTGGGAAGTTTATTGTTTCCCATCGAAAAGTAGAAAATGCCAATGCAGATGAACGTATTGTAATTGTGATAGAAGTAATTCCAAGGGTGAAGTTTATTATAATTAGTGGAAGTTAATACCAAGGGTGAAGTTTATTATAATTAGTGTCCTGTGCTTCTTTTTATATGTAGATGTTTCTGGTTTTGAGAATAAATCGGTTGAACCACACCCAAAATTTAAAGGAAGTATTTGCATACCCAGAATATGCCCATCAAGGGTTATATAGCTCAAATTTCCTTTACTGGTAGGCAATTATTCAATGCAAATTAACTTTTTAAGCGACTGAAATATTAAGTAGTTTACAATATGGTATATCACTAAAAATATATTACTTTTAGGTACAATTAGGGCCCGATACATTTCAAAAAGTAGAATATTATTTTATATTAAATGAGGTATTGTACTAACAATCAATTTATATTAATAACGGAGATTAAAAAATAACAGAATAAATAGTTCTTTTTCTTATACTACAAAAATAAACTATAGAATACAACAGTATTTAAAAAAAATAAAAAGTGATGTTCCGGCCGAGATTCGAACTCCGGTCTCTCGCTTCCTAGCCCGACTCCTTATGTACTGCTCCATAGTAACTTGCTTAGCGATAATTCAATGACGGTATATAAACAAAAAAAAACAGGTTTATAACAATATCTTGACGATTTGAACTGGCGCGCGAATGAAGAAATGCGTGCGGTCTTCTCGTGCGGTTATATCGTGCGGTCCCCGTCCATACCACTAGCGAACATTCGTTCGTTCGTTCGTTCGTTCGTGCGGATAATGAATACGCACCTTAAAGGTGCGTATTCATTATCCGCACGAACGAACGAACGAACGAACGAACGAATGAAAGTGCGGTATATTTAGACGGGGACCGAACGCATGCGGCCGTTCGTTCGGTCGTGCGCTCGACCATCCGCTTCGAGTCCGTACATCAAAGGCGTTCGCCTGCGTGCGCTTTCAGATTTAAGGTGCGTATTCATTATCCGCACGAACGAACGAACGAATGAAAGTGCGGTATATTTAGACGGGGACCGAACGCATGCGGCCGTTCGTTCGTTCGTGCGCTCGACCATCCGCTTCGAGTCGGTACATCAAAGGCGTTTAGACGTCATGGTACAAAGAATACAAGGTATGATCGATAGCGGCTCCAATTTCGTTCAGTTCGCGCGTACCACCTGTGACGTCACTAGGAAAATAATGAATAAATAAAAAATAAAGAAAGTTGACAGGAGATCTGCATTTTTGAGATTATGGTTAAGAATTGTTTATTTTTAAGACTTTTTAGTTCGTTTAATTTAATAATTACTAAAACCAGCAGTTCCAAAAATATATTTAAAAATAATATTTATCTATTAACATGGATTTGGACGATAATAGGTAAAAATACTAAATTTATTTCTATATTCGGTATAAAATTGTTTATTAGGTTTTAGTTTGCGATGTTTATGGTAAATAATTTTCATTTTATTGCCTCTGAATTCACATGAGGACAGAGATGAGGATATCTATGGAAAAGTAACCACAAGAGGAATTGTTACATCATTTAAAAAATGTTGGGAAGTTTATTGTTTCCCATCGAAAAGTAGAAAATGCCAATGCAGATGAACGTATTGTAATTGTGATAGAAGTAATTCCAAGGGTGAAGTTTATTATAATTAGTGAAAGTAATACCAAGGGTGAAGTTTATTATAATTAGTGACCTGTGCTTCTTTTTATATGTAGATGTTTCTGGTTTTGAGAATAAAACGGTTGAACCACACCCAAAATTTAAAGGAAGTATTTGCATACCCAGAATATGCCCATCAAGGGTTATATAGCTCAAATTTCCTTTAATGGTAGGCAATTATTCAATGCAAATTAACTTTTTAAGCGACTGAAATATTAAATAGTTTACAATATGGTATATCACTAAAAATATATTACTTTTAGGTACAATTAGGGCCCGATACATTTCAAAAGTAGAATATTATTTTATATTAAATGAGGTATTGTACTAACAATCAATTTATATTAATAACGGAGATTAAAAAATAACAGAATAAATAGTTCTTTTTCTTATACTACAAAAATAAACTATAGAATACAACAGTATTTAAAAAAAAATAAAAAGTGATGTTTCGGCCGAGATTCGAACTCCGGTCTCTCGCTTCCTAGCCCGACTCCTTATGCACTGCTCCATAGTAACTTGCTTAGCGATAATTCAATGACGGTATATAAACAAAAAAAAAAGGTTTATAACAATATCTTGACGATTTGAACTGGCGCGCGAATGAAGAAATGCGTGCGGTCTTCTCGTGCGGTTCTATCGTGCGGTCCCCGTCCATACCACTAGCGTACGTTCGTTCGTTCGTTCGTTCGTTCGTGCGAATACGCACCTTTAAGGTGCGTATTCATTATCCGCAGGAATAAAGTGCGGATTACAACAGGCCTCTTGACAGGACACATAGCTGTCAAGTGTTACCTGAACAAGCTCAACCTGTATCAAGGAAGTCTTTGCTGCAGACTGTGAGATAAAGATCCTGAAACAGCGGAGCACACAATATGTCATTGCGAGGCTCTGGATCGCACGCGATGCTTTTTATTTGGGAAAGCTAGGCTAGAACCGGAGGAACTATGCTCCCATCCTATCAAAGACTTGTATAAGCTAGTGCAGGGCACAGGGATAGGAGAATGGGTGCAGATATAGAAGGAGGACAAACACAATAGGCCTTACAGGTCGTAATGTTTCCGGCAGAGGACGGCCCCTTGGTATGGAAAAAAAAGAAAATATTAATAAACCTTAAATTAGTAAGACAAGTAAAATCACGCACTTTTATGACTCTATTCGCATTTTCCGTTAATCACGAATTCCTCCTCATATTACGCTCCAAGCGTCGACGGCTTCAACTCACCCTCTCGGACCTTTTTGTTCCACATTCTCCACGGTTTTAGGGCGCGTTACGATCCGGGGGAAAACCTCCTCCGCCACCAGCCAGTTGGCGATGATTCATTCTTCATTATTAATTATAAGTATGGCGATTAGAAGGAGGTTGTGGATTAGTGCCCTAGCTGTTTCTTACTTTCTTGTTCTTTCTTTGTCTATAGGGATAAGTCAGTGAATAAGCACGAAAGAGTGCAGTAGATGATTGTTTTCTTAAATTGAGTTTTTTTTTTCGGACTTTTCCTTAGTTCCGTGTATCTGTATTCCTTCAATCGTTCCATTCATACATTTATACATATATTTCATATTAATTAAACTTTTAGTTACGTAATTGAGGGCGCGATTTTTAAATTCATCATTGCCAACTATGGACATATTCGGTGTCGTGCTGACTAACTGGAATTTAGAGATCGCGCTGGGGATTCAGGTGGTAGCTCTGCTGTAAAAAATGCCAAGTTGCCGCATTTATTTATTTATTTCCTGACATTGTCATTCGTTTTGACACTTTGGGCTCGAACTCACTGACGACCAGCCTAGTAGTTTGAATAAGTGAACAGGTTGTTGGGAGAATTGATAACGGCTTGTCGGTTTATAAAATCTGTGACAGTTTAATGTACTTTCTTAAACTTGTCTATCAATCCTTTAACGAGGAAGTCTTTAAAACAATTAGTGCTGCTTAGTGGACTATGTATCTGACGAAAAGGAGCTTATAGTACGAGAACTAGCAACGTCTGGAAAACAAGTATTTAAAGAAAGTTGGCTCTTTGAAAAAAAAGGCTCTTGGATATATCTTTTAAGCCGTCTGGCTGCCGATAGACGTTGCGTTGACTACTGCGCATTGAAAGAAGTTTCTATGTTTTTATTTAGTGTTTTAAATACTAGTATTGAATATAAATCGAATAAGTCTCCATAGCGCTGCACGAAAACGTTCAGCCTATAAAGCGAGAAGTCCAGAGTTCAATACAGGCTCGGGGTAAATGTTTGTTATTTTATTTTCGTTTATATTCTAATAGTAAACTGTTAAATAATTTTGGTGATTAAAAAACCAATTTATTCATATTATGAAAAATCATATTTAAAGTTTTTCTACGACCACTTGTTTTTTTTATTGATTTTTTTTTAGTTGTATTGTAGTCATGTACAAGGAGGACAACTGTATTTTAAATATCATATTTAATTTAACGTTTTTCAAACAGGGTTCATTAGACTATATTTCTACTAGGTACATTATTTAAAAAAAGATTAAAAGTATAAGTAACTTAAACATTCATAAAAATAGAAATATTTACTGTTGTAGATTCTCAGTAACAATAAAAAGAGGAATTTATATTGTAAACATTGAAATAACTGGAAGCTAAACTTTCTACCATTTAAGCCAGTGTCTGACGACTTTTTTTTACGATGGTCCTAATATGTTTACTTCTAAAGTCGAAAAGAGCCATCAGTAGAAGTCCATATCAGTAGAAAAAAGAAACAGAATATCTCCCTTTTTGTCGGTCGCGCGTACACAATGCTTTTTGTTCGGCCTATTTGTTCTGCTTGTTCGTGCGCGCTCGGTTCGTTCGGGCTAAAATGCCAAAGTCTGGACGCGCCTTTAGGAACAAAACTGTTTTGGTCCTTTATTGATGTAATGCTGAAAATCTCACGAGTTACATGTCTTACTCTACACATATTAAATTACATAGACGTAGGATGTAGAATATTCTCTTATGAAACGACTGATGGAATAGCAGGCATCGCGGATTTAAAACACATGGAAATAACGACGTTATCGTATAGTCGGGGTTGGAGATTTTACTTACTCCATTTACCACACCAGTATTTATCAACGAAAAATCCAAGAATATTTTAAATGCATTATTTAATATTAGAACATTTAATAAGCTCATGAATAGCAACTTCGCTTTTTAGTTAACTCGGATATTTTAACATTGGCTCTTTGAAAAAAAAGGCTCTTGGATATATCTTTTAAGCCGTCTGGCTGCCGATAGACGTTGCGTTGACTACTGCGCATTGAAAGTTCCTATGTTTTTATTTAGTGTTTTAAATACTAGTATTGAATATAAATCGAATAAGTCTCCATAGCGCTGCACGAAAACGTTCAGCCTATAAAGCGAGAAGTCCAGGGGGGCAATTTTTGGCCATTCGTTTCCTTGCAAATTATTCGCAACTTTTCGATCAACACTAAAATCCAATTTTTTAGTGTTCGCATTTTTGCGTATTAGCAAATTTCCCTGCGTTGTCTTGCGAGTGGATCGACAGCATCGTAAGGATATGTTTTTTAAGTGCGCATATTAGATTTGATTAGTTCCAAAGTTTGTAGTTGGGTTTAGGTGTAACAATAATAGTAATGGATGACTTAATGAACGTTTTGGCCATTCGAAACCTAGAAAATGCAGAACTGCAATACCGCCGTAATGTTTTGCGCAATCCGGGGAAATGCGTTCATAAAACTGAATGAAAGGCAGTTTATTAAAATATTTCGGTTATCCAAAGACTTGTGCCGTGTTTTTATTCAGTTACTTGAGTCATACATGCGACCACAAAGAAGAGAGACTGATTTGGATGTGCAAAGCCGGGTAACATTTTTCTCTATTATTGTATATCTATGAACTAACATTAAATTTCAGATTTTAGCTGTTCTGAAATTTTAGGGAAGTGGTTGTTACCAGCCGGATGTTGCTTTAAATAAATACATCGATATGTGCCAAGCCTCGGTTTCTCCTTCAATTGACGAATTTATCAACGCTCTAAACCATCCAGAGATATTTGATCAATGGGTTGAATTTCCAAATAATTTTGAAAAACTCAACAGAATTAGCGAACAGTATGGTTTTGCAATACGGGTAGTTATTGCATAATTACGTATTATCATTGTAGATTTTTCCGAATACATAGGTTCCCGGGAGTGATAGGATGTGCTTTTTGTTTGTCTGTAACATTAGTTCCACGTTTTATTTTTTTAATATTAACCCACTTGACTAACAACAAGCCTCGATTATCGACACCAAGTAATGAAAAGTAAACAAACGGTAAAAAATACGGTTAAACTGGAGAGAATTTAGTTTTTCACTGTGATTTGTCGACGTTGCCACAATTCCGGCTCGTAATTTTGCGTACGCTCACGACGATCGCAAATTAATATGCGAAGATGGCTGAAAAATTGAATTTTTAAAACGCATTCGTTTTCTAACACTCGTAAAGTTGCGCGTTCGCATGTAAACGATCAATTCCAAAAATTGCCTCCCAGAGTTCAATACAGGCTCGGGGTAAATGTTTGTTATTTTATTTTCGTTTATATTCTAATAGTAAACTGTTAAATAATTTTGGTGATTAAAAAACCAATTTATTCATGTTATGTATTCGATTTATATTCAATACTAGTATTTAAAACACTAAATAAAAACATAGGAACTTCTTTCAATGCGCAGTAGTCAACGCAACGTCTATCGGCAGCCAGACGGCTTAAAAGATATATCCAAGAGCCTTTTTTTTCAAAGAGCCAACTTTCTTTAAATACTTGTTTTCCAGACGTTGCTAGTTTTCGTACTATAAGCTCCTTTTCGTCAGATACATAGTCCACTAAGCAGCACTAATTGTTTTAAAGACTTCCTCGTTAAAGGATTGATAGACAAGTTTAAGAAAGTACATTAAACTGTCACAGATTTTATAAACCGACAAGCCGTTATCAATTCTCCCAACAACCTGTTCACTTATTCAAACTACCCGAAAACTCGACTCAAACCACCCTTATAACCCCTACCACCACCCCACAGCTCCACTTTTAAATCCTTGGGCACAATGGCCGCCGCCGCTCCTCATCCTAAATTGTTTCTCTGTAAATTAGATCGTGTTTACTCGAGATAACTCGGCAAGAAGCCCTTGGGATGATGTCCGTTTGGCCCTTCTGTCCGACTGCAAACCGCTGCCCACCCTCCACCCGCCGGCCGTGGTCCGAGTCCCGCTGACCGGCCCCCGGGGGCTCCGTAAGACTGCTTTGATGTCCGGGCTCGGTTAAGACGCGCGCAAGACCGTCCGACAATTATATTAGGCTTGCGGAGGCGGTGGCAGGTCGAGTGGAACACACTTTACAAAATAAAATATTAAGATGGGGTGGAGTGGGGGGTTGTGATGTAGAATAAGGCGATTTCTGTATTAAATTCATGATTTGTTAAAATAGTAAATTACTTCAATATCACACAAAATTTATCTGATCTACCATATCATAATTATTGAGCCATATATACAGGGTTGTTCACCACATACGACACGGAGTATTGCAGCTAAACGATTTCCATTTTTGAAATGGAACACCCTGCATAGTATAAGGAAACTAGTAGATTTACTCCTTGTCAAATCCTTTGTTCTTTTCTGCCACTTTATATGACCTTGTTCTCGCCTCCCGTGACCACTGACGTAGCTGTATAGTTGTGGTCTATTAACTAGGCAAAGTATAGTCGTGGCACTCGCCGTAGTTTCACAGATATGTATTTAGGAAAATATGAGTTCCCAATAAAATAAAATAAAATAAATTGATCATCGAGTAAAAACTTGCTTGAAAACAGAATGTTTTCACATTTCGTGTAGGTAACAATTCTTCTGTATCTGAAAATCTTCTGATAGGAAGAAATGCGGAAAATATATATAATGACGTATTTTTATGTTATTATCTATTTCAGAGATTTTCTACAATTTTTTTTGGATTTAAAATAAAATTTTCTGTAGATAACTGGATTCTATTTAAAGCACACTGCGGTGTTGCTATTCTATTTCTTATTTACTAAAACTTTGGTTAAAAACATAATATACGAAAAGTGGCAAAAAACTAGAGTGAATATAACTTTATTAATACTTAGCTATGTTTTCTAAAACATGACAAGGACACCAGAATAAATTCGTGTAGAAAAATTTACTTTATCGTATACAGGGTATTTTTTATGGCGTCACCAAAATCACGCATTTTCCTCAGGGGAATTAACATTATTTGATAAATATAATTTTGCACTACCAGTTAATATACTTGCACTTATATCTGGGACACCCTGTATAATACATATATTGAAAAATAAAAATCGTCCTCACTATTCTAATAATTTAAAGAACAAATGGTCCAAGTTCTGGTAATTAAAAAAATAGTAAAGAAAAGTAAAGAGTTTTGTTAATTCTCCCCGACCTGAATTTTAAGAAGAACACAATATTACTACCATTAAAAAATATATTTGTAGTCAACCCTTTGCTTTAATAAATTCGTTTAAACAATAAAGCTACTACTCCAATACTACCCTCCTAATTATTTAAAGTGCATTCGCAGTCGAGCTTTCTATCATCTTCTGGCAAATTAGAAAAATACAATTATACCATCAGCCAAGTACATTTGTTCTAATGCTCCCCTGCGGATCGCTACGGGGAGTATTTTACACCCCCTACAGGGTAGGAAGGGGTTTGAGTTTATTTAATCGCCGTTTTAATTCAAGCCATTACAACCGTTATAATAGATGGCTTTTATTAACGCAGAACAAAAGGAAATAATTCTTAACTAGGACCTAATTCGTTGTGATCGATAATGTGTAGAGTGAGTGAACCATTGTATAAAGTAAATTAAATAACGTAGAAAAAAATGGAGTTCATCTAGGAACTGTTTAGGTATCCCAAGTAGCATTTTTGGACAAATTTTAGGTAATGTTTCTAATAATTGTGTCTGTTTCTTGATACAAAATGGAAACGGTATGCCACAAATAGAAAACATTTTCGAAACCTATATATTTTATATGGCTTTATTATAGTACAATTCGTTTAAAAGTTCCTCAATATGGCCGTTCAACAAACCTAATTACGAAAAATGGTAATTTTTTTTTAATGAAAAATAAGTTGGCGTTAGCGAATTTAGAAATTGATTTACTCTTTGGTTAACAATAACATTTTTCAGGATTGTCAAGTTGACGTTAAAGTTAGGTTAGTCTTTAAGTATTTGTAAGGCAGAAACCTTAGCTATTCATGATGCAGTAAAGTTTGCTATTAAAAAGAACTTGCGTAGTGTTATTATCTTTTCAGATTCCAAAAGTTCAATTCAAAAAATTAGTAAAAATCTCTTTAAAGCATCTGCTGATTATTGGACCTTAAGAACCAAACGTTTAATTTGTTTAGCAAATTCTAATGGTTTTGACATCAGGATTGCCTGGATTCCAGGTCATTCCAATATCTTGGGAAATACAGAGGCAGATTTGTTGGCTAATATTGGAAAAGATTTAAATATTCCGAAATCTATGGAGATGGATTCAATAGATATTTTTAATTCAATTAAAACTGATATTTTGTGTAATTACAAGGAAAATTGGAAATCTCGTATGAAAGGAAAAAAGCATGTGTATTTTAATACACAAACAATCTTCCCAGATAAACAATGGTTTAAAAATTTCCAGTATATAGATAGAAGACATATTACAACGTTAATTAGAATGCGTACAGGCCATTGCTTAAAAAAAAAACCATTTATATAAAATTAAAGTGAAGGAAGATCCATTCTGTGAGTGTGGCTCTGTTGAAGACCTAAATCAGATCTTTTTAGAATGTCCTATAAATTTTTTGTTTAATTTGGATTTATATCAAAAATTTATTGAAATGAATTTTCCTACTCCACTATCAATATTTACAGTTTTGTCTAAGCCAAGTGAAAAATTAATAGAAACTATTATGATATTTTTTAACATTAATAGAATTAAATTATAATGCTCAACTTTCTATTTTTTATTTTCTTTTTGTTTCAGTTTCCGAATGCAGTCTGTTTGTGTGACCTCTATCCTATGTGCCTTTGTGTGTGATATAATCTTCCTTTCAGCGCGTCATTTATATATTTAATAAATAATAATAATAACATTTTACAGTCACAGGTCACAGGTTACCTTCATAGAAGTTAGTTATATTAAAATTTACCCAATATACATTTTACTAAGATAAGAATCAGTGGCCTTGATATGGTTTAGAGCCAGTCAACATCTTGGTCACTCCCAAATTGAGCTGGCGTTTGCCTTGTAGCAGAGCCATCATAAAAAAAGAAGAAGAATATAAATAAAAACATAGATTATTGAAATTATTTAATAAGAATAAAGGTATTTTACCGCAGATCCGAAGAGATTTTAATTAAAGGTATTTTATAAACTTTCTCAGTCAGAATATTAACTCCCCTGTTTCTTATATTTCAGTTAAAGGGACGTAAGAACTATAGGAAGTGAATTTTTGTTTTCATGTTTTGACGATATCTGAGAGTTCCTAGAATTATCAAGATTATTGAATAAAAATAGTTGTTTAATAAGTGAAATTAATAGAAGACTTGGAAATAGGATGATGCGGTTCATGTTATAGTTGATAGATCACTCCATTTCTCTTAATTTGTTTTTATTTCAGTACAGTTAATCACAAATTGAATTGATGTGTGCAAAAACAGCTATATATTTTCAAACATCTTATTTAAATAGTTCTTTTATATACTGTTAAACTGTATCAACTACAAACTCTTTAGCAAAAAGTTATAAGGTAATAAATTTTGTAGATATAATTTATGAAAATTTATATATAAAGATTAGAACACAATCCTCTGAGGGAAAAAGAAATACTCAAAAACTCATTAAATATACTTTATTAAAAATCATCCATGCAAACTGTAATAATCAGAACATTCTCCACATTATACCTTTATTAAATTTGTGTTCACACTCCTGTCAGGAAAGCCAGAAATGTTTGTTTGAATATTAACTTATTTTAAATTGCCAGAAACACATCAAAATATGTCACAACCACAACTATAGGTCTGGAATCAGTACTAACTTTTATACCTAGTGATGCGTCAACTAACAAGTATAGGCTAAAAAAGAAATATTAATATAGAGTGTACTATAAGATGTCCTTCTGCTTATTTATGAAATTACTTCCCTTTCAAATCTGAGGAATACCAGTAAAATAAAACATAATTTTTCGTTTGGTTTGGTGTTTGATATTCTAACTACATCTATTACAAACCTTAAGTGCTTTTGGTGAGTAACTGTATTTTTTATTATTGTTTGTGTATCCTGTAAAGTAAAAAATTATATATTTCAAGAAATATAAAAACAATGCAATATATATCAAACAGATTCATAAAAACTGTTTACAATTGTACATATTATATATTTCAAGGGTTTTTTGATCTTTGGTCCCATTACCAACATTACCTTATTTAGGTCTTCTCTACTAACTCAATTTTTAAATCTGTTTTAAACCTTTTTTACATTTTAAAACTAATTTACAATAATCTGTAATGCCCGCGCTGTTTCCTGAAATTAATATAAATTTTAATCTATTTAATATCATATACATATTACAAACCTGAAAATTACTGATACGAGGAAACTTCTCAAAATAATTAAAGACCTTTTTACAAACATCTGGACTAATTTAATTTCACGAATTTGTGGACGAGTCAATGTTTTCTAATACGTTTTTAAGCGTTTTATACATTTTTTGAATATCTTCCAGCCTATTCCTCAGTTCTTGATCGGTGAAAAGATTATTTATAAGTATATAATTAGTACTGCAGCCTGCAGGTTAAATAAAAGAACAAAATCAAGTAGAATTTGTGAATATAAACTCAAAAAATAATGAAAATATTTAGAAAAAGGAACCGTAAACGTCAGTCAGCCAACCAAGTGTCAGAGTTCAATTAGATTTACATGGATTTACCACAGATGATCAATTTGAACGATTTGATCTACAGTCGATTCCAGTCTAGAGATTTTCGTTTTTTAAGCCTCCCATACTGAAATCCGCCATATTGGGAAGTGGTGGTACTAGCCATTTCCTGAAATGTTTGCGGAATCAAAAGTTTTAGAGGAAATATTTCGAAACATTTTGCTGCAATTTGTGTCCAAGATGTTCCCGTTTTCAGCAGCCACTGTTTCTAAATGTGAAGAAACAAAATACCAAACTAAAATCGTCTATGTCTTTACTGGTAAAATATTTTAAACAGCTACATGGAAAATTTAAATCCACATTCAAAAATACCTATGTTTGCTGAGAGAATTAAATTTTACATGAATATTTTAATACAATAAATATAATATTGAATGATTTGTAGCGATGCAAAAGTATATGATTTATTAAAAAACTACATAATGTTAACATCACATCGATTATTCAACCGGATGCTTGTCTGCAATCGACATATACATATGTCTCAAAATCAAAATTGAACTGATACAGCCATTAAATATTCTTATTTAATATAATTTGTATTTTATCAGTTACAACTTATTTATTTTTAAATTTATTAACAATTTAAATTTGATATATTTATAATATACAGAAAATGTATGAATTCATTAACTGTCATTTCCCAGAGTTTTCCCAATTCTTGAGTTCTGCTTTAAGTTTTCCTCTTGGAAAGCAGAACGGTTCTGATCTATTTAGCAGTGGCGGGTTAACCATGAGGTCAAATGGTCAATGCCCCCCCCCCAAAAAAAATCAGGAAAAAACTAGAAAAACTTTTTTAAATTATACTTTTTATAAATCACTTTTTTTCACTCTAAAATACTCAAAACTATTCCCAATTTGTCCAATTTTCGCTTGAAAACATTTTGTTTTACCCATTTTCTCTACTGCCGGTCAAAATTTCATTTTGTCCTTCATTCCCGCTATGTTTTGTACGTATTAAACACCAAGTTTTGCGAATCGTGACGCCAACAAGGTAAGGTATGCTACGTATAGAAACTATAATGGGTTAAGGTGCAATAGAAATATAGTCTGTCCAACGAGAAGATCCTTGACAGTGATAGATGTGTCTGTCATTTTAATTTCAAAGTAGTTTATTTTATTTTACAAAGAAATAAGTTGGTACAACTGGAACGCATAGCAGGATATATTTAAAATTTGATTGACAAAATGACAAGTGATTACTTCAAAATATTGTGAAAAAAACTGTATAAAACTGAAAAAATGTAATCGAGTTATTTTATTTAATAAAAACGGTATGTGTTAATACAAAACAAACAAGAACAAGACAGTACATACCAAAAAAATATAAAAAAGAACTATTATTTACTTTCAAGCTTTATGAAACTACCCGCATTTATGATTATATTTATCAATATAACTTATGTACAAATACAAATTTGTAATATTCCACAGGAATAAATAAAACAACATAGGTAAATAAAACAAACTATTTTATTAATAATAACACCTACCAAATTTTATACCTTAAAGGTTGATTAATTAACTTTAATCTTAATTTTTAAACCAGTACCTTTTGACATTATTTTTCTGCAGTACTAAAATCCATTATTTACCTATCGTGTGATATCGATATTTTACAGCTACTCCAGTTTTTAGTATGTGTTTAGTTTGATCCTTCTACCATATACAAGATGCACTTATCTACGACGAAATGGTATACAAACTTTATCGATAGCAACTTCATTGGTGTATAAGACTTTCTGCCCTGGCAGCGAGTATTAACCATAAACTGTGCTCTGGGTCTACAGTTAATTTTCACTCGATTTTTCCTCCACTTGACTTCAAAAGACACAAAACACACGTAATAATACGAATCAAAATGCATCATATTCCAAAACGCAGGGTATTTAACAAAAGTTGACACAAAATTATAACCTAGAATTTGGCAAGACTTTGACAAGCGTCAAAAATGACAAAAATCTAAAGGCGAGTTCATACGCATCGGCGTCCGTTTGTCGTTCATCGTTCCGTCAAACCAATAAAATTGAAATACGATCTGTCATTTTTTAAATAAACCAATAAAACTGGTTAAAAACAACAAGACACGACGCATGACGGATTTATATTTAAACCCATCCATAGATAACTTAAATATTATTAGAAACTTTTTTTAGTAAAATAAATAGATTGGTATGGGACGTCATCTGCTTTTCTTCTGTCATCGTCTGTCGAAATCTTACCTGAGAAAAAAAACAGAGTATAGTTTATATTGGTTATTGACCGTGTCATTCAAAAAAGGATTTCTAAGGTAGGCAACTTTATATACACTTGTATTAGGTAGTTTACTGACAGACGATATAGAAAGTGTTTTCAACCTTCTATCACTTGGTAGGCTGGTACATAGAAGTAGAAGGACTTTATTTTCTTCACCTAATTTATTCAGATTATCTATTTTTTTTTTCAGATAAGGTAGTTTGGTGTCACCAGAAGTAAAACATATTTTTTTTACATTGCACAAATTTTAAAACAAACAAAAAACATTTCATCAGACCCCGACCAAATTAAATCTGGATATAGAATAAATCATCCGGAATTAAATTTTTCCAGCCTTTTTTCATATATACGTACGCGCTTGTTCCGACTTTTTTTTTCGTCGATAAAATTAATTATTTTTTTTGTTTTGTTCCAGTAATGCGATATTTATTTAGACGCCTCTTCGATAAAAAAAATCCAATAGGATGGCGAGTCGGCACCGCGTCCGACCAATAAAAATAAAAGCGGACGCAGTCCGTCCTCGTCTTGCTTCCTCGTCGACGCAATAATAATAAAATGTATAAAAATGGCGGATTTTTTCGTTGCGGGACAAACGCGCGGTGCAGTATCGATCGGTCATCGGAAACTGGACGGACGCATCGGCCGCAGAAAAAGTGCATTTCCAGAGATAATTAAAACATGTAGCCCCGGTTTTTTCCGAGGGAATATAATCAGACTTTGGACGAGGCTCGCGTTCGGCCTCGGCGGATGACAAAACAAAAATACGAGAAAAAAAGAAAATTTTGTTCGGTCAATAGTATACCAGTAAATATGAACAGCTCGTAAGACGACGAAAACCTTAAAGCGCATAATAAAGATAGTGCAAAGCAGTTCATTGAAGAACACTAGCTAAAATTTACGCGAAATCTGATAAGAAAAAAAAACCAGCAAAACTCTCAAATCTGTAATGGTTATACTAAGAGGGTATTATTTTTTTACTAAGAGGGCTTGTATTATTTATACTAGGGTACCGTCCCTCGGCCTGGATAGGTACAACTATTTTTTGTATTAAAAAAAAATACATTTAGTCATTAAAGAAATGCGTCATACTTTAGCTCTTCGACATTTATCTAGTAATTAAATGTAAAACAACTACAGAGGCATTAGTTTGACAAGCTCAATGGGAAGGTTGTATGGCAGGATATTAAAAGAGAGAGTAGAAGAGAGCTTTGAAGAAATAGAAGAACAAGGTGGTTTCCGCGCTGGGCGTTCTTGTACAGACAACATATTTGTGTTACAACAAATAATTGAAAAAAGGAGAGCTCGAAATTTGGACACGCATCTGGTATTTATAGATTTAGAGAAAGCCTATGACACGGTGCCTTTGAAGAAATTATTTGAAATCTTGGTTGAGGCAAATGTGAGTAAAACATATATCAATGCAATCTGGAATATGTACAAAAATCCAAAAAGTATGATCAGACAGGGGAAGTTCCTATCGGAATCCTTCCTGACATCTAAAGGACTTAGACAGGGGTGCAGTTTATCACCTACCTTATTTAAAATATATATCCAGGAGGCATTGAAAAACTGGAGAAGGAAGAGTAGAGCTATGGGAATAGAGATTGACAACCACTGTCTATCGACCTTGTTCTTTGCAGACGACCAAGTTATTGTTGCAGGTTGTGAGGAGGATGCCGACTATATGTTGAGGAAACTTGAGGAAGAATACGACAGATGGGAACTCAATATCAACCTCACAAAAACCGAATACATCAATCAATACAAATTTTTTTTTACTAAAATGGGAATAATTTATTCGCAGTCGAAAAAAAATTGTTTCCGCCTGTTGTTTAGGGTCAAATATTTCAAGTTAATGTATTCAAAAAGCAGGAATTGCTATTTTAGGAACGAAACATTTTCTTATTCAACAACATGGCGGCTTTCACTTTGTTGTTTTGGAGATTAAGATGGAGTAGTTCGAGTAGTCGCATACTGGACTAATAAAGTCGGAGTTCAGTCTTAACAGGTAGTATACTGGTCGCAAGATTGCCTAATTTAGTCATCCCAGAGTCTAGCTTGTGCCGCCCTCTATATTCTAAATAAATGAGGGAGTGGATAAAGTATCGGTAATAAATCGATGTATATTTAAATATAATTTTATATGTGCCTTTCTTACGTCCCATTTTAATTAAGTTTTTTTAAAAAACAAAAACAGTACTGAACTGTCTGACTGGACAGAACAATGAAGCAAAAATTTAAGATTTAAGGTTATGGTTCAATACAGTTGCAAAAAGGTAGTGGCTGGACGTCCTACCAACATAAGAATAAGGAAATCTAAACAACGTTGGAATTAGTAAAACAGACGACGTTTGCATAACGTTGGAATAGGTCCTGAAAGTGACGTCGGAAAACTCTATTGCCCAACATTGTAACTACGTTGTCCGAATCACCTAAAGATCACTTAAGCAAAAAAGGTTACAAGACAACGTTTATTCGACGTCGCAGAAGCTTTTACTTTGTTGTAGTACTAGTTCAACGTCGGCACAACGTTATAACAACGTTTACATTTATTTTAATACCCAAGGTACGGAGCTAACTATTTTTTGTAACTAATCCAACGTTGTGTTTAGTAAACATGTGGTCGCAAGTCGTGAAAATGCTACTTGGGAGGCTAAGATTTGGCTAGATTCTTCGAGGTGGCTATCGGCCAGAAGTGTCTAGCCCTGGCAGTCAACTATTAAGCTTGACCAGTCAGGTTGGTTAGCGTGGTTATTTGAAGGATGTTAATTCATTTGTGTTTATCAAAAACCCTAACGTGATTGGTCAGGGTTAATAGTTGCCTGCTAGGGCTAGACACAAGTCTATCGGCTTCACCCACTGCAACCTTTTCAGATCTATTGTGATCCTTTTCTGATCCTTAGGTTCCTGTCTACTGCAGGCCTACTGCCTATCATTGTCTGTAGATGCATATTCAGTTTACAATGCCTTATTAGTAGGCCCACTACAGCTTTGACTGACTTTCTATTTTTTTATCTTATCTATAGGACACACACTATCCCATCGCAAGCCAATACCCATTTAAAGTTGATGAGGCTATCAGGCGTGTGCAGATTCCAAACCAAGCCAAGATGAGGAAGAAACAGCAGAACACAATCTAACTTCTTGTCGTTCTTTTTACTAGACAATGATAAGCCATTGGCAAACAGCTATATATGAAAGATTCACTCTCAAAGTTAACAGAAGAGAACCACAGTAAATCTGTAAAGGTTAGTGATGAGCAAATGCAAGAGCAAAACTAATAACCTCTTGGTCTTGATCTTGCAGGGTCCATAATGAAGCAGTAAGAGCCCAACGAATCCCTAGAATGGTGATAAAATACATACAAACATACTGCCATTACTCGCTGACGAGTATTTGGCAC
Source organism: Sitophilus oryzae (assembly GCF_002938485.1). Classification (NCBI taxonomy): domain Eukaryota; kingdom Metazoa; phylum Arthropoda; class Insecta; order Coleoptera; family Curculionidae; genus Sitophilus; species Sitophilus oryzae. Next base: position 2,640,766 of record NW_022147540.1, read on the forward strand.
GCATCAGAAGACAGTTGCGCAAGGCGTTTTCTTTTATGAGCGCTTCTGTAACTGAAAAGCCCGATACCTGATGTTATCTCTCTTCCGCACTCCGGACATTCAAAAATCTCATTGCTTTGTTGCCTCTCTACTTTTTCGTTGTCGCTGTTAACTGAGTTTACTATTCTTCTCCATTGCGTTCTATTGTGCGCTACTTCTTCCGACTCATTCTGCCTGTTTATCTCCTTTAAGTTTTCGTGGAGAATATCCTTGTACCTTTTGAGTTGTCCACCCGGTTTCCTCTTACCGTCTACAAGCTCACCGTAAAGCAGAGATTTTGGTAGGCGGTTTTCTTACATTCTGCATATGTAACCAGCCCATCTTAAGCGGGATTTTGTAATCATGACTTCATTGAACCCTTTTATTTTTAAGAGTTGTCTAAGATGTCTCTGTTATAACTTGTTTAATGCGTTCATGTGTCGGCGGTACGGCACCTAGTTTTCGCTTCCATATAACATGGTGGGGATTTTTATTGCTCGGTACATTGCAAGTTTCGTTTTTGTGCTCATGTTTGTAATCAAAATTGTAGAAAACCCTGTCTATGGTAAAATAGCAGTTCAGAGAAGGACAATCGCAAAAAAATTCCAACAGATTGGAAAAGTAAACAAAAAAAAACAGCAAAACTGTCAAATCTGTAATAGTTATACTAAGAGGGTATTATTTTTTTACTAAGAGGGCTTGTTGTATTATTTATACTAGGGTACCGTCCTTCAACAAATAAAAAATGGCAAAAGCCCAGGAGAAGATCGTATTACACCTGAAATGCTGAAGATGGGCGGAAAACCATTGGTGGATGCCGTTGGGGTTTTGTTAAATACATGTCTGATGGAGGGTAGAATCCCGGACGCATGGAAAAACGCAGAAGTTGTGCTATTATACAAAAAAGGAGATTTTACAAATATAGAGAATTATAGACCAATAAACCTCCTCTCGCACCTATACAAGCTCTTCACTAGGATTATCAACAACCGACTGTCTACGAAACTAGATTCCTATCAGCCAATAGAACAGGCAGGCTTTCGAAAAGGTTTTAGTACCATCGATCATCTACAAACAATTAAAACAGTCATTGAAAAAACAACAGAATACAATATACCTCTACATTTGACCTTTGTAGACTACCAAAAAGCCTTTGGCAGCATCGAAACCTGGTCATTTCTAGCTGCAATAGAGGACGCGAGAATTGATTCCAGATATTATTCCATTATTAAAAATATCTATGATAGTGCAACCTTCCAAGTTAAATTAGATGATGACCTCAAAACAGAAAAAATACTACTCGGCAAGGGCGTGAGACAAGGAGATACCATCTCTCCCATTTTATTTACACTGGCACTGGAAAATGTCTTCAAGAAATTAGAATGGGAAAATAGAGGTCTAAACATCGATGGGGTACACCTTAGCCATCTGAGGTTCGCAGACGATATTGTCTTGCTGAGCACCGACATTCAAGAACTAAATACCATGCTAAATGAGCTAAATGACCAATCCCAGAAAATTGGCCTTAAAATGAACTTGAAGAAGACCAAGATAATGAGCAACAATATCCATAACATTACCGTGGACAACGTTATTATTGAAAACGTAGACCATTATATATATTTAGGTCATAAAATCAAGCTGGGCAAGGAAAACCAAAATACGGAGATCAAACGCAGGATCCATTTGGCATGGGTAGCATTTGGAAATATGAGCGATATTTTCAAGGATAAAAAAGTGCCCATGAACCTAAAGAAAAAGGCTTACGACAGCTGCATTCTACCTGTGCTTACGTATGGCTTAGAGACTATGGCAATTACTCGAAAAACAGCAGAACAACTACGAGTAGCACAAAGAGCCATGGAAAGAATCATGTTGGGAGTCACCATTAGGGAAAAAATACGGAATACCCACATACGTCAAAAAACAAAATTAATAGATGTCGTTAAAAGAGTGGCAAGTCTGAAGTGGCAATGGATAGGACATGTGGCAAGACAGGATCCGGACCGATGGCCCCAAAAAGTAATCCTGTGGAGACCTAGGGGAACAACAAGAAGTGTGGGCCGACCAAAAAAGAGATGGGTCGATGACGTCAGGGCAGTGGCGGGAAGACAATGGATAAGATTGGCTAGAGATCGCGAAGCATGGAAAAACCTAGAAGAGGCCTATATCCAACACTGGATGGAACCAGGCTGAGAAAGAAGAGAAAGAAGACCGTCCCTCGGCCTGGATAGGTACAACTATTTTTTGTATTCAAAAAAGATACATTTAGTCATAAAAGAAATGCGTCATACTTTAGCTCTTCGACATTTATCTAGTAAGTAAATGTAAGAATTCGATTAAGAAATCTGTAACATTACCAATTATTTAAGCATACAACAATTAAGAATTTAATTTCTGTTTTTATTTGAGACTATATTATTAACTTATTATTATTCCTATATATATATTTAATGATTTTGATAAGATTAAGTGAAGGGCGTAAAGCGTAACACACCAATAATGACTTTAATTACTTCTGGTCATAATTTAAACTATTAATATGTTTAACTTTAAATATGTAATTAAATTCTCAGACAAAAATCTAAACGATTTGCGTAATGCCTTTCTAAATAGATTAAATTTGATATTTAACGTTTGCGCCGCTATTTACCATTAAATAAAATTTCTTAATAACAAATACAAAATAAGTTGCTTTTGGAAAATGATCATTAATTTCTACTTCACTGCTATTTAATTTTTTTCTCTTCAAAAAAATCCTTTATGGGTATTTCGCCACTGCACTGCAAGAAAATCTACAATATAAAATAGTTATTTTTTGTAAACACTTCTGCGTTAAACCTAAACGGACGCTGCTTGTCAGAAGTTATGTTTACAGGAATACAAATTTGCCTAACAAAGAAAAAAATGCTTAACGTTTCGGAAAGTTATCTCTTTCCGTCGTCGGAAGCAAAAAAATACTAAGAATAAAGAAAAAAACTATTTAAAATATTTAAATTCAACTATTCGAGAACACTTTACTTTTTTACAACAGATACGTCTACAAGAAACCGTTGACGTTCTGTTAAAATGACATTAAATAAATAAATAAATAAATCTTTATTCATCGTTGGAGTATACAAACAGATATAAATATAAATATATACTTCTGCAACTCATAAGACTAGTCAGAGAAAAAGTAGAAAAAAGAGAAAAAGTACTTAAATTACACCTAAAAATCTAAAAATTCCTTTACCGAATAAAATACATTATTCAATAAGAATCTCCACAGTTTGTTTTTGTAATTATCCTGATCCAAATTGGGCACAATTTTAGAAATCTTATTAAAACATTTTATGCCTAAGTATGACGGTGCATTCTGACTCACAGTCAGCCTTGAGTATGGTAGATGTAGCTCACTGGCAAATCTAGTCTCATGAGAATGATAATCACTGTTTAATTGAAACTTATTTCTGTTAGTATATATATTCAAAATTAATTGATAAATGTACATGTTAGGAAGTGACATTATGTTATGCATTCTAAATAGTGGTCTGCAAGATGTGTCAGGTGATACATTAAGCATATACCTTAAAATCTTTTTTTGCATGTTGAAAACTTTTTGAAAGTGAGAGGAGGATCCCCAGGATATCAGACCATACTGTAGGATCGACTGTACTAGGCCAAAGTAAACAAGTCTCAGTATATTCATACTAACATTTGTACGTAGCGTTCTCATTAAGAAACAAACACTGCTAAGTTTTGTACATAAAATATCTATGTGAATAGACCATGTCAGTTTTTGGTCCAAATTAAGACCCAGAAATTTCACTACGCTATCATTTCTTATTGACTGTCCTTCAACTGTTACATATAGGCTGTAGTCCACACTAACATTTTTTGGAAGAAATCGTATAAGAGCTGTTTTTTGAGAATTTAATATAAGGCCGTTATTAGTGCAATATTTATTAAAATTATTAGAAATCTTATTACATTTATCAATCATTTTATATAAATCTATATCACTTACTCAATACAATACTCAATTACTCATACACAATATTTGTGTCATCCGCATATAAAAGAGAATATCCTGTACCATTAAAACACTTATGTACATCATTTGTAAATATAATAAAAAACAAAGGTCCCAATATATAGCCTTGAGGAACGCCCTTGTTAATATTTGCTCTACTAGATTTAGCGCCATTAACTGTAACGGTCTGTGTTCTATTTGTTAAATATGAGGCAGCCCAGTTCAATGGTATACCCCGTACTCCCACTGAATATAACTTCTCTAGCAGAAGCTTATGATCAATACTATCGAAAGCTCGGCTTAGGTCATAAAACAAACCAACAGTATGTTCACGATTATTCAGTGATTTGTAAATATATTCCAGACAATCATAAATTGCAGTTTGTGTCGATCTATTCTTCCTGAAGCCATGTTGGTTTTCATTTAATATCTTATATTTATTTAAAAAATTTACAAGAAGTTTATATCAAGTTAAACTTCAAAATTGAACTTAATTGAAATTATTTGTTTGTTGATTATCAGCAGCGATTGATTAAACAAGGAGTACTAATATCAGAAAACTAATATCAGTACTAACATAAAAAAGACCCTTGTTCGATCTTTGGTGTTCTCCATATTCCTCTATTCCTATACGGGTCTGAATCATGGACCGTCAAGCAGTGGCGCATCTAGAGATTGAGTCTGGGAGGGATAGTGGGAATATTAAAAAAAGTACCAAATTTGAAATAAATTTTTGCTGGAGTAACGTTTTGCAGTAACGTAACTGTAATACGTAATAACGTATTTTGACTGGAAAAAATCTCCTTGAATTGGGTTGGATTTTCTATTTTGATTGGTATTATTAGCTTTTTTGTAACAATTTTTTTATACCACATTTTATCTTAATAATAAATGTCTTACTGGGAGGGGTAATTACCCCCTTACCCTTCCCGTATATGCGCCTCTGCCGTCAAGAGCGCTGATAGACACCGTATAGATGCATTTGAGATGTGGTGCTGCTGTGAGGAGAATGCTCCGTATCCCATGGACAGCTCGAAGAACGAACCAGTCAATTCTCGATGAACTCGGCATCACAGATCGATTATCCACCATCTGCCGTAGACGCATCCTGCAATACTTCGGTCATATCACTCGCAGAGGTGAAGACAACCTTGAAAAAATCATTGTACAAGGCAAAGTAGAAGGCCGAAGACCCAGAGGACGATCACCATCAAGATGGCTTGACCAAATAGCAAATATTACAGCTCATCCATTTCAATCAAATCTCCGAGAGGCGGAAGATCGCCAACGATGGAAGACCAAGATCACCAGCTGCACATAGCCATAATGTCACGATTCTTCAGACATGAAGAGACGATGAAGAAGAAGAAGACTAATATCAGATTTTGAAACCTGTATAGCTTGAGTATCGCAGCATCTGAGGGCACGACAATGCCCCCGCCAAATCGAGCACAACCGTACCATCCTTTTCCCCAAGGTATTAGTGGCACTTTTGACCACCCTGTAACTTCGTTGTGAATAAAACAAGAATATTAATTTTTAATAAGCATGAGGACATAATATAGCTGATGGCTAGATTACCAAAACATCTAGTAATTATAACTCATCGTTTACGAATTATAGCCTGTCAAATTTCGTCATTGACTCACTGACAGACCGTTACAATTCTAAGGTAGGTACTTCTAGATGTGTTACAAACTTTTAATTTTGAAATTTAGGTAGCGGTTTTTTTAAGCTTATTATAGCGGAAGGAAAAATGGAAAATCTCGAAGTATCCTTATGGATTAAAAGTTACCTGTCTTGCAGCTGCCGGTAACTGACTTTCCAGTCGAGAAAAAGGTAGGGAACTAGAATTAATTAATGTTTTTGCTGGGATAAGACACATTCAGAGACCTTCAGAAATGCACTGTGTCCCAAAACAGTGCATCCAAAAAAAAGTTACAGTTATATATTTATTTTTGTGCATTGCAACAGAGAAACTGGAACTACCCAGTATACAATATTAATAATAACACACTAACAACTAAAATCTACTTAATTTAAATAAATAATCATACAATTGCCTTCTAATGATCATAACGCAAAACTATTTCACAAAACTCGACCTTCTCATGTTACTCAACCGGTACTCAACGTTTTCAATATTTCGAATTCTCCCGTAATGATTACCCTATAAACAAATAATTTGTTTATAAAGTAATGGTTAATGTAACGGCCGGCGAACAATATACATATAAAAAATCGGAATAATTATTAATGCATTTGCCGGCTATGATGAAATTAGAAATCTTATTCGGTCATGTAATTAATATTAGATTTTAATTATTTAATTAACGTGTGTAAAAACATTTACCCGTGGGTTAATTCTTTTTGTACCGGTAGAAAGGAAAATCTTATTTAAACGCGGTGTAGAAATAGAGATATGTTGCCAACAGCGCTTATCCGGTACACGTACTGTATTTATTACATAGATGTCTAAAAAATAACATATAAAATTATAAAACAATTATATAGTATGGGGGTTAATCACCGCAACCTTATACTGTTTGACCAGCGGGATCTGAAGCTACGGAAGGAATGCGAGAAAAAAAATCGATATAACCACGTTTATCTATAAAATTGCAAAATTGCCAGACATGAACTATAAATTTAATATATTTTTATTATATATAATGTGTTTAGCATATATTCTGACGTATATTACTAAGGAATTTTAACGTAGTTCATATTGTTCGATATGTTTTATTTAATAACTTATTTCTTTCATTCTGTATAACCTACTTATTATGAAAGTTAAAGATTTTTCATGGATATCATTGGCAAACCGGCCTCGCCGCGCATGGCCGCCTATTCATCGAACATGATTGGCGAGAGTACGTCACAGGATTTGTTACCACGCGGTTGGCATGGCTTTTACGCCTTTCCTATTCGCTTGCTTTATCCCCAACTTCACGGTCTCTTCTGAAAAGAGTAGGAATATTGAATACTATTGAAATATCCAGTGGCGGTGTCATTCTTTTGATCATTATTACTTTATTTCATTATTTTATACCGGTTATCCTAAACTTTATTCCTATATTTGATAGTAAAGTTGTGTTTTATTGTTTTGTTATCTTGTTATAATGTTTTTCGTTCGTAGTTTTTAATTATTAATATCAAGTTTGATCGTATATTTGTGTTTTAAAATGAATAAATTTGTTAAGGGTAAGACGCTAAATAGCCAGACAAGAGAAATAATAGCTAATTTATATAGGTAAGTAGAATAATAATAATATAATTATTAGAATATTAAAATTAAATATTGGCTCAAATGAAAAGCACCACATTTTACCTAAATATTTTAGCTAAACTAAAATAAATATAAATAAACGCGGATGAAATCTCATTTGGTTTATTTCCTTGTGTTCATAATAGGGTTTGCGACGAAGAAGCTACAGAGAGTTCGCTTAAGTTGCCGCTTAAACGTAAACTTGAGCGGATATCTCTTTATACCGGAGTTAGCGTATCGGCTATAAAAAAATTCACACAGAAGATAAAAAAAAGGCTGGAAACTAACCCCGATAAAATGATATCCAGCCCTGGAAAGAAACGACCACGTGAGACTGCTGTTGAAAAGCTCGACGACTTTTTCCAAGTGGTCAGGAATTTGATAAATAGATTTTATCTCGAATTCAAACTCGTCCCCACAATTAGAAAGTTTTTGCAAAAATTGCAGGAAGAATCGAATTTTCCTTTGGCAGGGAAACGCTTAGGGGGTTATTAAAATCAAATGATTTTTGGCGTAAATGTCAAAATAACAGATAAATATTAGTGGAGCGGCCCATTATATTGCAGAGAGAGATATAAATATATACGCGAAATTCGAAGATATAGCCAAGTATTATCCATTTGGATGAAACATATGGGTAGACAATGACCTAACCTTTAAAAGTGCTGGCGGAGCGATACCATATCTGGTGTAATAGGCAATATTGGATCTACATTGTGAGTAAAATTATATTTTGTTTGCGCTTCCAAAGTTTGGTTGCAAACATATCTAAAATTATGTATTATAGAAAAAAATATAGTTAGTACAGATATATAAATAAATATACCTCAAGACTCAGTCATGATCATCTGCTGATGGCAGACATGGTTAGCGAAACGTGCGTCCAGTGTAAAATTAAAAGTGTGTGTATTGTACTGATTTCGTGTTTTATTTTGCTGTGTAACACCAAAGGTTCCAACCCCCAGCTGTAATTATTTCTTCTATTATATTAACAACACAATAATAAAATGATTCAAAATATTTAAGGGAGCTTTAATAAAAGCTTTTAGTGTTTATCTGCTAAGTCAACAGTAACGATTCAATCAGCATAAAGTTTTTTGAAAAAAATTATTAATCTGAATATTATATTTATGATACACATTATTTTCATATAACAGCGTACGCCCATGCCTATTTTATGAATGAAATTGGGCGTGTTTTGTTTACAACTGCGTTCCCCTGCCGATACCCCGTAGCTACAGATCCGTTGGTCACACTATAGATCGATTGTGTCACCAGTTTTTGAGATACAAGTCATCAGACAGTCTCAGGGCATTGACAAAAGCCAGTATCTCGGACGGTTTTTAAAAATCGCGCGCTCGATCTCACTGAGTTAATGAATTCCGCGAGAAATGTCCAAAAACGGTCCCGTCGCGTCTGTCCATAACAGAAGACGGTCGACATATCGAATACCTATAGCAAAATCTCATGTCTTGGTTTGCTATTAATTTTTATTGTTATTAGATATAGCTTAAATATGTTGATGTTGTTAAATATAGTTTAAATTGTTATAAAATCATCCATTTCTCATTGGAAATATTATTTTCGTTTTAATTGCTGCTCACAGCTAGAATTTTTGTGCATTACAGCCGGCGTCGTTCAAAGCCTAGGTACTTATTCAAAGTGGGCGAATTTTTAAAAAACTCTATATCTCGAAGAGGAATCGAGCAAAATATCAAGTATGCTATATTTTTGGAAAGGTAATTTTAAATTATTTTCAATTAATTAAAAATATACAGGGTGTCCCATATAAAAAATCAAATTTTTTGTTGATAATTCTTAAATTATTAATTTTAAAAAACTTATATTTAAACCATTAACATCTACGTAGAAAGGTGCTTTGGAAATGTTTTTACAAATATATAAGATTTTCCATAGAAAAAAGTTTTAGCGATTTTTTAAAAATGCACATTTTTGAAAAACACCCCGTAACTCCGAAACGGTAACAGATATCGATGTGCGGTTTTCGCCATCATGTTTTTGATAAAAATTGAGCTCCAGACACCGATATTAGTTTTTGTCTATCTCCTATAGAAAAGGGTGTTTACCTTTAAAAGCGTCCAATTTGACCCACCCTGTACAGTTTATATTTATTTCCTTTACAATAGTTACTCTGTAATACATTTAATAAGACGTATTACAATTAACAATACAAAAAGGCAAACTTAAAAAAAGCAGACACTAGTAAGACAAACAAAAAACCAACATTGGGAAATTTTCTCTAAACGAATGGAGAGTGACTTCTACGGACTTCAAAAACAAATTAGGCGCTTTATAGGAACTCAAAGAAAAGAGATTAACGAGTTAGTTGAAACAAATCACATAGCAAGAGAATCCTGGATTGATTATTTGTCAGAACTATACAAATCAGAAAAAATAGAGGTTGAACTAAATACACCCGAAATAATGACCAAAGACAACGTACAGATTGAGGCAGCCGATATAATTACATCCCTTCGAAAGCTAAAGAATAGGAAGAGCCCAGGGCTAGATGATATCCCAAACGAATTATAATAATGGCGGCCACAGCAGCTAACACTTAAATATGGCGGCCACAGCAGCTAACATCCCTGATTCAAAAAATCCTTTACCAACACAGGATACCCGATGAATGGCGAAACAACACCACTATCTTGATGTTTAAAAGAGGAGATAAGGAGCTGCCCTCAAACTATAGAGGCATAAATCTTCTAAGCACCACACTAAAACTTACGACAAAAGTGATAATAACCAAAATTAACGACTTAACATGCTTAGCAGATGAACAGCAAGGTTTCGGATCGGGCAGATCATGCACAGACGCGGTTTTTGTCATAAGACAGATAACAGAAAAATCAATCGAATATAACAAACCAGCGTATATGTGTTTTATTGATTTAGAAAAAACGTTCGACCGTGTGCAGCTAAGAGACGTTAATTGACACAATATTAGTGTCTGTACACCTTCTTTACAATCGGCAAATCCCACACAACCTCGTTAAAACCATACAAAACATATATGAAGCGAACCAAATTCAAGCTAAAATTCACGGGGTCCTGACCGAACCAATAAATGTAGGCTGTGGTATCCGACAAGGTGACTCCCTGAGCCCTATTCTTTTCAACATCATCATGGACGAAATAATAGGAAATGTACGTTTACTGAAGGGATACAGTATGGGCGACCAGGAAATTACTATTCTATGCTATGCCGACGACGCCGTATCGGTAGCTGAAAATGAGAACGATCTACAGCGCTTATTACATCGATTTAATTGCACTGCCAAATCACTTAATATGATAATATCGACCCAGAAAACTAAATGCATGACGACATCAAAAGTACCACTAAGATGCAAACTGGAAGTCGAGGGCAATGTTATTCAGCAAGAGACGAAGTTTAAGTATCTAGGCATAGAAATCTCAGGATATGGTGATGTAGAAGCGGAGGTGCGAAAACGGACAACGAAGGCAAGCAGAATAGCAGGATGCCTGAATGATACAATATGGCGAAATAAAAACATTGAAGTGGAAACTAAAGCGAGAATTTACAAGGCAACGGTACGACCAATAATGACATACACTGCAGAAACTCGACCTGATACAGCGAAAACTACTAGAAACAATCGAAATGAGAGTACTACGCAGAATAGCTGGAAAGACGCTTCTGGACAGGGAGAGAAATGAAAGCATAAGAAGAGCGTGCAAGGTGGAAAATGTAAATGAGTGGGTACTCAGCAGAAAGAAAGAATGGAACGACCATATCAGCAGAATGGACAACAGAAGGATAGGGAGAGTTGCACGCGACAAATCACCGCTAGGTCGCAGAAGCTTAGGACGTCCACGAAAACGATGGAGCGACAACTTGTCAGTCTGACCGGTAGAGACGACGAAACCAAACAGGCGATTCGCCTAGTATGAAGAAGGAAGAAGAAGAAAATGGTAGTACTACTGAACGAAGAACAGTTAGCCTAATAGGACTGCTCATTCAGCCGAAAGTGTCAGGTGCATGCGAAAACTCCTCGCAAAACATTCATTATTTAGTTTGTTTATTTAAACACCTTATATGTATGCAATATAGGAAATTAACTGTATAAATCGTATTAGATACTGGGATAATGCATTTTTAAGAACAGCAGTTCCCAGCATCACCGTCTGCAGGCATTCTTTTTAGAGTACTTCCATATTTTGCTTTAAAATAATTAATAAACAATATCGTAGGCACTTAGTAAGCACTTAGTCACAATCCACAACACAAAATAAACGTATTTATACATTCCATAACTCTAAAAACTTTAAAAACACCTTTTTCATATTTAAAATCGACAAAATAATTAACTCAAAATTTCTCAGCTGTTATTTTTATACGTTTACCATAGGTAACCAATAATACAAACTATCATGACAAGGACTACAATGACGTCACAACTGTCAGCTGAAGCGCGGGAAGAGGCGAACATACGTCTTATGAGGATGAGCAATCCTTTTAGTTTACCGTTCTTGCTACTGAACAAAATATTAATTTCTGACTGACTGATTCAATGCAAGGCAAGTACTCTCTACCAAGCCAACATTAAACCAAATTAGAAATTAATGAATGCGAATTTTAAATGGCAAAAATTTAGGTTACACCACTATTATAATAACTACAACACGCGGCCGGCCGGCACTCGCAATCTAATTTGATATTAATTACAATCTAAGCCCAAACACTTTTTATTCCGTAATTTATGTAAAATAGCCCGTAGAGTCTGAATTGCGCCGCGCTATTTAAACTTAATTATTATTTTAAACATACACAGACACAGTTAAAATCACAAAATAAGAAAAAAATCGGCTCGAAATGCGTTTGCTCTGGTGCTAGTGAAAGGATAATTATTGACATTTAAGTGAATAAAAACGGAATTATGCTTATTGATTGTAATTACCAAGTTTCGGTTATCTTAATAGATACAAGTCTCGTTATGGAATATATCTTTTGTCAAACAATTTAATATAACAATTGATACCAGGTTTTTTAGTCAACCGTTGTAGCTGTCTACCGTAATAATATTTTGAAGATATAAAAATTCCCCATTGAACACCGAATGCAGTGTGCATTCACCAATTAATACAATGCTTAAATGCTCCTGATTTTATCTAATCTGTTTTTTTTTATAGGGATATGTTAAAGACAGTGTTTACAAAACTCCACCAACTTTTGTCGACAACATGAGCGAAGTTATTGTAGCTGTTTTTTGAGGTAGAACTCCAAATATGCCTTTTAAAATGAAAAGATCCTTTTGAAAAGACAATCACTTTATGCAGTTAACAGGAAAGGAAGCATTTTGAGCATTTGATTTCATCTAGCTAATTTTTGTCGCATAATTATAGGTTTATATCTAGTTCTAATTCTGTAATAATTAAAATATGTTTTATACGTGTATCTTTTTATTACCGTTGAGTATTTTACTCTACATTCTTTAATTTTCGTTAAATTAACAAAAAGTATATCACAGCCACCCCTAGATTTTTTCAAGTAATAAAGATCTACTGACGCAAAATCATAAAAATTAAAACGATGTACATAAAAAGCCGTTAAACGGTAGCCTACTAAAATGCCCTTAATAGATATTGTGACGTCATTCATGTCGGCGGAAAGTAATGCTTGGGCTATAAGCATTTTGCAAGAGCGCCTGTGGCTCCGTGGCTGAGGCTATCGCTTCGTGAGCGAATGGTCCGTGGTTCAAATCTCACGCCGACCAAGACTTTTTTATTTTTTTTTTGCTTATAGCGTGATCTTATTGCATTGGTTTCACTCTTTTTGGTTGGATTGGTTTAGTTATTTGGCGGGTTGGTTAGCGTGGTTATTTGGAGGGTGTTAATTCATTGGTTATGTGGTGGGGTTGGTTGGTTTTTACTAATTTATATTTGTTTTTTATATTTTTTTATCAGTGTCGAGGTTAGTTGCGTTGGTTAAGTTGGTTATTTGGTGGGGTGGATAGCGTTGGTTAGTCCTTATAAAATTCCTATATTTCATAAAGCCGTCAAGTGCGTCACATCAACGACGTCATACTTATTAACGGCATTTTAGTAAGCTACCGTTTAACGGCAGTTTAAGTACAGCCAAATTAAAATATATAGAAAAATCTTTATCTGAGGGGTAGGCAACCGTAATAATATTTTGAAGATATAAAAATTCCCCATCGAATACCGGAATAATATACTGGGTGTTCCATTTAAAATAAAGGAGTAACTTGCTTTTAAATGTGACTAATGTTCCATATTAATTTTGTCTCACTCTGTATAACTTTTCCGGTCAAATTTCAATTTGGTTTAGAATCCAAAAATCAATTAATATACCTATAAGGTGTTTCATTAGAAAAAAAAACAACTTTGATGTGTAACTTTTTTTGGGGACACTGTATAATTCTATATATTTTTATAAAATGCTTTCAGTTAGTTAACCTACATATCCTGCCAAAATTTCATCTTTGCATAAACTACCGTTCTCCTTGGAGCTTCCGCAGCGTATGAGAGGCGCCACCCTGTACAGAGTGAGTCTTAAATAAGTGCAAATATTTTAGGGGTACTATATTTTGACACCAGAAACACGTCTGTGAGTTTTTTTTCGCGAAAAAGAAATTGAAAATTTGAAATTTTTACAAAAAAAAATTGTATTTTTTTTTAATTTTTGGTTAAGAAACATAATTTCTTGAAAATATGGTAACATAAGTAGCAGATTAATTTTACAAGAAAAAAAAAACAGAAAAGATCCAGTGATTCTCAAAATTTAGGCGAATTTTTCTTTTTTAATTTTCAAAGTAAAATACTCGGTTATTTTGGACTTATTTGAAATAGGTAAAGAATGGCAAAAAATAATTTATTATATATTATAATAATATGCAATTATATAATTATAATTACCTTTTCCGTAGAAAAATGTAGCAAAATAAAAACACTAAATCACCAAATTACACCAAAACACTTTTGCTTTTACACTGGACGCGCGTTTCGCTAACCATGTTAGCATTATCAGCAGATGATTATAAACTAAAGTACAATCTACAAGTTGAGTGTTTATATACTCGCTCAGTGGGCACCGAGTGGGCGTGGTAAAAACTAGTCAGAGCCCACTGAGCGTAACATTTAGATTTCCGCCACTAGAGTAGTACGAACAAAGAACTTGAAGGAATTGGACCGTTGTCTCTGTTCATACTATCTTTACATTTATTAATTCTGATGCTTTTATATGCATCTAATTGCCTGTAATTTGAGACTTGTTTAATTAATTTTAAATTATTAAGATCTATACAATGTTCTTTATCAACAATATGTTCGGCAACGCAAGATTTATCCGGTCTACCATATCTTATCTGAGCTAAATGTTCTTTAAATCTAGTTAATATTGATCTTCTAGTTTGCCCAACATATTTCTGATTACAATCTTTACAAGAAATTTCATAAATACCCGACCTTTCCAGTGGAGGTGTTTTATACTTTGGATTACCTAATAATTGTTGTAATTTATTATTATAACTATACACAAGTTTATAATTGACATTCTTAAAAATTCCTTTTAGACCACGGGATAACTCTCTATCAAACGGTATCGAAAAATATTTAGACGTATCTTTCTCCACTTGAAAAGTCGAATTTTCAGAAATCATTCACCTATACCTACGTTTTCTAATTAATTTATCAACTAGTGAAGGAGAATATCCATTACACTCTGCTACATTCCTAATGTAATCTTTTTCTATTTCATATCTTTCGTTGGAAAGTGGGAAACTAAGTAATCTATGAACTAAGAAATTTAAACTAGCCATTTTATGTTCAACACTATGATGTGATTCATTAGGAATATATCTGCGTGTAGTGGTATTTTTCCTATAGATATCAAATTCCAGGCAATTATTAGTATTTCTAATAACTAATACATCTAGAAATGGTAATCTGTCGTTGTTCTCAATTTTATGTGTAAATTTAATGGAAGGAAAACGATTATTTAACTTAGAAATAAAATTATCTATGGTGTCTGAATGTGTGTCAAAAACAGCAAAAATATCATCCACATATCTAAACCATACTCTTGGAAAATACTCAAACTGATTCTTAGCCTCCACTTCAAACCGCTCATCAACAGAAAAATGTACTATAAACAAAATGTAATAAAATACCAAATATAATGTATATACCCGTCCCTGATTGTACCGAATTAGTGTGACTGTTTAGCATTGAAAAATGATAATTTATTAACAACGACTGTAATTAAGTCATTAACCAAAGGACACAGATATCGATTGGAGAAAAATTATTATCGCTGCTTAATTAAAAGCCCATTTCGAGTGTTTTATTGCCTTCTGGTGGCCTAGACTGCCGCTTATTTACACTCTATCTTATAAATAATTATGTATTAGATGGAAATTATTATTACGGTGCCCTCAGAGAGCTCCATATAGGTTTAAGCAACGTTAATTTTGTCATGAAAACCTCTATAGTGTTTTAAGATATAAACAGGAGAGCTGTGAGTCAGATTCGCCCACCGAGGGTACCGTACAAATTTGTAGGTATACAGGGTTGTCACCAAATACAATACGGATTATTCTAGCCAAATGATTAGATTTTTCAAATTGTAAGTTTTGGGTTCGTTTAAGGACTATTAGAGCTAAAATTTAAAAATATTTTTACAAGATACAGAGTGTTCCAAATAAGTAAAAAATATTATAGTTGTATTTTTTAAATGGAACACCCTGTATATTATTACATTTTTAGATTCTACGATTAAAATTAAGGTAAATTTGATTAAGGTATATCACACTTAAACCTTACCGTTTTTGAGATATTTTCAATTTTATTAAATAGCACTAAAATTTTTAAGGCTTTTTTTCTCCAAGGGTATCTAAGTTTTTAATACTAAATATTTACTGAAGTTTACTTGTTGATCAGATATTGTGTTGCAAAAATAAACAAAATACTACCTTATACAGAGTGTTCAACTAGCTTTAAACGACAATAACTTGTTTAATTTAAATGGAACACTCTGTATATTTTACGTGAATCAGATGCACAATTTAATTGTCTATGAAATTGTATTATACCATTCATTACCTATTTCTTCAATTTTTCGTAGAAAATGCATTTTCTTTTAATTTAGATCTAATTTATCATTATACCCCTGGAATATTGACATTTTAGATTAATTTTAAAGATGTATCAAATTTTCAAAGAGTACCAGATACTAAAATATTGTCCATATCGTCGGCTTTATGACGAAAAGGCGTATCTCGATTTTTGCTACTTTTCAGGAAAGCAATTTAAAGAAAATCACTTACTTTATTTGGCCAATAAATGTAAAGTCTTTAATTTTTTAATAGTGTTTTTCTATTAACACTTAAACGGATACATTGAGGAAACGTTCTGAAGATAAATTGAGCGTAAATTCTAGTAAATAATTTATTTTTAGTTGTTTAATAGAGATAGGCCTTTTTGTTATGATAATAATAAATTTATTTCCGAACGAATAGTATACATACACCCATGTAAAATAAATTTAAAAATGACGGTAAAGTGTTCTTAATAAGAAAAAAAAGATACAATATTCACATTAAGGAATACTTAACAATATTAAATAACTTAAAATACAATACATACATACAAGAAAAAATCTGAAAATCGCCAAAAAATCAGAAACAAATATTTTTAAATACGTTTATTCGCGTGGGATTAGATCAACTGAAAACAAAGACAATTTTCATGCCAGAAGCAAAGACAATAATCAATTAAAATACTCTTATCTAGCTTATTTTAATAATATTGTTTTTCATACAAAAATACATTTTTTAACTAATATATTTTTAGTAATTTTTTAGTTAATTGAGGGCGTTAATACAGGGCATTTAAACTCACGGTCCATATAATAAAAACCAAACTAAACAAAAACAAAACATGTTTCTTCATTCGATTTTTTTTATACAAATAACTGTGGAGTAACAGTTTCTGTTTTCCCTGTTCATTGATAACAAATTCGACTTCCATTCTACGTGTTTATGCTGGATGATGATAGGCAAACTAAATAAAATTTTCCAAAAATTGGTAGGGATGGCAATGCCAATAGCCTGACAATGATAATGAGATGAAAATTATTGTATTTTTCGGGCAAGTTTTTGGTTCGTTAAAATGTTCTTAGAGAAATTATGATTTCGGGAAATTTTCCATTAGGGCAATTTTCGTTTCATTATTTTGCTTTCGATCAAAATTTTCCTTTTATTCGGCCATTTATTCTCGGACAATCTTTTGCATACCCGATACAGCTATGTGCAGAGGCTAGCTCATTCTAACAATGGTTTTTGGCAAAAAAATAGACTCTAAAATCACACTGTAAAAGAGAGCTGCTGCCATGATAGAAGTTTTATTTTGTCCCAAGCAACCGTCAGAAAATAATTAGGTAGAATCGTATGATTTTCCCTCGCATGCATTTTCATAACTTAAAACAAAAGAACCTATCTCAAATTCCATCTTTCTTGTAGTACAACAATTGGTATAACAATAATTGATATAACAAAGAGCCCTATCTCAACATACGTCTCTTCGTCATAACGAAGAATTGTAGTATTTGAGATGAGGCAAATTTTTAAACTAATATAAAATGAAAAAGGTACAATATTGAGATGCGCAAATTCGTTATGTTAAAATATGACCCACTGGGCATGTCATGACTTTCATATCTCAAAATCGCCAAAAATCGAGATACGCCTTTTAAAGCCGACGATATAGTTCGCTTATTTCATTAAAAAGTAAATAAAAAAACTGTATTAATATTTTCTGTTAAAGAGGACCAATTAATATGATCCAAGTATTCAAACTACATTAACTGACTGTTTGCGTTGATTAATAATAATTGCTCCAAATACTAAAAAACTGAATTTTGTCAGTGTTTAGACAGTGTGGTAAAAAGTAACACCTTATAAATTTTATTTCGTTTTTTGACGAATGCTTATTTATAAAAACAGAGACGTTCATTTTCGTAATTCAGTATTAAATTGATTTCTGAGTCAAATCTACATTTATTTAGAATGATTTATTAATTAAAACAATTAAGAATGTAATTAACAAAATTGGACCGAGAAAATGGTGGTAAATATAATTGGTATATTCTTTAACAAAGATTTAAATAGTTTTCTTTTCGTTGGGTTTGCAATATTATTATTTTTACCACCTGTATATTTTGCACATATTATGTTGCTTTAAAAAAATTTAAAATGTCAATATTCCATGGGTATAGTGATAAATGAGGTCTGAATTATAAAAAAACGCATTTTCTACGAAAACTTGAAAAGATAGGTAAAAAATGATATAATACAGTTTGATAGACAATTAAATTGTACATCTGATTCACGTAAAATATACAAGGCGTTCTATTTAACTTAAACAAGTTATTGCCGTTTAAATCTAGAAATTATTTAACAGAAATTTTTGGACACTCTGTATAAGGTAGTATAATTTTGATTATTGCAACACAATATCTAATTAATAAATAATCTTCAGTAAATATTTAGTATTAAAAACTTTGATACCCTTCGAGAAATGGAGCCTTAATTTTTTTTACTGCAATTTCACAAAATTGAAAATATTTCAAAAACGGTAAACGCTTCTGTACAAATTAGATTGTGTCACCCATACAATTATGACCGCTCATACCGTTGCTTAACCTCGATGATTGATTACGTACGTTAAATAAAGAGTATATTTTTTATGATTTAATTACAAATGTGTAGTTTTCAGATTTTTAATTTTCTCTTTTTGTGTTCCTGTGGTCGAAATATACCACGCCCTGTATAAACGTTTATACCTAAACTATAATACCTTTCTATCACACCCTATAAGTTTAAACTTATCCAAACAAAAATCTATAACTTTACTAAACAAAAGGACCATTTAAATAACGACCTCATTAATCGAATCTCTATTAGAGTATTTTAATAACCAATCGCTCATTATCGCTAAATACGCCATTAAATATAAATAGTTATTGGTATTAAAATAATATGAGTCAAATCGCTACGTGAATATAAATAAATAAATTTCACACTAAACGTAATATAATTATGTTTAAACAAATACGTGCTATATAGTGCGAAATAATACTTGTATATATGGTTTTCCAGTGGCTGTTATCATAAATTGAACTATAAAATTGAATTAAAAAATTATTTTGGCAAAATATAACAGAAATACTGCGAATAAAAGAGGATTTAAATTTTTCTAATTTAGTATTATTAGAATTATTCTATTTAGATATTTTATATATCATTATATTTTTATCTGTTGACAGTTTATATGATTTAATTTTTTTATGTGTGATTTTATGTTTGGTAATAATAATTGTTATAACCCTATCACTTTTATATTTTTTCAGATTAAAAACGAGATTTGGCATGTTAGTATATGACATAAATTAGAATTGATTGAGGTATTCAATTGTTTTTGATCATTTCCAGTTTCACCGGAAATGACTACAACTTTTGATTTTTAAATGGCACCCTCTGTATATTTCTACTTTATTCGATAGAACATGACACTCTGAATAATTAAACCTGTAAACTGAACCACAACAAAAAGGTTGAAGCCAAAACAATCTAATTTGTATTAAAATTAAGAAAAAAAAACAGAATAACAACAAAAAATTTGTCAATTTCGAGTCGGACTCGCGCACGAAGGGTTCCGTACCATTCAATATCTATACAACATTAGACGCTATATTATTATAAACTTTTTTTCTGATTTAGATGAAATTTTGAATGCGCGTATAAGTAATTTAAAAAAAAATGAAGAAACACATTACTAAAAATTGTATTAATCAACAATAAATATGTAAAAAGTAAAAATAAAACGATTAAAAAAAAGTCGCCTTGACTAGGATTCGAACCTGCCTTACTACGGCTCCAACGTCATAACAGCGTAAAGTCCTAACCAAAGACATTATAAAGATAGACCGAACATCTCATTCATAAATACTCGTTGGTAGTGTATCAAACATTCCAATATATCAAACAAGGACAGAAGAGACAGAGAAGTCTAAAATTTCCGACCCCGGCAACTAGGAGCATTTCGATTGTTCTAATGGCCAGTGGCGTATCGTTTTTTGGAAAAATTTCAACTGTCTAGCTATAACGGTTCATAAGATAGACCTTTGTGATAGACGGATGGACGGACAGCGACGTCTTAGTAATAGGGTTCCCATTTTTACCCTTTGGGCACGGAACCCTAAAAACGTTTAAACCAACACTGCCGCGTCGCGCGTCGGCGGTATTGTTAGTGTATACAAAAAAATACCTTCTTCCGGCGGTATGATATTTCCATATCTGTAAATTCCGATGGAAAAATGAATTACTTATTAATCTGTCGTTGACGGCGGTATAATCTTAACCTAGTAGATAGTTGTTACCATAGACTTAAAATAAAATATAGACTACACTATTTACATCTCAACGCGGACAAACAACCTTTTTTGTACACATGTTTACTTCTGGGTACTGTCGACCGAGCCTTCCTCATCCAGCCTATGTTGTCACGTCTTTAATATTATCAATATTTTTTTTTTTTGTTATACACATATATTGAGATATTAATACTACAGTTTAATAAAGTAGGTTTTAATATTCCATAGATGTATTAAATAGTCCTTATACTACTAAATTATAAGTCGGATACTGTTTAATAAGGATAAGTTCTTTACAATATGACAACACCGATTAGAGGCGAGGGAGCCTATTCATTCATTTATTACCTTGTAGTAGGTGTCGCACGTGTGCGGTAAAGCTTTGTTGCCGCTATCTCTCCGGCTGTATTAACGCATTTTCTTAGCTTGTAGTCCTTAAGTGTTTATTTTATTGACATTTTCTGTTCAAAAACTATAAAATATGGTTCGCCAGTGCCAAATTTGCAAGAAATTTGACTTAAATAATCCATTTAAGTCTTGAAACGACTTTTGACCGATAGGCAACTCTCAATTTACCCATTGGCAGTCAGTGGCGTTGTTGTAGAAAGGCGCTTATTTAGATAATATTTTAGTAAAATGTAAAATCTGAATTTTTTTTTTACATTACATTATTTACTTACTTACATTGTAACAAAATCATAATTATAACCCTGTTAATAATTAATAATGTTTTTATTAAAAATATATTCCGGTTTATTCTAAAATTATCTTCAGAATCTAAAATAACGTACAAGAATTTTAAAATTATATTACCTTATGAAACAATATTTTTACCGTTGTCGTCCTCAAAAGTGGCTCACCCATATAACTTTTTTATCCTTTTCAGATAAAAAACAGATTTGTATGTTAGTAGGTATATGACATAAATTAGGATTTATTGACGTATTCAATTGTTTTTGGTCTCTTCCTGTTTTACCGAAATGATTACATCTTTTGATTTTAAAGGCACCCTCGGTATATTGCTACTTTATTCGATAAAAATGACACTCAGAATAGAATGACATATCATTTGTCAACTTTTGACATTGTCGTTTAAAAACATATCCTATTTTAAATTTCAATCCAGTTTTTTTCAATCCACTAAGTTTTAATCAAGGAGCCCTGGAAAAATAGTTTTGATCGTCTAATAGGTTTTCGTGTCTTGTCTAGGCCGGTTAAAAGATGTACAAATCGTATTTTTTAATCATACATATGTCAATTTTTTCAAATGGAACAAGGGTGACTCATTAGCATATTTTGAAAAAGCATTTTTTATGAATATATTGATACCACACACTTGGTATTTCGAGTCAAATTGTCGTTATGAACCGCGTGTTAGAATTACAATTAAACCATATGCGAAAATGTTAAAAGTTGACATATGATATGTCATTCTATTCAGAGTGTCATTTTCTATCGAATAAAGTAGAAATATATCGAGGGTGCCGTTTAAAAATTAAAAGTTATAGTCATTTCCGGTGAAACAGGAAGTGAAAAAAAACAATAGTGAATACGTCAATCAATCTAATTTATTTCATATACTAACACACTAAATCTTGTTTTTTATTTGAAAATATAAAAAAATTATGGGGATGAGCCACTTTTGAGACGCACCTGGTATAATAAAGACAGTACCGAGTTAAATAAATGTAGTTTTATTTTATCCACTTCCTATCACCTTCCTTGCTTTAATGGAACAGATTTATGTTTTTTCTAATTTACATAATACGACATCACTTAACCAGAAAAAAAATTACAACAATCATATTTTTTTTCTCTCCCTGTCGTCGATTCTATTATATCTGTGGAATAGATCCTGTTTTGATTAATATTAGGGGTTGTAAATGTTTGACTAAAATTAATAATTTATTATTAATTTCAAAAATTACCAATTTGATTATAAAATTTCTTCTACAACGTGTATTTTATTATTTTTATCCTTTTGGACTCTTTTTGTTGGAATTGTTTTTCTAAACTTTTATTTAAAAAAACCTGTCCTAAATCTTAATAAAATATAAAAAGTTTAAATACGATATATTTTTAATTTAATTATAGCTTCATTAAAATAAAAAAATTACCCGGCTATGATACGGAGAGTTCAGGTGTACTTGAGAAACGAAAGACAGTGTTGTGTTTCTCGGCAGAGTCGTCAGGGAACGACCGTTACGACAGTCTATCGCTCGTGTCGCACTCGTTATAACCTAAAACAATAACACAACAATAACAAGACAGTGTCTGACCGCATGTTCCAGCTATTTATGAATGAGATGCTCAGTCTATATTTTATTTTAAGTCTATGGTTGTTACCGTTCAACGTCGGTACCGTCGGTTACCGTTCAACGTCCGTATACTTTAATTTAGTCATCAACGCGCGTTGGGAGTAAAGATTCAACGCCGTGACACACGAGCTAGCGTCAGGAAAAGTGGTAATGGCAGTGTTGCCACAGCTACCATTCCGGCTACCCATTCGGGCTAGATCTACACTTTGTAAAACAATTTAATTCGCTCTGTAACTCGGAACACCTTGTATCTAACAAAGGTATGTTACAGGAATTAATCGACGATGTCTGATAATAGTTAACTCACCTCGTCTTTGACAGATAGGTTGGCAGGGGCTCCTGGAGCGTGCATGGGCATGGGAGCCCCCGAGGGGCCCAACATTTCACCGTTGTCCTCCTCCACGCTGCCTTCCGCCATGTCAGCCTCGCATCCTGATTCGTCTGCAAACAACACACAAATTTATTACAAGAATTAAGAAGACTTCATAATAATGCTATACATAGGGTTTTTCGCAACAATACATTTATTAGAAGTTTTTTTTTTGAATTTAACGAAATATGTTTATTAACACTTAGACCTTCTTACGGATGACACTCGCTAAAAGCACAGATTATACAGATTATAAACTTTGTTTTTTCTTTATTGTTTTTCGTGGTTCCAATTTTCGGAAGCGGGCACTAGTTAGGTTATTAGTTTGCGCACATAGCACGCCCAGTTATGGCCTCTAAAATTGTGCACAGCGCCTGACCGGCACAGTTATTAGAGAGATATCGGAAAACCGAATAGCGTCATGCAGTATTTACGCGTACATTATCATGGTTACGATATGCGCGAGTCAATTTTTAACGCAACGCCCGCTAATAACGTTACCGCCTGACGTAATTTGCGGATCAATTACACCAAGCGCTATTTCTAAATAATGTTTAAAAATTGCTTAAATGAGCATGTGCGGGTATTTGACAAAAATATTTTAGGTTATGTTTGAATTATTACTTTAGTTTTATTAGATAATTTGATATTTAAGTAGATGGGATTAGTTTTAATTAAATAAATGTGGCCCAAAATATGGATTCCACCTCTTCCAATATTAAAGAACCTATAAAGAGGCTTAGGTTTACAGCAGATGACGACTTAGCCCTTCTAAGAGAATTTATTGCTTGTTTTCCTAAACACACTGCTGGCAGACGTTGAACAATAAAGCACTGGAAGTAAGCACTTTAGCCCTTTAGTTTTAAAATACCTAGTAAACAAAACAATTTCAAAGTTTTAAATTCAAGATTAGGTTAAGTTTAAATAGCGAACGCGACGCGAACAGAATTCTTTCCGATCCGATAATTATAAATGAAGAGAGTTAATACCACCTCACGTAAAGGAAATAACACCTGGCCTTATTAACGTCCATGCACGCTATTCGCTTTAGCGATATCTCTCTATTACGCTGTTTATTGTTATTTTACGCGAGTATATTTTTGCGCACAGGAAATTTTACTCGTTTGCACATCGTCATAAAAAACAATTTTCGTACCACGAATTAGGGACAAGATTTTTCTCTGTATACTTATAGGATACCTAATCTGTGCTAAAAGTTTGTTAACATCTATTTAGTGCTTAATGGTATATTTCTATTGATATTTTCTTTATTAAAAATCTCCATATTAATTTTCTCAGTATCACCAACGATACGGGTCCCATAAATCAGTATAGTAATTAAATATTCAACTTGCTGTAAGTAGCTTGTTGCGATAAATTGCATTATTAAGGCTAGATTGAACACGTCGTTCATCGCGAATTTGTAATGATACTTTTTTTCAATTGACATCAACACTATATCAGCCTGGTTTTAATTAAAAGTCAAGTTTTCTTATTGCTTACCGTTACATAGTTTATTGGATTAGTTATATAGGGTGGTGACAATTTCGATGCTCAACATTGGCATCTCAGAAACTACAAGAGATGGGAATTCGGTTAAATGGGACAAAAGTTACGTAATTAGAAGTCTCTGACAAACACCTATGAAGAAAACCCCGGTATCTTGATTAGTTTCGGATTTAAGCCAAAAAAAATGAAAATAATACGGTTATTTTAAATAACATTATCTTCAGAACTATTGTATGTATTGCAACTGTATTGCAAATGGTAATTTATATTAAATGCCGTTTTCAGAAAATTTCTAAACCTTCTAAATTTCGCACAACAATAGTCAAGTTTTTGTTTTCTTATGGCCGCCATTTTGAATTTTTATCCTATTAGATAGAGCAAAAAATAATATATACGGTGGTATCTAATTTTTATTCATTATTAAGTAGATTCACTAAAAAAAAATAGATTTTTTAAAAATTCGCTCAAAAGATCAAGTTTGCTTTGGAAATCCAATTGACACTTTATATGACAGCATAGGAGGTCAAAAATATAAAACTACCAACTTACGTTGCAATACATACAATAGTTCTGAAGATATTGTCATTTAAAATATACGTATTATTTTAAATTTTTTGAGATAAATCCGAAACTAGCCAGGATACCGGGCTTTTCTTCATAGTTGTCAAACATCTAATTATAATTAGATAATATAACTTTTGTCCCATTTAACCGAATTCGTATCTCGTAGTTTCTGAGATGCCAATGTTGAGCATCGAAATTGTCACAACCCTGTATAGTGGAAGTATCGAAAAGCTTATAACAATATGCAATTCATATTAACGCTAAATAAGATAAAAGGAGATAAAAAATATACGTTAATTTGATAACATCACCTTGTAGAACAAAAGAAATAGCAATGAGAATGGAAAAAGAGAAAGAAAGTCATAAAAAATTTTAAAAAAAACTAAATCGCTATTTTTCTTTTTTTTTCAAAAATCTTCGGTATTATTTAACTTTGAAGACACCCTGTACACTACCCTGTATACAGTGCTTTCCTCATTCCTTACATTCTACAACGACTTTTTTATTTCCACCCAATATAATACCAATTAAAACAACGTCACTCCTACCTAACCCGTTCCAAAAATAAAACAACCCTTGCGCCCGTACAACCCCACGCGCCCCTACAAATTTCCTAATTAAAAATCTGCCGTCCGTGCGCGCCGTCCCCTCCCTTTTCATTCGATCCCATTCACAGCCGCCCGCCGCCGCTTCTTTTATGATTTAATCGCCCTCGTAAAGTCTTGCGCGTCGCACCACCGCCGAAACAATCGAAAATCGTGCGTGATCGAAACAAAAGAAAATCAAATAGAAAACAACGAAAAAAATGCGACGCGAATGCGAAAGCGTTGGGTCGGTCCTCTTGACGTAACAAGGAAGGGAGGGTGGGGGTGAGAGGAGGAACTGACAACTGATTAGGGGTGGAATAAGAAGGGGTTGTGTAGGGTGGTGATTGCGTTAGGTATTGTGCTGGAAGTCTGGTCTGGCTCTGTTTGCTTGATTATAGTTCATTACAGGCCAGTTCGTATTGTGTTCTGATTTTTTTTGTTTTATTATATGGCCATGATCATTGGTTAAGCCAGATTGACATGGTTCAGGTGTACTTGGATAGTAAATTGGGCCAAGTAACACAAGTAGCATTTTTAGACACAAAATCGAAACAAATTTTTGATACATATGTTTCATAGCACAAATCGCTTTTTGTTTCGAAACATTTTACCAAAATATGGTTTCGCTACATAAGCTAAAACAATGATGATCTTTGTGTCACAATTTTTTCGAAACTTTTAAGAAACAGATGTGGCTCACGTTACAGATTTCGAACCCGTTTTGTACCTGAAAAGTTTCCATAATTTATTTGATATTCTGTCATATATGAGAACATAACCTTACTTTATTGTTTAGATTTTGTTCTGCAGTTTTTACTTTTAAGCATTCTTCAAGTTTTTAGAGGGCTATAATTAAAAAAGCCGAAGGAAGGACATATGGTGAGTACATATGCAGATATTTTTCTCATGCGATTTTATAATAATTTATTGCACGCATTACAGAGATGATTTGTTTTAGCAGTAAATGTAATAACAGCCACCACCCATACCCAAAAGGAGAGCGAAGAAAAATGTTACCAGCAAACGGTTTTTTTCTCTTTTTTCCACAATGGACTACATGTTTTTAAGTTTTAATTGTGTTTGGTTTGGTTTGGGGATATATATAATATAATAATAAGTAAATAAAAATGTTTTAATTATTTTGACCAGAAGTTTTCATTGGCGTTGTTGACAGGTGACTAGCTCCAAATTTCTACACAGATAGCGCTAAGTAGAAACATTTTGGAAAAAAGGTTTGCATTTATTGTCGATTGATTTTCGAAAAACAAGTTTCTCTCTTTTTAGACACAATTATGATATAATGTAGATGATTTGTGTCCGACTACATGCTCCATGCCTATTTTATGAAATAATGAATTATAATTCCGCCGTGTTGGCTAGTGTCTTGTTTTTATCGGCTGTTGAGCTTTTAAACTCATAAGAACGCGTTCCACTTACATTAATTCATATATTTTTATTTTCAGAGGCATGATATAGAAATAAAAATAAAAATCTATATTTGAAACAAAAATATTTTGTAGCAACAAATAATGATATACTATAGAAGGGGCTAATATATAATGATACTAGCGTGTACCAGCGACTTCGTTCGCGTCAAATTAATCATTTGTAATGGTGATAATAAAGCAAAGCAAAAATTTCCATTAACATACAAACTGGATAAAATTTTCTCACATTTATGTCAGCATGAGAAAAAACAATATGGCGATATTATTATATAACTTGGTAATATTTGAGGGGTAGTTTCATCTCGTTGGAATTTGACTTTCGAAAAATCCGTTTGCCAAAAATAAGCTTTTTACGTCAAGCAGTTTAAGCAGAATCGTGGTTAAGAAATTACCCAACTTTTTGAAACACCCTTTATGATTTTTAAAAAATTTCATACAAAAACAAATAAATTATGCTTGTCCAAGCGTTTTCCCGAAAGACTAACCGTTTTTTATATAACAAATATTGTAATATTTGAGGGGCGTTTTCACCCTCTTGGAATTTGAGATTCGAGAAACCCCTCCTGATCGAACCTCTATACCCCGCAGTCAATCCGTTTGCCAAAAATCAGCTTTAAACGTCAAGCAGTTTAAGCAGAATCGTGAATCGTGATTCCTCAAACACCCTGTATGAATTTAGAAAAAATCTTAAAATATGTAAAACAACAAAATAAAATATACGTGTTTAAGAGTTTTCCCGAAAAACTCACCGGTTTTTAAATAAAAAATATTGTAATATTTGAGGGGTGGTTTCACCCTCTTGGAACTGGAATTTCGAAAAATCCTTTCTTATCGAACCTCTACACCCTAGAATCAACCTGTATGCCAAAAGGAGCTTCTTACGTTGAGTGGTTTGAGCAGGATCGTGATTAATCAGTATGTCAGTCACTTAAGGATTATATTAGAGGTTTCAAAACAAATGCAAAAACTTCAGGATTCTTTGTTCAAAATAAAGTAGTTTGCTTCATAAACGTTGGGTCAAAAGTCAATATCGAGGTAGTAGATGGCGGAAAAAATGCTTATTTTATTTTTAATTTATAGACTAATGAAATTTTATGGAAATATACCCAGTTATGAAAACATTGACATTTTGGTATTTTTTTCACTTTTAAAATGAGTGGAAATTTTTGAAATAAACTACCCCTCATTATTGTTAATGAAATTTAAAGAAACATTTCATCAAACACATGCAAAAAAATAATTTGGATAGTTTAGTTTGTTTAGAAACTTTTTTATCTCTTGTATTTTTTTTTATAAAACTCACCGATTTGAAATTAAAAATAAAATTATTACATGTCAGGAACTAAAAATATTTTTAGATTAAGAATCTAGTGATAATAATGTTAAATAATAATCTAGATAATAACGTATTGCAGTAGGGTAATGTCAAATAAAACAATATTAGAAACATCCCAAAGTGACAGCGGCCGACTAGATTTTTCCTAAAAATTACAGCTGCCCACTAGATTCGTTTATCTAAAAATGTATTTTTGTCCTGACATGTAATGCTTTACATTTTATTTTTAATTTCAAGTCTAGGAGTTTTATCAAAAAATACAAGAGATAAAAAAGTTTCTAAATAAACTAAACTATCAAAATTATTTTTTTTGCATGTGTTTGATAAGATTTTTCATTAAATTTCATTAACAGGAATGATAGTTTTTTCAACCCTTCCACTCGTTTAAAAAAAAGTGAAAAATTACCAGAAAGTGTGTTTTCATAACAGTAATGCTTCCGTAAAATTTCATTAGTCTATCTCTTTTCGTTTTCAAGATAAAAATAAAACATTTTTTATTTATTTCCGCCATCTGTTTGTTCCAAGGATATCTCCCTAATGGTTGACTTTGACCCAACGTTTATACCCCAAACTACAATTTTAAAATTTTGAACAAGGAATCACCCCTACTCCTGTTTTCGTATTTGTTTTGAAACACCCTGTATATTAGTATAGATATATTTCAAAAAAAAAAAACGAAAATGTCATTAAACAGAACGATATATAGGTAAAAATATTGTAATTATTATAAAATATTCTTTAGAAATCTAGTATGGATGATATGGCTTTTGCAAATTAATTAAAAGGTAATTCTTCCTAAAATTCTTCTAGCTAATGATTGTATGCATGGTCTGACCCGCCCACTCCTCCTACAGTGATTCACAATATCGTGCGAGAGTTTTTGCACAACCGTCACGAAAAATTAAAGAAAATTATACCTACAGAAATAACTAGAGATTTTTGTCATTTAGAACTAATAATTTATTGACTAGAGAATGTATATAAGTCTCAAAATACTCGAAGTATTTTTAAAACTGTAATTATTATCTACGTTAGCATAATATCATTGTTAAAAAGTGATTAATACTGAAGAAAGTGAATAATATTATATTATACAGAGTGAGTCTTAAGACTCCATTTCACTAGTCCGAAAAAGTAGCAAAATAACACTGGAAAAAATATTGTTCATAATATTAATGAACATTGATTATTAACTGTTGTTTCATTGGGACAATGATTTTTTTCATTAATATAATGATTTGTTAATCATAGATCGATGTCCGATTTATTAATACTATGAATCTAATTTCATCAATATCATGAAAATCTGGTTATTAAATTAATGCAAGATTTTCATTTTTCATTAGAGCGGTAAGTGTTCTCTACAATATTTTAAATATTTTAAATAAAAGTCCTATCGTATTGTAGTTAATTTGTTGTGTTGTCAAATTCCGCTGTGTGAGATCTCTGGTGTGGGTATTCATTAAAACAGCGGTTTCCAAATATGTTTCAGAAGATAAAAAACAAAAAGAAGAAAAACATCGTAACAAGTCGAGTCTTGGAACTGATTATGGTAAATTCGAATGTTCTTTTAATATTTGGCATTTTAATTATTTTGATATACGTCTTTTAGAACCGGAATAAGATGTTGAGACCTGCCTTCAAGCCATCTTCAAGCCCTCAAATTCGACAATTTAACATCGGACCACTTGATGCGACTTGGAAAGCCTGTTGCAAATTCGTCTAGACGTTATCAAGTCTAAGAATACAGCTAATATAATG
The DNA here is from genome assembly GCF_002938485.1 of Sitophilus oryzae. Classification (NCBI taxonomy): domain Eukaryota; kingdom Metazoa; phylum Arthropoda; class Insecta; order Coleoptera; family Curculionidae; genus Sitophilus; species Sitophilus oryzae. The sequence goes on from NW_022147540.1 coordinate 2,671,398, forward strand.
AAGAAATGGTATTTTTATAGAAATCCCTCAGGATATCGACTGGTACATTAATTTTCTTATTATAATTTACCCTAAAATTAATAATAACATTACTATTCTCTTCGTCTATTCGATTTTTTTAATGTTTAATTTGTATATGCTATATCGAGTTTAATAAATTATTATTAGTTTATTGCACTTGTTTTTTATTAATAATCCCTAATGGAAAAATTTACTGTGCTCGTAAGTAAGTCGGCACTATTAGTAATTTTGTTACTTTTGTAGCTAAGGGCTTGTTCAAATGGAAATCTATTCATAGTAGAATTATTTCAGGTAGTTGGCTGGAAAATGACTATCAATGACATTTCATATCAATGACAGCAATCTTCATCATCGATTATACGGTGTAACAAGAGTTACTAATAGTGTCGACTTTTAAATGTATAACTAAATAGTTTACGAAATTATTTCATTGTATTAATGATAACGGTTCATTAATACAATGAAATAAATTTCATTGTGTTAATGATACGGTTCATTAATACAATGAAATATGTATTAATGAACCGTATCATTAATACTCGAAGTATTAATGATACGGATTAATGAAATTATTTCATTGTATTAATGATACGGTTCATTAATATAAGGATTTAGGTACATTATATTAATGAAATCTGTTCATTGTACCAATGAATGTGTTTTTCAAATTAATGAACACCGTTCATTGATTTAATGAACTTAAAGTTCATAGAGTTAATGAATTACTTTTCATTGTGCCAATGAAATCGTTCATCGGCTCAAAATTAATGATTTAATTCATTATATTAATGAACTTTTTCATTATATTTATGTCGACTTTTGGTTAAGTGAAACGTTCAGCATTTGACGTTTTATCTAAAACTGGCTAGGTATTTTTGCACAAATGAAGAAGAAAATTAAACATAAAGGATTATACTATATCCGTTTTGTCAGAGTTTTTAGACAACTTCTTTCTTTTTAGGATTTTGATGGTCAAACATCAACAAAATATTCCTTACGTTTGGACTAAATTTTCTCAAAAATAAAGACATAATTTAAAATTCCGTTAAAATACGGAAATAGATTGAAGTTTTGTGGTTACAGTGATACATAATTTATATGGTTTTGTAACGAATTGCTCGCTAGTTTATGGCGAATTCTGAAGCTCTGCAAACCTTAATCAAGCCTTAATCAAAGCATGTGTGTTTGGAATTTTGGGTGTGGCGTGTGGCTTAACACGACAGGATCGGGCTAAGCCTTCTGAAAGAAGATTTCTGAAATATAATATATATTTCCTTTTTTTTATATGTTTTCTCTTGGTTTTAGGTCAGTAATAATTTTCCTTTTATTTCATTAAGTACATTTATTTTTTTATACACCGTCTTACGTTTCGACCATTTTTTTGGCCTTCATCAGAGTCTACAATTTATACATTAAACGAATTTTTAAAAAATCATTAAATATACAATAAAAATATTTTTGTTTTACTTACCCAAGAACGTAGATCATAGAAAGAAACTTTATAAAAAACAATCACGGAACACATTTAACAAACAGGACGGTTATGCAATTTTCAAAACATATTTTTAATTTTACTATAGAGCCAACGACCTACATACAATAACTAATATTATAATATAGAAACATATAGTTTGCTCCCTTAGCCTATTTACATCTTTTTTTTTTGTCGTTTATTGATTTTGCGTTTTTGTATTTCTACCATTTCGAGAATTCCCTCTTTTTGTCATCATAGATTCAGTTCTCAAAATCTTCGTTTTGGCTGTAATTAAATGTATGTTCTTTACTATTTTCATGATTTGTCAGTGCAGTCTGGTTTTTATCATATTTGTAATTGTTAATTCGATTTTCCAGATATTGACTAGTTTGGCCGATGTATACTGCATCACAATCATTGCATGGTATTTGATATACGATATTACTTTTTGTTTATAGGCGTTTTTTCGTTTTTAATTTACTGAAATTTTTATTTAACAGGTTGTAGCCACGGTGACATATGTTAATTTGGTATTTTTAAATGTTTTTTGTAGTTGTTGAGATAACCCTTTTATGTATGGAACAGATATGAATTTATTGTCTTTTTTCTTCTTATTTGCATTTGCAGTGTTTGTGTTGTAAAATTTATGTATTCTGGATTTAAATATTTTATTAACTAAATTTTCGGGGTAGTTGTTTAATTTTAAAGCATCTTTGGCTTTTTTTATAGCTGTTTTTCTAAATTCTGGATCGGATAATTGTATAGCACGATCTGCCAAACCTATAACTACTGATTTTTTCTGCGAAATTGGGTGATTGGATGAAAAATTTAAATATCGCGATGACCATGTCTTTTTGGTATGCCATTCTGTTTTTAATTTTCTTGAATTATGGTGTATGGTGACATCTAAGAAATTTATTTTTGAATTTTCCTCCGTTTCTAAAGTAAATTTAATATTTTCATGATACTTATTGAATTCGCTTATTATACTGTTTATCTTATTTTCGGGTATAGCAGTTATAATGTCATCGACATATCTATAAAAGAACGGCACCTTAAAATTCAAGTTACCCAATACACTCTCCTCCAAATCCTCCATTACAATTTGAGCTATTATACTTGATATTGATGCTCCCATAGCGCATCCCTCGATTTGCTGGTATATGTCGTTATTATATAAGAAATATGTAGAATTTAATGTTAGTTCTACTGCGTTTATAAATTCATTTTTTGGGATATTTGTATGATTTTTAATTTGATTCGATTTCTTTTTAATTATATCTGTTGCAAGTTTTATTGGAATGCTCGTATATAATGAGATTACATCTAAAGAAATTAATTTATATCCTATTGGTATATCTATATTTTTAATTTTTTCTTTAAAATCTTTTGAATCTTTTATATAATAGTTGTTTTTATGTGCTATATTATTTAAGATCCCTTTTAAAAATTTTGAAAGTTTTTCATAGGGATACTGAATGCAAGATACAATAGGTCTCAGTGGAACATTGTCTTTGTGAAGCTTTGGTAAACCGTATATTTTTATATATTTCCTTCGGCCACACACCCGCTTTATCCGACCCCTGAGAGGGACCCGAAAAGTACAGTGTAATATAATAATATTATATTACACTATATTACAATACAATATAGTAATTTATCGTTATAAAATCGATATTACTACACAACAAACTGCAAAAACTCCCGCAACCGAGAACCACAGAGAGTAAAGAAAAATAAAAAAACCCAAGGCAGCATTATCCATAATGAGATAAAAAAAAATATGCTAATTAAATATGATTAATGAAGATAATTAGGCGCGCCGAATCATGGAAATTTCGTTGCGGGCCGCGCTTAATGATTTTTTAACTTAACGACTTAACGTCCGTTGGCGGAATAATAATAATGATAATAATGTATCTAATGTTTCGTTGATTCTTCGGCTAGAGTTGGAGTGGCTCGTTGTAACCGGATTGTTTAGAGAAATCGCTGATGAATTCTCTGCTGCGAACTTTACCATTTGACCGTGGATTTTGTGCCATGCCCACGCATTCTAAAAAAATCATTCATAATCATTAAGTGCAAAACTGTACAGGGTGTCACATATTTGCAAATGAGGGTTTATCTAAGGCACGAAAAATGCAATTTACATTTTTTACATCTTCTTACATTCTTTTGTACATTTTGAAAGAAAATTATTTATTTTCTGTAAATCTAGCAACAAGTTTTGCAATTTTTTCTCAAAAATTTTATTATATTAATGTTTTATTATTTTTACATGGGCTGGTAATAAATTACCTAGGCTAAATTGTAGTAATGGTACAGGGTGTAGAAATTTCATTTTTATTTTAATTTTTTCCAAATAATTTCTAAAGTAACGTCAATATTTGGATGAAAAATGGTGTGGGGGAGTTTTTCGACATGAGAAATTTGATTTTGATGTCAATATGACTCCTACTTGTAGAGGGCGCCACCTACATATATTTTAACTGGTTTGAAGAGTAATAACTTTTTGTCCGTGCCTGTATAAAACTACTGGGTGAAAAAATATATATTTACGATATTTTTTATGTAAAAAAGATCTCTTGGTAAAAATCGCTAGAGTAATGGTTCTCGAGATATTTGGAATCGAAATAATCAATACCTATCATCATTGATATAAAATAAACTATTAGACTGAAATCATAAATTTGAAATGTCTTTGTGTCTAAAGTTCAACAGAAACTTTTTTAACGTCATTTTTTCAAAGAAAAATTTATGATTAATTTAAAAAAATAAAAAGTTCCCAAATTTACTATTTCAGTCAAATAACTATCTACTCAACCATGTTTATTTTCTGTCAATAATGACATGTATTGACTATTTCCATTCTTAATATCTCGAGAACGGTTGCTCGTAGTCATTTTTACCAAGAGATATTTTTACGTAAAAAATCACGGAAATGTATATTTTTCGGCCAGTAGTTTTATACAGGTACGGACGAAAAGTTATTACTCTTAAAAACAGTTAAAACACATGTAGGTGGCGCCCCCTACAAATAGGAGTCATATTGACATCAAAATCAAATTTCTCATGTCAAGAAACTCCCAGACACCAATTTTCATCTAAATATTGACGTTACTTCAGAAATTATTTGGAAAAAATCGAAATAAAAATGAAACTTATACACCCTGTATCTCCGAAACTAAACATTTTAGGGCATACATTTATACGAACTTTTTATACGAAAAATTTTTATCTGCAGAATATGCTGCCGAAGTTTCCGGAATACAGTTCGAACCACCCTGTATATGTCGCAGGCGTATAGAATAATCCGGCTTTTTGCAAAAAGGCTAGGCATATTATAAAATGCCGGCTTTATAAACAAACGAAGAAATTTTTACAAAAAGCCTATCTATTTTCAGTCACTTTGCATAAAGCCTAATCAAAATTAGCATATTAAACAATGACGACATTTTCTGTACACTTCTGCAAAAACACTGCCTGTTTTCATTTTACAAAATGCCAAATCGAGGCCAGGCAGATGAGCTTTTGTCTATGAGTTTTTGTTTCGCGAAAACAATGTTTCAAAATTTCGAGCTTTTTGAAAAAAAATTTTGGAGTTTTTTCTTAATTTTTAGTTAAACAATATAACATCTTCATAACATTACAATATAAATAGTAGATTAAATTTACAAGAAAGAAAACTCAGGAAAGATTAAGTAGTTCCTAATTTTAAACGTAAAAACATTTTTTTTTTAATTTTCAAAGTAAAATATTTCGGATATTTAGGATTTATTTGAAATACGGAAAAAGGAAAATATTTTCTCGATATCTACCTACCCTGAAAATATTTTCACTTATTTAAGACTCACCCTGTATATATATTTTCATTCACATTTCACACAATTTGCCTCTATTCAAAAGTGCTTCATATGTTCGTTAGAAGACACCAAACTTTCATAAATAAACACGTTTTAAGATATTTACTACTCCCACCCCTACATAAATTTTAGTATAGTCTACAAAATGAATAAGTTTGAATTTTGACCGTTATTTATTACCAACATGGCAAATATAAAAGCCCTCTATCCAAAAAGTTACTGATATTCTTTAAAATGAGTGCCTGAACGAATCAGATAGGTAACTCTTTTTACTTTCGTGAAATAGAAAAGGAAAATAATAAAACAGGTGACAGTTCTTTCTCTTCTTGCAAAAATCAACGCAAAATGTCATAATTGACAAAAGTAAAATGTCATCAGCCTTTGACATTTCTAAATATCAGACCAATGCCGTCTCTAATAGAACAGCCTTGGAGCGAGATTTATGACGTCACGTTAGTTAGATACCTCTGATTAATAAATATGTTGTAGAATACACGGAAAACATAATTATTCCTCGTATTTTTGGTTTGTATTTTAAAAATGATATAGTTTACATGGAATATACATAATATACAGTTAATAAATACAATATATATACCTATTTATAGTAATAATTAACTTTGGCAAATAAACTATGAACCATACAAATGCATCAAATGTTTTACAATATACAAATAATGAATAGGTACATAAGATAATGGGTAAAATGTAAAATATATTTTAAATTTTGGGGTTTGAAAATCGATCTAATTTAACAAAAAACATTCAATATCTACTAATAGTGATGTATTATTATTTGCATTCACAAAATTTATATGTATATTTTGCAAGCATCAATGTTCGAAAAATTATATTTGCAAATAATACAATATCATAGAAAAAAGGCGTCAGCGATGGCTATGAAATAAAGATCGCTGTCATTTTATATGTAAAATTATTCTAAAATTTTTGATTTTCTTGTGATTTAGGTTCGGGAAAAACGCTGATTAAGTTTTCCTTTGGTTTTTCATTATATTTTTGGTTTAAAAAAAATTATAGCTAACGTTTATAGCCTTCATCAGTGTTGTATCATACGAAAAAAATAGTTTCGAATATAATCCAAAAAATTACATATACGAGGAATAATTATGTTTTCCATGTATTCTACAACATAACTAATCCGTAGTATCTAACTAGCGTGACGTCATAAATCTCGCTCCGAGGCTGTTCTGTTAAAGACGGCATTGCATCAGCATGGCCGCAAGTTGCTAACCTAATAAAATTAACACTAGAAAAGCCCGCGGGAACTGTCAAATTCAAAGTTATTCGTTTCACAGACTATATAAATATTTTCTCCAACAGCAACTATTTTTTTTTTCGTAAAATGGTCCTGTTAGTTTTTACTACATTTTTGTCTCTTTAAAAAAACGCCACATCGCATAGTTTTTGAGGAAAAAAAATTGGTTATTGTGGGGTTATTTCAAGAAAGGTAAATCAAAGTCTATCAGCCCCGAAAATATTTACACATATTTAGGACTCACCCTGAATAATTTAATTTATTACAATATCATAGAGTTGAGTACGCTAATGGGTTTTTAACTAATTAGTTACAAGTAGGTAGAGTAGGTGTAGATAAAAAAATCCTCCTCGCACACCGATATTAGAACTTGGTGGTTATTGTAGAAAAATTGCCTTGTAATATTCCGTTTCTCATAATTAGCCGAACACAGTTAATTTAATTTTAGTATAAAACAGAATTAGCGATAATTAACCTTTATTATAAAAGCAAACTAAATTAGAGAAACGTTCGTGTTTGCAGAAGGAAGATTTATGGAGTTTTGTTATTATGGAGAGCTAGTAATTTGCCCTCGACAGCTGCCACTCAAACGCCGAGAATAATTCAGTGATAATCAGTAATAAATAATTCTTAAGTAAATACAATTTATTCAGTCAAGAAGAAATTATTTTGTTGCCAGTTAATTGGATTTTATGAACTTACATTCGAGCTGGTATGGTTATAGCTAAAGAAAATAATTTTTTACTTTGTTTTAAATCCATTAAATACAATTAATATGAATTTTATTACAGTTATTTCATTATTTTTTAAAGAGAAAATATAGTCTGTCCAACGACAAAATCTTTGGTGGTAATAGATGTGTTTGTCATTTTAATTTCAATGTAGTTTATTTTATTTTACAAGGAAATAAGCTGGTACAATTGGAACGCACACTGAACCAAAAGTCGACATAAATATAATGAAAAAGTTCATTAATATAATGAATTAAATCATTAATTTTGAGCCGATGAACGATTTCATTGGCACAATGAAAAGTAATTCATTCACTCTATGAACCTTAAGTTCATTAAACCAATGAACAGTGTTCATTAATTTGAAGAACACATTCATTGGTACAATGAACAGATTTCATTAATATAATGTACCTAAATCCTTATATTAATGAACCGTATCATTAATACAATGAAATAATTTCATTGAATTAATGAATGAAAAATTGTATTAATACAATGAAATTTATTTCATTGTATTAATGAACCGTTATCAATAATAAAAAGAAATAATTTTATAACCTATTTATTACTGTTATACATTTAAAAGTCGACACTATTAGTAACTCTTGTTATATCGTATTATCGATGATGAAGATCGCTGTCATTGATATGAAATGTCATTGATAGTCATTTCCCAGTCAACTACCTAAAATAGGTAATTCTACTATAAATAGATTTCCATTTGAACAAGCGCAACTGAAGAATCTGGAAGACTCCATCCGTAACTTGGAATGGGTGTCCTCCAACGGTCCTAAGACACTCGAAAAGTTCCTCAGAACTTACGACCGAGAAAAAATCAAAGTTATATCGTATTATCGATGAAAAAGAATCTGTCATTGATATGAAATGTCATTGATAGTCATTTCCCCAGTCAACTACCTAAAATAGGTAAAGCTACTATAAACAGATTTCCGGCGAACAAGCCCTTAGCTACAAAGGTAACAAAATTACCAACTGAGTGCTGACTTACTTACGAGCACAGTAAATTTTCCATTAGGGCAATAAAAAACAAGTGCAATAAACAAAAATAATAATTTATCAAACTCGATATAGCATATAAACAAATTAAAAATTAAAAAAAATCGAATCGACTTGAGAGAATAGTAATGTTATTATTAATTTTAGGGTAAAGTTATAAGAAAATTAATTTACCAGTCGATATCCTGAGGGATTTCTATAAAAGACCATTTATTATATTAGCTGTATCCTTAGTGTTGATAACGTCTAGAACAATTTGCAACAGGCTTTTCGAAGTCGCATCAAGTGGGTCCGATGTTAAATTGTCGAATTTGAGGGCTTGAAGGCAGGTCTCAACATCTTCTTCCGGTTCTAAAAGACGTATATCAAAAAATAATTAAAATGCCAAATATTAAAAAGAACATTCGAATTTATCATAATCAGTTCCATGCCTATACTTGTTACTATGTTTTCATCTACCTTGATTTTTATCTTCTGAAACATATTTGGAAATAATTACGTTTTAATGAATTCTACACCAGAGATCTCTCACAGCGGAATTTGATTTGACAACACAACACATTAAAAAGCAATACGATTGCTATGAACATATTTAATGCTATTGAAGAGAACAGGAACGCATCCTGAAGCTAAAAGGTCACTGAATAATTACAACAACACAGACGTTATTAAATTGGAGAAAAACCGATTAAGATGGCCACCATTTACGTCCTAAAATTTTCTTCCTGATATTAATAACCGCGTACATTAATATAATGTAGTGTGTTCCTTGTATGCCATAACATTATTCATTGTCACAATGTACAACTCATTAATCAATGATTTAGTACATTAATATAATGAATATGAGTTCATTAAAGTTTCAGCATTAAAACAAAGAACGCATTCATTGGGACAATAAACGCGTGCTTTATATTAATGAAAATCTTACATTAATTTAATAACCAGATTTTCATTATATTGTTACGGATTCCGTGGGTCCACTATTTAAACTCACGATAAAATACTTAACGAATTTATTTGTCTCACTCAGTACACACAACTTATACTATTTACAACACAATTTATGCAACTACTATTACTCTAACGGTATTTCGCGGTATTATCAAACTTCAGACTTCAGACTATGTTCAGACTCGTCCAACTGTCATAGCGCGGGCCTTATATACCCCCTGGCGATGGTTTCTGGAATTTTCTAAATAATTCTGTAATTTTCGTTTACTTTCTGGCGAATTCGCCAGGTTCGCCAGGTTCCTCAATGCACGTTGCGGTTATGTAGCAATCAAATACGTTTAAAATAAAGTATACGGAGGGTACCGCTTATAAAACTTCGTATTTTTTTTGGCCTTCCATTACGCCTTTTTTACTCTTTTCGCCCTGTAGCAAAAATTCCTAGTCGTGTTATTTAATTTCTGTCCCGATATTGAAGGATGGCTATAGAATTTCAATGCATTTCCTATGTAAGTCTATCCTTGGTTTTTGTAGGAGGTTTGACTAAACAAGGATGAACCTATGTCTGATGAAACCATGGAGACTGGATTTTCTGTCCTCCTTCAATACTGGGACGTCAATCCTCTCATTGCTCTTATGGGGAGGCCGTCGTATATTTTATTTAAACGTATTTGGTAGCAATAATGCAGTTATGCAACCAGTAATACACCTTGACAATATTGATGAAATTAGATTCGTACTATTAATAAATCAGGCATCGATCTATGATTAACAAATCATTAATATAATGAAAAAAATCATTGTCCCAATGAAAGAACAGTTGATAATCAATGTTCATTAATATTATGAACAATATTTTTTTCAGTGCATAGCAGGAAATTAATATATTTAAAATTTGAGTGACAAGTATTGGGCTTCAAAATATTGTGAAAAACTGTAGAAAATTGAAAAAATCTAAAAAATCTGGTTTTTTTTAAACCAGTATCTTTTGACATTATCTTCCTGCAGTACTAAAATCTATTATTTACTTATCGTTTGTTGTTATTTTACAACTACTCCAGTTATTAGTACCATATACGAGATGGTATACAAACTTTATTGATGGTAACTTTATTGATGGCTCATAAAACTCTCTGTCTGGGCACCGAATATTAACTATAGTTATAAACTGTGCTCTGGGTTTATAGTTAATTTTCCCTCGATTTTTCCTCCATTTAACTTCAAAAGACACAAAACACATGTAACACCACGAATCAAAATGCATCGTCTTCCAAAACGCAGAATATTTGACATAATTAGACACAAATTATAACCTATAATTTGGCAAGACTTTGACAAGCCTCAAAAATCTTAAGTCGAGTTCATACGCATCTGCGTCCGTGCATACATATAGTTCATCGTTCCGTCACATATGATTTCAGAAGTAAAATGAAAAACGCTAGGTTGGCTGCTAAAAATATGTGCACTTATTTAAGACATACCCTGTTTGTACTTTTATTTAGTTAGAGTTAAAGCCTGGCTATTTATGAATAAAGTCATGTAAAACAAAAAATTCACAGATTTTGCAACATGCGCAACCATCATAGGCGTATTGAAAATACCAGACACAAAAGTCGGCGGTGGTCAGCAATCACCTGTTTTTTTACGTTTACTTTATAAAGTAATCTAACGTCAAAATTTTTTAAAATTATTGCATGCCTTAAATGTTTGCAAAGTTAACAAAAATATGTCTTTGATTACCTGCAATTAATATATTTGGTCCAATTTATCAGTTCTGCATCATATCCGAAATTCAGATTGTGTGTGACACAACGAAGAGTCAATGTGCAACGTGAACGACAAGAAAATGGCAAGTAAAAAAATTGTAAGTCTTAATTACTAATTACACAGTTGTTCTCTAGAGTTCCACTGCCTAAAATCTATATTGCCTTTCCTATGATTTTAAATATAAATGATTGAAACTCATACAAGTTTACCACAATTTAAACTTAAGATAATTATTTAATTATTAAATCCATAATTATATTAAAATATAACACTTATGAAGTTACTAAATATTAACTATTTCTACTTAATCATTTAATAATTCTGATAAAAAACACGCTTGATTATTTATTTTTAGAAATCATACTGGCTATAATCATTAATATGACTATATTAACAATACTTAAATCAAAATTTATTTGAAGGAATGCTACTGTATTACAATAATTGTAAAACAAGTATGTAATAATAACTCGGAATAATTATTAAAAAACTGCTCATCTTGTTATAGATGTCGGCGTCTTGTCTCTATTATTTTATTAGCCGTTTAGCTTATAGTTTGATTTCAGATAATGCAGATTTTAATGTGCCATTTGTGTTTTTTATATTGAATTATTATTTTTAGCATATTTTTCAATTATTAAAGTGCATTTAGATAAAATTACAATTTATTAATTGGTGTATAGTATTTGTATTATGGGTTTGTTTATTTTTTATGAAATGAATTTTTTTCCTATTAAAATAAACATAGCTTACTAAATCACTAGCTAGCCATTTTTAAATACAGGATGTTAATTAAGTATCTGGCCAAACTTCAGGAGTTGATTCTTTGAGTGTTTATAAGGTAAAAAGTTCACATAAACATGTGTTCGGAAAAGTATAATTTTAAAGATACAGGGGTGTCAAGGTGTTTTCTAATAGACCTTTTTTATTAATATCTCAAAGATCCGTTAGCCGATTTTGTTGAAATTTCGCCGTGTTGTGAAATTTAATAAGTTAGCAATAATTAAATGATAATTATTATTTACAACAATATTTAAACGATAAAAACTTATCCCAATAAATATTTGGCACCGCCTTGAATTAATTTGTTTTATGTTGGTGGTGGAAACAATGCAAGCTTTTTCTTTGTCCTAAGTTGTTAATTAAAAAAATAATTATCATATAAAAAATATAGGTCCTAATAGCCTAATTTTTATCAAAATCTATCAGCAGATTCGATGAGACCCGAATGTCAATGTTATTATATGTTTTGGAACTTAATGATTTAATTAATTATTCCCTTTAATGCATCGATTGTGCGCATTATCCTACGCGAGAAGAAAAAATATTGCATTAGTTTAAATTTATTATTTATGTTATTCCGCTCTTTCACGTATAATTTGCCCCCTGCTTCTCATACGGAAAGAGTTAGATTAAAATAGCCCAACTGTACTTAACAACCCATGCCTTGACACATATTCTTTTTTATAATAATATCGGCTTTCCCAGACTAAACATCCATATCCATAAAATAGTTGGCCCACAGTAATAAGACCTCATTTCGGCCCTCGGACGGCCTTGCACTATTCAGCTATCGACTTACGTGTTGACAAGTTGATTAGGCAGGTTATTGAACTCCGTGTCGCCTCTAGCATGTCGTTTTTTCAAAGATGGGTCCCATATAAACGCGGCCAGAAGTATTTTCAATACTAAAACTTCTTTGATTATATCATAATAATCGTATCAATAAAAGTCAAAGAGGCATACTATCAATAAAAATCTGATATTGAAACATATAAATAAAGTTAAGAAAGAGAAGAAGAAAACCCAACTAAGAAACAAATCGCTGAAAATACCTCGTTCGGTAAGACTAAAAAAAGGAGAAAAAGTGGGAAAAATAACTCTGAAATTGCGTCCTTGAACTTGGCACGACTTTTCTCCTCGAGCTCTACCTCTCCGTCACTCTCCTTTTCTCTATCTTCGTCCCATCTCTTCCTCTATTTTTACGAGGGACGATCGATGCGTTCCAGATAATATATTTAATCGAAAAAAAGAGATGTCGCGTTATTTTTTATCCTTTCATCATCATCATTTTCAGCTTATTCAACCATTTCCAATTATGGTGTAGCCTCCTTCACATATTTAGATACTCTCTTTATAGTTGGGCCTATCGTTGTCTATTGTTGGCCCAAGTTATACCTGCTAATTTCCTAATATCATGGTTCCATCTTAGATTTGGTCTTCTTCTAAATTTCTTAATTCGTCATGGGTTCCATGTTATAATTTTTGGTTTGGTTTGGTTAGGTTGGGAGTTTTCTACGGTAGTTGAAAGTTTTTGTAGCTTTTGAACAACTTTCTAATAATTATTAGTGTTTATTGCAAAGAAAACTATTTAAAGTAGTTTTTAACTATCTACGATGGTCCGCCAGTACATAGTATGATTTATTCTAACCCGGAATTGATATTTCGACGGTAAGTGTTATTACGTTTTTTTTTCAACCCCGAGCTCAGAACTAGTTAAGGGCTCAATATTGTACAATGCCAAGAAAATGTACAATCATTTGCCTTCGAATATCAAGTCACTTTCATTCTTTCCCGCATTTCGCAAAGCTCTGAAATCATACTTACTGGAGAGAGCCCTATATGCGGTAAACGACTTTTTTGTTGATGTTTAATCATGAACAATTTTGAATTTTAAAATTTTGATCATCTCACACACTGATTAAAGGTCTAGTATTTAATATTTAATATTTTATAACTCTGGATTTTATGATATATAACATGATTTTATTCATTTACAGTTGTTATAAGTAGATTATTACAAAAATACGTATATTTTCTTAAAAAAAATGTGTTGTTTTAATTCTAAAATGTGAACGTGTATTTGGATTAATGTTAATTATATTTGTCTGATGATGCTCGTATATGAGCGAAACACGTGTAACAGTTTAACATTGTATAAACGTTGAGACTGAGACTTTTTGAGTCTTTTTTCTACTTTTTTAATTTGAACCAGGTCTCTTTGAGAAAAATGGATGCCTTCTTTAAATTGTATATTTTCTTATTTGTTGGCGCTTTCGATTGTGAAATTAGAGTTACCCGCAGTTAGACCTCAGGCACAATAACTAGTTATATTGGAAAATTGGTCTGAGGCAATCCCAATCAATTTTTGAGAAAAAAACGTCACGCCACCGTCACGCCACTGATAGAGCCAAATGACAGAAAGATGGACGAAACTCAACCGTGTTGTCATATTTATGTACCCATCTCTTTTTGACTCTCATAAAAGTGTCAAACAATGTATGATTCTAAAAAATTGACTTTTATGAATGGAGTGTTCTGTCTACCCATTTATTTCTTTTATTTTCTTATCTACCCCCGTATTTCTTTCAGCTGCGGAATTGAGAGATACGAAACGTCAAAGCCAATTAGCGAATAACGCTCTCTGGCAAAAGAAAACTGCGAAAGACGAGATAAAAAAAGGGCAAGCACCGAGAGACACTGTCACGGTCTCGAACGAAAATTAGTGGAGGCGAGCACGTTTGGGGACGGAGGAGGTTGCAGACGACCACCTGGCGGGCATTGTGGTAAATTCGGACCGGGTAGTGGGTAATGGGTTTCGTCTAGACAATTGTTAGACGGCCTGTTAGTTTCTTTCATTTCGGTTCTTTGGCTTCGACGAGGCAAAAACGGGCGTAATTTTTTCGAACGAAAGTGCATTGTTAGTGGAAGTTGATAATGAGGGAAAACGAGCTAGATAAAGAATTAAGACAGATTGTTCTATTTGTAGTGAATCTGGAATGTTTTTTTATTATCATTTAGAAATGGACATTGACCTATTTTAATTAAATATAAAAATTATTATTAAAAACAGGCAAGAATTGAAGGTCTTATAGCAAGATCAAGAACCAAGACTGATCAGCGAGACACCGAAAAAACAATATCAACACCAAGACAGCTTATTAGACTGTAAGACCAAGATGACATGCTTGGACCTGTTTGGAACTCCACTATATACACAGGGTGTGTCTTAAATAAGTGCAAATATCTTTAGAGGTAGCATATTTCGACCCCAGAAAAAAGATTTTTTTAAAAATTTTTTGAATTTTTTTTAAATTTTTAGTTAAAAAACATAATTTCTTGATAATATAGCAACATAGGCAGTAAATTAAATTTACAAGAAGGAAAACCCAGAAAATATCCAGTGGTTTTCAAAATATAAAAAAATCATTTTTTGGAAATTTTCAAAGTAAAATAACTCGGTTATTTTGGATTTACTTGAAAAACCGTAAAGATAAGTTATGTTTCTTTTATCGAGATCTACCAGCCCTGAAAATTTGCACCTATTTAAGTTCCACCCTCACAGTGCAGTGGTCCGAACTGTATTCCGGAAACTTCGGCAGCATATTCTGCAGAAAAGAAAAGTAAAAAAGTTCATATAAATCTCCTAAAATGCTGAGTTTTAGGGATACAGGGTGTAGAAGATTCATTTTTATTTCGATTTTTTCCAAATAATTTCTGAAGTAACGTCAACATTTAGATGAAAATTGGTATCTGGGAGTTTTTTGACTTGAGAAATTTGATTTTGATGTCAATGTGACTCCTACTTATAGAGAGCGCCAGCTACATGTGTTTGAACTGTTTTGAAGAGTGATAACTTTTAGTCCGTACCTGTATAAAACTACTGGTTGAAAAAATATACATTTCCGTGATTTTTTACCTAAAAAATGTCTCTTGTTAAAATCTCTACGAGGAAGATATTTAAAATTGAAATAATCAATACATGGTCATTATTGACTAAAAAATAATCATGTTGAGTAGATGGTTATTTGACAGAAATTATAAAATTTGGAACTTATAATTTTTTTAAATTAATCATAAATTTTTCTTCGAAAAGATGATAATAAAACAGTTCCTATTGAATTTTTGGCACAAAAATACTTCAAACTTATGATTTCAGTCTAATAACTATTTAGTCAATATGTTTAATTTATGTCAACGTCGACAGGTACTGATAATTTCGATTCCAAATATCTCGAGAACCGTTACTCGTACTAATTTTTACCAAGAGACCTTTACAACTATAGACTGTGAAACGAATAACTTTGAATTTGACAGTTCCCGCGGGCTTTTCTAGTGTTAATTTTATTAGGTTAGCAACATGCGGCCATGCTGACGCAATGCCGTCTCTAATAGAACAGCCACGGAGCGAGATATATGACGTCACGCTAGTTAGATACTACGGATTAATAAATATGTATTAATTAATAAATATATATGTTACTGTAAATGTTCGAAATGCGACAAAAAACCTAGGATAAGCGCGCTAAAACTAGGATTTACCAAAAGCATTAACTAATTAGGTTAGCCTGGTTATTTGGAGGGTGTTAATGCATTGGTTAGCCTGGTTATTTGGAGGGTCTTAATGCATTGGTTAGTCTGGTTATTTGGGGGGTGTTAATGCATTGGTTAGGTGGTTATTTGGTGGGGTTGGTCGGTTTTTACTACCACTTGCTTTTGGTAAATCCTAGGTTTTACCGCATTTCGCACATTTACAGTAACATATATATTTAGTATATTTTATATGTAATTTTTTGGATTATATTCGACACTATTTTTTTTCTATGACAAAACACTGATGAAGGCTATAATGTTAGCCGAAACCAAATGAAAAACCAAATGAAAACTTAATCAGCGTTTTTCTCGAACCCAAATCCCAAGAAAATCAAAAATTTTAGAATAATTTTACATATAAAATGACAGCGATCTTTATTTCATAGCCATCGCTGACGCCTTTTTTTCTATGATATTGTATTATTTGCAAATATAATTTTTCGAACATTGATACTTGCAAAATATGCATATAAATTTTGTGAATGTAAATAATAATACATCACTATTAGTAGATATTGAATGTTTTTTGTTAAATTAGATCGATTTTCAAACCTCTAAATTTAAAATATATTTTATGGTGCGTTTAGACTTGAGCACGCACGAGCTGAGCGTGCGCGCACGGCATTCGTTCGCGCTCTCGGCTCCGTTCAAATTAAAAACTCATTTTTCGACGAATGAAGTGATCCATTTGTGCGCGCACAGCAGAGTTGTGTTGGCGAAAATAATGGACGACCAAGAAATAGTCGAGGCTGCAGTCATTGTTATGCACAGCTTAATTATTAAAAAGAAGAAACATCGAAAACATCGTCGCTGGTGGCAAACCCAAATTTTTAGAAATCGATATAATTTACTGCAACAACTTAGTATCTGAGGAGGGCTATAACCAGTTCAAAAATTTTACAAGAATGACCAGGCCCGACTTTGAATATTTACAAAATTTAATAACACCAAAAATTACGAACAAAAGATACAATAATACAAATTTTAGAATAGCAATTTCATTAATATCAACATATTCAATATTAATTTTATTTACAAGGTTTTGTCATGCGTTATATTTTTTTGATTTTTTAATAATACAAAGAATGTTTAACATCCCATAATATAGGCAACTTTTCATATTTTTCAATTAATAATAACGAAGATTCATTGATCCACTCCATAATTTTAATAAAGAAACCGAAAAAAAATCACACACGCACGCACGAACGCAGACAAAACAAATTGCCGGTCCAAATTGAGCGTTCGCGCACACATAAAATCCCTTTGAGCACGGACCAAAAACCGACACCAGACGGCTCACATTCGCGGCTGCTCGCGCACAGACAGATTCAGAGTGAGCTTGCGCACACAGTCGTTTACACGTGAGCATTCGCGGAGGATCAGTGCGTGCGTGCTCAAGTCTAAACGCACTATTACATTTTACCCAATATCTTATGTACCTATTCATTATTTGTATATTGTAAAACATTTACTGCATTTGTATGGTTCATAGTTTATTTGCCAAAGTATTTATTTCTATAAATAGGTATATATGGGGAAATTAAAATAACTTTGGTTGCACATCATAATACGACCACCAGCAAACTCCATAAGACGATGCATGGTGTCATTGATGACGTGCAACGAAAGTTGTTTTAATTTCCCTTTATATTGTATTTATTAACTTATATTATGTATATTTCATGTAAACTATATCGTTTTTAAAATACAAACCAAAAATACGAGGAATAATTATGTTTTCCATGTCTTTCCATCTACAACATATTTATTAATCCGTAATATCTAACTAGCGTGACGTCATAAATCTCGCTCCGAGGCTGTTCTATTAGAGACGGCATCGGTCTGATATTTAGAAATGTCAAAAGCTGATGACCTTTTACGTTTGACAATTATGTCATTTCGAGTTGATTTTTGCAAGAAGAGGAAGAACTGGCACTTATTTTCCTTTTCTATTTCACGAAAGTAAAAAGAGTTACCTATCTGATTCGTTCAGGCCCTCAATTTAAAGAATATCAGTAACTTTTTTAATAGAGGGATTTTATACTTGCCATGTTGGTAAAAAATAACGGTCAAAATTCAAAGTTATTCATTTTATAGACTATATTTCAAATTCACACTTATTTCGGGAACTAATGCCTAGGACAAATATGTCTGTAGTGTATCTCTGATTTCATAAAAAAGGACAGCAATGTGAAAAACTCATAAACAAGAAACCCCATAAAACACACAAAAATGAGACTACAGGGTGTCTCATTTTTGTATATTCAACGCAAAAAAATTCAACGCAAAAACAAAAATTCTGAATTTTATAATATTAAACTTCACCAAAATAAGTACCTCGGTACTTTTAAACATAAAAAAAATGTACTATAGCATCAATTTAGATTGATTAACCCTTCGTGTCGGAATACCAAAGAAGGGAAATCGCGGAAAAACTATTATTTCCACGTCGGAACAATGGAGGAAATCGTTTAAACGTAGCGAGGCTGACAGCGACGAGCGCTAGCCGTACAATAACAACAATGGCGTTAAATTAATCCCACCTGATCGAGGAATAATGCCCGATATTATTATCATTAGGCATTAAACGCTCGCGCGAAATTATGTATCGCAATGCTAGCAATCGCCGTGGGGGTACTTTATGAGGGTTATTTTGTATCATTTGATCGGTGATGGTCTTTTTCTTCAACACTGTCATTATGATTTGTCCACTCGCATTTACTTACTCTTTTTCGATTAAATTTGTTGGTTTTGTAGTTCATTTTCTTTGTCCTAGGGGCTTTTAGGCATACTACTAAGGTACCGATATAATAATAATGCCTTAGTTTAATACCAGTGGCGGCTCGTGGTTATTATTGTAGGGAGGTCAATATCTAAAAATATTTAGTCGATTTTTTTTAAGACTCGACCAAATTTAATTGGTTTCTTACAAGGTACTTGTACGTTTAGTTAATGGAAAATAAATCTAAAAATAAATACAAATTATGTTAAAATGAAACCTACCCTTACATTTTTAAACAGGTGGTCTAGTGCCATTTCACTAAAAATCGAGTTAATGTTCTTTACACAAATTTTCTACGGTAGGATTTAAAAGACACTAAAATAATAATGGCACAAAAATATAAATACATATATACACATACACATTTCTAAAAGTCTCATTTCACATTTTTTTTATATTTTAAGTCAATTCTTTCTCTAAACGTTTTTCGAAATTTAAGCAATTGTTTAATTTTGCCATAAAAAAAGTCGAGACTAGATAAATTTGAAGCATGTGAATATCGATTTGAATATTCTATTAATTGGTGAATGCACATTGCACCAACTAACAGAATCAAATGAATTTCCTCTGATGTAGGATAAGTTTCCATTTTCGGCAAATTTATGAGATTTTTTTTGATTTTAACTGACACATAGTGATAATTAGTTCCTAAAGTTGAACTAATGTGACAGCTATGTTGAAGTAACGTTAGACATATTACAGCCGCCTAGATTTTGTCAAATAATAAAGATCTACTGACACTAAATCATAAAAATAAAAATATCTAGAAAAACATTTGTTAGATGGGTAGGCAACCTTAATAGTATTTTGGAGAGGCATGCATTTCCGATTAAATATTTGAACAATATACTGGATGTTCTATTTAAAATAAAAGGGTAACTTGCTTTTAAAGATGACCAATGTTCAACATTATTTTTGTCTGACCCTGTATCACTTTTTAAGTCAAGTTTTAATTTGATTTCAAGTACAATAGCTATTTTAACTACATATCAGGCTATACCGGGAAAATTCCAGTTTAGGTAGTTTTAATTGAAATTTAAAAATTATTTTTTATTTTTTAAAAATGTTGTTCACTGTAGAACTCTCTATATTTTTAAGAAATGCTCCAAATTAGCCTACATATGCTCACAGAATTTCATTTCAATAGAAACTGTCGTCCTCCTTGGAGTCTCCGCGTCGTATGAGACTATATGTATGGGTATCTTAAGAGTCTGTTTCACTAGTCCGAAAAAGTAGCAAAATAAGCGTTCGGCATTTGACGTTTTATGTAAAACTGGCTAGGTATTTTTACACAAATGAAGAAAAGGAAGATAAAGGAAATACTATATCCGTATTGTGGCAGATTTTTAGACAACTTTTTATTTTTAAGGTTTTGATGGTCGAACATCACCAAAATATTCCTTATGTTTGGACCAAATATCGTCGAAAATGAAGACATAATTTAAAATTCCGTTACAATACGGAAATAGATTGAAGTTTTGTGATTACAGTGATATATAATTTATACGGTTTTGTAACAAATTGCTCGCTATTTTACGGCAAATGCTGACGCTCTGCAAACCTTAATCAAGCCTTAATTAAAGCACACGTGTTTGGAGTTTTGAGTGTGGCTTGAGTGAAGACCTATAAAATTACCTATTGAAGGAATTTTACAATATAAAGTCAATTTGATACGATTTTTAATAAATATACGGAAACACGATATAAAAAACTTCGTTTCATTCACCTCGCCCTTGAACTACATTCCCGCGTTCTTCGTCTCTTTCCTGTTCCTACGAGATTATACACACATACACACGTAAAACCGAAGCGCTCGCTCCGCTGCCAAGAGCGAGAGACGACACAAAAAACCGAGAGCACAGCCGTAGCACGAGAGAGAGATTTCTTTCTGTTTCCCCAGCGTCGTCTGCCCCCCTTCCCACCCCCCTTATCACCGCCACCAACCCTAACCTTTCCCACGTGGCGGAGGCGGCGGCGGCCGACGCCGCACGTGCACTTTCTCTTTCGCAAGGCGTCGCGGCGCGCCAAGGTCACGGCCGGGGGTAGGGGAGACGGAGGAGGGTAGACGACGTCGCCGACGACGGCCGGAAGTATATCGCGGACGGCGTTTCTTTTACGCGGTTGTATAGGGGTTGAGGCGGAGATAGGAAAAGATCGAAAGTTTCAAACGATAAGCAAGCTGGTGGTTCAAAACATTTTCCACAGTCGAAATTATTCGTTTGGCTAATATCCACGAGGATCTTACTGAACCAATACCTGTAGAGAAAGGCATACGACGTCGCGCGCGGACTTTCGGTCCGCAGGTACCTATTCTTCCCGATAATTCGAAAACCTGGAAACATCAGATGCTGGGCCGCTTAGTATCTTCCTGACTCTGCATATTTCATGAGAAGTGTACATTTGCACATCGTTTAGGGTAGTTAGTGTCTTTTTATACTCATTTTTTGACTCGCTTGTGATACTATTTTTACATCAATAATTTTATAATATACAATCAATAATTTTATAATATATAAGGTAAATTATTTTACTGATTCGTTTTAATTGAAAATGAGCAAATTGTGATAAAAAAACATGAATAATCGACTTTTTTTTATTAAATAAGTATTATTTTTTAGATGTACAGGGTGAGTCAAATTCGACGCTTTTAAATGGAAACACCCTTTTCTATAGGAGATAGACAAAAACTAATATCGGTGTCTGGAGCTCAATTTTTGTCAAAAACATGATGGTGAAAACCGCATATCGATATCTGTTACCCTTTCGGAGTTACGGGGTGTTTTTCAAAAATATGCATTTTTAACAAATCGCTGTAACTTTTTTGCTGTGGAAAATTTTGTATTTCTATGATAACATTTCCAAATCACCTTTTTACGTAGAATTTAATGGTTTAAGTACAATTTTTTTAAAATTAATAATTTAAGAATTATCAACAGAAAATTTGATTTTTTATATGGAATACCCTGTATATTTTTAATTTATTGAAAATAATTTAAAATTACCTTTCCAGAAGTATAACACACTTGATACTTTGCTCGATTCCTCTTCGAGATATAGAGTATATAAAAATTCGCCCGCTTTAAATAAGTAGGCTTTGAACGGCACCGGCTGTAATGCAAAAAAATTCTAGCTGTGAGCATCAATTAAAACGAAAATAATATTGAGATATGCAGAATCTTAGAATAGACAATTTAAAGTATATTTAACCAACATCAACACATTTAAACTATATCTAATAACAATAAAAATAAATAGCAACACAAGACATGAGATTTTGCTACAGGTGTTCGACATATCGACTGTCTTCTGTTATGGACAGACGGGGCAGTTTTTGAACATTCCTCGCGGAATTCATTATTTCAGTTGGGGTGCAAGATACCCTCTCATAACTGCTAAGTATTTCTAATTCTTGTCTAGATTATACGGAAGAATAAGGAACCTTTATTCTTTCGCAAATATATCCAAGGATTAGATCCATGGGCACTAAGTCAGGCGGCCTCGATGGCCAACGGCTGGGATCTTGGTTAGCTATTCAATTATTCTCGAAATTGGCTGCAAAAATTTGCTGATACTTCAGCGTTCAGAGGCGGTGCGTCGTCTTGCTGGAAAAATATATTTTCGAGTTCCATTAAGGGCATATCATCAATAAGTGGTTCAAAGCCTACTAGTTTAAAGTGGCGAACTTTTAAAAATTCTGTATTTCGAAGGGGATTATAACAAAATATCAAGTGTGCTTTGAGTGTGTTATATTTTTGGCAAGGTAATTTTTAAATTTTTTTCAGTTAATTAAAAATATAGAGAGTGTCCCAAATAAAAAATAAATTTTTCTGTTGATAACTCTTAAATTATTAATTTTAAAAAAATTATACTTAAACCATTAAATTCTACGTAAAAAGGTGCTTTGGAAATGTTTTCATAGAAATACAAAATTTTCCATAGTAAAAAAGTTACAGCGATTTGTTAAAAATGCACATTTTTGAAAAACACCTCGTAACTCCGAAACGGTAACAGATATTGATGTGCGGTTTTCACCATCATGTTTTTCATGAAAATTGAGCTCTAGACACCGATATAAGTTTTCGTCTATCTCCTATAGAAAAGGGTGTTTCCATTTAAAAGCGTCGAATTTGACCCACCCTGTACTCTGCAAGAGAGATTGCAACGGCTCATGCAAGACTGTTTGAACGAAGATGACGAATTAACTACTGAACACGACGATAAAAAGGAAGAACAAGAACTGAATATTATAGAAAGGGCAAGGGCCCAAAAATAATTCTGATACTGAAAAATAAATTTCAGATTCTGAAGCACTGAATCCAGTATTACCAAAGGATCGGCGCTACAGAATTGTGATCATGCGGAAAAACAGACCAGCTCGTTACTTTTTGTGCAGTATCACAATTTCGCATGTTTTGAGCACACACAAATATTCTGTAGTCACTGTTATACGGATTGATTTTTTCATTATTATTAATTATTTTTGTTTTTGAATAATATTTATTAATTTGTTTTATTTGTTTTATTTTCGTGTTTTATGTTATATATTTTATGTTTATGCTTGCTATTTGTAATGGAGCAAGTCAATAAATAATTGTTATTTTGATTATCATATTATTTTATGTCTTTATGCCACTATCAACGCTTAAGACCTCTTGAATTTAGCATGCGCACTCAGGGTCCGCGCGCGACCTTTAATGTAACAAATAAAGTGCGACCTCCGAAAGGTTAATATAATCATGGACGAAATAATAAAACAAGTGCGCCATTTAAATGGATACAAAATGGATACAAAAATCACAATATTACAATTATGTGTTGTGATGACGACGCTGTGCTATTCGTAGAAAATCAGACCATCTACAAAGATTAGTATATCTCTTCAATCTAGTAGCAAAATCTTATAACATGATAATCTCTACATCCAATACAAAGAGCCGGACAGCATCAAAAATACCTATCAGATGCAATATTGTCGTGGATAACATAATAATACAGCAAGAAACAGGGGCGCATATACGGGAGGGGTAATGGGGGTAATTACCCCTCCCAGAAAGAAATTAATTTATTTTAATTATTTCTTTCGAAAATCGACATCTATGAAACTATGAACCCTACCTGGACACAAACGGTACATTGTGAGACAGGAAATTGTAGAGAGAAACAAGCCCTATAACATAGGATACAACATTTTAATGAACAGTGCTTTCCATAAAATTAATAAAATGAAAAATTTACGAAATAATATACATGTACTGATTTCTTTCGAAAACCGACAACTATGAAACTATGAACCCTTCCTGGACACAAACGGTACATTGTGGGACAGGAAATTGTACAGAGAAACAAGCCCTATAACACAGGATACAACATTTTAATGAACAGTGCTTTCCATAAAATCAATAAAATGAAAAATATATGTAATAATATATATGTACTGATTTCTTTCGAAAATCGACATCTATGAAACTATGAACCCTTCCTGGACACAAACGGTACATTGTGAGACAGGAAATTGTAGAGAGAAACAAGCCCTTTAACATAGGATACAACATTTTAATGAACAGTGCTTTCCATAAAATCAATAAAATCAATAGTAGGTATACGAAATAATATACATGTATACTGATTTCTTTCGAAAATCGACAACTATGAAACTATGATCCCTTCCCCGACACCAACGGTACATTGTGAAACAGGAAATTGTAGAGAGAAACAAGCCCTATAACATAGGATACAATATTTTAATGAACAGTGCTTTCAATAAAATCAATATAATAAAAATATACGAAATAATATACATGTACTGATTTCTTTCGAAAACCGACAACTATGAAACTATGAACCCTTCCCGGACATAAACGGCACATTGTGAGACAGGAAATTCTAGAGAGAAACAAGCCCTTTAACATAGGATACAACATTTTAATGAACAGTGCTTTCCATAAAATCAATAAAATGAATAATATACGAAATAATATACATGTTGTACTGATTTCTTTCGAAAATCGACAACTATGAAATCCTATGAGATCCCTTCCCGGACACAAACGGTACATTGTAAGACAGGAAAAAAAGAAAGACAGCGATATCGAAACAGAGGTAAGAAAACAAACAACAAAAGCAATGAGAGTGGCTGGATGTTTGAACGACACCATACCCAACTAGCATTTATAGTGGCAGATACGTAACTGCCACTATCAAAGCCACTACAAAGTGGGCGGTTACCATCGGCGGCTACGTCGTATATTCGTAGCGGCTAAGTAACTGCGACCAAAATGGGGAAAGATTTTGAGTAGCCGGGTAGTGTCTTGGGTAGTTTTTGCCACTAAAAGTGTTACTATGATGTGTTACTATAAAGTAGCCTACTGGTGAATGCGACTTATCCGTTACGAAACTGCCTAGTCGCGGGTTCGTGGCAGCCAAGTGTTAGCCACCGACATGTGGAACTTTCGTTAAACTGTTGAACTTTATTCGCAGCGACCTCTTCATGCAATTTCACATTTCATAAAAATAAATGTCATGATGGAAAATAATATGGAAGCCATTATTATTTTTTCGTTATTTAATTTGTTATTTACCGTGCGATTTTAACGCCTTTTTTAGGTAAATTCTAGAACGCAATCAACTTTACTGAATAAAATAGTGGGTTTATATAACAAAATTTTCGAGCGCCTCTCAAAATATTTCAAATTATTATATTATTTGCAATAAAAACTCATGTTTGTAATTAAAAAATAATAATAATTTGCTTGAAACCGGGGTCAAATTTTAAAATATTAGTCCACCGTCAGAAATAACAAAATAACTAAAGAAAAAAGCTTTAATCTAGGTATATTTAGCTTAAAAACGCATAATGTTTGAGCCATTTGGCTGTTCGTCTAAAAATTCATGAAAAAAATATGGCCGTTTAATCCGAAAAATACTGTATAGTCCCATATGCTTCCACAAAGTACCGGGAACAATAACATATTAGGCCAACCCTACCCGTTTGAACCTTTAAAATCTTCGGATTGATAAAGTGACAATTGTAGCTATCCAAAGGCGACTTTATAGAAACAATAACTTTTTTGGAACTACATGGTCAACGATTCTTTGGAACCATAAAGTGATTTTTCCAAGAATGTTCCCTGCGCCACCAAATTACCACTTAATTGGAGCGTTGCTACACTGATCGTGGTGGTGGCGACTATACATTCCATTGGTGCCACTATAACGTTCCGCCTTGTCCTTTGAAGTTATTTTTTATTTATTGTGCATTTTCTATTATAAGTGTTTCTATATTATTCAGAGCTACAAGAGGTATAGAGTATTTTAACGCCCACTCTTTTAGCTCTTGTTTCATATTGTTATTGGTTCTCAAATTAGTTCTCCTCTGAGATTCAGTTTCAGATGAACTAACACTACACTCATCTACAGAAACAGCTTCAAAAATGTCTCAGTCACTAACTGATTTATGATGTTCATCAGTAGGACTATAGAAAGATGTAGTTTTTGTTTCTGATGTTGATGCATCGGCTCGCAGTGATTCATTTTGTTTAATTCTTCGATAGAAAGTACTAGATATTCTAAATTTCTTTTTATTCACCTTAGGGATTTTACAAAATTTTAATACAGCTTAAAAGCAAGTAAAAGAAAACATTAAAACAGAGCAGCACACTATGCAATCTGACGCAATTATATTTATTAGGGTATATTAAGTTACGGTCACTATAAAGTAGCCGTTTTTGACCCCCGTGACTTTTTAGTGGCAATGGATGTGCGACGGCTACTTTATAGTGACCTAGGAAGGTAGCAGTAACCATTTTGCTACTTTCAATGCTACTATAAATTAGAAGTAACTAGGTGTTGTGGCCGCGACTACCCCGTAACTTAAATTGTTACTATAAAGTAACAAAAACTTAATGGAGGCATTATGGTAGCACTTGTTGGTAACCCCTACTTTGAAAAGTTACTATAAAGTTTTTGGTCTTTTATGGTGTCATATTCGAAGATTCGGGTAGTTCCAACCACTTCTTTAAATTACATGTTTGCGACTTGCAATCGGGGTGTTTATTTTCCACTTTTATGGTAGGTAGGGACTAACCGGTCACTCTCGAAATATACTTCAAAGTGACTATTCCTTATAGAGTAACATTTTAAGTGGCAGATTGGGTCTAGGAACTATACTTTAGGGGCAGTGACATTTTAAAAAGGACTGGGAACTATATTTGCTAGTTGGGTATGGAAAAATAAATACCTAAGTGTCGGAGGTCAAGTCAAGAATGTGCAAGGCTGTCATAATCCCTCAAAAAATGCTACCTATTTCCTCATATTTTTATTAACCAGGATTTGATAGAACAACATAAATAATATTTAAATCAAATTTCCCACATCCTCATTGCCCAAAAGCGCGCAATTTATTGTTAAATCTACGTGATCAATTAAAAATAGATTACACTAATTACTGGCGGATAATGACTGTTCGCTTTTTCTTATTTATGTCATTAAAAATAACAATTTCCTACCCACAACGGCTAAGTACGGTGTTTATCATTTCTCGAGAAAACTTATTTAAAATATTTATCCAGCATTTCTATGAAAACACAAACGGTACACGCTAATAAGAATGGTTACACAACTAATAAATGAAATAATGAATGCTAATCGTGAGTAATGTAACCAAATGGTAGACATCAGACGCGTTGCTAACACATATATACGTATTTATGCATTCTTTTGTGAGATTTATTTTCGACCATTTTAGATTATTTTCCTTTTGAAATGTATGTTTACTTATTATAGAGATGAATTATTTTCGTTTAGTAAATAGTACAATTTGAAATATTAATGATAGTTATGTTTGTTATATTTATAAAAAAAAATGTTTTTTTTCAAACGTCATAGAAGTATTAATTTTTGCGACGTGATTGACGATATAAAAAAGTCGTTTTAACGCCTAGACATAAAAGTACGAAAATATATTATTAAACTGATATAAAGTGTCAAATTCAACGAGCTTAACCATAGTTTCTCGATATACCGGATGCGCCTCAAAAGTGGCTCACCCCCTATAACTTTTTTATCTTTTCAGATAAAACAACGAGATTTGGTATGTTAGTATTTGACATAAATTAGGATTGATTGACATATTCAATTGTTTTCGGCCACTTCCGGTTTCACCGGAAATGACTACAACTTTTGACTTTTAAATGGTACCCTCGGTATTTTTTTACTTTATTCGATAGAAAATGACACCATGAATAGAATGACATATCATATGTCAACGTTTGACATTTTCGCATATTGTTTATTTGAAATTGTAATATGCGGTTCATAACGACAGTTTGGCTCGAAATGCCAAGTGTGTGGTACCAAATTGTTGTATTACCGTTTGTGTCCAGGAAGGGTTCATAGTTTCATAGTTGTCGATTTTCGAAAGAAATCAGTACCTGTATATTATTTCCTATATTTTTCATTTTATTGATTTTATGGAAAGCACTGGTCATTAAAATGTTGTATCCTATGTTATAGGCCTTATTTCTCTCTACAATTTCCTGTCTCACAATGTACCGTTTGTGTCCAGGAAGGGTTTATATTTTAATAGTTGTCGATTTTCGAAAGAAATCAGTACCTGTATATTATTTCCTATATTTTTCATTTTATTGATTTTATGGAAAGCACTGTTCATTAAAATGTTGTATCCTATGTTATAGGGCTTGTTTCTCTGTACAATTTCCTGTCTCACAATGTACAGTTTGTGACCAGGAAGGGTTTATAGTTTCATAGTTGTCGATTTTCGAAAGAAATCAGTACCTGTATATTATTTCCTATATTTTTCATTTTATTGATTTTATGGAAAGCACTGTTCATTAAAATGTTGTATCCTATGTTATAGGGCTTGTTTCTCTGTACAATTTCCTGTCTCACAATGTACAGTTTGTGACCAGGAAGGGTTTATAGTTTAATAGTTGTCGATTTTCGAAAGAAATCAGTACTTGTATATTATTTCCTATATTTTTCATTTTATTGATTTTATGGAAAGCACTGTTCATTAAAATGTTGTATCCTATGTTATAGGGCTTGTTTCTCTCTACAATTTCCTGTTTCACAATGTACCGTTTGTGTCCAGTAAGGGTTCATAGTTTCATAGTTGTCGATTTTCGAAAGAAATCAGTACTTGTATATTATTTCCTATATTTTTCATTTTATTGATTTTATGGAAAGCACTGTTCATTCCAATGTTGTATCCTATGTTATAGAGCTTGTTTCTCTCTACAATTTCCTGTCTCACAATGTACCGTTTGTGTCCAGGAAGGGTTCATAGTTTAATAGTTGTCGATTTTCGAAAGAAATCAGTACTTTTATATTATTTCCTACATTTTTCATTTTATTGATTTTATGGAAAGCACTGTTCATTAAAATGTTGTATCCTATGTTATAGAGCTTGTTTCTCTCTACAATTTCCTGTCTCACAATGTACCGTTTGTGTCCAGGAAGGGTTCATAGCTTCATAGATGTCGATTTTCGAAAGAAATCAGTACATATATATTATTACATATATTTTTCATTTGATTGATTTTATGAAAAGCACTGTTCATTAAAATGTTGTATCCTATGTTATAGGGCTTGTTTCTCTCTACAATTTCCTATCTCACAATGTACCGTTTGTGTCCAGGAAGGGTTCATAGTTTCATAGTTGTCGATTTTCGAAAGAAATCAGTACCTGTATATTATTTCCTATATTTTTCATTTTATTGATTTTATGGAAAGCACTGTTCATTAAAATGTTGTATCCTATGTTATAGGGCTTGTTTCTCTCTACAATTTCCTGTCTCACAATGTACCGTTTGTGTCCAGAAAGGGTTCATAGTTTCATAGTTGTCGATTTTCGATAGAAATCAGTACTTGTATATTATTTCCTATATTTTTCATTTTATTGATTTTATGGAAAGCACTGTTCATTAAAATGTTGTATCCTATGTTATAGGGCTTGTTTCTCTCTACAATTTCCTGTCTCACAATGTACCGTTTGTGTCCAGGAAGGGTTCATAGTTTCATAGATGTCGATTTTCGAAAGAAATCAGTACTTGTATATTATTTCCTATATCTTTCATTTTATTTATTTTATGGAAAGAACTGTTCATTAAAATGTTGTATCCTATGTTATAGGGCTTGCTTCTCTCTACAATTTCCTGTCTCACAGTGTACCGTTTATGTCCAGGAAGGGTTCATAGTTTCATAGATGTCGATTTTCGAAAGAAATCAGTACATGTATATTATTACATATATTTTCCATTTTATTGATTTATAATACAGGGTGGCACCTACTAATGAGCCACCCTCGTTCCGTTTGAGTTGAAATTGACATATGATTAACAATACGATTTGGACGTCTTATAACCGGTCAGGACAGGACACGAAAAACATTAGACAACCAAATCTATTTTTCCAAGGCTCTTTGATTAAAAATTAGTGTTTGTAACAGAGCCATGGCACTCTAGATTGAAATTTAAAAGCAAAAATGTCAAAAGTTGACATGTGGTATGTCAACTTTTGAGTGTGATTTTCTATCGATTAAAGTACAAAAATATGGAGGGTATCATTAAAAAATCAAGTGTTGTAGAAATTTCCGATAAAACAGGAAGTTAAACTGAGTCTTTAACTAAGTAGTTAAATAACTTAAGTTATATTTCACATTCAACAAAGTAAAATCTCAATGATTTTAAACTTTATGCTGCTACTGACCTTATACATTTTTCCTCTTTCTGTATTGTTTAGTCCGGCTCTGTCTTTAACGATCTTACGAAGAAAAACCATTTAGAAAATCGAAACGGTTCGCATCGAGAATAAATTAAAAAGAAAATCTTTACGTGATACGGCATATTCGGTTTTTATTACTCATTATTAATTGCCATAATTATTTTTTTATTTATTGTAGTTATATAAGTATCGTTAATAATGTATAATGGCGTTGGGTTTGTTTGTTAATAATATTAAGATGGATTTTATGAGGCAAATTATCATAATTCCTTCTTGAAAAACCCAGGCACTGATTTATTAATAAACAAGGAATATCTAATGGTTATGTTTGGGCATGCAATCTTACTTTATGCACTGTAGGAAAATGTTTAATATAAAATACATGGTTCACAGCACCACCACTTTATAGATGATTATTGGCTATTCGGCTTGTGAAAATCGATAGAATAATTATGTTATTCCTGTCATTCTTGAATAAATTTCCTTCAGTCTCACGTGCTGTACGGTGGAGCCACAACTCATTCTGCGGCCAACGCATAAAACACTCGAAACGAACTAATTCGACCAGCGAAAACATATCGAAGACGGTGTGGAACTAAAAGCGACACTGTTGCCAGATTAAAACGTGTAATATCTGTAATAAGTTTTACGAAAATATCTTCGGATAAAAAATAGGCGTTTATGTATTGAACATTTATACGTGTTAAACATAGAATAAAGAACAAAAATAATTATTCTAAATATAACAAAATATTTCTATCCCTCTCCTCTTCCAGTTGGCTGGAAAAGGACGATCGATGACAAATTTACATATAAAATGACAGCGATATTCATTTCATAGCTATCGCTAACGCCGTTTTTTCCCGATTATACGATATGAACTTGGTATGCACACAATCGAACGTCAGGAAGTGGTATCATAATAGTAGAACAATACTTATTATATTGTCGCCGAATTACAATGAAAATTCAGGATTCAATTATACAATCAAACGTCAGGAAGTGATTGTAATTTAGCTCATAAGATTTAATTCCAACTAACATGGCAAACTGAAAAAAAACAGCTCTGATCTATTTTAATATGTTTAAATGATGTAGCAAATTTGAAGGTAGGCTTTATCAGGAAGTATTACGATATGAATTACACAATGGCAACACTGCACAAAATTCTTTTAAATTTTGTTTGTAGAAAACTGTTTTCTTTTAAATTTATTGCCCTCTATTATGTAGTAGCGAAACTACCACATCAAAATATCTGATTTGGAAACAGGCTTTTAAAGCCTGTCTCCTTTTGCTACCTACAATTTTATACATGTAACGAGGCTTCTGTTGAGTAGCTAGATATTCTGTGGTACAAAGTTCCTCCTCTTATGGTGCGTTTAGACTTGAGCACGCACGAGCTGAGCGTGCGCGCACGGCATTCGTTCGCGCTCTCGGCTCCGTTCAAATTAAAAACTTATTTTTCGACGAATGAAGTGATCCATTTGTGCGCGCACAGCAGAGTTGTGTTGGCGAGAATAATGGACGACCGAGAAATAGTCGAGGCTGCAGTCATTGTTATGCACAACTTAATTATTAAAAAGAAGAAAAACCGAAAACATCGTCGCTGGTGGCAAACCCAAATTTTTAGAAATCGATATAATTTACTGCAACAACTTAGTGTCTGAGGAGGGCTATGATCAGTTCAAAAACTTTACAAGAATGACCAGGTCGACTTTGAATATTTACAAAATCTAACAACACCAAAGATTACGAACAAAAGATACAAATTTTAGAATAGTAATTTCATTATCTAATATCGACATATTCAATATTAATTATATTTACAAGGTTTTGCCATGCGTTATATTTTTTTTTGATTTTTCAATAATACAAAGAATGTTTAACATCCCATAATATAGGCAACTTTTCATATTTTTCAATTAATAATAACGAAGATTCATTGATCATCTCCATAATTTTAGTAAAGATGTAACGTTTTTAGTTCATTACATGTCTTTTTTATATATGATATATATGATGTCTGGCGTATCGTCATCGGATTCCGTGTCGTTCAGGCCTGAGAATTTATTTGGCACGCTTGGCGTAATTTTTACGTTCCCTAGTCGCCAACCCTGTTATCGTTTGACACAACCCTGTTATCGCTCTGAGGAGGCGTTGTCAACATCGCTTCTGTCAACTCTCTCCGTGCTTAACCTCACTTTTGCTTTTAGCGCTCAGTAGTCTAACCTAACCATCCCGGCTTTTAGAAATGGTGATTATTTAAATCTTGCTGTATACAGGTAAAGATGAGATATTATCCTTTTAGATTCGATATTATTACTGCATATTTTTAGGGTAGAGTTTTAGATGTCCCAACTTAACTTGTATTTGTATTTTGCTGGCACGTTGGCGTCCCCTTTTCTTTTGTCCTCCAGAATGTTACATGGAAGAAAGGACAGTTTCTTTGTTTTGTATTGAGCCCTCGGAAGTTATTCGAGATAAGTTTATTTTGTTTATTAGACCTTGTTTGGTTTTAAACAAGAGTTTCATATTTTTAGGGTCCAAGGTACGGACTATTTCCAAGGTACAGGTATTATCCAAGGTCCTAGTAGTGTTCCAAGGTACGGGTAGTATTCCCTTGTACCATTATCTTATGGACGGATGTCCCGTGGACGAGTGTCCCCAGTAGGAGTGATTTATCTTACATATAAAGTGCCCCAGCGTGGATGTAGCTTGAGCCCCATGCTGTTCCTTCCCATCTATAAGCCAGTTAGTAGTTACGGCTGTATCAATTCATGGTGCCCTCATTCTGGCCCCTTTTGTTCTATTGGATGGCCGAGTGCAGAGATGCGAGACCACCTCACACTGCTACTCCTTGAAACAGGATTGCCTCAAGAACAGCTAAGTGTAGATTTAGGTTCTGGTTTTCAGTTGATTTTCAGTCTTAACTTAATAACGTACATTTTAAATAATATCGTACAGACTATATTTAGTGGTTAGATTATTAAGAACATTTATGTCGATTTGGTAGTTACAATATGATTTAGATCTTAGGTTTCATTACATTACGCCTTGTAATAGTATTTAACCACTATAATAATTATTAAAATTGTACAATGCTATTTACCATCAGGATACATCATGAATGAATATAGTCACACTAGTATTAAGTAATAAACAACTGTGTTTTCTTTCTCTGTACATGCCTGGCGCCCAATATCTGTATTTTTTTGGTTTATTGTTATTAATTAGTTCATTCCAGTGAAATACCTTATCCACGACTGCTCTCCGATGAAAAGCTGCCGTTCGCAGTGGCAATGTTTATAAAAAAAACGCTACAAAGAAAACCAAAAAATCACACACGCGCGCACTAACGCAGACAAAACAAATTGCCGGAGATTCAAAAAGCTCAATCCGGCCCTGTCTCCTCATAATAACTTTATAAAAATTATAAATTAGATTTGTTGTTGTTCTCTCTATAAATAAGCGTGAAAAATCGCGCGTGGGCTGAAATTATGTGACTAATATTACGACCATACATTCAGACTCACTCACACACACACACCTTGGCTAACGTAATTAGTTATTAAAAATATTTCGAGTAATTATTGTTATAGCCGTTCGTAATGCATTTTACGACTATACGGGGCCGTTAAAAATTGCCGGTATGTTTATGGATTCTCGCGAGCCCGGCTATTTTCGATAAGGCCGTGCGCGCCTTTACTTATACGTTTTATTATGATTTGCACTAACCGAAATAAAAATGGCGTTGTGTGCCCGCTATAATGAGGAAATTGTAAACGGGTTTCTAATGACGGGCGGAATGTTCTCGAAACGTATCGGTTCCTGGCGGAGAGCTGTAAATTGAATAATTTCAATGAGTGTTTCTCACCAAATTGGAATTTTAATAGGTATAATAAAATTTAAAAAAATGTATGTGATTATTTTTCGCTGCAGCCAACAGCTAATCTGAACGTGGTCTATATAGTTCATTTATTCCCTCCAGATTTTTGAACAAAGTTGAAGCCTGCGAAGAATATACAGGGTCGCTGTTATTTATGGAAATGGTCGATTATTAAGTAAAATAAGTTAAATACAAAAATTATAGGGTTTTTAAGTGTCTATTGGCGAGTAATAAATCTATGTATACATGGTTGATCATAAAGTCGTCATTTTTTTAAATAGAACCTGTACAGAAACGTACCTGTTTTTTAAATAATACCCTGTATATTATTGCATATTTTAATTATTTCTTCAATTCTAAGCAAAAATCGAAATACAGACAATGTACCTCAAACCAACCGTTTCCGAGTTATTGACTTTTGAAAATACTGTTGTAATGGGTTATTAAATGCCTATTAGCTACTCGTAAATTTAAGTATACAGGGTTGGTCATAAAGTTGTGACACATCACTTTATTTTTTGAAATAAAACCCCCTGTATATTATTGCATATTTCACTTCTTCCTTCAATTTTAAGCAATAATCTTAATACACAATCTACATAAATTGGAGAATTGAAATGTTAAACAAAAATTTTGTAATTTCCAGACTTGATATAATCTAATTTTATACATCTACTAGCGGGGGTGTACCAGCGACTTCGTTCGCGTCGAATTAATCATTTGTAATGGTGATGATAAAGCAAAGCAAGAATTTCCAACGAGTCTATAAGATAACGAGTATCAAGCGATTGCAATAACCGAGTGATCACTCGAGCGAAATATCGCTCGTATTTAAAAATACGTTTTTTTGTCCGTCGCATGTTGTAA
Source organism: Sitophilus oryzae (assembly GCF_002938485.1). Taxonomy (NCBI): domain Eukaryota; kingdom Metazoa; phylum Arthropoda; class Insecta; order Coleoptera; family Curculionidae; genus Sitophilus; species Sitophilus oryzae. Next base: position 2,707,151 of record NW_022147540.1, read on the forward strand.
GTACTCGTTAACGCCAAGCGCCAAGCGCTAAGCAGTGAGCTGCGTGCGCAGGGCACATATTCTTTCGGTAATGAACGGCAAGTAGTAGGTAAGCGGCTAGCGATTCGCTTGATCGCCTGATTTAGTTTATTTCGAAGCATTGTCGATGCAGGTCGTCCTAAAATATATTTTAGGACTGATCATTAGTTTAAAGTAAAATTAAACATCCCGAATTAAATATAACATTCCAAACTGAAATCTCCAAAGAAACATAAAAAAGGGAAATCCTCCAAAAATAAACACGACTCCCACGACCCCAACAAGCAACAGTTTCACTGGGAAAACCCGTATTTTCCAAGCGAAGAACTCGTACGAACGAACTGCCCCGTCAACTGCCGACATCTCACGAACATCCTGCCGTCGCCGCGCAAAAAATCTGTTAAAAGGTCCCTAAGATCGAGATAATCCTCGACCGCAATAGCTAAACACCAGCACGAGAGCAAGTGAGGCGGATAGAGGATGGATATAGTGCTAATCTGTGATCGGACAAGGATGAAAGAGAGGAAGTCGGGAAAAGGCAGATTGCTCTCGGTCGGCCAAAAGGAGAAAAAGGAGAAGAGTGGAGGTAGAAAGAGGAGTAGTGAAGTTAGGGGTGGTTTTTAAAGAGAAAAAGCGGATATAGAGAGGGTTGGAAGAAAAATGTGCGAAAGAAAATAGAGGAGAGTGGAGCGCGGCTACCTGATGATCGGCAAGGAGGGCCTACGATGCTGTTAACTTTCCAAAAAAGCAATATTAAATACCTCTGTTTGAAGATATTATACAATAATAAATTTTGCAATAAAAAAGGCTTTTTAAATCAAACATTTTTATTCTTAGTTATTATCACTCATACAGTTGCACATAACTTAATAACTGTTTTCAGTTACATATATTAATTTAAGAAAAAACTCACCACGTAGACTAATAAAACTACTTTTTCAATTCTTCAAGCTTTAGAGAATTTTATTCCCATCATTAGGACGGTTTGAATGAGTCAATTAACGAAACAACATCCTCTGCACAATAAGACCTTATAAACTAACATCATAGGACATTGGAAACACAAGGAAATTTCCTTTATAAAATATCAAAATACATCTACATCTAACGACGTTCTTCTTTAAAAAAATCTTCTTCTTCTCCTCGTCCGTTAACCGAATATGGTGACATCATGTCTCAATTGGTTGGATCGTTGTTCTCCATCCCTATCTATCTTGAGCGGCTATAGAAGCCTCTTGCATGCCGTGACCAATAACTTCTCTAGTTTGGTCCACCCAGCGCGTCGAAGATCTTCCTCTTGGTCGTTTGCCAAGTCGTTTGCCATCTTCCCTTCGATTATGATTTTTTCCAGTCCATCTGTTCTTCTCGAAATGTGCCCGAAGGTATGACTGTTTATTTTGGATAAAAGTCTTGTGTTAACTTTCAACTGCCTTAGAATTGATACGTTGGTGCGATGTTCTGTGTATGAAATTCGCAGCATTTTTCTATGTGGGCCATTTCGTAAGCATCTATTTTTCGTCTGTTTGTAGTTTTCAGAGTCCATGTCTCTGATGCATAAGTAGCGATAGGAAGGATCAATGCATTTACTAATTTTAATTTCTTGCGCTGGGATATTGCAGAGTCTTTCCATATTCGTGTTATTTTTATAGTCGAGTTACGAGCTATTGGTAGTCTGCGTTTGATTTCCTCGTCACAGCCTTCCTTGTTTGTTATGAGGGATCCGAGGTAATTGAACTTTTCAACCACCTCTCAAATCCATCAATCTCCCTGATGTTAGTAGAATTTCGGTCTATTATCATGACTTGCGTTTTCCTTTTGTTCAGCATAAGACCATGTTCCGCACTGATCTTAGTCAACCTTCTCATTATTTGAACAAGTTCTTCCTCAGAGCTTGCAAGAATTAAGGTGTCATCGGCATACTTAAGGTTTGTGATCTTTTTTCCACCTATCATTAGTACGTCTCGCCAGCCCTGTAAGACTATTTTCATTATGTACTCTCCATAAATGTTGAAGAGTATGGGTGATACTATACAACCTTGTCTCATACCACCTTTCCGACTAAAAGACTTAGAGAAAGCGTTGTTGACTTTGGGTTTTCTGGAGCTGTCTTCGTAAAGATTCTAAAGTAGAAATATAACATGTTTTGGTACTCCCACAACTTCTTCCACCTATGGCCACAGCCATTTACCTGTCTGCCAATCATAAAACACAGTTTGTGAAACGTGTCGATGCCAAAATCACCCATCCCATAGCTTTAATGGTCTCGGCGGGTATTCCATCTTCAACAGGTAATTTATTGTTTTTTAAAGATCTAATAGCCTTTTCCATTTCAGCCTTCAGAATTAAAAAAATTACTCAAAAATAAATTGTTGTTTTTTGCCACATTGTTGTTTCGAGCTCGATCATACAGAAGTGACAAATACTACTGTTTGATGAAAAATGGTACTGTTTTTTTGTACTGTACGAAGAAAATTTTTAAGAATCCTTTGGAACCACACATATTTATTTTTCATTTGAACCCAGAATTTTTTCTGTTTTACAATTAGTGCAACTATTCTACTACATTATTATAAATAGTTTGAATATGCTATATTTTTATTTATTTAGAACACTGATTAGTTTAGTTTTTTTCCATAATCGTTGAATTTTCAATTTTAACTACAACACTAAGTAAAACATTGATATGGAAACGGCGCGAAAGGCCATAAACGTAATACTTATCAGTTAAATTGTTCGAACTGAATATTTTAGTAATTCTGCGGGTTGCGTATATAAAATTTATGATGTTGTGTGTAGAAAACAGGTAATATTTCCGGTTTAATATGAAAACACGCCAGAAACTGTTTATTTTAATAGCATAATTATATGGAGAATGATTTTAGAATCGACGTAAGGTTTGGTCGTTTTGTAGCGATCGGCTATCGTTTAATCCTATCAGTGTCATGTACCGTGGTAAATGTAAATTATTTGTAATATTTAATGTTAAATTAATTAAACAAGAAAAACGCTCAATAATATCTATATCTTTGTGACAGGTTCATTTCTTCAAAAACAAATAACAAACAATGTGATATACAGAATACAATTGTAAAGCGAATGTGAGAATTTTTATGTCGTTGAAGCATCATCATCATCATTTAGTTTATTCCGTTCACTGCTGAACAAAAGCCTCCTTCAACTCTAACCATTTTAGGGAATAACTTACACAGGGATCCGGGTTTGGGAATTCTACTTCCGAGATGAGACACCCTTGTGTTTGGGACAATCTGTACAAGATTCACATGCACAAAGTTAAGACATTAAGTTATTCATTATAATGAATCTGAAAATAGGACCATTTTTCTTAAAATTAACCGTAGGAATTTTCTTAAAATTAACGATATTCTGGCCGATTTCAACCATAGTAGGCCGAACCCTTTTTCACCCTCTATTGGCTTTTCTTTCGGGACTTCCCCCTCCTCTTGCCCCTCACTTTCCGCGACCGCTGGCGCAAACTTTTCCGAAGGTATTTTATTTGATAAACTTTCCGTAAGTCCATTTGCGGCTTTTAGAAAAGAGTTAAATGAATTTCCTTCGCTTAACCGGTCGGGTTCGTTTCGTTTTTTCCTCTTTTAATTCCTCATCTTCCTTGTTACTCTTATCCCTAAACGGCGATACAGTTAAAATAAAAGGAAGAAGAGAGAATTGAAACGTTCGGTTGTTAAGTACTTGATTTAATATAAGTTAAAACCTTTTTTATGTATTTTTTTCCATAGCAACTGTTAAAATTGCCTTATATCGATAAGATTTTATCCTTTGAATATTGTTGTAAATAATAATTATCATTTAATTAGTGCGAACTTATGAAAGTTCACAAAATGGCGAAATTTCAACAAAATCGGTCAACGGATCTTTGGGATATTAATAAAAAAGGTCTATTAGAAAACATCTTGACACCCTGTATCTTTAAAATTATACATTTCCGGACACATGTTTATATGAACTTTTTACCTTAAAACACTGAAAGAATCACCTCCTGAAGTTTGGCCAGATACTTAATTAACACCCTGTATTTAAAAATGGCTAGCTAGTGATCTACTAAGCTATGTTTATTTTAATGGGTACGTAAATTTCATAAAAAATAAACAAACTGCATCATTAATATTTTCCTCACTAAATTCTTCACTTTTACAAAAAAAACATCACGATAAAAATCAAATATCAAAATTATTTAACATTTCGAACGTTAAACTTGTTCACTATACGTATCTGGAATATATTTGTGAATAGTGATCAATGATACGTTTACGTGAGACTGCCGGAGTGCTGACGTCACGAATGTCAAATTGCTTTCCAACGAACAAGGTTTAGTTCTTTTATATTTCTATTGAGCTCTTCCAAATGACGCCACAAGTTAATATAAAATGTAAAAAAAACAGGTGATTGTCGACAACCGCCGACTTGTGTCTAGTATTTTCAATACGCCTATGATGGTTGGGCATGTTGCAAAATCTGTGAATTTTTTTCAAATTACATAGAAACCAACGCCAACCCAGCACAATTTTTTTTTATTAGTTTTTACACACCCATACAGAATTTTTTTGGAGAGATGAATCCGCCACATAGGTATACATATACATTTTTGTGATCTGATATCTCTAGCACATTTTTTTTCATAAGCACCTAAAATTTGACTGACAAGTCATGGACAAGTTATTACTTGAAAATATTGTGAAAAAACTGTATAAAACTGAAAAAAATGTAATCGAGTAATTTTATTTAATAAAAACGGTATGTGTTAATACAAAACAAACAAGAACAAGACTCCACATACCAAAAATATATAAAAAAAGAACTATTTCTTACTTTCAAGCTTTATGAAACTTCCCGCATTTATGATTATATTTATCAATAGGGCTACAAATTGACACAAAATTATAACCTATAATTTGGCAAGACTTTGACAAGCGTCAAAAATCTAAAGGCGAGTTCATACGCATCGGCGTCCGTTTGTCGTTCATCGTTCCGTCAAACCAATAAAATTGAAATACGATCTGTCATTTTTGAAATAAACCAATAAAACTGGTTAAAAACAACCAGAGACGACGCATGACGGATTAATATTTAAACCCATCCATAACTTAACTTTTTTTAGTAAAATAAATAGATTGGTATGGGACGTCATCTGCTTTTCTTCTGTCATCGTCTGTCGAAATATTACCTGAGAAAAAAACAGAGTATAGTTTATGTTTATTCTAATAATTTCAAGCTTCTGCATGCGGCTCGGCTATAGTGATTAAAAAAGTATTTGCTAGTTTTGTAGGTAGGTAGTGTATTTCTCCACATATTGCCACATTTTATTTAATTTATTTTATTTTTCTAAAATTTATATTTAGAAAAAAATCTAATATAATTTATTATTTAAACGACTTTATTAACTATAATAATAAGGAAGCTGGTAATGGTAAATACTCAACCTGGAAAACTCAATATTTTATTAATGAGACACTTTTTGTGTTTATTTTTTTATAAATTGGAACTTCTATTTTAAATGTATATATTTAATACCAGGCCCCTTTCTGGCTTCGATAATTCCTACTTATTATCCCTTATAAGCTGAAATTAATTTTAATTAGATCTAATAGATTACAGTGCCGGCCGGCATAAATATACATTAGTTTTCATTAATTTAGTGTTAAAAATAGGAATTCTAGTTATGGATTACGGCCAGAATCGGTCGATACTTTGTAAATAAATATGTCCAAGAAATGATATTATCTACTTTTAGAAGAGATTATGATATTTATAACTCAGTTTTTAAAACTAGTTATGTTTTTTGTGTAATGTTTGTTTTTAATTTTAGTTCTTTAAGCCTCATCACTACCTCCAAATTAGTAGGATATATTAGTGGTGTCAATTATACTTTTTACTTTTTAGTTTACGACATAAATGACCTAAATACAAAATATTTTCATGGTGTCTGTCTGTCTGTCTGTCTGTCCGTCTGTCCGTCCGTCTGTCCGTCTGTAACACGATAACTCAAAAACCACTAAACCGATTTTTACCAAATTTGGCACAAAAATACTGTGGCACCCGAGAATCTGGCCATAAGTTTTTGGTGTGGGTGGGGGGTTGGTAAGGGGGTATGGGGGTATTTTCTCATAAATTAGTGTTAGGTATGGAATGTTTAATATCAAAATTCATAAAATTTTACAGAGAATTTAAGTATGTTATAAAAAATGGGGGCACCCGTTTAAAATAAGAAAGTTGATGTCAACTTCCGTTATTTCTGGAAGTGGCGTCATATTGAAAATATTTTTAGTCGATAGATCTCGTTGTGAAACAATGACGTGCAAAAAATCTCCGATATAGATATTGTACTTTTCTAGAAACTTCTAATGCACGCTCAGCCTGGGACACCCTGTATATAGTTCATATCAAATAAACTTTTAGTCACGTGATTAAGCTTGACCGGTACAGCGTTGTCTACTTTTGCATATTTTCTTTTAATCAAAATATTTTAGGAACACAGATATTTGTATTTTAGGAATACAGATAATACAGATTTAGGAATACTGTATTTTAGGAATACAGATTTTACGACGTCAATGGTGGTGTTGTTAAGTACAAAAGGTTGCAGCGAGTTTTTATACGACAAAGCTTTAGTTTTAGAAATGTCGAGACTCAGGAGGTTCGAATCGCACCAAGATTTAATGGTGATTAAGTCATTTGATATAATCCTATGAAGTGACGTGACGTCCTTGTTGCTCCAAGTGAAGCTAGTGTCGTCCGCAAAAAGACATATTTTACCACTGATGTTTAAGTTACCACAGATGTTTATGCTTCAGTAGAGCATATTTTTAAAATGTAAGGTTCAATACCCTTGGAAACAATTTTTTTTATGAGAAGCAACTTAACGATCAACCCTCGTAGATGATATAAAACATAAAACTTATTTTAATATCAATTATTTACGATAAAATTCCAACAATAAATAATTCAAAGAATATCGCGCTAAATATTCCTTTAGAATTCCAAGGAATCTTTTAACCGCTATTGTTCATTACATTAGCCAATGTATCTACATTTTGCTCATTGTTGTATGGTAATTTATCCCGTATTACGTACTTTCTTTAAATTGTCGTTAACAATGTTGACATAATTTTAGTTTAACTAGGGTTAAGTAGAACGAATTAGGAGTGAATAAAAATCTTGTTTAGATTTGGCCTGAGCCGAGAGCAAGGCGACAAGCAAAGACGCTGATGCACTAAAAATAGCCCGAGTTGTTAATAAAAAGGAATAATTAGTTGTGATGCTGTTGCTAAATATAAACATTACAATTTTCGTCTTATGGATAAATGTATGAGGAATTTGGTTGAGATTAATGTAAGAACGTGAAATGTTAGTAATTATTTATAATACTAGGATATTGTTTTATGAGGAGTATAGGGTGACTAGGACAGGCGAAGTAGAAAAAACCAATTTTACACCGAATAGAACACGCTATTTTTTTCAATCATCGCAAATAATTTTTTAAACAATTTTAAGCGTTCCAAACAATATAAAAAAAATAAAAGTAATACCTTATAAGTAATAATACAGGGTGGTCCGAATTGTATTCCGGAAACTTCGGAGATATGTAAAAAAGTTCGTATAAATGTATGTCCTAAAATGCTTAGTTTCCGAGATACAGGGTGTAGAAGTTTCATTTTTATTTGAAATTTTTATTTTTTCCAAATAATTTATGAAGTAACGTCAATATTTGGATGAAAATTGGTGTCTAGAAGTTTTTTGACATGAGAAATTTGATTTTGATATCAATATGGCTCCTATTTGTAATAACGTTTCATCCGTACCTGTATATAACTACCCAAGCAGCATTTGGACGTCGGGACAACGTTGTGTCACGCGACCAAACGTCGGGGCGCAACGTCGGCACAACCTCGTGCTAACCCTAGTCTGCACTAGTTTGGAGAATAATTTTTGGGTCGAAACGACGTTGGATACCGACGTTGGCTAGAAGCCTAATTTAGTACAAACTGCAACGTTGTTTAAAATTCTAATTCACAGAAATACAAAACTAATATGGCGTCTAAGTCGCGTTTTATCCTAAATTGGGATAATTATAGTAAAAATATTATTTTTATGATGGCAGCGGAGGAAAACAAAACAAAAGTATTTAAGTGTGGAGGATGTTTGAAGATCATAATTATTGAAACACTTTAACCGATTCTGTAACTCGTTACCCAAGGCAAAAAAGTTAAACGCAAACAACTTTATTGATAAATGTATTTTTTCTACTTTGAAAAATACTAATGGGCCTTAAAATTAAAGAAGTTTTAAAAATTTTCTTGAATTTTTTTTAGTAAAATGCGAATAATTTATTCGCAGTCGAAAAAATTGTTTCCGCGTGTTTTTTAGGGTCAAATATTTCAAGTTAATGTATTCAAAAAGCAGGAATTGCTATTTTAGGAACGAAACATTTACTTATTTAACAACATGGCGGCTTTCACTTTAATGTTTTGGAGATTAAGATGGAGTAGTTCGAGTAGTCGCATTCTGGATTAATAAAGTCGCAGTTCGGCCTTAACAGGTAGTATACTAGTCGCAAGATTGCCTAATTTAGTCATCCTAGAGTCTAGCTTGTGTCGCCCTCTATAATCTAAATAAACGAGGGAGTGGATAAACTATCGGTAATATATGTCGATGTATATTTAAATTTAGTTTTATATGTACCTTTCTTATGTCCCGTTTAATTAAGTTTTTTATAAAAATAAAAGCAGCACTGAACTGTCTCACTGAACAGAACAATGAAGTGAAAATTTAAGATTTAAGGTTATGGTTCAATACAGTTGCAAAAGGTAGTGACTCGACGTCCTACCAACGTAAGAATAAGGAAATCTAAACAACGTTGGAATTAGTAAAATAGACGACGTTTGCATAACGTTGGAATAGGTCCTGAAACTGACGTCGGAAAACTCTATATTGTCCAACGTTGTAACTACGTTGTCCGAATCACCTAAAGATCACTTAAGCAAAAAAGGTTACAAGACAACGTTTATTCGACGTCGCAGAAGCTTCTACTTGGCTGTAGTACTAGTCCAACGTCGGTACAACGTTATAAAAACGTTTAAATTTATTTTAATACCCAAGGTAGGGAGCTAACTATTTTTTGTAACTAATCCAACGTTGTGTTTAGTAAACATGTGGTCGCAAGTCGTGAAAATGCTACTTGGGTAGTGAGTAAAAAAATATACATTTACGGTTTTTACGTAAAAAAGGTCTCTTACTATATATATATTACTCGCTACGAGTAATTTTCCAGAAATTTGGAATCGAAATTATCAAACCTGTCGTTATTGACATAAATATGTTGACTAAATAGTTATTAGACTGGGACTGGAATCATAAATTGGAAATATTTTTGTGCCAAAAGTTCAACAGAAACTATTATGTTTTCATTTTTGGGAAGAAAAATTTATAATTAATTTAAAAAAATTAAAAAGTTCACAAATTTATCATTTCAGTCAAATAACTATCTACTCAATGCATATTTATTTTTTGTCAATAATGACATGTATTGACTATTTCCATTCTAAATATCTGGAGAACGGTAGCTCGTATCGATTTTTAACAAGAGATATTTTTTACATAAAAAATCATGGAAATATATATTTTTTCACACAGTAGTTTTATGTAGATACGAACAAAAAGTTATTACTTTTCAAAGCAGTGAAAACACATGTAGGTGGCGCCCTCTAGAAGTAGGAGTCATATTGACATCAAAATCAAATTTCTCATATCAAAAAACTCCTAGTCACCAAGTTTCACCCAAATATTGACGTTACTTCAGAAATTATTTTGAAAAAATCGAAATAAAAATGAAACTTCTACACCCTGTATTTACGAAACTAAGCATTTTAGGACATACATTTATACGAACTTTTTTACTTATTTTTATCTGCAGAATATGTCGCCGAAGTTTCCGGAATACAGTTCGAACCACCCTGTATACGAGTATAATCCTTATATAAGTAATTTTCTTATAACGCTTAAATACAGTTCATTATTTTATAGCCGACAATAAGGCAAAGGAAAAGAAAGGTTGGAAAATGAGAAGGGTGGAAGGGTTGGACGATTATTAAAATTAGATTTTCTATCGGTCAGAGCAAAAGGTAAACTCGAGCTCGAGGGTAATGAATTTTTAATAATGAAAGTATCGCGTTTTTAGTCGTTTTCCGATAGCCATCTTACGCCGTAATTATACCACCAGTGCTTCTTGGTAATTATTAGCGTATTACGTGTGTATTTTAGGAATATTTGACGTCTTGGCTTGGGAGCTTTATGTTGGTATCGGCCTAGACATATATAGTCAGATTCAGACTTCCATGGTCTCGGTTTTGGTCTTCCAATAGCCTTGATCTTACCGCAGGAACCTAGGAGTCTTGAACTATTTTGATAGATTTTTGCTAGAGGCAATTTCTACATTGAAAATAGAGTTTTTTCAAGTTACTTAATGCTCAAGAAACGGATAAAGTGGGCAAAAGTAATTGTCTCATGATGTTTTTTATTGTTTGGTTATTAGATACCAGCATTACATCAAAAAATGCTGTGATAATTTCTTATAGAAATACTGAAAAAATATAGTTAAGGAATCATTGGTTAAAGATTTTTCTTGTAATAGTAAATCATCCTATGTATAATTTGGTGTTATAACAGCAAAATAAAACGATAATTCACCACAATACACCAAAACATTTTATTTTGCACTGGACGCGCGTTTTGCTGACACCAGAGTTTTAATCATCTCCTGATGATGCTAACGTGATTAGCAAAACGCGCGTCCTACAAGAGTAAAGTGTTTTGGTGTACTGTGGTGAAGCAGTGTTTTATTTTATATATGATTCTTTAATTTGGAGTCTTAGATTGATCGCGTGGCAATTTTAAGGTTGTGTACTAGAGGCGGGCAAAGATTGAACGAGTCGTTCATTTGAACGAGTATTAAAAATGAATCGTGAGATTCGATTCATTGCTTGCAATCCGGTTCGTTCAATTGAATCGTGGCTAGCACGGATCCATAACATTTGAACGATGAGTCGTAAGAAAGAAAATCGTGAGAATTGAATCGGATCACAATGCGATCATGCGTTCAAAGAGTCGTTCGTCGAAGAATTGATTCATTGCTTACAATACAGTTCGTTCAATTGAATCGTGGCCAGCAGGGATCCATAAGATTTAAACGATGAGCCGTAAAAATGATTATGCCCATCATGGGCATAAAATGCAAACGATAAGAATGTTACTTACAAGAAAAAAACTTATTTATACTGTGCTTAGTACGGGAATATCTGCAAAGTATTTAATTTTCACGTTAATGCTTTTGTTAAAATAATATTACCGTCTATTAAATGTCAAATGTGATAAAAAAAAAACGGCGTCAGTGATGGTTATAAATTGAAGATCGCTGTCATGTTATATGTAAAATTATATGAGAAATGTCATCGATGTTCATTTCCAAGCCAACTAGACGCCATTTTTTTTAGATCATGCGGTATTATATACTATTTATTATGATTATTAAATCAGAATTTAAATATGGCTCTAAAAATATTAAATTGGTTATTAAGAAGTCTCTAATTAATAGTATATATAAATTGGATTGATAATTTAATATTATTGGTGAAATAATTAATATAATTACGCTAGTGTCATAAAGTGTTGAAAAACAAATGAAAGAACTGTATATTTCTTTCTCTGGTCCCTTAAGTAATTGTCACACCACAAACGTAAATTGTGCATGTGGTTCGTTCAAATGAACGAATCGTAGGAGTCAGTATGAGTTCAATATGAGAAATTGAATCATGCGATTCGATTCACTAAAAAGAATCGTAATGCCCATCACTATTGTGTACCCTGAAAGTATCGAAACAATGTACCCCTGGATACTACTGGATACTATTGAGGTCGTATCCATTAGATCATTTGGTATGTTATTTAAGACAAGGTAAAAATGGAATTTTCTTGTTGGATTAAAATCTCAAACCGTGTATAATTTCAATTAATCCTTTATTAAGTCAATTACTTCAATGAGACTGCCATAATAACTTGTATTAAGTACATTATCCATATTTACATATATACAGTGAGTGAATGGCAAATTAATAGGTATCCTAATCACCTAAACTACTATATTGCAACACTTGAAATCTTACCATTACCTTTACACAAGAATTTTAATTACGCTTACCTAGTAACGCGCACCTTCTAAATATTTTACCTAATCTCTAGAATCCTCAATTACATTCTGTAATTATTTAACGAATATAATAAGGACTAACTCATCTAATCAAAATTAAACCTTAATTTCACCACGAGTTGTTCTACGTTTCCTTTCTAGGTGTAATTATCCAAAAAAAATCGTTATTATGTGAATTACAACGAAATAAATTAATTAGCATAACGAATCAAAAAAAAATGGACTGAAGGAGATTTTAACAACGATTCAAGAGATGGTTAATTTAATTCTCAAAATGTAATCTAAATTTATTTATAATTATTATGGGTTATAATTATTATTATTTCGATTGTTTATGCTGGTGTTGAGTCAAGCATCAGCAACATAAATGAGTGTACGGGGTGTTTCAAAACATGTGGCATCTCTCGTGGAGAGATTCCTCAAGTAATAGATATTTACGATACAAGTGAGTTAACAGCATGTATCGTACAGGGTGAGTCAACGATAGAGTAAAGTCCATTATCTCATTTGTTTCGAGGTTTACAAAAAAAATTTAAATATAAAAGTTGTAGGGAAGGTTAAAGTACACATTTTAAAATTATTATAGAGTATACAATATATAGGAATTTTCTTCGACATACAGTAAAGTTTTTTTCTCGTAGTAATTCTGGTTTATAATTCATTTGATAAAGCCAATATTACTAATACGGCGAAACCGTTCCATTCCACACTGAAGATGTTTCCTAGATAATCTGCATCTATTCTTATACTACTTAGCAAAGCACTCTATAATATATAGTACTGAACCATAAAATAAATTTTTCTTGGCTTCTTCGTGTATATCAGTCACATTAACTAATTCATTTCAGGAAAATCTGTAACTATTATCTCTACAATTTATACTTATTACAACAAATTAAACTAAAATTCAAATTTTGTTCTTAACTTGCTTAACAGACAAGAAATTTTGATAATTATTACTTTTTGTCATGGCAACTATGATGTTATAGCGTAATTGAATTTAAAATATGGGTAAAAATCGAAAAAATTGGAATACTTAAATCTCAAACTATAAAAAATAGGAATATGACATACTTAATAAAATTTGAAGAGTTTTGTAAAATCTATCAGAAAAAGTGATAATATATAGGGTGTACCATTTAAAAAATTTGGAATTTCTTAATTTTAAGTAGTTGAAATTCATAAATATATTTTGAACACCCTGTAGCATCTAACTAAAATATATTTACATAGGTCTTTTTTTATATCTCTATAAAATTCTCCTACCAAATTTTAGATCTCCAACTTCAGAAACAATGCCATTACTGACAACTTTTAATCAGACTGCAATCTAACATTTGTTTAAACAAATTTAAATATTACAAAAACTATTAATTTTAGGTATATAACATTATATATAAAAAAGTTATGGAATTTTACGCAGAATCTAAAAATAAATTAAAAAATAGGGTAAAAAAACATATGTTATATTCGCCACACTTTTTTAAAGCACCCTGTATACTCTATAATAATTTTAAAATGTGTATCTTAACCGTCCCTATAACTTTTATATTTAATATATTTTTGTAAACCTCAAAACAAACGAGATAATGGACTTTACTCTATCGTTGACTCACCCTGTACAATATTTTATCTACGTCTAACTATAAAAACACACAAAGAATTTTAAAAAATTATTGTACTTAACTATATACCTATCCTAAAAATCAATTACCTTAATACCTTTGTTCAAATAACACCATGCATGGCAATGTCAATATGACAGTAAATAATACTGATATATATAGTCTAAAAAATGAGCGATTCGGAAAGTATTTTCCCTCTGACATTGAAGAAGAGGCATTCAGAGCCATTTCTGGATTGCTTCCAGCAAGATCGAAACAGAAGCACAAATTACCTATAACAGATGCGAAAGAAAGCGACTGCATCGGAAACCGCTCGGCAAACCCGACACGCCTATTGAGTGGTGTAAATACACCAGTCGTTTAGTCCGAAAACCTATGCTGTGTCGTATTCGCTTGCTGGAATGACATAGTGCGTGGTTATATGTTTCTTTTTAAAAACGCGTGTAGGATTTTTGTTGAACTTTTGAACTGTTATTTCTAAGTTTTGGTAATTTGTATATCTTATTTAAAATGGGATGCAAATGTGTTTATTTATAAGGAAAAAAAAGATATTTATAGTATAAAAAATTAATTTATTTAACAAAATTTTATTAAAAATTTGACAAAATAGTTACCTTTCTATTGGTTCTATCGGACTTATTTGTAAACTTTAATACATCAAATATTTTCAATCTAATAAATCATTTAATGATGTAAATAAGAGGAAATTTCTCACATGGGTGGTCAAATTCTATAGTTTTCATTATATCAAACAGCCTCTGAGAAATGTTTTCAACTCAAAATGCCTTTAATTATGTTTGACTACATCATTAAAAAGGGTCTTCAAATACATCAATGTGATATTTGTCTAAAATTTGCGAAAGAATCCGAATCTCTGGATAACTCGAAATTATTTACCCATTTAAAAGCCTTTGATCATGAAAATGGAAAAATTTGTTAATTTTATTTACAGGCTGGAAAAATTATTTATATTAAATTTTGATGAGTTTTGCACTGAAGAAAACATTCAGAGGCTGTTTGATATAATGAAAACTATAGAATTTGACCACCTATGTGAGAAATTTCCTCTTATTTATATCATTAAATTATTTATTAGATTGAAAATATTTTATGCATTAAAGTTTACAAAAAATAAAGATTTATATAGTCGAAAAAAGTCCGATAGAACTAATAGAAATGTAACTATTTTGTCACATCTTTAATTAAATTTTGTTAAATAAATTAATTTTTTATACTATAAATATCTTTTTTTTCCTAATCTCCGACGAGCTGATATAATATGACGAGCAATCTATTAAATTACTGTGAGATTATACAGAAAAGTCCACAGACTTCGAGGCATAGAAAAATCAAGTCCATTTAGCGTGTGTCCTAATTTTGACAAGTTTTCAAAAATGACAGTTTTGTTTAGACTGACGTTTAATTTCACCTGACTTCTCGGTGAATTATTTCTTTTTATGGGGGTACATAAAATCTAAAATTTACGGCCATGAAGAAATTCAAAACTTGGAGCAGTTAAGGCAGAAAATATTTAATGCCTTTGACACTGTCACCCCTGATATGTTATCCAATGTGAGGAGGGGATTTTATGATCGTTTGGGTTATTGTTTAATGCAAGAGGGAGGCACTTTTGAACAATTTTTGTAATTTTTTAAATTTCATTATCCTGTTTTTTTACCGTTTACCCATTACCTACCTTGACGAACATGGGAAAACGAAGGTCCTTTTCAGGACCACAAATATTTTGATTGAGAAAATTGGTAACTTTTTTTTGGATTAAAAAACAAAAGTTGTTAATATAATACCAATTTAAAAGTGTTTTAGTAGTTTTAATACACACTATGATATAAAATTTATTATTATTATAATGTACATTATTAATACTATTGTTCATTCGAAATGGCATTAAGGCCCAATTGCAACAATGATTTAAATTTTTCTTAAAGATAAGTAGAGCTTAGAATGAGCTGTATTTATATTTACTTTAATATTCACCTTAAATGAGGGAATTTGACTGATACAATTTTTGAATTTGAATTGTATTTAATGATACTAACAATTTTAGTTCAATTTTTAATAAAATTTATTTAATATTAATAGAAATCCAAGAGATTTGAAACCTCTTTTAGCGATTTATAACATTCTCAAATGAATTACAGGTGCCCTTATTTTCTAAGAAAATCACACAGCTTTTTTCATAGTCGCTGCAGTTGCTATAGATATAAAAAACTAATTTTTTAAGGAGTGAAAATTGCGACACACGCTAAATGGACTTGATTTTTCGTATGTCTGGAAGTCTGTGGACCTTATTGTATGCCTCGATAACATATTGGTGCAGATTATTTTCACCCAAACAAATAATAACCCAAACTATACATTGATGCGGATTGTCTATGAACTCTTTCTGAAGGTCACAGATACCTGAACGCGTAATTCGGTGTTCTTTCGCATCTGTTATAGTACCATATATAGTACCATTTTTTTTAGATGAGTGATATCCCATATGCACGTCCATGATGAAACTGTCGACACCTTTTTAGCATTAAATAGTTGCACTTATAGTAACTTTTACCCTCAAAATTACATTCGAATCGCTAACAGCACTTGGAAGAAAATTTTCTCCCTACGAGAGGGGGCACATGCTTTTTGAAACACCATGTATACGTAGTATGTATACAATGACCCAGGGAAGATTTTGACAGATGATGACGAATTTAATATAATCTACATATATTTGTCCTGGAACTCATTATAGAAAATTAATATATTTAAAAAATGTACAGTGTATTTCGAATACAATCATTTAATGATTAATCACGGTACTATGGCCTGTACCAGTACTAGTCTCGCCAGTACACAATCTCAAGAAGTATCTCTACAAAGGCACTTAGAACTGCTCGCGCTGTATAACAATCGAATTATACGGTACGCTTTTCCAAGTCATCGTTTTTAATGTGTTAACACCACGTCGAACAATTAAGAATTATCCGCCATTATTGCAGACGCATCTTCTGCTTATCTGCTCGTTAGTTAAGTGCTTGATGGTTGCCTCAATCCTACTTGAGTATTTCTATAATTTCATACTTATACTTAATATTTATAGGATTTTTATCTGAATTAATATACAGCGTGATCGAATAAAAAAGTGTAGATCGAATACAAATAGGGTGTAGAGGTTTGATAAGAAGGGACTTTTCGAAATTCCAGTTCCAAGGGGGTGAAATCACCCCTCAAATATTACAAAATTTTTTATTTAAAAAACGGTCAAGTTTTCGAAAAAAACGCTTAAACAGGTATATTTTATTTTGTTTTTTTTACTTACTTTAAGGTTTTTTAAAAATGTATACAGGGTGTTTCATAAAACATGACCATTGATTAATCACTGATCTTGCTGATTGATAATGCTGATTTTGGAAACAAAATGCTGATTTTTGGAAAACGGATTGACTTTGGGGTGTAGGTTCGATAAGAAGGGATTTTTCGAAACTGGAATTCTAAGGGGGTGAAACCACCCCTCAAATGTTAGTATATTTTTTTATTTAAAAACCGGTGAGTTTTTCGAAAAAACTCTTAAACACGTATATTTTATTTTGTTGTTTTACATATTTTAAGATTTTTTAAAAATTTATACAGGGTGTTTCATAAAACATGACCATTGAGTAATCACGATTCTGCTTAAACTGCTTGATGTTTAAAGCTGATTTTTGCCAAACGGATTGACTGTGGGGTGTAGAGGTTCGATAAAGAGGGGTTCCTCGATTGTTTTTTGATTGAATTTCATCCATTTTGTTTGTATGTTAATGGAAGCTCTTGCTTTGCTTTATCATCACCATTACAAATGATTATTCGACGCAAACGGCGGGTACACGCTAGTATTATATAAAACTTAATGTTAAAATCAAGAACAAAGTCCAAACCACTGTCAAAAAAATTCTTTATTAGTGACCGGATGGAACAAAATACACTAAATTCAGTAAAAAATAAAATTATCTATGTACCACGGAAAATATAAAGTTAATAATCTTGGGCAACTATTGTACAGGGTGGTCGAAATTGGTCTGTTTTAACAGAGAAAACCTATTTCCTGACTAGATAGAGCAAAACGGACATAGGTGTCATGGGCTCGATTTCTGAGACATGTTTAATGGCGTAAACATCCTGTTGGTATTTTCACTGCCAACTGAGATACGGGGTCTTTTTGAATTTTTTACCATTTTGAAAATTGACCATAACTTTTTTATTTCGCGCCAAGGATAAAAAGTTATGAGTATCTATTTTTAAGAATGAGAGAAATATTAGGTTTTTTATCTTTATGTCGAAGCGGGCCTTGATTTTGTGTAGCTATATTTGCCTAGTTATTTTTTATCACAATTTAGTATATTCTAAATTATTATTTATCTGCGGAATTAAATACTTTTGACAAGATAAATTAACATTCTATATTAGTAATTACAATTGAAATCGGTACAATAAACAAAGAACAAAACTAAAAAAACGTATTTTTGAGTGACGAATGTAGTTTTCTAAAAAAACCTCAAAGATGTTCAAACAGCGCCTTCTTGAATCTTTTGCGCACAGAGTTACAGCGATTTATTAGGCGAACTGGTGTTATAAGTGCAAAAGCTTGCCTAGTAGCCTTCTGCAATTCTCCTCTCGTCCCAATGGTTCTTCCCTTATTTAAAAGGTCTTTTAATTTCCCCCATAAAAAAGTCGAAAGGGGTTAAATCACAGGACCTACCAGGCCAAGATATGGGACCCCTTTTTCCTATCCAATTTTCTCCAAATTCTCCATTTGGCGTTTTGATTATAATTGGTAATACTAATATAGAATGTTGATTTACCTTTTCAAAAGTCTTTAATTATGCAGTTAAATAAAAATATAGAATATTAAATTGTGATAAAAAATTATTAGGCAACTGGGGCAACACAAAATCAAGGCCCGCTTCGATACAAAGATAAAAAACCTAACATTTCTCTCATTTTTAGAAATAAATACACATAACTTTATATCGTTGGAAAGGTTTAAACGCCAGCATTTTTTTAAGTTCATAGCCAACTATGATTTCCATTTAAAAAATTATATTTTTTATCATTTCTGACAAAAAGAGCAAGTATAGAAAAAAACTGACTACGCCACTGAATTGTGCTTAAAAAGTGCCTTAAAAACGTTTTTACAGAATTTTATAATTCCGGGAAATACAAAAGTTATGGGCAATTTTCAAAATGGTAAAAAATTCAAAAAGACCCCGTATCTCAGTGGGCAGTGAAAATATCTACAGGCGATTTACGCCATTAAACGTGTCTCAGAAATGGAGCCCATGACATCTATGTCGGTTTTGCTCTATCTAGTCAGGAAATAGGTTTACTCTGTTAAAACAAAGCAATTTTGACCACCCTGTACAAAAATAGGTAAGTTAGTTCACATTAGTTCACGAATATCGATGATAGATAGATTCCGATGATGTCTAAAATAAAAATTGGCGAAACGTTAACTTAATGTAATATAATTTCAAAATAAACCAAGAATACCTAGAACGAAAATCCCAATAATACAAAAAAATATATTTATATCCAAAAGAAGGTTCAAAAAAATACAAAAGCACCTACTACTAAGTTTGTCTTTTGCTACTCTGAGAACAAAATTGCTACCCGAATCGATTAAACTTCTACGTTTTACTCTGTTACAGTTCTAATTATGTTCGTTTGCTCCCTTAATGGTCCTTTTTCGTTCGAATTCGACCATTCTTAATTGGCTACATAAATTAGATGCAGATTAGCATATTCGCTAAGTTCCAATTAAACCAGTAAATTATTTTAGTCATAAATAAGAAGATAAATCAAACGAGAGCGAGAGAGA
Organism: Sitophilus oryzae; assembly: GCF_002938485.1. Lineage (NCBI taxonomy): Eukaryota > Metazoa > Arthropoda > Insecta > Coleoptera > Curculionidae > Sitophilus > Sitophilus oryzae. Next base: position 2,726,886 of record NW_022147540.1, read on the forward strand.
GGAAGAAAGCCGCCTAGAAAAGGTCGGGAAGATTATGGAATATTCGTGAAATGCATGTTGTTCAATTACTTGTTACTGATTTTAATAATACGAAACATGGAGTTTGATTTTTGGTATTATGTCATGTTTATTTAACAGAATACCAATATATATAGAATACCAATAGTGGTTTTTACTAAAAAGCTTTGTTCACTGTGTAGTTGAATATAGATACCCTATTTTTTTCTGTTTTTGTTTGCTTCTTACGACGGAGAAGCATTTTTTTGTCGGTTAGGCAATGTTGTTGTAAGTTCTGAAACATTTCTTTAAATGTATTAGACCCTTAGAGGATTCCAGGTTCTTGAATTCTGCTTTAAGTTGGTTTCCACTGGAAGCACAATAGTTCTGGTTCAGTTTGTGGAGTGTTCGCTCCTTTTCTCGATAGATCGTTTGCTTTTTCTATCCTTCTATCCCTCGGTGAGCTTGCACCCAGAGTAGGGTTCAGATCCTCTAGGTATTCTTTGATCAACTAGGAATTGATGGTTACTGAGTTGATTGTTTTTAATGCTGCTTGACTAGCGGATAAATTGGTTATTTCTTGCGTCCGATAGTTCCTATCTAAAATAAGTTGTAGGCAACTTTCGATAGCGTAGATTTCTGCTGGGATAGGTGCCCATTGGTTCGGAGTGTTTAGTTTTTAGTCCAAATACTCCTATCTCTGTTCCTGCTTTGGTTTTCAATCATAGCATCAGTATACCACGTTATGGTATGGTCTTTTACTTGCTGTCTCAGTTCTTGGGAGATGGACTGCCAACTGCCTTTCCATCTTTTTGGAGGTCTTCCCGGCTGTCTCTTAGCCATGGGCTTCCCTTCAAGAGATATGCGTGGTAGCCTGTTTTCTTCCATGTGTTGTTTTCTTCCACCATTGTCTTTTTCTTTGCCACATTCATCCCTTTGACCAACAAATTTCACATTGTTCTTCCCCATTATGGTTCTTAGGTTCTTCATTTCATGCTTTTGGTTTTGTTTGTGTCCTCTCGGATTTCTATGCTATATGTCATTATTAGGGGTCGTCATTTTCTTGACAACCTCTTGTTCTTGTCTTGATCTTGTCTTGAAATCAAGACAAGATCAAGAATCAAGAAAATGATTTTTTGTTTTCAAGACAAGACAAGAAATTACTTCTCAAGATCAAGATTTCTTGACAAGAAATCAAGAAAATCTTGAATCAGTTGCTCAATAATTTTGTTTTCTACTGCCAGTTTGTATCTTAACGGTTCTTTAGAGGAAGTTCTGTAGATATTTAATTCTCGGTTTACTTGATAGAATTTATAAAGAGGTCTCTGCGTATTGTCATACTCACACATGCTAACTCTGCTGTCTCCCATTCGATAACTGATATTCATCGAGGTCACCTTTTCTATGATGTCCATTAAAAGACTGAATATGAAGGGGCTAAGGCTGTCTCCTTGTCTAATGTCTCCTGGTATGTCTCGTGTTAGATTATTTCCTGCCTTTACTTGAGACGTCAGATAGGCGTACTGTTAGTAGATTCTAATCATTGTCAGCCCGGCGGAAATAGCCAAGCCGTTTCAAAAAATTAACCCTCCAAAATGGTACAAACATTCTTTATCAACTTATCAGTATAAATTACAATTAATGATTAATAGCGTTTAAAAAATATACTGTGCTTTCTCTCAACCCGAAGACAAAAAAAACATGTTTTTCCAAGCATTGAAAAAATCCCAGTTTGGCGTGTTGGAGTTAGAGCGTTGGCATTTCGACGGTGGCCAATATTATCCGATAGCGGCAGACGGGGCTCTAAATAGCTATTATTTCCCTTTTAACTCCATTATTTATGTAAAATTTCCTCTAAAATGCGATTTATGCCGCGCGCGCGAAAGCTTGGGCCCTGCATAATTATTTACGATTTGTTTTGATATTATATTTATCAGCTATTAACAGCTCGAAATAGTGGTGCGTTTTCACACCGGCTTCTCACTCTAGCGTTTTGAACCCAGAATTATTACGTTACGCTAAATTAATCGCAGATTAAAGCGTTTATCGATATAATTAGATATGGTGAGATGTATATCGTTCTATTATACTGCAATCTTTTATTTTATTGGAGTCTTCTTACCTCTATTGATGACATTCTCCAGAAGAGGTGGGCAAAGATTGAACGAATCATTCATTTGAACGAGTATTAAAATTGAATCGTGTGATTCGATTCACGGCTTAGAATACGGTTCGTTCAATTGAATCGTAGCCAGCACGGACCCATAAGAGTCGTGAGAATTGATTCATTGCTTGCAATACGGTTTGTTGAGCCGTAAAAAAGAATCGTGAGAATTGAATCGGATCACAATGCGTTCGTTCGTTCAAAGAGTCATAAGAATTGATTCACTGCTTACAATACGGTTCGTTCAATTCAATCGTGGCCAGCACGGGTCCATAAGATTTGAACGATGAGCCGTAAAAAAGAATCGTGAGAATTGAATCGGATCACAATGCGTTCGTTCGTTCAAAGAGTGATAAGTATTGATTCACTGCTTACAATACGGTTCGTTCAATTCAATCGCGGCCAGCACGGGTCCATAAGATTTGAACGATGAGCCGTAAAAAATAATCGTGAGAATTGAATCGGATCACAATGCGATCGTTCGTTTCTACGATGCGGCGGTGATATAGGCATAGAGTCAGGCACATGTCTTGGTGATTCCCAGCATATTTCGTTCCATTGATTCTTAAATTCACCGCGTGTTAATGCCCTGTATTAGAGTAATTTTTTTTCAAACTTCGACATTTCGGGGAATTTCTATTTCTATCAATAACTGTAATTGGACGATATTTCTTTTCGGCTAATTTTCTGTTAGGATAAGGAAGATTTTCAATGAATAGTGATAATTAGTTGAAATTATTCAACAGTAACAAAACAAAATTTAGCGTAAACAACAAAACACGCCTCAAACTCCACTGTTTATATTTCGGAAATATTTAACATATTATTCGACATGAAATAATACAGTCGCTCTGACTTGAATTTCACACTACCACCGCCGCTACCCCCACGGCGCTGTCGTATTTATTAGCCAAATTTGTAATAATAATGCGCGATTTATTTTATTAATTTCTAAATCGGATCGTCGCTAACAAATTTAGGTACTTCGTCGTCGTGTCGGAGTGGTGTTGGTCGTTGTTCCGCATCGGCTGAATTAGTATAAATACGCAGAGACGAGAAGGGAGTTTAAATTATAATTAAGTTGCGACACAATAATTATAATGCTGTTTTCTATCGATGGCGATGAGTTCGAGATTTTATACTTATTTGACAGAACTACCTAACAGAACACATTTTGAAAATAGATGCCATATCAAGGACTTCACGACCAAGAAAAATCGAAAAGTAATGTAATTAACAGGACACTGCCTCTTCAATGAACACCTCACTAGATTGAAGCTAAGAAACAACGGCGAATACCGATTCTCTGGGTAAAATGGGGAAACACTAGAACACTTCATCAATGAGTGCGTCAATACGACAACCATTTGTGCTATAAACTTTGATACGATTGATATCGGAGATGGAGAACTAACCTCTGTAAAACCGTCTCAGATACTGGCTTTTGCCAAAGTTCTGAGACTATATTATGAGAAAGGGAGACACAAAAGATTTATAAGGTCGCAAAAAGACAAACAAGGACATCTTAAACCTACTGAGGAAATATACAGGACGTACTTTTAAAATATTCTAAAAAAAATCAGTTAACTTCAAATCTTTTTGATGCGTCAAATTCAGCCCAGTGACCATTTTATTCCTTTCAGGTGACGTCGTTGTTACGTCCTTAAAGGCGTCCTGTTAACGTAAAAACGACGTCACATTTCCCTTAAAGGAATAAAATGCTCACCGGGACTTTTTGAAACTTTAGCAGTATTTTGTAGAATTATGCCACATACACCATCACAATGAAAATTCTTTGTTGATTATAGATCTCAGTGGACATTCTTCTACAATATGTTCGCAGATTCTCTTTACAAGAGGAAAACCTTTTTGACAAAACCTTGACAAAACCATTGACATTTTGTGAAAAAAACATTCTTTATAAAAAATGTTTGCTTGTCCTAAAATGGTTAATCCCGTTTACACTTTTCCAAATTTCCATACCGTTTTAGAGAAAATTAAAAAAAAACTTAAAAATGTAGTTGAATTTTTTTGAAGTCCTTAAAATCATAAAACGTTTCTATGGTAATATAATTTCGTTTTCTTTTTTTCAGAGACTGTTATTGACAAAATCTTAATTAATGTCATATTTGTTGCTGTTTTAAAATGTTAAAGAAGCACAAAATTTATTTAGATCAATGGAAAGAGTGATAATAGTTATCAGAAAATGTAATACTTAAACAGCAAAAAATATGACGTTAATCAAAATTAATAATAATCATCTCTCAAAGAATGAAATCTAAATTGTATTACCATAGAAACACCTTTTGATTTCTAGGACTTCTTTAGAAATTCAACCATATTTTCATGTTTTTTGTAATTTTCTCTAAAACGGTATGGGAATTTGGAAAAGTGTAAACGGGATTACCCATTTTGGAACAAGCAAAAAGTTTTATGAAGAATGCATTTTTCTCAAAATGTAATTAATAAAAATGTTTTAGGTTAGGTTAGGTTAGGTTAGGTTACCGTTTACCTTTCGGCACTGGAGTCACACCATGGATTGGTTTTTACTCCATCTAGATATAGGATCTACGCATATTCCATGACTTGTGGATTCTGTTCAGTGGTTCTTTATGGCAACTGCCTATGGAGGTTTTCACTATTTTCTCAATTTTCTTTTCAGGCTTTAGTAACGCTGAAACAGGTACTGTATTTACTCATGGTACAAAGAATACAAGGTATGATATTGCGCAGGTTGGTCGCTACGTCACAGGTGATAACTGGCGCTACTGGTCAGCACTCTCCGCGCGCCAGTTCAAATCTGTATAAACCTGTTTTTTTGTTTATATACCGTCATTGAATTATCGCTAAGCAAGTTACTGTGGAGCAGTGCGTAAGGAGTCGGGCTAGGAAGCGAGAGACCGGAGTTCGAATCTCGGCCGGGACATTTTATTTATTTTTTAAATACTGTTGTATTCTATAGTTTATTTTTGTAGTATAAAAAAAAGAACTATTTATTCTGTTATTTTTTAATCTCCGGTATTAATATAAATTGATTGTTGGTACAACACTTCATTTAATATAAAATAATATTCTACTTTTTGAAATGTATCGGGCACTAATTGTACCTAAAAGTAATATATTTTTAGTGATATACCATATTGTAAACTATTTAATATTTCAGTCACTTAAAAAGTTAATTTGCATTGAATAATTGCCTACCATTAAAGGAAATTTGAGCTATATAATCCTTGATGGGCATATTCTGGGTATGCAAATACTTCCTCTAAATTTTGGGTTTCGTTCAACCAATTTATTCTCAAAACCTGAAACATCTACATATAAAAAGAAGCACAGGTCACTAATTATAATAAACTTCACCCTTGAAATTACTTCTATCACAATTACAATACATTCATCTGCATTGGCATTTTCTACTGTTCAATGGGAAACATTAAACTTTCCAACATTTTTTAAATGATGTAACAATTCCTCTTGTGGTTACTTTTCCATAGATATCCTCATCTCTGTCCTCATGTGAATTCAGAGGCAATGAACATGAAAATTATTTACCATAAACATCGCAAACTAAAAACCTAATAAACAATTTTATACCGAATATAGAAATAAATTTAGTATTCTTACCTATTATTATCGTCCAAATCCATGTTAATAGATAATTATTTTTAAATATATTTTTGGAACTGCTGGTTTTAGTAATTATTAAATTAAACGAACTAAAAAGTCTTAAAAATAAACAATTCTTAACCATAACCCCAAAAAATGCAGATCTCCTGTCAACTTTCTTTATTTTTTATTTATTCATTATTTTCCTAGTGACGTCACAGGTGGTATGCGCGAACTGAACGAAATTGGAGCCGCTATCGATCATACCTTGTATTCTTTGTACCATGGATTTTACTGTTGCTGTACAGATATTGAGCTTTTTCGAGGCGAGGTATCTAGATCTTAGTCGGTTAATCATCTCCAGCTGTTCCAGGTCAACGTTAACAGGAAATTGAGAATTATAAGACTTGACAACATCATTGGCTTAGTTTCAGCATCTTTTTTCAGATTTTGAAGTAAAACTTCTTTAAAAAAGTTTCTATAAAATCGTAAATCTACCCCTTTAGAAAAACAATTTAACCCTCCCGCTATTTCATGATAATCTACCCCGATGAAAAATTAGCTTGTGGCAACACTGGGTAACAATCTTGCCAAACGCGGCTACGAAAATCACTATAATAAACTTGATACTGTATCAACCTCCCTGTGTACCAATATCCTCTGGTTGTGTGCTAGAAACTAAATTTTCATGCATATTGATACGGGGATTCTATAAAGCTAGAATCCCATATAGCACGGCCAAATGAAATTACATTTCTACAAGGGAGACACATGAGAAACAACATATGTTAAAGTGAACCTAAGTGCTCATCTAGTTCTAACATATACATATGAAATACACGCAGGTTTATATTGATAGAATTGTGTGATACAGTGTTTACTAGTTGTATACCGTATGCACTCAAGATTCTAAAGAGTTTTTTGTAACGTGACAAATAATTATTAAAATGATGAAATCTGACGTCGGTATATGAGAGATACAATGTATAAGTCATATGTATGTGTGATACTTCGTATCATAGTTGTGCCTATAGTACACACTTTGTAAAAATGTGACGTATACACATAATATAAATATCTATATAGACACTTTGTAATAGTGTACTGTTGTGTCTACATTCTAGCATGAAATGAAGGTGTGCGCATGCGCGGATAGCCTCAGCGTAGCTACACCGACCAAGTGTATTTTATGTGTCCTCTCTCATTTCTCCTTTCTAGGAGTGGTATGTGTTAGCAGCCATTATTGTTTTATCATTCGGAAGCTCGTGTGTAGTTTAAAAGAGATTTTAAGGTAAGTACACGTTTTTAATTACTTTGTTACACCTTCCTAAGAGTATTGTTAATATTATAGCAGCGATTCTTCCCTTAATCGATACCCAATTTACCAAATTTTGACTCCAATGAATGAAAACTCCAAATATTCTTGTATAATGATAAAGAGGTTAAGGCGGGTTCTCACTTGTCAGTTTCGCTGACGCAGTCTGACTGATTCACTTTCAATGAAAAATAAAAATCAACGATTGTATTCACACGTTTCATGTTTTGCTACATTCAGTATTCAGTTGGTCCAAACATTTTAACGTGGTGATTTCGTAGACATGAAAATGGTTGAAACAAAATTGAAACCAGGTGTTCGCGAAGTTTGTTTACAATTAGAAAATGAATTACAGAATATTCTGGTGAATCAGAAAGAAGAAAACGTTTTTTTTAAAGCAGATACGTCTACAAGAAACCGTTGACGTTCTATTTTAACAGAACGTCAACGGTTTCTTGTAGACGCATCTGCTTTAAAAAAAACTAAAGTGTTCTCATAATAGTTTGAATTTAAATATTTTAAATAGTTTTTTTCTTTATTCTTTGATTTTTTTGCTTCCGATAGACTTTCCGAAACGTTAAGCATTTTTTTCTTTGTTAGGCAAATTTGTATAACTGTAAACATAACTTCTGACAAGCAGTGTCCGTTTAGGTTTAACGCAGAAGTGTTTACAAAAATAACTATTTTATTTTGTAGATTTTCTTGCAGTGCAGTTGCGAAATACCTATAAAGGATTTTTTTGGAGATATATATTAAAATAATTAATTAACTTTAACTTGTAAACTGAACAAATCACGAAAATGTAGTTCTCACGCTTCAGTTTCTATTCATTATTCGATAATGATCAGTCAAAAATGAAAAAAAGTAGAACTGGTTTTCACTTTAACTGAAAGTACGAATTTACTGATCATTTAACATGAAAATGTGTTCTGACGTTCATTATTTGTTCAGTATCACTGAATCAATCAGACTGCGTCAGCGAAACTGACAAGTGAGAACCCGCCTTTAGCTGAGTTAGCTCTGCAATATATTTTTTTTTAATTTGGAAATAATAAAAATCTAAATGAACCAGAGAAAGAAAGATTTAAACACTTCAAAGAACTTCTTACACTGATATTCGGTAAGTTATTGATGGATCAATATACAGATATGTTTAATATTCAATAATCAGTTTCATATAAAATTTAAGGGTGAGATTGTTAATCTGGAAATAAAATACAACAAAGTCCAACAGAGTGCTCGATGAATATGCTAAACCAAACCAAACCAACTGCTTCGAGGGAAAAAATGAGAAAAAAATGACTAAACGAGGTCCACCAAATCGTGGCGATATACCAGTGTTTACCATTTTAGTATGTTGTTATACTAGGTACTTATATTTTTAATACATTTTGATACAAATTCTGTTCTTTTACAGTGTTTTCTTACTTCTGGTTTCTGCAGTGTAAATAATTATTATTATTGTCTTATTTGCGCTATTGCGTTCCATGATATAAAGAAATATAAGAAGTTTATTTTTTAACCACTTGCATTTTATGGAAGAAAAATGGTACATGTAATACAAAACAAAAACGGAACAATTTTAAGGCTACTTCTCTTGAACTTACGATCGAGATACTTTTGGAAAATACAAAGTTTTGCCTTCCTAATTTTTTTCTAAAAAGATATAATTGGTATCATTGAATAAATATTTCTTAAAAAGAACGAAAAGTTAGGCATCAAAACTTGTATTATTTTCTAAATTCGTTCATAAGAAGTAGTTTTATCTAGCACAAGATGTATATACGAAGCAAAATACATACGTATACACGCCGTAGTCACAACTGCAATGTGTAAACATAGTTTAAACGTAATACACAAGCACTGTGTATCCTACGGCACACTGTGTATCCCTTACTTTGTGTATACGTAAATGCTATACTGTGGCTACATTGTGAGGCGGACGTTTAACCTTTGTGCATACGTGTTGAACTACAATGTGTAAACGTAGCATATTTACATCGGGGGAATTGTGTCACCCTTTGTCTACATCTAATAATGTAAACACATCGTAAATGTGATTTGATGTGCTGTATGGGAATAGTATACGGTTTTATATTAACTATATTTTTTAAGTTTATAAAAAACATTCATAAAAAATATATATCCTTCAAATCCTTCAATTTAATAGCTGCTAGTAAGAAGTTTCACTTCAAATATGTTCACTGTTTTTTCTTTCTTCTTCTTGTTCTAAATGATCTCCAAATTATCAATTATCTCTCGACAGTCTACTAGTGACACTGATGAAGATTATATGATCAGCACTAAGAATTTTTTAAATTCAATATGAAAAATTTATGAAATAATATCAATTAATATTAAGTACACGTCACTAAGTGAACAGTTTTCCTGAAACACCGTTAGACAAACGTTCACTATAAGCTCTCCATCTAACATTTCTACGATGTTATGTCCGTTAATAAACGGACCTAACGATAATTATATCTGAATTTAATAGAGCCCGAATTGTTTCTGGCGTTCTAGCTCCCATTTAAATTTATTCTGTCTCTCTGCTCTGCTCGTATCGATATATTTTATTGAAAAATAAATCGGAATCGGGACGTAAGCGGTTATAATTACTGCGAGTTGTGATTTGTGGCGGATAAGTTGCGTTAACGTGTCGTGTCTATCGGTGGGGGATCCACATTTTAATATGTACGAGCCGGTGCTTAAGAAAGCAACCTCGCTAAAAAAGAGAACCGGAGTATTGCATTATATTACCCGATTTAATGCCGTTTTGCATCGACGCTGGCATAATTCGTTACATCCTGATTTAGCTGATAATTTATGAATTAATTAATTCAATTTTTAACTTAAAATACGTAAAAGATGTTTAATCTAAGTGTAAAAAAAGGTTATGCCTATACGATCTTAATTTTACAGAGACCGTACTAAAATGGTATGAAGATTATGAAGAGGAGACCAGTGATATCAATAATATTGAGATAGATCCAGATTTTGTCATTATTAGTGAGTAACATAAATCTAATGATAAACAATCGGCTGATGAAAATCAGACGGAGATTCGATGTTTTCTTTTACCCCAGTGCAGTTATGACATTCACCATGTTGAAATTGCAAAATTTTTTAGAAAGCTGCGACCATTGAAAATAGTTAGCCTTAGTAACCCTTATTAACATACTAAAAGTCCCCATTTAACCGATGCGTGCGTCATCAAAAAAAATCGGCCGCCATCTTGAATTTTGGTACTTTTTGGGAATAAATGTAAATAACTCGAAAACGGTTTGTTATAGCGAAAAACTTCAAGAGGTAAAAATTTCAGGGAATAAAAAACTCTATTAGAATCAATAAAAAATAGTTTATTATCCTAACGCAATGACGTACAAAAAAATTTTGAAAATCGAGCAATTTTTAAAAGGAATCACCGAAATGCAAATTATTAATTTTTCAAGCTTATTAACAAATAACATGGATATTTGGCATCAATTCAACTGAAATACAGTCCTTGGGACATTTTCAAGAAATATTTTTTATTAGTGGGTTAATAATATTTCAAAATTAACAAAAATTGTAAAAGCTATCCTTTACTAAATACATGTGACTAATAATGTGCGAAAGCAGTCTCCACCTTGTCCCGGTCGGGGCTATTTGCACTTACACCAATGTCTTATTGTTACCATTTTGTAAACAACTTGTTTTTAAAAATACAGTGACAGTTTGAAGAATTAGGCTACAGGTTGGAAGAAAAAAATAAAATGTAATGTAAACTGGCGACTTTCAAAACGTTGGAAAAAGATCCTCATCTGCGACAAATTACATCCGTTTTTTTTGGATCCTGCAGCACAAAAATCAGAGCTAGTTGAAGCTGGAAATACATTCTTATTTTCATTATATGGTCGACATAGGCTAGCAAAAGATTTAGATCAGTTGAGGTATTTTAAATATAAAGCCCTTACATCTCGTCAGATACTTATAGTAAAAATTTTGATTTAGCTACCTTACCACCAACAACTAACGCAGCTGAAAATCATTATTATAGGACCTATTTATAAATGCAGTATTGTCTAAATAACGGAGAAGAGGCAACAGAATGTGGATGGAGTAAAAAAACGGATACCTTAGTTCCAACAACAATGTCAAACGCAGTGGCACCAGAATTTGTATTGAAAATGATTTACTGTAATTGCAAATCTGGATGTAATAAACTATGTACCATTGCGATAAAAAAAAAAGTAGTACAAGAATTAGTAGTCCCAGAGGGAACTCCTGGTCTATAAGGATATTTGAATTATATCGAATTTTTTTTTTTTGGATTTAGCCAACAACACTGTTTTTTTTTTGTTTATCTATTTTATCCCTAATGCATCTGCAATGTCCCTTATGGGAAACCCATCCCTTAATCGAGTAAATATAATCGATTTTTGCTCTGAAGTTAAAGGCATTTTTTAAAAATTACGTGACACTGACACAAGAATATAGACCAGCAGATTAAATCATATTTTGTTGTGCCTATTTTTTTAATCGCAGTGGTACATGTTTAAAATCCAATATGCCATGTTCATGCTTGTGTGATAACTGTAATGGTATTTCTTGCGAGAAACAAACAAATATTGGTTGATGAAGTAGAAATCGAATAAAATTGTAAATTTCATTTTTTTTTCTAGAGATGACAGTTTGAAAAGTTAGGTTACAAGTTGGTAACACATTTTTATTAAAATGGTCATAATTTGAATTATTGTTATTCGATTTGTAGGGGTATGTTTATAATGTATTTATCATAATGAAAAAGTGTTAAGTTCTTAGGTTAAGATCGTAGATGATATTTATGTCAAAAAGACATTCGCAAGTAGTTTATTACATTTTATTTTTTTCTTCCAACCTGTAGCCTAATTTTTCAAACTGTCACTGTATTTTTAAAAACAAGTTATTTACAAAATGGTAACAAAAAGACCTTGTTTTAAGTGCAAATAGCCCCGACCGGAACAAGGTGGAGGCTGCTTTCGCACATTATTGGTACACATGTATTTAGTAAAGGATAGCTTTGACAATTTTTGTTAATTTTGAAGTGTTATTAAACCACCAATAAATATTTCTTGAAAATGTCACAAGGACTGTATTTTAGTTGAATTGATGCTAAATATCCATGTTATTTGTTAATAGCTTAAAAAATAGTAATTTGCATTTCGGTGATTCCTTTTAAAAATTGCTCGATTTTCAAAATTTTTTTGTGCGTCATTGCATTAGGATAATAAACTATTCTTTATTGATTCTGATAGAGTTTTTTATTCTCTTTAATTTTTACCTCTTGAAGTTTTTCCCTATAAGGCACAGTTTTCGAGTTGTTTACATTTTTTCCCAAAAAGTACTAAAATTCAAGATGGCGGCCGATTTTTTTGATGACGCACACATCGGACAAATGGGGACTTTTAGTATGTTAATAAGGGTTACTAAGGCTAACAATTTTCAATGGTCGCAGCTTTCTAAAAATTTTTGCAAACTCAAAATTATTTGCGCTGGCCTATTTGTCCAGCCAACAAGGATAAAAAACATATCATGGCTGTGGAAAATGTTCCCGACCAATATGTACTGATAGCTAGGTCCTCAACAAAAATTTGCAAAAATTGTTTGTATTGTTTGTTTTTTTTTTGTAGCTTTATCTTTATAAGTTTATGTTGGAAGAATGAAATTTGAGTTTAAAAAAATGTTTTTTCTATACATTTATATGTTTTAAGACCTGCATTGAATTTATATTTTTGTATTGACGAGTTTTAAGAAACTGTTGCGTTTTTTTCTCTCTACAAGGTGTCTAAGTTATTAAAAACTATGTGAAACTATGATCAGTAGTTAAGGGTTAACAAAATAAAACAGTAATTCATCAGAATACACCAAACAATTTACTTTTAACATTTAATCATCAGCAGATGCTTATCTTATTTAGATTATTATTATTATTATTATATTAAAATTAATTTTAATTAACCAGTTTGAAAATTAAGTATTTTGGTGTCTTGTGATAAACCAGTATTATTTTTTACCACACTGTCTAATACACATACAAAATTCATTTTTTAGTATTTGGGACAATTATTTTTAATCAACGTAAACAGTCAATTAATGTAGTTTGAATACTGGGATCATATTAATTTAACAAATAATATTTAGATTACAGTTGAGGGTTGGAAGCTTTGGTTACACAGCAAAATAAAACACTAAATCACCACAATACACCAAAACACTTTTACTTTTACACTGGACGCGCGTTTCGTTAACCATGTTAGCATCATCAGCAGATGATTTTAAACTTTTAGTCTCTAAACTCCAGTTTATAATCATCTGCTGATGATGCTAACATGGTTAGCGAAACGCGCGTCCAGTGTAAAAGTAAAAGTGTTTTGGTGTATTGTGGTTTTCACAATATTATCTGGCGATTATTTCTTACGCGAAATTTAAATGCAGAATATTATTTGGAACTACTCGAAAATCATATTTTACCTGCTTTACATGATGCCGCTAGGGAAAATCAGGAAGTTTGGTACCAAATGGATGGCTGCCCGGCACATAGTACCCTGGCTGTTCGGGAATATTTAGACAATAGTTTTAACGGAAACGTTATTGGCCCTAAATCATACAGTAAATTGGCCAGCAAGGTCTCCTGATATTTCGCCAAATGATTTCTTTCTCTGGGGCCATTTAAAAAACAGGTTACAAGGATAAAAAATACCCAAATCTAGACTAGAGTTAAAAAATGCAATTTCAATTTGCAAACTAGCGAATGTAAGAAGAGAATTTTATGATCGCCTGGGTTATTGTCTAGCAGTCGATGGAGGAATATTTGAACATCTTCTTAAATCCTAAATTTCTAACAATTAAATAGTACCTAATACGATAAGTACTACTAATAAATACGATAAGTTATTCAATATTGTAATAATACTATAATTAACCTTGTAATTCATTACTTTATTTTACTTTAATTCATATTAATTTGTATTTATAAATACATCTTTAAGATTTCCGATGTAGGAATGAATTTTCAATAATAATAAAGCACTAAATAGGTAAATTTCTGAAATGACAACTTCATTTGACAGTTTTACCTTGACTAGTGCTCATAAGTAAATACAGGGCCATAAGGAAAGAGAAATATTTAAAAAGAAATCGGCGATAACTCATAAACGAGCAAATCTAAAATATCTAAAGTTATTCTTTTGATTGTGGGTTTTAGTGCTCTTCAATAAACCTAAATAGAATTATTCTCTAAAATAATTAGGGAAGCTAATAATTGATCCCATTAAAATTTACATGGGATTTCCTATGTCCCGTCCGACGATGCAACACCGGGTATAATTATATCAAGTTTTTTTTTATAAACTTTAGTATTTGGCATATTATACAGGGTTAATTATTGAGGGGTTGTGTTTTTACCTTAACTTTAAAACGCCCTGTGCAATAATCTCGTGTATAAATTTTCCTAAAAAAGATATAATTTTATGGTCAGAGCCATGACTCCTCAGCATTTTGTTTTTTGATTCATGTCAATACATGCTATGGTTAATTTTTAAGAGCGAAATGAACTAATGACGATCAATTTGCAATTTTTTCAATTTTCATTATTTTTTGATGTAATTAAAACACGACTAAAAGTTTGCTTGGTATGAACTGTATTTTCATTTCTTTTTTGAATTAATTCAGTTTTTTTTCAGTTTCTTTGGTTTTTCTTGAACTTGTGTGTCATGTTATACATTGGCAAGAGGACTTATATAATTTACAAGTAACTTTCAGCCAGTGCAAATAAAAGATAATATAATTTGTTTTTTTCTTTCCCAATAATTATTACCAAAATAAAACAATCTTAACTAAAATATATTCACTCACACCACATGATAATAATTACTAATAATATTTCAGCACGGTTTAAGTCGAAATAAACGATGATGGAGAGACTAAACACAATATTGCGGTCGATTCGAGAACGAATCACAATTATGACATGGTAATTTGCGGAATATTTTTTCTCCGAATCGGCTCTTATTAACATTAATTAAACACCATAAGAATTGCGAGCGGTCGGCCAGCGAGCGCAGGAAATTAGGAAACTGGGGGATTTAATTTTAGCTCGTTAGTCATTTATAATAATATTTAATATTGTAAAATATTGAAGAATGAATCGAAATGAAATACGAGATTTGATACACAAAGAAAAATATGGCTATGAGGTCATTTAATGTAGAACTATAGTTTTACTAGTACATTCAAATGAAAAAAAAAATGCAACGGAGAAAGGGTATAGCCGGATTAATATAGGAAATCTGCCGCCACGGCTATTTTAATTTTATTTTTATAGTAAAATTCAAAACTTATTAATGATGATTTTATTTCTAATTCTCAGAAGTCTAAGACATGAAAAAATAATATGATCATGATTCTTAAAGGAAAAGCCGATTTTTAGCGGAGGAAAGAAAATTGAAATTGTAAAACTTGGAAAATAAGTTGGTTATAATAATGGTTTTATAATTCGGAAACTCTCTACTTATTTATCTAGTAATGCTAGAACACTCTGTTAATTTGAAAGTCGATTATAGAAAATAGTATTTATTCATTGATAGGCGATGTAAATATTTGCGATTATGTAAAATTGTGATGTAAAAGGACAGGTTTAGCTTGCCGGCGAGTAGTAGTGGACGGGACAGCCGGGTGTAAAGTAGTGTTGTGTTGTGTTTTGTCAGAGAGCTGACACTTGGAGGTTGCGAGTCTTATTGACTATTAAGGATGCGAGTCTTTTTTACTATAAAGGATGCGAGTCTTTGGACTAAGGATGCGAGTCATTTTGACTATTAAGAGTGCGAGTCTTTGGACTAAGGTTGCTTTGGTTAGGTTAGGTTTTTATGCCTATTAAGGTTGCGAGTCTTTTGACTATTAGGATGCGGGTATTTAAGACTATTAAGGATGCGAGTCTTTTGACTACTAGGATGCGAGTCTTTAAGCTTATTAAGGATGCGAGTATATTGACTATTAGGATGCGAGTCTTTTGACTATTAGGATGCAAGTCTTTATGAATATTAAGGATGCGAATCTTTTTGACTATTAGGGATGCGAATCTGTTTAGCTGCAGATTTCGTACGGGGAAAGCCCCTATACTTATTTCGGGTGACACCAGCTAGTTGTTGGAGATTAACCAATAGATCCGAATAATATTTGAATTAGATGGAAGATATGGAATGGGATATATTGAATAGAATACCAGTAGCTAGGGGGCGGAGTACCCCCGGGTGAGTTTTACTATTTAACTATCAATTTTATCCAGATCAGTAAATGTTTGTTTTGTTATTTTCATGTACAGGGTGGGTCAAATTCGACGCTTTTAAATAAAGGGGAAACACCCTTTTCTATAGGAGATAGACGAAAACTAATATCGGTGTCTGGAGCTCAATTTTCATTAAAAACATGATGGTGAAAACCGCACATCAATATCTGTTACCGTTTCGGAGTTACGGGGTGTTTTTCAAAAATATGCATTTTTAACAAATCGCTGTAACTTTTTTGAGAAATTTTGTATTTCTATGATAACATTTCCAAAGCACCTTTTTACGTAGAATTTAATGGTTTAAGTATAATTTTTTCTAAATTAATAATTTAAGAGTTATCAAGAGAAAAATTGATTTTTTATTTGGGACACCCTCTATATTTTTAATTAACTGAAAAGAATTTAAAATTACCTTTCCAAAAATATAGCGCACTTAATATTTTGTTATAATCCCCTTCGAATTACAGAATTTTTAAAAGTTCGCCACATTTAACTAGTATGCTTTGGACCCCTTATTGATGATGTGCCCCTAATGGAACTCGAAAACATATTTTTCCAGCAAGACGACGCGACGCACCGCCTATGAACGCTGAAGTTATCAGCAAATTTGTGCAGCCAATTTCAAGAATAACTAACCAAGATCCCAGCTGTTGGCCGTCGAGGCCGCCTGACTTAGTGCCCATCGATCTAATCCTATGGATATATTTGCGGAAGAATAAAGGCTCCTTACTATTCCCAATAATCTAGACAAGAATTAGAAAAACTTAGCAGTTATGAGAGGGTATCTTTCACCCCCACTGAGTTAATGAATTCCGCGAGAAATGTTCAAAAACTGCCCCGTCTGTCCATAACAGAAGACGATCGATATGTCGAACACCTGTAGCAAAATCTCATGTCTTGGTTTGCTATTTATTTTTATTGTTATTAGATATAGTTTAAATGTGTTGATGTTGGTTAAATATATTTTAAATTGTTATAAAAGTCTGCATCTCTCATAGCAAATATTATTTTCGTTTTAATTGATGCTCACAACTAGATTTTTTTGCATTACAGCCGGTGCCGTTCAAAGCCTACTTATTTAAAGCGGGCGAATTTTGATATACTCTATATCTCGAAGAGGAATCGAGCAGAATATCAAGTGTGTTATATTTTTGGAAAGGTAATTTTAAATTATTTTCAATAAATTAAAAATATACAGGGTGTCCCATATAAAAAATCAAATTTTCTGTTGATAATTCTTAAATTATTAATTTTAAAAAAAGTATACTTAAACCATTAAACTCTACGTAAAAAGGTGCTTTGGAATTGTTTTCATAAAAATACAAAATTTTCCTTAGCAAAAAAGTTACAGCGATTTGTTAAAAATGCATATTTTTGAAAAACACCCCGTAACTCCGAAACGGTAACAGATATCGATATGCGGTTTTCACCATCATGTTTTTGACAAAAATTGAGCTCCAGACACCAATATTAGTTTTTGTCTATCTCCTATAGAAAAGGGTGTTTCCATTTAAAAGCGTCGAATTTGACCCATCCTGTACAATGAGAGGCTGCTTGCCAATGACCAACTAAATGGATATTTCAGGTGAATTTGCATTGTGAGACCCGGTTGAGTATATAAGCCCCAGAAATAAGCGATTTTACAAAATCTTCATTTTTTTAACCTTTGTGAAATATGCCACTCGCTAAAAATCGTCAGGAAATGTCTTTTATACTCCGCTCAAGAATTTTTTAGAATTTTTTGAAGTGGTGGAACAATAAGAAAAAAAAATAAAAAATATTTTTTTTCTAAAATCTTCCTGTTTTAACTAACTCATATTTTTGTTTGGTTTAAAAAAGTGAGTAGAAAATATGTTTTCATTAAAAATACATCCTTGCCAGAAATAAACATAAAGATTATTATAAAAAAATGAGTTTGAGAAGATTTAAAAAAAAAGATTTTAGAAACAAAATGAGTTTATAATTTCTTCATATTGTTCCACCACTTCAAAAAATTCTAAAAAATTCCTGAGTGTAAAGAAGCGTAAAAGACATTTTCGGACGATTTTTAGTGAGTGACATATTTCATAAAGGTTAAAAAAATGATGATTTTAATTTGCTTTCCTCCGCTAAAAATCGGCTTTTCGTTTAAGAATCATGATCATATTATTTTTTCATGTCTTAGACTTCTAAAAATTAGAAAAAAAAATCATTAATTAATTTTGAATTTTACTATAAAAATAAAATTGGAATCTGGACCACTGTTTGAGTTAAAAGGCTAAAAATTTAGCTAAATTATTTTGATTCGGCACCAAATCGATCCCCTGAGTGCGAGTCAAAAAAGCCGCGGGAGCAGATTTCCAATATTAATCCGGCTATACCCTTCATTTGTACCTTCCTAATTCCTCTATAATATAGAAAAAAAATACGTAGTCACAATAAGGTTGACTAAATTGACAGCTAGATGTCAATTTATCTTCTAAATTATTGGGCAATGCGATAGAAAAATTATCTACTGTTTTCCCTAAAAAAAGTGTATAAAAATAAAGACAAAAATAATTTGTTTATGAAGCAAAAATACTTAAATAATTAATTAATGTTTTATCTAACATCGGGACTTGAATTTCGCGATAACAAAGGCATAAAACATTTACAACATAATGATATAACTAATTATAGTGGCATTAAAAGTTTCTCTGGCCTGTGAATGAAGCGATGCAGTTCTCAGAACAATGTTTCTAGTGTAAATAAATAAAACTTTTATAACTTTTCCGACAATTACATCTATCCGTGTAATTTTACTGCAGTTTCTGTTGTTTTAGAAATCCAACTACAATATTATTTTTCAAACCTAATTTTCTCATACGTTTACATTTTTTGTTATAAAAATTGTTTGAATGTTATATTCATCGATAATAGGCTTGAAAAATTATTTCAAGCAGGGATGTTGCATATCTCCTATACTATTCAAAATATACCTGCAACAAGCACTAAAAAAATGGATGCTTAAGTGTAGCGGAATGGGAATCCCCCTAATAAATGAGGACACCCTATACACCCTATTTTTTGCGGACGACCAGATAGTCCTAGCCCAAGATCACGACGACCTTGAATATATGGCAAGGAAGCTGATAGAGGAGTATAAGAAATGGGGGTTGGAGGTAAATATCACCAAAACTGAATGTATGACTGTAGGGGGCCACAAGAGAACATAGTCTTAGAGGATGGAAGCGTGATAAAAAACTCTGAAAAATATAAATATCTTGGAATGAAAATAACTAACGATGGAAAACTCGATGAGGGAATAAAAGATCGAATAATGCAAGGCAGGAGGGCAATATCTATGTTGAATGGTGTACTGTGGGATCAAGGAATCTCTAAAGCTAATAAGAAGAACATATATAATACGGCAGTGAAAAGCATAATAACTTACGGAAGCGAAGTATGGCAGTTGAAAAGCAGAACAGAAAACATGCTATTAGCGACCGAAATAGATTACTGGAGGAGATCTGCTGGAAAATCGAAAAGAGAACAAATAACCACCGGCAGAGTAAGAGAGATTATGGGAGCAGAACACACAATTGTGGACGACATAAGAACAAAACAACTCATGGTTTGGTCATCTGCAACGAATGCCCGATCACAGAATACCAAAACAAATTTTACTGTGGACACCTCGAGGCAGAAATAAAAGAGGAAGGCCGCGACGAAGCTGGAGGGAGGGTGTGGATAAAGAACTAGAAAATAGAGAAATACTTAATGATCTCTGGCTAAATAGAGAAGAGTGGAGGTTAGATGTCGGAAATCGTCGTAGAACGTTCTGAACTGACTTATTTCCTTCATCCAAAAAAAATACGTGATAATTAATTATAGTTAGGGGTTGGAATCTTTGGTGGAACAAGAAAATCAAACACTAATTCGCCACAATACACACCAAAACACTTTACTTTTAAACACTCGACGCGTGTTTCACTAACCATGTTAGCATCATCAGCAGATATGATTGAAACATTAATTTTTAATCATCTGCCGATGATGGTGGTCAGAGTAACGCGCATCTAGGGTTAGAAACAAAGTACTACTGAGTATTATAAATACAAACATGTGTTTAATAAGTGCACACAAAATGAATGTAAGAGACATTTACCTAATGCACCTGTTTAGATAATGCATGCCTGACAATAGATAGAATAAGAATATAGGTATCGATTTTTTTATGCAAATAATTACAAAAATTTTAGAATTTCAAGTCGTCGTATTAAAAAATTCAAAATGTGACCAAAGCTTATAATTTTAATAATTTGTTTGCTTTACTTTGATTAATCGTGATGTAACATTTTTTTTGTAAATTGTAGAGTGATGAACCACCCCAAAAAATACCAAGGAGTAAAGAAGCAGAAATAACTACCTACTATCGAGGAAAATAATATCACTTTACTTACTACAGACTAGGAAAACCTAAATTTATCAGAAAATAATATACCTCGTAATATGCCTGTGTATGTGATGTATAGATTTCTCTTAGATCAAAATAAATTTTAGTTGAGTCAATGGTATTCGCTATTGGTTTAAGAAAAGTGTCTCTTTAATCAAGAAATGTCCCTTTTCAATCAAGAATTTTTGCATGAATCAAAGAGACTATAGTTCTTGTAGCAAGAACTTCTTTGCATATTAATTTTGGGTCAAGAGTGAAATACTTTGGGCAGATAGATTCTTCTATTCTCAAAAGTAATTTTTAAGGCTTAAGAAAAGAGAGTTAATGCTTTGGGCAACGAAACGTCGTTCTTGGCCCTATTGAAAAGCGCCAATCTTTTGGGTCAAAGTCATATTCATTTCGACTGAGAGATCCTTTTTTTCAGTGAAGTAATGGTGTTTTAGACCCATTTAAAAAACTGGTTTTTGAACAAAATGTTTAACTACAATCTAACCAAACCAATGTTTTTTTTTTGGTTTCTATTTAAGGGTGAACATACAGAGAAAAAGCAAATCAGTTTTATTCAAAAACGTTTTTTTTTTCAGACAAAATCGTTTTTGACTTTTATAAAATCATTTTTTTTTTAAATTTTGTTTCGTAGAGAAGCAGATGTCAAACAATAAGAAACTAAAGAAACATAAAACGACAATGCTTGATCGACGTCGATCAGACTGACTATGACTAAATGAGCCTAAACTTGTCTTAAACCTTACGCGACTGAATTGAGGCATCACATGAAACATAACACAGCTTTAATCAAAGATGTTTTTGTTCTTTCTCTATGCTTCCAGCATCATAAAACCGAAATATTCATTAAGTTTTTTAACTTCAATAAAAAAACTTACCGGAATTTCCAAAATTATTCTGCTGTACCGCCGCGTACCAATCGAGAAAGTACCCCGCCGTTTTGCTAGTTTATTCTCCAAAAAAATTGAATAAATAGTCTACTAACACTTCTTTCTTCTATAAAACTTTCCTCCTTCAGTTCAATAAAAGTCTTCGCACCACATCACAACACCATCGATACGCATCGACCGATCTTAATTGCGATGCCTCCTATCTAAATGAAACTGTTTTTAGATCTATTTAACCTTGCCTTAAGTATACTTAAACGCTCTTAATATTGTTCAATAATATAGTCACTGCCAGTTACCCAATGGTCAAACAATTAAAAATAATTATCTATTTGCTTTAGTTTCTTCGTCCTCTATTTTTTCGTAGCCTTTCGTCGCACAATTTTTTTTTTCAACTTTGATACGAAAAGATTAGTGTCTTTGAGTTGGATCCTCCGAAAAACTATTAAAGTTCACACCGTTTTCAATCCAGGAGCAAAAAACAAAACGAAAGCGCGCGTATTTCGGCGACCATGTGACTATCGGTCCGCAGCAGCTTCCTGCGACGCTCTCAATGGACGAAGCGTTTCAAAACGACTGACTGTCGAGCGAAACAAACGCCGCTCGGCCGCTCTTCGCTTGTTTCGCCGCGACTTACCCCCTTGCCTGCGGGGGGGTAAGACCGCCTCTCCGTGCTTTCCTCCCCCCTTCACCCTGGTGCGGTCCGCGCCGGCCGCACGCATGAGCAAGAATCGTAATTAGATTCGAATGTCCAGTCGCGTATTTTAGGTGGCCGGCCAGAAGGGGTTGTGCGGGGGTGGTTTTGGAAGGGGTGCGGTGGAAGGGGTGGAAATAAGAGCGAGCGAGAGAGAAGGGAGGACGGTGGAGTTTCGGTGAATTATTGCGGGGTTGACTTTGAGGAAGGGGTGATTTGTAAGGAAGCGTTTTGGACGGGTTGTTTTTTTGAATTTTATGGGGTTGTAAAGTCGATGGTCTTTGCGGATGTAACTGATTATAATAGTCGTTTAACTTTATTTTATTTTATCACACGTCTTTATTATCAGAAAAAATATAGGTTCTTAATCAAGATGAATAATTTGATCAATTTGTAGGTGCAATGATGTTGATGAAGGGGTCAAAAAAGAAAGTAATACTATGCGATCTGTGAACCACCCCAGATATTGAACTACTTTTGAAAGTTTCAGTATTGCTTATTTGCACAGTAGTTTCCTCTGCGAAATGTTTCGAAAACATTTCAGTCGCTTTCTTTTATCTATTGTCCTGAAATCGACTACTTTGATTATAGTACCACTGGGAAATTGGAAAATTTCTTCTGTCTGTTTTTCAAATACTTTAGCCAACAAATCCTAAAAAAAACAACACAATTAGTGATGATCAAATGCAAGACCAAGACCAAAATTTTCTTGGTTTTGGTCTTCGTCTGGGACTTAATTCTATTGGCCTGTACTCCTGGCCTGTACTGGCCTCTATTGGCCTGTACTCCTGGTTTTTCAGCGTCCAATCTTCTGCTTCTTAGTCTTGCTGCAAATATATTTTTACGAATATGGCTTATTGCTACCGTAACTCACATATTCGACGTCACTAGTTTTGGAGAAACCTTTTTTATTATGTTTTAATTAATAAATTATAGGGTAAAGAGGTAGGTAAATTATTTTTTTCATTATTATCTATGAGAAATGAACTATAGGTAAATAATAAAAAACAGGAACAAATGCCATTACGCAAGGCCGCAAGAGTCTTGCTTTGTAGGTCTTGGTTTTGGCCTTTCTTTATGTGCAAGAATAAGACCAAGACAGCAAATACAAGACCAGTCTCATACTTAAAAACTTTTATACTTTTTTCTACAATCGTGCAAAAAGTAGCTATTTTTTAAACTATCTACTGTCAGGGCCGGACTTGGCCAAAAAAATTTGCCGCCCCTTAACATTCTTCTAAAAAAATTACGGATATGAAAAACATTTATTTGAATACAGGACCAACAACAGAATAGACCAACAGAACAGGTCAACACAGAATATAAAATAAATATTAAAATATTAATATAAAATGACAAACAAACGAACAACAAAACTATAAGGTTTGTTTATATGCCTGTAAAGGCTTCCTACGTACTTTTATGTTCGCAAAATTATCAATTACTTCATCGTAATTGATGTAAAACTGCCAAATGATTTACACGTTCTGTTTCCATAGCGGACCGTAAATAAGTTTTAATACGTTTCAATGCAGAAAACGAGCGTTCAGCAGAACAGTTAGTAATAAAAGTACATATGAAGATTTTTAATGCTATGAAAGTATTTGGAAACAGATCTTGAGCGTTTTTTTCATAAATTATTTTAAGAAGCTCTCTAACAGAAAATTTGCCGCCCCTAAAAATCTGCCGCCCCAGGCCCGGCACTGTCTACTGTATTAACAGTCAAATTTTTTTACTCTAGTGCAAAAAGTCAGCATGATTGCAACAAAACTCATGCGTCATGCAACAAATATGTCCTTTTTGCACTATAGTTACACAAATAACTATTTTAAGATTTATTGACATTCAGCTTATTGTTTAGAATTTGTTTTTTAAAGTATTAGAAAAACGATGGTAACTGATAAAATATTTTTTTTTCGAGAAGAAAAAGGTTAAAATAACTATGAGAAATACATTTTGACATTTAGAATCATACAAATAAGTTTTTGGGGTGTCCAAACCTGCATGTCATGATGTCGTCTCAATAAATAGGAAAGTTACTTATTCTTTCCATGCACTTAAGTCATTTTTTACGACTAATTTTATTTATTCTTTAAAAACTATTGAATCAATGAATTATTGAACTAAATATATGAGCATTAAATAAATATCTGTCTGATCCCTAATAGTTATTTTTTTAACTTCCGATCATTATATCCTGTAGATACTGAATTGCCCTTACATATTCTGTAACACGGGATTTCGCAGTGTCGACTGTTACTAATTTTTTTTGATGTTCCGACATTAGTATTGGTGAGAGCCAATGACATCAGATGTTATTGGAAAGAGCCTCTTTGTTTCTCTAAAATATGAGCCATTCCAACTCCACTTTTAAAAAGTCTTAAATTTAAGTGTAAAACTACTTAATACATTCATAGCATTAAATTTATAATATTTTTCCGAAAATTATGGAAATGGTAAACTCTGATGATTGAAAAAATGTTATAAATATAAAGAGTTATGAATATTCCAAGTGGTTTTGCTCTTAAATTAATATATTTCAAGTGGAGTTAGTCGAATTGTGCAGTGAACGGCTCATATTATGTACAGTGGTGGCCAAAAGTATGGAAACTTTTTACTTTTTAAAATATCACAGAAAATATTGCTATGCTTAAACTCTCAGGAATATAAATGAACAGCTTATCAGCAAATAAAAGTATTCCAAAAATTAAATAGCGAAAAAAATCTGTTTAGCAGTTTTTGTAGGAGAACAATAGATTTCTTGTGGCCAAAAGTATGGAAACCATAAATAAATACATTAAAATTATTTAGTTTAAGCTGATAAACGGTACGACTTGCTTCAGATAAATATAAACATCATGCCCAAGTCTAAATATTTCTCTACGGATTTAAAAAATAAAATAGTTAAATTATACAAGAGCGGTTATAAACAAATTCAAATAAGTAAAAATTTAAACATTTTAAAAGGCACCGTTTCGAAAATAATTCGTAAATTTAATAAAACAGGGAACGTTTCAACAGCTTTTAAGTCAGGAAGACCAAGAAAGTTGTGCAACCAGGACAATGAAAGTAATGAAGAGAATATCAATGGGAGATCCAAGAAAAACATCCACAGACATTTCTCGAGAAATGGGTGAAAGGGGAATATCGGTGTCTGCAAGCACGGTGAGAAGAAGGTTGGATGACATGGGACTTTTTGGAAGAGTTGCGGTGAAGAATCCACTAATATCAAAGAAAAATAGGATGGCCCGCTTTAAATTTGCTCAAGATCATCTCACCTGATCTTATCAGAAATAGAATACTATACTGTTTAGCGACGAAAGCAAGTTTCAACTGTTTGGTAGTGACGGGAGACGTTATGTCCGAAGACCAAAAGGTACACGGTACAGCCATAAGTACCAGATGCCCACAGTAAAACATGGGGGTGGGAGTATAATGGTATGGGGGTGTTTTTGTCGCTCAGGTGTTGGTCCTCTTGTTAAAATTGATGGGATAATGGACCGTTTTTTGTACAAAGACATATTGGAGAATAATATGTTGCCTCATGCTGATGAAGAAATGCCACTCAGATGGTTGTTCCAGCAAGACAATGATCCCAAGCACAAATCTCGGTTTGTTCAAAATTGGTTAAATGAACATAATGTTCCACTAATGGATTGGCCCTCACAGTCTCCGGATCTTAACCCCATAGAAAATTTATGGGACCATTTGGATAGCAAAATTCGAAGCCATTCTATTTCAAATAAAAATGAATTATGGGAAGTGCTAAAAACTGAATGGGCGGCCATATCCAGTAAAGATTGTACGAGATTGATCGATTCGATGCCACGAAGATACGAAGATGTAGAGAAGTAATTAGTTCAAAGGGATATTCCACTAAATATTAGTCATTTTTATATTATCTTGAATTTTAATAAACATTCTTCTTAAGTTTCCATACTTATGACCGAAGGAAATATTCATAATTTTTTATATATTTTTTGATAGCTGCAATTTTTTATTTAAATGTATTAGGTTTTGTAGGAAATTATTTGTAGGTCACGATTATATAAATCGTTTTATTTCATATTTTAATTTCCCAGCATAAATGACAAATTAAAAAAGGATGAAACATTATACATAATAACATTACCTCCCTCCCTCATAGTTAAAATATTAGACAAAAAAAAAATTGCTTCGCCTTTTGTGTATTATTAAATACCTACTAAATATTTCTCAACTAATCTTTTCAATACAACAAGCCTGCCTTTTTATAATGTTTATCTGCCCATTCACAGCTAGTTACTAAATAGGCTAAATCTCAGCACGGACAATAATTCCATTTGAAATATTCAATAGCTCGGACATTAGATAATACTGAGGATAATACCGAGCAGATGATGTAAGTGTTGTAACGTGAAAATTTGATCAATCATTAGCTTGTTAGCTAATGTAGGTACGTAAATGCATATTAAGATTAACGTCTTCAGTATTATTCTCGTATTTTGTGATTATATTTTAATAGCTTCCGACGACGGGAAGAGATATACACTGAACCAAAAATAGACATAAATATAATGAAAAAGTTCATTAATATAATGAATTAAATCATTAATTTTGAGCCGATGAACGATTTTATTGGCACAATGAAAAGTAATTCATTAACTCTATGAACTTTAAGTTCATTAAATCAATGAACAGTGTTCATTAATTTAAAGAACACATTCATTGGTACAATGAACAGATTTCTTTAATATAATGTACCTAAATCCTAATATTAATGAACCGTTATCATTAATACAATGAAATAATTTCATAACCTATTTAGTTATACATTTAAACGTCGACACTATTAGTAACTCTTGTTACACCGTATAATCGATGATGAAGATTGCTGTCATTGATATGAAATGTCATTGATAGTCATTTCCCAGCCAACTACCTGAAATAATTCTACTATAAATAGATTTCCATTTGAACAAGCCCTTAACTACAAAGGTAACAAAATTACTAATAGTGCCGACTTACTTACGAGCACAGTAAATTTTTCCATTATATATATAGCGATTATTAATAAAAAACAAGTGCAATAAACTAATAATAATTTATTAAACTCGATATAGCATATACAAATTAAAAATTAAAAAAATCGAATCGACGAAGAGAATAGTAATGTTATTATTAATTTTAGGGTAAATTATAATAAGAAAATTAATTTACCAGTCGATATCCTGAGGGATTTCTATAAAAAGACCATTTCTTCATTATATTAGCTGTATCCTTAAACTTGATAACATCTAGACGAATTTGCACCAGGCTTTTCAAGTCGCATCAAGTGTGTCAACACCGGTATCGGTGTCGACACCGGAACACCGGATAGTCTATATTTGGCCACCGGTGTCAGCCCAACACCGGTGTTAAAACGGTGTTCCGGCACTGTTCGGTTTTTATATGATTCAAAATAAAAAATATATAAATTGTAAAATTAGTAATTTTTTAATGGCCATAATGCGTTCTTTCAAAATCATCAAACAACTAAATAATTTCCATAGATCCAGTGACGTACCGTGATTTTGAATTTTGAGACCAAAAACTGACAAATAATTTGTCAAAAAAATCATATTACAGCTATATGTTTTATTTTGCATAAAAATGTTAACTAATAAGTTAGAATAATTATATTTCTTCCCTAACTAAGTGGTTTTATCGCTAAATTTAACTAAAGCTAAGTACAACACAAATTTTAAAAGCGTGGACTATTATAACAACAACTACATCGTAAAAGACTATTTTGGTAGCATTCTGAACGAGGATTCAAGTTAAACTTTTTAGAAACTAATTTAAAGGAAAAATGAACCTGCTCGCAGATGCTTGTTCCGAGTAAAATCCTAGAGCTCTATGATTTGCCTTTATAAACTCTGGCACATGATGCAGAATTGCATGAATCTTTGGAGTTATCTTAATACCTAAGTTGAGTATTTCCAATCTAAATTGTTCGATGTCATGTTCAAAATGGTTGTTTAGTGCTTGACCAAAACAACTCGAAACTACTTGATTGAATGCAGAAAACACTGCAATATATTTATTTCCTAAAAAAAGATGTTTAGGATTTTGCTTCTAAAAACTTTGAATAGGATTCTTTACCGGGCGATATCGTCTTCAAAATATACACTTTCTTTAAAAGTTGTCTGGCGTTATTTCCGTTACATTTTCCATAATGATCTAGTTTCAATCCCGCTTTTTTTATCCATTCTGTTGCAACATTGGTATTCTCCAATCAAGACAATCAAATAGTTTTTGAACCACACCTAACAAAAGGTGAAGCTCAGGAGGGGGAATATACTTTAAGACAGGTGTTTCTTCGTCGCCAATGATTAAAGGTATGTTTATACAGTTTTCTAAAAAATAATTGCCCTTTTTTATATGGTTCATTGAACAACAGTTTAAAAAATACAAAAAAATATTTCAAACAAAAGCGCTTACTAAAATCTTTGGCTTTTGTTATATTTCCTCCAGATTGTTGCCATACATTTATATTTTCTGTAATACTTTTTATAGTTCTGAATGATCCTTTAATTTCCATTTCCTTTACATTTACATCACACCATGGGCAAGTGTGAGTGGATGAATTTGACTGAAGACCAAGGAGAATCATAATAAGCTTAAAGTCAACGGCAAAAGTATAGGAACAAATTCCACATATGGACTGCAGATCTAACGTCTCAAAGAGGCTTTTAATGTTAGCATAAGATTCAGACAACTTTGGTCCTAAGCCAATTATGAATAGTTTATTAATTTCAGCACTTTTATATTTCTTGAAATATTCGGGATCATTTTCAGGAAGCACATTCAGACAAACTTTAAGTGATCCACCACCACTATCAATGCCAATTTTTAGATGAAAATCTTCAGATAATTCTCTAATTTCCAAAATATATGATAGAAGACCAGATAAATCTGAGCAGTATACAAAAATTAATATTAACTGAATTAACTCGGAATTAACATTTTTCCTTTAAATTATATTCCAAAATGTTTAACTTGAATTCTAGTTCAGAATGCTACCAAAATAGTCTTTTACGATGTATTTGTTGTTATAATAGTCCACGTATTTAAGATTTGTGTTGTATTTAGCTTTAGTTAAATTTAGCGATAAAACCACTTAGGGAAGAATTATAATTATTCTAACTTATTAGTTAACATTTTTATGCAAAATAAAGCATATAGCTGTAATATGATTTTTTTGACAAATTATTGTTTCAGTTTTTGGTCTCAAAATTCAAAGTCATGGTACGTCACTGGATCTATGGAAATGATTTAGTTGTTCCATGATTTTGAAAGAACGCATTATGGCCATTAAAAAATTACTAATTTTACAATTTATATATTTTTTATTTTGAATCATATAAAAACCGAACAGTGCTGGTGTTTGGAACAGGCCTATGTATACCATCTCGTCATAGATAAGTGCATCTCGTATATAAGGATTCATACTAAACATGTACTAAAAACTGGAGTAGCTGTAAAATAACGACATTACACGATAGGTAAATAATAGATTTTAGTGCTGCAGAAAAATAATATCAAAAGGTACTGGTTTAAAAAATTAAGATTAAAGTTAATTAATCCACCTTTAAGGTATACAATTCGGTTATTATTAATAAAATAGTTCGTTTTATTTATTCTTGTGGAATATTACAAATTTGTATAAAGTTTCTTGAAGCTTGAAAGTAAGAAATAGTTCTTTTTATATTATTTGGTATTTTGTTCTTGCTTGTTTTGTATTAACACATACCGTTTTTTTAAATAAAATAACTCGATAAGATTTTTTCACTTTTATACATTTTTTCACAATATTTTGAAATAATCACTTGTCACTCAAATTTTAAATATATTAACTTCCTGCTCTGCGTGCCAATTGTACCAACTTATTTCTTTGTAAAATAAAATAAACTACTTTGAAATTAAAATGACAGACACATCTATCACTGTCAAGGATCTGGTCGTTGGACAGACTATAGTATACGAAGGAAGCTAGCTGATGTTTAGAGATTTGGCAGTAGCTAGTCTAGAGAAAATGGAACCATTATCTCTGTCCATATTATTTTTACATTTATTGATTCTGATGCTCTTATATGCATCTAATTGCTTGCATTTAATAAAATATTTTCAACTTATTTTACTCTTAAAAACACAGAAAACAATTTGTTATAATTTTATTGGGATGCTTTACAAACAATATTTAATAGAGATACCAAATAAAAATTACCTTTTTTGAGGTCGAAAATCAAGACATACATTTCTCCAAATCCGTTCCCGGAAACAGAAACAAAGCTGGCGTAGGAACATAGTGAAACAAAGGACAATGCCGCGACGCTAAAATGTTAAGTGTCGTCTGCTAATCCCCGAAAATCGTTTTTGGAGAAATAATGAGACCGATAATTTAACCCCCTACCCCTGTAAAGGGTGGCGGATGGTGGTGGAAAGAGAGGGAGAAGGAACGGTGGAAGAGGGTGAAATAAATGCCGGAGACGTAAAAGTCGGTTAATCGTAAGTACGAATGATTAAAAAAGTTTTCGACGGTGTGAGGGTTGTTGTGGAATAAAGGTATGCGGTCTGTTTATTTATTGTTCTTTGTTTTATGTCGTTTTATTACGTTTTCATCAGGGAATTTTAAATATATATTTATTTTCTTGTATTATAGTATTTTCTTTATTTAAGTGATATATTATTTATCATGATATTATGATGATATATTCAAACACTTCTTTTTTTCTTAATGTATGTATGTGATCAATCGTGCTGAAGCCGCTTCTAAAGACTGCTTGTTCTCGCGTTTGTGCAGCGTCTAGCGTGTTTTGTATTTTGTTGTTTATTATTTTTGTAAATATCTTGTATGTTACTGGTCTATAGTTTCTGATGCCTTTTCTGCCTTTCTTATGAATTAGAATTATGTTGGCGCTATTCCATGATGACATTATTATAGAAACAGAATTAAGAAAACATTCAGCTAATGTGTACTACCGTCATGACCTATGGATGGGAAACCTGGACACTTAAAATGGACATAAAGAAATTGCAGGTCGCACAACGCTCGGTGGAACGAAATATAGTGGGAATAACCAAGAAAGACCTAAAAGAATAGAGTAGATACGACAAAAGATCCAGGTGTATAGATATTATCCACACAATTAAATCCCTCAAGTGGCAATGGGTAGAGGTCACCTGGCAAGAAGGACGGACAACAGATGGATCACAAAAATTACAGCATGGTACCCACAAGGAATTAAGAGACCTAGAAGAAGACCAAACTTGAGATGGGACCATAATATCAGCAAATTAGCAGGGATAACTTAGGGCGGCATAGCCAACAATAGACAACAATGGGCCCAACTATAAAGAAAGCCTCTAAATATGTGGACTACACCATAATTGGAAATCATTGAATAAGCTAGGAATGATGATGATGATATGTGGATAAGACGGATTTTGCTACAGTAACGTAATTTGTAGTAAATTTTATAGGAATAGACAACTTTTGCTGCAGTTTTGGGACTACGTTTATGTCGATTTTAGAGTCTAATATTAAAAAATGTCAGTACAGTTAGAATCTTAATAGTTTTGTCATCTTTAAAATAAAAAGAAACCTCGAAATAAATGACAAGAGCGAAAACAAACTGTAATAAATGTGTCAATTACACTGCAGGTGCATATGTTTTATATTTATTTTAGAAAACCAAATATTTTACTATTAAAGTAAGAGGTAAGTTTTAATCTAAAGGAGAAATATTAATAATACCCGCTAATGTACATATTAATCACAAAATCGAAACATTTACAGCAACGATAAAACGATTTAAGTAGAAATATGTTTAGTCAACACGAATATAATTGACATAATAATAGCAAAGCATATTAATGCAATTTAAAACCACAAATTAATGCAGAAATTAACAGGAATAACAAAACCCAAACAACATAGTCTAATGACAAACAATAATTATTTTCGACCCGTTCTAATAGGCGATTTCGAAGAAAACGGTATAAATTACCTAATGCAATATCCAACAACTGTTCGCAATCGGTTAAATGGACTCTACAAAACAGTAACAACGTATCTTATTCCGCATACGATTATAATATGATTAGATCGCTGGCCCTGTTTGCGATGAATAAGAACCAGGGTTGAGTATAGGTAATTTACGACGGTAATTAATTAATTATTTTTTGTTACGTCCTACATAAAAAAATCTGTTAGAGATGTTCTTCTTCTAGTCCATTAACTCTCGAAAGAGTATGGTGATATTATGGTTCCAATTGCGCGGAATGTTGTTCTCAATCCCTGTCTATTAGGGTGAGTCAAAAAACTAACCTATGGAATTTATGGGTTAAAATGAACCCAATAACCGAGAAAAAATATCTCCGGAAGGCAGGATTTTTAGCTCAATTTTAAAAGGTTTCCAAAGGTTTTTTATTTGGGACACCCTGAATATTACCAATTAAGTGAAAAAAACTTAAAATTACTTTTCTAAAAATACAGCACACTGGATATTTTGTTATAGTCCCATTCGAAATACAGAATTTTTAGTTTGCAACTTTCAACTAGTAGGCTTTGGACCCCTTATTGATGACCTGCCCTTAATGGAACTCGAAAACATATTTTTCCGCCTCAGATCGCGAAAGTTATGAACAAATTTTTGCAGCCAATTTCGAATAATTGAATAGCTAACCAAAATCCCAGCCGTTGGCCGTCGAGGCCGCCGGACTTAGTGTCTGTTATCCCTAGTGGATTTTTTTCTTTGTGGAATATTACAGCAGAGCTACCACCTGAATCCGCAGAAATATAAATTCCCGTTAGTCAAATATGTCGATGGTTGGCAATAATGAATTTAAAAATTGCGTCGATTACGTAAATGGTAATCGAATATATTTATACTGTCTGGTACTTCTGGTACAGTCATCATAATTTCAACCATACATTTTTAAAATATATTATTTATCTGTCACTTCCTGAACGTTAATAATTATGTTTCTTTTCATTCAAACTGTACCTGACTAACTGAAAACATAATTAAGTGAAAAATCAGTGACATTTACCCATCCCTGCTAAGAACTGGCCGGTCTCTTATGAGCGATCTAATGCGATAAAAAGAGACGGGGATAGGTTGAACGGAGCGAGCGCGATAAGTAAAGAACAGGAAAAAAACGAACACATTTTAATGATTCGAATTGCGTGTGTATGGATTTGCAGAAGGCGCTCCTGCAACTAAATTTAAATTGAAGTTCTTGATTATTCCAGCCAGTGGCGGCGAACAAGCGGATCAACGATGGAGACTAGATAAAAATATATTAAATTCTTTAAATGTTTCTATGATTTTTTCCTGCTAATTCTGTGAATTTGACCCCTGAAACAGAAAATTACCAAATATTAATAATATAGAAATGTCACCAAATATGGAATAGTATCCCTAATACGGAGTACCACCATTTCTCGAAAACGAATACACCTAATCGCAAAAAAAACAGTAATTTTTGATCTCATTCCGTCATTATACTCATGTTTAGATTTTGCCTTGTCATTTAAACGAGCTTTGTGGCCACGATGAGAGTTTTTCTCTTAGCGCTATGGGAAAATTGTTTAGGGTACTCAGAAAGTAAGTATTTCTTGATACGTGATTGCAAATAATATTGTATATTATGACAATGTATTACATGTTTGTTTGATTGTTTTAGGGGTCTTTTCTTGTTTGAATGTATTTAATAAAAAAAATCTCACATACGTTTTGATTAGTATAAAGTGATTGTTTTATACTTTGAATAAAAAGATTAAGGAAGGAGCAAAAATCTTAGATGGAACGCGACGGGTTCCTAAAATGGCCGACTTAAATTTCGGTTTATCAGTGCCGTTCTAATTTTATTCAAAACGTAGAAAAATATGATGTAGGGTAGACTCAATAGTTTGTTGTTTTATTTTAGGTTGTGAATAAACGTTGGTAGTTATTATAATTGTTATAAAAATATATTATTCCAATAAAATAGATATTTTATAATAATTATTTATGAACACAAACATCCGATACGCTACTGAAGCAGGTAAGTCAAATTGACGTCTAAATTCTTTGACATCTAATCTTTGACAAGTAGTAAATAAAAGCAAAAATGCAAGAAAAAATATATAATTAGTTAATTTTAAGTGAATTTCATAAATAATCGGTTTACTACACGTATGCAGGGGTGGATGGGCCATATGGGAAAACGGGAAAATTCCCGGTGGGCCGGTGGAAAGATGGGCCGGTGGCCGGTCCCGATCAGAGCTAAAAAAATAGATTAGCAAAAATTAAATGGTTAATCTTCTAACTAAAGTGGCGTAAGATCATTAGTGACTCTATAACTAACTAATCAATTAATCATCAGTATACTCGTCAGTTGCTTTTAAACATAAACACCAATTTGTAAAATATCACAATTATTATAGGTACTATTTATTATAGGTACTATTCATTTATTATTATTAAGACAAAAGTATAAGTGCATTTATCTATTTTATAAAATAAAAACTCACCTTAATTACTATCATTGATGCTATCCTACCTATTTCTTTACTATGAGAAGCACTAGAACAACATATTTGTTATTACTAACAGTCTTATGCTATTTTTAATTTTCAATATTAATAACTTACCAGATGGTGGTTTTAGGATTGGTTTATAAATCTCTACTTGCACTTCACCAGCTTCTTCCATATTTTCTATTATCAATTGTACTAAAATGTTAATATAATAAATATAACAGTAATATCATGTAATTAAACTATAAATTTCTTACAGATTATTTTTTTTTTGTTTTAATTTCTTATAAATCGCATTCCATCAATAGATCTATTGCACCACCACCACTGCTGAAATTGAATTATCTTTCCCTTTTTCCATAAAGGTAAATTTAAATAGCCTATACCATAATAGAACTAGTTGGAGTTGAACACAAAATATATTTTAGTTGAATTTTATTGTTTTTATTTTCATTTTGACGATCTTTTGGCAACTGAACAATAACCTCACTTTTTAATCTAACGATTTGAAATTCCGAGTTTCTGTCTCTGTCTGTTGTATCGACTTTTCATATATAACCATCTCAATTTCAGATATCTTATATTGGCAACACTTTCTCTACGGAGTGTCTACCGGTCCATAGGCGGCCGTCCTCCAAATTGTTATCTATTGGATTATTTTGTATGAAAATACCCAAATGTTATATCCTATAGATATCAGGCTCTAGATTGTTTATCATTTAGATGGTTATTTGTTAGATAAAATTTATTTATTTATAACTGAAGAGACCGCGCCTAAGCATAAAAGTACGAAAATATATTATTAAACTGACATAAAATGTCAAATTCAACGAGCGTAATCATAGTTTTTCGATATATAATTACATACAAGGTATAACTTTTAAATCTTTTTATATCATTTGGAACGTTTGAAATTGTCTGAAAGTTTGAAAGTTTTATTTTAAAAATGTGTATCTTTTGAAAAAAGGAAGGGAAGGAATAAATAAATATCAGCAAAATTTTAACAGATGGTACAAATGTAAGAACCTGACAACGCTGTTTCCGATACGCGAGAGAGAGAGAGAGAGAGAGAAACGATATGTAAAGTAAAGAACTTAAAGAAAAATGTAACATTCTAAAATTCTCCGTTTTCTATCAACAAATTTTGAAGTGTTTTTGAAGTCATTTTGAAATCGTTCGACCCCGCTGGTACGCCGCTCCTGGCTCGGTCGCACAGACCGCCTACGATTGAACAACGGGTCACGTCAGCGCAATCCGACTAATTTTCAGTTTCAGCTTAGTCATAATATATTATGTTAATTTGCGTTGCAGGATCGCGGCGGCCGACTGCTGCCCGCGCTCGCTCGCGCTAATTTACGAGTCGGCCGCGTGTTTGACTGGCGGCGCTGGCGTCGCTGCTGTTGCGGTAGCGCCCGTCAACTCGACTGTGCCGGAAAAGAAGAAGTTTGGGAAGAACGAGGGAAAAAAGGAAAGTGATGGAAAGGCGCAACTGTGACGCTGGAATTGCCGGTATTTCTTTGTGACCGGTTTGGGTTTGTGTTGGGGGACTTTATTTCTAGACGCAATATCAAATCGTTCATATTTATTATAAGTTTGGAAATAAACTATATTATTTTTTTGTAGATCGTTTCTTACTGTGAAAGTGGAATGATAATGATGAAACGTTCTTGGTTTCGTATATAAGAAAATAACGAAACAAACGTTTAATGATCTGGATAAAATTGATCATTATACTAAAACTCACCCGGAGATACTCCGCTCCGTAGCCACTAACATTCAACATCATTCCATATTTTCTAGTCATTCAACTATTATTCCGATTTATTGACCATCTTCAACAACTAGTTAGTGTCACCTGAAATAGTTTGGGCTTCCTCGGACGCATTTCAGTGGCAAAAGACCGTAGTTTTTTTCAAGAAATGTCAATTGAGCAACGTATTTATGATTTTAGTATTCAAAATAAAAAATATAACTTTGCCCACTCACAAAAACTAAATCATACCGAACATATTATATAAAACTAAACCAAACAGAACCTTTTAAATATTCAAAAAAAGGATTTTTAACCACTGGAAGAAGATAAAACTATCATCTGAATGTTTCTTCTTTTGTAGGTAGATACCTACCGGTAATACAATTGATTAGTCTCTAACTGTAGTCTTTGCGAACAAATTTGTTGCATTAGTTGCAAAAACTAGTAGTTTTATGGGTTTCACATACATGGCAGGAACCAACTCTCTTCTTGTTGTCTCTAACTAGTACCTTTACCTCTGGAGCATATTTAGTGAGGAAAACTTGGAAATCTCTGGGAAGACTTTGTAGTTGGTCTTTCAATCATTACTACAGATTTTATTTGTATTGTATTTGACTAAGAGTTGCCACTGCGGCCCCGAGGGCCTATTGTGCCTCAGTTTCTACAAGCTCTTTATAAAAAGAGCGTTAAAGTTCACTCTCCAGACCCAGCCTTTTGACATAGGCCGTTATGTCCGAGGCTGATATTTCTCCTAGGTCTGATAGGTCTAGCATGGGTTTGCCAAACATCTCAAACCTGGTCCTGCCCCCAGCGGGCCAGGTACACATAACTTGTTTCGTCATCCTCCATACAGAGTCGGCATTCGGCATCTTCCACCAGTCCCATCCTCTGTAGGTGTGATCTCAGCCGGCATCGGCAGTGGCCCGTGTACACTGCAGTGAATGTACACGCTCCATTCCTACCAGCCTTTAGGAGTTATTCTGTTCTATGTTTGGATGGCCCTGCTACGATTTTCTTGGCAAGTTCCATTCCGGGACTGTCGTTCCAGTCCCGGAACGTCGCATCTCTAACCCATTCGCAGAGCCTGTCTCTTGCGAGATTTTTTGGAACGCTAGGGCGCGGTCTCTTCAGTTATAAATAAATAACTTTTATCTAACAAATAACCATCTAAAGATAAACAATCTAGAGCCTGATATCTATAGGATATAACATTTGGGTATTTTCATACAAAATAATCCAATAGATAACAATTTGGAGGACGGCCGCCTACGGACCGGTAGACACTCCGTAGAGAAAGTGTTGCCAATATAAGATATACCTGAAATTGAGATGGTTATATATGAAAAGTCGATACAACAGACAGAGACAAAAACTCGGAATTTCAAATCGTTAGATTAAAAAGTGAGGTTATTGTTCAGTTGTCAAAAGATTGTCAAAATGAAAATAAAAACAATAAAATTCAACTAAAATATATTTTGTGTTCAACTCCAACTAGTCCTATTATGGTATAGGCTATTTAAATTTACCTTTATGGAAAAAGGGAAAGATAATTCAATTTCAGCAGTGGTGGTGGTGCAATAGATCTATTGATGGAATGCGATTTATAAGAAATTAAAACAAGAAAAAATAATCTGTAAGTAATTTATAGTTTAATTACATGACATTACTGTTATATTTATTATATTAACATTTTAGTACAATTGATAATGGAAGAAGCTGGTGAAGTGCAAGCAGAGATTTATAAACCAATTCTAAAACCACCATCTGGTAAGTTATTAATATTGAAAATTAAAAATAGCATAAGACTGTTAGTAATAACAAATATGTTGTTCCAGGGCTTTTCATAGAAATAGGTAGGATAGCATCAATGATAGTAATTAAGGTGACTTTTTATTTTATAAAATAGATAAATGCACTTATACTTTTGTCTTAATAATAATAAATGAATAGTACCTATAATAATTGTTACATTTACACATTATATGTACAAATTATTTAATAAAAAAAATTAAATAAAAACAATTTTGTCATATTACTTTTATTTTTCTCTCAAACTCAAAGTAATGGCACTTCAAAAAAAAAAGAAAAAATAAAGGAAAAATCTTATCTAAACAAAGTTGAACTAACTGGAATTCAAAGGACCACAATACAGATGTTTTAGCAAGGTTTAGCTAGAGAGTTACTTAAAAAACAGCATGGAGAAGAGATGTACCGTATGATCGAAAAAAACGGCGTCAGCAATGGCTATGAAATAAATATTGCTGTCATTTCATATGTAAATTTATATGGGAAATATCATCGATCATCATTGCCCAGCCAACTGGACGCCGTTTTTTTTTCTTGATCATACCGTATAAGGTACATAGTGCAAGAAATTAAACTAAAATTGTAACACAAAAGAAATAAAAGCAAATGTGAGTTGAATAACAGGTTTTATAAGGTTCCTCTTATAATATTAATGAATTAAGATATGCGAATTAAAAATGAAATAAATAGTTTGATTTAAAAAGTTTTATTTATTTTTTACCTACTTTAGAGCTTTATTAAAAACTAGTTGAAGCCTGGCGTATCCGCCACGAGATCAGGAAAAAATACTTTTTATTTTTTTTAATTAAATGAAAAACAAAAAATCCGGCGACGACAGTTTTAAGAAGAGCCATTTAGCTATCTTTTAGTAAAAAAAGCAACTTTCTAGAGCAAGTCGTTACTTCAGTAGAGACGACGCAGATAAACATTAGCATTTTATATAATATATAGTAATGGTTTATAATTGAAAGGATTTAAATAAAATAATTTATAAATTACTGTTTGATCACTATTATCCTAACTTAATGCATTCTCTTCGTTCTGATGCTCTAACAGAACAGAGACTCTCTTTATTTTGTAACAGTCCTTATAAAGTCCGGCACTAGCAACAATAGTTTTTTGCGCCATTTCAATGTGTTTATTGGTGTTTATACCCCCTAAAATGATTATAGCCTACATACTCAGAATAGGTAAGTCTTTTCCAAATAATCTAAAATCGAATTTATTGGAATAAACGAAATCTTCAATAATAACACTGTCTTGGTTATGTTAAGCAATTTTGTCAAATATCAAATAAAATCAATCTCCTCATGCCTTTGCTCATGCGTCAAATTTTTATCCGACAAATAAAGCACTATTTGGCAGTTGGGGCGCCAGATAGGATATCTGGGAGATAAGTTTAATTTATCTAATAGATACTGTTATCTATAGGTGAAGATACGCGTTTTTCTGCTATCCGTCAAATAAAATATATCTGGCAGATTATAACACGCTATCCGTACCTGAAAACACCGGGGGTAAGTGTCGTTTCTTAAACTACAGGTTATATAATATATATTTAACAGATTATTATAACGGCAATCGAAAAAATTAATTAATAATTTAAAATAACCCCGAATAAAGCAAAATAATTAAATAATATAATCTTATCTATCTTACTTACATAACCGGGCGCGGAGTACCGCAACTTCTGTAGTTGCCAGGTTTACGAAAAAATTGCTGCTGAACCAAAATCGCTGGATACGCAATTACTACGACCCAGGCTGTCAAATATCTTTAAGTAAGAATATTTAATGGCACCACCGACCTACGACCAATGGATATTTTGCTATAACAAAATTAGTAAAATGGCTGTACAAAATTCCGGACGCGCCCGCTCAAGGGTTAAGGAAGTGTTTGAAGTACTACCTGGGGGCATGGCAGTGCCCCCGCCAAGTCGAGCACTACCTTGTAGTCGTCTGGTATCTAGTCGCCTAGTGTCTAGTCGCCTGTCTAGTGTACCTAGCAGACCTTGTAGTCGAACATTATTCTTTTTAGAACTTCTTTTAGTGCGCAGTGGTACAAAATAGCTTGATAGTCGTAAAAAAAATATCGCAACTTTAATAGAATATTTTAAACGAGAAAGCAGTAGTAATGGTCCTTTATGTCCCTTAAGTGCTGTTAAGAAGGTGAGTTTTGTTGACAGGGGCGTAGATAGGTGTATGCTATGGGGGTGGTACTATGATTAAGTCGCAAAAAAAATCGCCGTCGGAATTTTTTTGTCGAATTAAAACGACGGCGATTTTTTTGTCTTCAAAAAGATATAAAAACATAACACAAAAATTAAAATATAGATTTGTAAATAACATAAACAAAAATAAAACAACGACGTTTATTAGTTAATTTTCTATGAAATATAAAAAAAAACTCTAAACTATCAAAAAAAACTATAAACTATAAATAAAACTACAAAACAAAATCAAGTTTTCTAGTACGCTGTTTGAAAAACCTATCAATAACAGCATCAACATTTATTTCAATATCTTTATGGATATTGATTAGAGTTAACCCCACTAATCTGTCCTGGCCAATAAGAACACTTTGTGTGCTTTTAATTAAGTCGAACATTATTATAAACGATAAATCAACATAATTAAAGGCATACAAAGTGTTCTTATATGTCGGATTTTAATTAAAAAAAATCCTTTCATAGTCAATGACTATTTCAATTCTCGTATCTCGTCAAGCGTCAGGGGGGGGTACTGTCCCCCAGTACCCCCCCCCCTTATCTACGCCCTTGTTTGTTGATGTAAATAATGACTGTTTATCTATTTATAATTAATTTATTTTTATTCCCTAAAATATACAGATTAAAAGAAAATATATAAAAGTGGACAATGCTGTGCCAGTCAATCACGTGACTAAAACTTAATTTGGCATGAACTGTATAAAAATGATCAGAAAGTAACCCAGATAGCACATTTACGTTCTTTTCATATGCGAAGCAAGTGACTTTGGAGAACAACAATGTTCTATTCACATTCCTTTTTTTCATTGGGAACATATATGGCACATGAATAGCAGAGATTACGTTCCACCCTATTCAAGTGATATAGAAGTGCGTTTCACATTCCAAGATATATTCTATGAACGTGAATTATATGTTCGTAAAAGAATGTATTTAAAAATAATATTCCAATTATATGATATTCATGTTTTTAATATTCTATATTTATGCTTTTCATATGTTTTTCATATTTTTTTATTATCTACAGAGGCAAAATAAAACACTAATTTACCACAATACACCAAAACACTTTACTTTTGCACAGGACGCGCGTTTCGCTAACCATGTTAGCATCATCAGCAGATGGTCAAAATTTAAGTTTTAATCATCTGCTGATGACGCTAAGATGATTAACCAAACAAGCGTCCAGTTCAAAAGTAAAGTGTTTTGGTATATTGTGGTGAATTAGTGTTTTAATTTGCTGTTGTAACACCAAAGATTCCAACCCTCAACTCTGTATCTACTGGGTGTCCTGTATAAGGATGCCCTGTATCAATATCCTATAAACTATAGATATAGATACAATTTTTTTCATATTTAGCAATTTTTTTATCTCTTAAAATCTATAGGATACCTATACAGTACATTCATATCTGGAACACACTACAAACAATTTGCTGAAATTAAATAATTTGGTGTGTAATAATCAAAAATTAACTAATAAATAGAACGGTTAAAAATAATAGGTAAGGATAAAGACGAACTTGAGTAATATATGTTTATTAATTAAAAATATTTTAATATAACGATATACATTGATATTATCTTCTATGTCTATGTTTCTATATTCTCTTGTCTACCCTTCTGAAATAATATCAGCAGAATTATACTGTTCAAATAATTTGCACAACTTACCTTGGTATTTTTTAATCTTTCTTTTGTTTTTACAAGCCATATTTTAATTATATTGATAATTTCGGTTTCTTTTGACTCTTGAAATTGACCTTTCATGGAGTCTAAAATATATGTTATTACAGTCTTTGCAACACCAAATATCTTTAAGTTCA
The DNA here is from genome assembly GCF_002938485.1 of Sitophilus oryzae. Classification (NCBI taxonomy): domain Eukaryota; kingdom Metazoa; phylum Arthropoda; class Insecta; order Coleoptera; family Curculionidae; genus Sitophilus; species Sitophilus oryzae. Next base: position 2,769,432 of record NW_022147540.1, read on the forward strand.
AATACCTAAAATTGCTTTTGGCCACTAACAATGATTTTAAACTTCTCTTCTGTTTGGCCCCATCCCAAGAATATTTTTGTGCAATTTCATTGCCCAGAACCTTATAAAGCATTTTCCTTGTACTTTGTGCTACTCCTGAACCACCAAGTCTAGATAATTCTCGAACCTAATAATTCTAAAAATACCTTTCTCTTAAAAAATACACAATAAATGATTATAGAAGAGCCTACATAAATACCTATATAAATACTATATTGTAAGAAATTTCAGCACTGGAACTACACTTATCAGAACAGAAATCTTTAATGATACTACCAGAGATACTACTACTTTGATGATGTACAGAGGATAATAAAAAATCACTTTGGTCTGAATCCAGTTTAATGTACAATATTGAAGTCATATTTGCGTAACATTGACTTAATAAGATTTTGGCTCCTTTTTTTCTGGTTGAATTTTAAAATATTTTTTAGTATAACCTATTTTTTCTCGAGGTCTCATGGTTTTAAATTCACTCACCTTAAAATAGATACTGAAAACACAAACATAACAAGAACTATTTTACCGATTCTATCCTTAAAATAATTATTTGCATCACTTATCTTTACGTTATCTCAGTGTTTTAATTATTAAAATAGTTTGGATGAAGCACGTTTACGTTTATAGTTCACTTGTTTTTTTATTAGGTTATGTTATGGATGTACGATTCGAATCGATTTCAGTCGAAGATCGATCTTTTTACCCAAAAAATCGATTAAAATCTATCGAGTTTTATCAAACTATCTTTTGGTATAATCGATCTTTTTATTTCATAATGGAAGATCGTTTTTATTTATGCAGTTTTACAGGTTTATTTATTTGTTAGAATAAGAAACACTGTATTTTTGCTTGAATATTTGTTTACAGGGCATCTATATACACTAATATATAAAATCCCTAATTATTTAATACACAAAAATTTAATAGTAACTGATAGTAAGAAAATATACAAATATAATGTATTGTATTCATTTTTTCATTTCGAAATCATTTTTATTCTCCTGTATTTTTATTCAGATATTGATATGTTTAGAACGTGAATAGCAGATACTTAAAATTTATTGTAAACCATAATTTAAGAAGACATTCTAAGGTCATGCTGATAACATACCTTTAAATCACATTCGTAGTAGAATGTACTATTCATATGCCATACTTATTAAAAAAAGAATATACTTATAAGAACTTAGGAGGAATATTCTTAGAATGTAAATGTTCCTTTTGTGCTATCTGGGTAATAATTGCTAATTCTCAAATGCCATCATTTTTACGTCAAATCGCCAGCATTTAACGTTTGACATTCTCACACTAGAAATCTAGGTGACAAGACATAAAAATTCCCATTCGAATGAACATCCCCCCTTCACCGTAACCTCCCCCTCCTCACCTCACCTCACTGTCGTCCGCCGATCGACGTAGTAGAGAATTATTTTCATCATAATGGTGTAAACGCAATCTAAATGCAAATCGTCTTATGTTAATTCGGTTTCGTGCCCATTAATTTTAAGTAGCCTATAATTAAATTTTATATTATTTTTTCGGGGCGAGAGCGGCCAGCGCTGGGGAGGGGGGAGGGATATGGGGGGACAGTGATGGATGGCGCTCCTCTGTCCTCTTCGCTCTCTCTGTCTCTCGCTCGCGCTACACACGGCAAAAACGGCTTATTACGGGTTTGTAACCCTTTTAATTAAAAATCGCGAGGCGAGGAGGTACCGATGATAATCGAGTTTTGGGGGGATGGAAGACAAGGGGGGAGGGGGGAGTATGAGAGACGATAACGGTCTGACATATTGGACTAATTTCCGAAAGAATATATTTATAATTTTCGAGAATTTTTTGACATCGCAATATTAATATTTAAGCCAATAAGGCATGTTTAAGACATCCAGACCATAGAGAAAGTTAATAGTTTAGAGAGTGGCAAATCGCGTGGTAAAATGTTGGGAGATTCCGCTTTTGGCGCCCTCTACTTGGCTACAGGTACGAACTATGAAAGAGCGGGAGATTTAAATTATTATTATAGTTATTCTTATTTTTCAGGCAATTAAAACTAAAAGTGCCCTTAACCAAAAATAGTGAAATAAATGGAGGTAGTTAAATTTAATATTATCATGATATTAAAGGATATAAATACAGCATTTATAATCCTTTTACACCTTTTTATTCAAAGTCTTTACACGCTAATATAAAATTTGACTATCTCCATTTATTTCACTATTTTTGGTTAAGGGCACTTTTTAATTTTAATTTTCCTTTTTTTATGGGAAACAATTAAATGGGAAGAATTGAATGGGAATGGAAAGAATGACCAATTATTGTATTTTGTATTAATTTATAATACCCCTATTCTACTAAATATCTAGCTACATTGTACTTACAGTTAAATAGCTACATTGTACTAGTTATATACATATTTACAGTTTTATGATGGCTATTATTTCTTTTCGTCGTGCTATCAATTGATTCGCTCCGACTTGAGTACTATACCTCGAGATGGCTCCAGAAATTATTTATCTTTACAGGCCTAGAATATGAAGATTCACAGTAGAATTTTTGGTTTTACTGCCTATTAGAAACAAACCTACCCCCCTACATCAAGGGACATAAAATTATGCCTTGTTCTCGGCCATGATATTCCTTCCATTCTATATCCAACATCCAACTTAGCAGACCTTCTGGTTCACAACAGCGCCTAGACTGGTCGGATGATATTTTAACAGAATAGCCCTTGATATCTCTTTCACACTTTCATTTAATAATTAAATAGGAGGGCTGGATGGTATAATTTCTAGAAAGAATAGCCAGTGAAATAAAAACTTAGGCATGGACATTACCTTTCTTACCTTTGTCTGCTATTTTTTAATAAAAAACAACTGTTTAGTTTGCAGAAAAATAGAATTAACAATCAAAAATTTCTTAAAAATGATCAAGCCTTGTACTACGCCGCGTGCCGCTTTTGAACAAACATCAAACAAAAGAATGAGGTTAGCGGCGTTGCCAATGTCAATTTTCTAAACTACCCAAAATCTAAATTAAATTCGCCAATTTGGGGAGAAAAATGTCCCGATTCACCAAAATTCCCCATATGATTATTTTAACAAAAAAAATAATTTTAATAAAAATACAATATTTATTATATATGTTAGAGAGATTAAACTGTAAATTACCTCCTTGTTTTTTAATCCCTTCCCTAGTAGTCATTAAATCATTTGAGGTCACTAAATTTTCTTTCAACTGAAGCATTTGCAAAGGGAAGCACAAGTAAAAAGCAGATTATAATTTTTAAGTTGGGAAAGATATATCGTCCCGCTCCGTTTTTACAGCTAAAAATTTTACGCCATTTTCAATCAGCAATAAAATGTTGAAACTCCCCTTATTCTCGCCCCCTATTGCTAAAATCCCCACAAAACTCCCAATCGGCTCCGGATTCCCCAAAATTTGGGGAATTCCCCACAAATTGGCAACGCTGGAGGTTAGCGTGTTCTTTCTGAATATGCTAAGACTAACGGACTAGTGTCGAAACACAGATAGCTAGATGGACGTATTTCGGCACTTGCGTCGATGCGCTACAGGTACATTTGCCTGCGCGTCGTATGTCTTCTGGCAGTCTTTTAATTTTTCTGTTTGTCTATGATCCAGACCATAGATAAAGGAAATAAATTTAGATTGGAATGCCCGTCAAAATATATAATTGTTTCGGGTCGCGACCGTTGTACGCGATCTGGCGCTGCTATAGCGGTTGCCAAGAATAACATGAACAACCGCCAAACAATAACAGAAATAATTTTCTCTTGCTAAAGTCAGAATCTTCAAAAATGATAAAATTTTTCAAAATTTAATCCGCTTTCATTGAAAAAATACGGAAAAGTGTTTAAAGCGTGAGTTTAATTTAAATTTTATTTACTCAAACCCGTGATAATTGTGAAAAAGTGGCATTAAACACTTAAAAAGCTATGCTGTGAACTGTGAACTGCAAAAACCATCCTGGCATATAACGTCGGTTTCCAATGTTTCATATGTATTTCATACATGTCCTTATATAAAATATAAGAATATAATAAAAGAAAATATAATAAAAAAATTAAATAAAGAATATTTGGCGACATAATTCCGGAAAAATCCGAACCGCTCCGAAATTATCAAAAGCTTTGGGTCGCGACCGTTGCAAGAATAGCTCCAAATAGTACCGTACGATAGAATAAAAACGGCGTCAGCGATGGCCACGAAATGACGATCGATGACATATATATAATTCCCATATAATTTTACATATAAAATGACAGCGATCATTTCATAGCAATCGCTGACGCCGTTTTTATTCGATCATACGGTATTTACATTGTCCTTATGCGCACTTTCCAATCTAAACTTGTTTCATTTATCACATCATCCATCTATGGTTATCAAGATGACTAAAGCTGACATTTTAGACGGCAACTGTCAATATAATATGTCATAATATTTTAATTCTAAGTATGTATGTAATATAATTTAAATTAATATAATCCAACTTTATACGAAGACAACATTCTATACATTCACAAAATCCAACAAAATCTAATAATACCTATAGTTTGAAAACAATGAAAATTGAATTAAAATTAAAACAAGTTAGGCGCGACCCCTTCTGTCAAAATTGTTTGTTTAGTTAGGTTTTACTCTCGTTTATGGCCAAATACATCATGGCCATAATGCATTTTTTCTCAAAATGTCAATAATAAAGAAGTTTTTTCTCTTGTAAAGACAACCCGGGGACCATACTGTAGAATAAAGATTCAACGCAATATGGTGGGAAAAAAAGATTATTCAAATTTAGAAGGGTATTGAAAAAATAGGAAATACTTGAAAAGATCGAAATAGAGAACAAAATGACAACAACTGTCAAATTGATTGGTCTCGATTAAAGGTCTCAATCATTTTAAATCATACCGCCTATCAGTCATCTGTACTACAATCAATAACAGAAAATTCGCTCGAGAACTCGACTATTGAAATAACCGAAATCGCTCGATTATGAACGAGCAATACAAGTGACGAGTACCAAGCGACAAACGCAAGCGATCCTAGAATGAAATAAATTGAAATCCGATGTGACATACTCGATAAAAAGCCGAGCGAATTTTCTACATACATTGCAGGTAGCAAATTTATACGACGCCGTATATATATTTATCCGTTCCTACATCACGACCTACATCGACAATGCTTTGAAATAAACTAAATCAAGCGATCAAGCGAATCGCTTGCCGCTTGCTACTTACCATTCATCACTGCGCACGCAACTTACTGTTTGGCGCTTGGCGTTAACGAGTACTTACAACAAGCGACGGGTGAAAAACCGTATTTTTAAATACGAGTGATATTTCGCTCGAGCGGTTATTGCATTCGGTTATTACAATCGCTTGAAGCTCGAGTACTCGATTATTGAAATTAATCGGTTTTTCCAATCACTAGTTAGGTGGTACGGTTAGCCGGGTCAGCTAGTTACTTAATAATTATATATTTTTTATCTAACCAGTCATCAGAATACTATGAAAATTGCGTCTAACGAATTTAGTCCCAAATTGCTTTTTCGAATAGTTATTCCCAATCCGAAAAAAAACGGTCCCATAAAAAACGAAATAACGGAAAAGCAACAAGACCGAAGGAAAAACCTCAAAAAAAAATTGGGGAAAAACCATCGGCCGGCTGGACATTGTGTTTGACGATTTGACTTGACCATTCGTTTCTGCGGTTGAATTTTCATTTACATTTTGTCCGATTTTAATGCGTTTTTGCGGCTGAAAGGTACGGCCGATGTGTTTCATTAAAAGTGCGGTGGTTCCCCCATCTCCCCCGCGTCTCCCTACTCTACTTTTCCGAATACTTTTCCATAAAAATTTTCCCGTTTTCACAAATCGCGCGCCGATTGTTTTTCCCCGTAGCGCTGCCGGTTCGGCGCGATTTTTTTCCACCGTAAATTTCCTTATGATTTACCGAATTTTACCCCCATTTCCATTTTGGAGGTCTTGTTTTATTTTTACGGTGATGCGGAGACTCTGCAACTGGAGCTTTTCATTATTCTAGCAATACATGGACAACGAAAAAAAAATTGTGGGTGCACTATGTGCACATATTTGAATTGAAACTTCTTACTAAAAGCTATTAAATTGGAAAATTTGCAGGGGATGTTTGAAAAAGTGGCTTATAATGAATGCTATTTGAATATAAATATTATTTTCAATTTATTTACATATACAGGGTGGCCCATCGAAAACGTTCCGCAAGGCATAACGGCCAGGGTAATTTTTTTTCAGAAAATTCAAAAACACGTCAATTTTGTTTGTGAGAGGGACAACTTTTGTCCCAAAAATGATTGCAAAATCTTCAACCCTCTAAGCGGGGGTGTCATCCCCCATTTTTTTCAAATGGGAAGGGGGGTCAAGTGGTACCGTAATGAAAAGGGCTTTCTATTCTCTATACTTTCCCGCTTCGTTTTTGAAAATCGGTCGAGTCATTGAGAAAATATGAAGGATTGAAATTTGAAAAGTTTATATAAACATTTATCAGAGTAAATCATAAGGATAAATTCCTTCGACCAATTTGCTGTTTTTTCTTATTATTTCTAGATGTTTACGCATTTTTTCACTTGGCGCAAAGTTGAACGATCAACTGTTCTGTGACTTGTGCATTGAAGTTCTTCTCAATATCGTTAAACTTTTTAACAATTATGGTGTACTCACTTGCAGAAAAAGTAGAAATAATCCAACTTTATTTTAAAAATAATGAATGTGGCAATCGGGTTGCGCAGATATTCAATGAACGCCATACTGACAAACACAAACACCTTTATGGCAAAATTGTTCGCGAGTTAGTAGCAAAATTTCGCGAAACTGGTTCCGTTATGAATGAAAAAAGGCAGAGGGAAAATCCTGTAGTAAATGAAGCTATGGAGGTATTCGTGTTGGGCCAAGTTGCCATGGACAGTATTCTGAGTAGAAGAAAATTAGCCAATAAGACCGGCGGGAATCGTACAAGTGTCCAAAGGATATTAAAAAAGTTCCACCCGTACAAAATTCAGTTGATACAAGAACTCAACGAAGACGATTTTGGTCGTCGCTTGCAATTTTGTGCAGGGCCGGATCTACCTAAGGGCTATTTGGGCTGCAGCCCAGGGCCCCGAGGTTACAAGGGGCCCCAGACCCCGCTAAAAACAATAGGCGATAATATGAATTTAAAAAAATCTAAAATTAAAAAAAACTACCATAATTTTTAATTACTGCACTTATTACAAAGTATTTACGTATTCAAATGCAACGATTATCTCGTTCACTGTTTATTTATCGGAAAACTATCAAGTTCATTGTTTATTTTCAGAAAAAAATCAAAGGTTTAATTTACAATAATGTCTGGTCGAAAGTATAAAAGTGGAGCTGAGAAACGAAAATTACAGCTAGATCGAAAAAAAGAAAGAAAAAAATGTGCAAAAATTGGGACTTTTTTCCAATCAAAACATAAAAACGAACGACGAAATCGCTGAAAATTCATCAACAAACGACACGAGAGGATCTTATCTGAAGAGAATCTATTTGAAGGGAGTAGCAAATCGCAACACCAAGAAAAAGACAAATGATGAAAATGTGCAAAGTCTTGACTACCAGCAATCCTCTGATCAAACGGCAAACGATATTGGTGTTCAGCGACAGGATGGTAACACCGAGACGGAAAGAAATTTAGACAATACTAATTTTGAGTTTGAGAAATATGTTGACCCACGTCCGAGTATCGTACAAGCCCACGCTTGTGGCCAGAATTGCTAAATAATGATTTTATTAATGACATCCTCTCACATGAAATGACTGACTTTCAAAATAAAAAATCAAAAAATACATATTCAGCAAAACAGAGCATTTTCAAATATACATTTCACTAAAAAAATTAAAAATGGTCAATCACTGGAAATATCTTGGCTAATATATTCAACCAGTGTTGGTGCTGTTTTTTTTTAAAACCTCTTCTCAATACACGACCCGAATTTCTCATTGGAAACACATAGAAACTTGTTTAGAAACCCACGAAAATTCTAATGAACATAAGAAATCAATGTTAGTGTGGTTGAACAAAAAAGAAAATAAGTCTGTTTTAGACAAGCAGCTTCAGGAGTAATTAAGAAAAGAAACAGAATATTATCACAATGTCCTAAAACGGGTAATTGTAGTGGTAAAATTTTTGAGTATAAGAGGCTTAGAATTTAGAGGTTCCGAGGAAGTATTTGGTTCTCCACATAATGGTAATTTTATGGGGGGTCTGGAGCTATTGGCAGAGTTCGATCCATTCATTCGTGAACCCATTGAACAACGGGAGCTGCGACCAAAACCGATAATATCGTACCGAGTATCGTACTTATCAAAAACACACAAAGACAAAATATTATTCAACTGTGATAGATTCTACACCAGTTCTGTCTCACAATGACCAACTTGCTATTGTATTACGATACTGTTTTCGGGGAAAAATGAAGATGTGTAGCCTTCATTAAAATTAGTAGTCATACTGCCTTACATTTATTTAATATTCTACAAGACTTTATAGAAACAAAGGGATTACTACTTAGTAATTGTAGGGGGAAATCTTATGACAACGCTGCCAATATGGCGGATCACTACAATGTTTTTTGGCATGGCTATTAGTTGAGTACTTATGTAGGCACCTAAGTAGTTTCAGCCCAGGGCCCCACAAATTCACGATCCGCCCCTGATTTTGTGAAACTATGAGTGAACGAGTGGCGAATAATAATAATTTCCTATTTAATGTGTGTTTTTCGGATGAGTGTACTTTCTTTTTGAACGGTGTAGTTAATCAGCACAACTGTCGGTACTGAGCTGAGGACCCCAGGGTTTTTCACGAGGTGCACACATAAAACCCTCAGAAATTGAACGTGTGGGCTGGTATTTTTGGAAATTCTATTGTGAGTCAGTTTAACGATATTGAGAAGAACTTCAACGCACAAGTCACAGAACAGCTATCTAGCAACTACCGCACCTGATCGTTCAATCTTGTGGCAAGTGAAAAAATGCGTAAACATCTAGAAATAATAAGAAAAAACAGCAAATTGGTCGAAGGAATTTATCACTAGTAATACCACTAGAGGTCAAATTATTTCCGGAAATTTTTTCGAGCTCATGAATATTTTGAAAATTATCCCGAGTCGAAGACGAGGGATAATTTTCTAAAAATATGCATGAGCGAGAAAAAATGTCCAGATTTAATTTGACCTCGTGTGGTATTCGGTAAGAAAATTCCACACCAAATTGTGTTTGAAAATCAAATAATTAAAATGTATTTTTCGATTTTGGGTCGAATTGATTATTTAGTTACTATGACAACTAAGTGACACCCATACCTAAAAACTATTTCAGTTTTGAAGCTGTCAAGCGGCACGGCTTAAAAAAATGTTTCGCTTCGGTCATGAAAGCAAAGAAATATTCGTCAGGAGATTAATCAGTTGACATCCGCGAATACTAGGAAATCGAAGTCTTTCGATCGAACTTTCATCTCAGCTTTGTAATTGAAATGTATCAAAATTATCATGTAAACAAATAAAAACCAGACTCTCAAAAAGATATTCTGTCATTATAAACGTCAAAAAATTTCCAGTATAATTCGCTGATGGGTGCCCACAAGGAAAAAATTTTCACTAAAATTTATCCGTTGCCATAGTGATTTGTCAAAAAAACACGTTTTGATTGGTTAAAAATTACAGGTGTGGAATTTTCCTTATCATTTATTCTGATAAATGTTTAAATAAACTTTTCAAATTTCAATCCTTCATATTTTCTCAATGACTCGACCGATTTTCAAAAACGAAGCAGGGAAATATAGAGAATAGAAAGCTCTTTTCATTGCGGCGCCACTTGACCACCCTTCCCATTTGAAAAAAGTTGGAGGATGACACCCACGCTTAGAGGGTTGAAGATTTTGCAATCATTTTTGGAGCAAAAGTTGTCCCCCTCACAAACAAAATTGACATGTCTTTGGATTTTTTGAAAAAAAAAACAATACCCTGGCCGTTATGCCTAGCGAAACGTTTTCGATGGGCCACCCTGTATATATTTATTTTTTTACACATATATATTTATGTACATATATATATTTATATTTTTATTACACATGCTTATACATATCAATATAATATTTCATATGGCAGTATGGTAAAATACGAGAGAAAAACTATAGGGTGTCTTTGATACAAATTTACTGTGGAAAATACCATATGAAATATAACACCGCGAATATCTGCGAAACCGCTAAAAAAATTGAAATGCTTTAAATACAAAAATGTTTATTTTTAAATTCTCCATCTGTTGAAAAAATAATATACAGGGTGTACCATCTAATAAAACGAAGAAAAATTATTTCATAATTTAGAAAGTTTCGCGTAGAATTTTGAACATCCTGTATGATTTACGATTACCATATTTATAGCAAAGTTAAGTACAGTCCATCTAAAGTAAATAAATGTTATAGTTTTAATTTCAGGACAGTAGTTGTATTTTTAATATTTTTTTAAGAAAGGGTTGAAAAAAAAATATTTTTTATTTATTTATTAATATCTTTGAAACTACCGAAATATAATTACTCATATCTTAGGATTATGTAAAGTGGTTTGAAAGGAAGCCAAAAATTCAATAATATACAGGGTGTTTCGTTTAAAAGAAATCGTCCCGATCCACTCACACTTTTTGAGCTACCCTAATTGTTGAAATATTTTCCTGAAAACCATCCTAGTAGTTTAGGTTTGCACTTTTTCTAAATTCCCAATTTTTTTATTCTAGGAGCTGTCTACAGATGCCCGACACACTATTGCCAAACTCTGTATAATACATTTGAGAAAAAAAATTATATTATTTATTTTTTACTAGTAATAATAAGAATAATAACACAAAATCAATGCAAATAATAAAAACGGAATTAATATTTTCAATATTGCATACTGATTTTTTTTTTCAATAAATATTTCAGCGGGATTGGAGCGGACTTTTTTTTAATTAAAAAACTAAAAAATGTATTTTATATTTTTTTCTCCCGTATCCAATTTGTTCGGGTTTTGTTTTTTCACATGTTCCAATATAAAAATTGTAATTAGAACGGGGGATGATAAATATCCGTTGCAAAAAAATATTTATATTTCTACGTATAATTAAAACAAAAAAAATTGTATATTTGCTGAACAAATACGGGTATATTATTACGAAACGTGTATAAAATATTTTTTTTGTTTTTATATAAAAATAGCGTGTACTGAATTTTAAAAAGCGTTTTATACAGGGTGGATCAGTTTGTTCTTGCAGCAGGATTACCACTCGACAGTGAAACTAAACTACCGGAAGAAGGCCGATTCATCATTTAGAGTTAGAAGGAGTAATAGACGTCAAGCACAAAAAAAAGAAATGAAAACCACTGATGAAGAAGTAAAATAAAGAGACAACAAAAATACGGTAAACGCCAGAATAATACCACTAAAACTTTTTTCATTTCAAGAAGATTACATGAAGCTTCATCTGTCTATGTCATAGACTTAAAATAAAATATAGACTACACTATTTACATCTCAACGCGGTCAAACAATCTTTTTTGTACACATGTTTACTTCTGGGTACAGTCGACCGAGCCCAACCGAGCCTTCCTCATCCAGCCTATGTTGTCACTTCTTTAATATTATCAATATTTTTTTTCTTGTTATACACATATATTGAGATATTAATACTACAGTTTAATAAAGTAGGTTTTAATATTCCATATATGTATTAAATAGTCCTTATACTACTAAATTATAAGTCGGATACTGTTTAAAAATGATAAGTTCTTTACAATATGACAACACCGATTAGAGGCGAGGGAGCCTATTCATTCATTTATTACCTTGTAGTACGCGTCGCACGTGTGCGGTAAAGCTTTGTTGCCGCTATGTCCCCGGCTGTATTAACGCATTTTCTTAGCTTGTAGTCCTTAAGTGTTTATTTTATTGACTTTTTCTGTTCAAGAACTATAAAATATGGTTCGTCAGTGCCAAATTTACAAGAAATTTGACTTAATTAATCCATTTAAGTCTTGAAACGACTTTCGACCGGTAGGCAACAATTTACCCATTAGGAGTCAGTGGCGTTGTTGTAGAAAGGCGTTTATTTAGATAATATTTTAGTAAAATGTAAAATCTGAATTTTTTCTCTTACATTACATTATTTACTTACTTACATTGTAACAAAATCATAATTATAACCCTGTTAATAATTAATAATGTTTTTATTAAAAATATATTCCGGTTTATTCTAAAATTATCTTCAGAATCTAAAATAACATACAAGAATTTTAATATGATATTACATTATGAGACAATATTTTTTAATATACCGGGTCGTCTCAAAAGTGGTTCACCGCTATAACTTTTTTATTTTTTCAGATAAAAAAACAGATTTGTATGTTAGTAGGTATATGACATAAATTAGGATTTATTGACGTATTCAATTGTTTTTGGTCTCTTTCTGTTTCACCGAAATGATTACATCTTTTGATTTTTAAAGGCACCCTCGGTATATTTCTACTTTATTCGATAGAAAATGATAATAGAATTCTGAATAGAATGACATATCATATGTCAACTTTTGACATTGTCGCTTAAAAACAAATCGTATTATAAATTTCAATCCAGGGTGCCATGGTGTTGTTAAAAACACTAAGTTTTAATCAAGGAGCCTTGGAAAAATAGTTTTGATCGTCTAATGGGTTTCGTGTCTTGTCTAGGCCGATTAAAAGATGTACAAATCATATTTTTAATCATACATATGTCAATTTTTTCAAATGGAACAAGGGTGACTCGTTAGCATATTTGGAAAAAGCATTTTTTTATGAATATATTGATACCACACACTTGGTATTTCGAGTCAAATTGTCGTTATGAACCACGTGTTACAATTACAATTAAACCATATGCGAAAGTGTCAAAAGTTGACATATGATATGTCATTCTATTCAGAGTGTCATTTTCTATCAAATAAAGTAGAAATATACCGAGGGTGCCGTTTAAAAATTAAAAGTTATAGTCATTTCCGGTGAAACAGAAAGTGACCAAAAACAATTGAATGCGTCAATCAATCCTAATTTATGTCATATACTAACATACTAAATCTTGTTTTTTTATTTGAAAATATAAAAAAATTATGGGGTTGAGCCACTTTTGGGACGCACCCGGTATAATAAAGACAGTACCGAGTTAAATAAATGTAGTTTTCATTTTATCCACTTCCTATCACCTTTCCTTGCTTTAATGGAACAGATTTATGTTTTCTCTAATTTACATAATAAGACATCACTTAACCAGAAAAAAAATTACAATAATCATATTTTTTTCTCCCCCTGTCGCCGATTCTATTATATCTGTGGAATAGATTCACATGTTTTGATTAATATTAGGGGTGGTAAATGTTTGACTAAAATTAATTATTTTTATCCTTTTTGGACTCTAAGACGTTTTTTCTAAACTTTTATTTAAAAAACCTGTCCTTTTAGTCCATTTAAAAAACCTGTCCAAATCTTAATAAAATATAAAAAAGTTTAAATACGATATATTTTTAATTTAGTTATAGCTTCATTAAAATAAAAAAATTACCCGGCTATGTTCAGGAGAGGTCAGGTGTACTTGAGAAACGAAAGACAGTGTTGTGTTTCTCGGCAGAGTCGTCAGGGAACGACCGTTACGACAGAGACAACCTATCTATCGCTCGTGTCGCACTCGTTATAACCTAAAACAATAACACAACAATAACAAGACATTGTCTGACCGCATGTTCCAGCTATTTATGAATGAGATGCTCAGTCTATATTTTATTTTAAGTCTATGGTCTATGTAGATCTTGGTTATCTGATTAAAATAAGGTGGCTGTAATATGCCTGACGTTACTTTCAACATCACTATCAGTATTAGTTCAGTTTTAACCGCTAGGTATCATATTGTGAGTTGAAACAAAAAAAAATCTTAATAATAAACTTGCCGAAAATAAAAACTTGTTCAACAGCAGTAACTAAAAAATTAAGGGGCGGCAAATTTTTTTTAGCCTGGGGCGGCAACTTCGTTAAGTCCGGCCCTGTATACAAGGATAAAAAATACTAGTAGTGGGAACTATCGAATGAATACTATCGAAACATTCGATAGTTGCAATTCATTCGAATAATTCGATAGCTAGTAAAAAAACATTCGTTGAAAACTATTCGAATAAAAATTATCGAATAGATGCGTCATCTGCCTTGAAATATTGTATTCTAGTAATTCGGCAGCAAAAACCATTCATTTATAAAATTCATTCATTTATCAAATTCATTTATTCGTCAGGATCGATTATGATAAAATATTAACTGGATTTTTAGTTGTCGCCGGCGACGTAGGTTTCTTTCGAGAAACCCGACAGCGGTCGGTGGCAATGCTATGAAAAAAACCGGCATCTTTGATTTTTGCAGAGTCATATAAAGATAAGGACACATTATCTTTTTTTATTGGGGTGCTAGTATTTACACAGAAAATACATTATGAAGGGCGCTGTTGCCATATATTGGTATTAGTTGATATTAGCAAAACAAGAGAATATTATTGTTTGGCTTTAGTTAGTTAGCGATAGTATGTATAAATATTTTGCATTTTTTTTTATTAATATTCTGTTCTTAGGTTAGGTTACGTTAGATAATAAAAAATATTTTGGATGTAGAAAATGATTTTTAATGTTTTTTTAAGCAAAGACTGGTTTAATAAAAATAATAATAGCTTTAGTAATAATTTGTTATACCTATTAACAACAAAATTTAAAATAATTTAATATAAACATTTTTTTACGTAGTAGCAAAATATAAACAAAAATTTAGATGTCAAAATTATTTATATTAGATCCTATTTAAAAATAATATAGTTTTTAAATTTTTTGGCAACGTTGGTTTATTAAATAATAATAATTACAGAACTAATTTGTTATATTAACAACAAACTTTAAAATCATGAAATATAAACATTTATTAATTTTCTAAGCATGCAGTGTAATGGAAGAAAAATATAAATAAAAAATTAGAAATCAAAATTATTTATATTAGGTAGTTTATATTACTATTTAAAAATAATATTTACCTTTACTGGCATTTACTTTAAAAAATAAATGAAATATTTCTTCGCAAAAAACTACATGTAAGAGAATTAGCATAAACAAAATACAAACATCGTTAACTTTTTTTTAAATTGGCACGTGTAAAACTTTCAATTTAATTTTCACACCCCATAGTTTGAGTTCGATAACCACACATTTACTTAACCACATTACTTAAATATGATTATTAAGTTCAACTAATTCATATTATTAAAACATCTAAAATACAAATATGTATCTATTTTTAAAATTAATTCTAAGTTCATCTCATCTCTCTTAAAAATTGCTTCTTCTCAAAATTTCCCATTAAAAAATAGACCATATATACCATATAAAATTAAATAATTGAAAGATCGGGCTACGGAAAATCACACAAATTTTGGGAAAAATTTTGACACCTGCACACGCACACAATCGTCAATTAAAAAACCTACTATTTTAGTATTTTAAATATTTTAATAAACGCAAAAATAGCACAGTATTTATAAGGTGAAGTTATAAAAATTTGGAAGAACTAATAATGCACTGACGTACACAAAAATCAAACGAATACTAAATTTTATTTATCAAAAGGATTCGATAGTTCTGGCTCAACGATAACCATTTAGTCGCACGGCGAGGTTGTCACATATGCTTTAGTATACAAATGAATGAATGATTTTATTCGAATAAAACCATTCGATAGTTGAAATCATTCATTCGGTAACCATTCGATAGTCTAATTCATTCGATAGTTCCCATCGCTAAAAAATACCCAAATCTAGACGAGATAAAAAATGCTATTTCTGCCGAATGAAATATAATTTCAGTTTACCAACTAGCGAATGTAAGAAGAGAATTTTATGATCGCCTGGGTTGTTGTCTAGCCGTCGATGGAGGAATATTTGAACATCTTCTTAAATCCTAAAGTTCTAACAATTTAATAATACCTAAATTAATAAGTTATTGAATATTATAATAATACTATAATTAACCTTGTAATTGATTACTTTATTTTACTTTAATTCATATTAATTTGTATTTATAAATACATCTTTAAGATTTCCGATGTAGGAATGAGTTTTCAATAATAATAAAGCACTAAATAGGCAAATTTCTGAAATGACAACTTTATTTGACAGTTATCTTTTACCTTGACTGGTGCTCATAAGTAAATACAGGGCCATAAGAAAGGGGAAATATTTAAAAAGAAATCAGCGATAACTCGTAAACGAGCTAATCAAAAATATCTAAAGTTATTCTTTTGAATGTGGGTTTTAGTGCTCTTCAATAAACCTAAATAGAATTATTCTCTAAAATAATTAAGGAAGCCAATAATTGACCCCATTAAAATTTACATGGGATTCCTATGTCCCGTCCGACGATGCAACACCCGGTATGTGGCATTAATGATGTAAATAAATTATTAGTGTAGTTAGATGAGTGTCCATTTTAATTTTATCTTATTACTCAAAATTTCTGTTGTATTTCATGGTTGTTACCTGTAAAGATAGAGGAATTATGGCATCTTAATTCCTGTTAATAATGTACAAAGGGAGTTATAACTCTATCTATGGCTAAAGTAAAAAATAAATGTGTTTATAACGATACATAATAAATAAATAGATTTTTTGTGGCTGATGAAAGAACGTGACATCAGCATTTGCAGTGATTAAGATTGAATTAAATGTCAAATGAGTAACATTTATATTAATTATAAACATTCTGTAAATATTTGCGGTGGTAATTACGCGAGTGGCAATAGAGAGAATGATTTATTTCGATTAAAAAAAAGGGTAAATGACATTTATGTACTTATTAGAATTGATTTTCTTTAACATGCCACTGATTGAATTTTTATTATAATATCTAGCTCCTCATAGAAATAATCAGGGGAACAGACAAAAATATCACGACATTACACTTGTTTTTCAGTCTGTAACTACCTTTATTGTCCTCATTCCCCATGTAATAGAAAATCACTTACCATAAATCATCGAAATATTAGAGCACAGATACAAAGAATTTTTTCAAGAACCCGTGCTACTTGAAAAGATTGTAGGTGTTACTGGACGTTTTGTTGAGATTACTATACCGGGTGCGTCTAAAAAGTGGCACACCCTTATAACTTTTAATTTTTTTCAGTTAAGACAACGAGATTTGGTATGTTTGTATACGACATAAATTAGGATCTATTGATATATTCAAGTGTCACTTCGGTTTTACCGGAAATGACTACAACTTTTGATTTTTTAATGGCACCCTCGGCATTTTTTTACTTTATTCGATAGAAAATTACACTCTGAATGGAATGACATATGATGTGTCAACTTTTGACATTTTCGCATATGGTTTATTTGAAATTGTAACCTGCGGTTCACAACCACAATTTGTCTCGAAATATAGCAAGTGTGTGGTATCAAATTATTCGTAAAAAAATGCTTTTTCCAAATATGCTAATGAGCCACCCTCGTTCCATTTGAAAAAATTGAGATATGATTAAAAATACGATTTGGGCATCTTTTAACCGGCCAGGACAAGACACTAAAAACATTAGACAATTAAATCTATTTTTCCAAGGCTCCTTGATTAAAAATTAATGTTTTTAACACAGCCATGGCACTCTAGATTGAAATTTAAAATTCAATTTGTTTTTGAGCAAATATGTCAAAAGTTGACGGTATAAAATTTCACCGTAACTTATTTTACTTATTTTGCTTATTTTTAGGAATAAAACAAAAACTTACTTGAGTAACTTGAATAATAACGTTTAATTAGCTTACTGCTTAACTGTACATATAACTTCTAATAATATCTTATCTATTAAGTCTCTTCACCACAACAATTTCTTGGGATGGAGTTGTCTCCGATAACTGTAATATAAAACCTCATTAATAAAATATCAATTTGTTTGTTTAAAACCTACCTTTCTTTCTACAGCGGTACATATACATAGGATATACAGTGGTACATATACATATATAGGATATATAAATTCTTTATTTAGACTTATGCTTGTGTTAGGATATTTTCTTGACATATTTATTCAGAGGATTCTTGAACATAGACTTGATGTGATTATCTTTTGTCTGTTTCAACGCAACAAGTGGGAATGTTGGGTCTACAATATACTACATATGGGTTAAGGATTTTATTAGGTATTTTTCCTGTGTGTAATCAATTGATTTTACCTGATTATAGTTGATTTTTCCCTAAATTTCATCTTGTTTATATTACGATTTACAGACTGACGTTTCAATTGTTTGTCAGCTGATCGTGTGACACCGGCGTTGAAGGTTGACAGATGGATCTTTGTAAATTAGGTTTTCGATCTTTTTAATCGTTTTTATATATGATCGGGAAATGTATTAATAATTTTCCGAAGATAATATGTTCGTATAGGGATTATTATAATTTTATTATGATGTAATAAAATGTTATACTCAATTCGTATGCATTAAATAAAATTGTATGTCGAATTTTATTTTGTCTTTTGTTTTACTGGTTGCCAGTGTTGGATTTTGGGTTGGTATCTTGGAGTCCAGCGTCTTTTGCGGATTTTGCAAACACGCGTCCTTTTTCGATTTTGAAACGTCTTGGTGAAAGCAGGGGAAGCCTTCTGATCTCTGCCGAAAATAAAAGAAAGAAATTCTAGTGAAATTTTGGCTTGTCGCCGTTCCATATTGGGATTGTTCAGTAGAATTACGGTCTTGGAATTCATTGAGGGTCGAGAAGACCGATTGGCAAGAAATTGAGCTTGGCCTGTGTAGTTGGAATTCCGGGGAAAACCTTGAAAAGGGATATCTTTGTTGGTTGAGTAAGAGACATTCTTAGGTGTAAGGTTCTCTTCTACAACTATTTATTTTAGAGGACAGGAGCTGTAGATGGGTGCGTGGACGTACTGGGATGAGTACGAGGGCAGTTAAGGAACCCTTTTCCATGGAGTAACATGCGTTGAGACGCCATCTTGTCTTGGAAGGTCCGCATGGTGGAAAGGTATTTTACTATGTCCAAACCAGAACGTGTCACTAAAGTAGATCATATTTTAGGGTTCTTGTTCCTTGGCTATTACTCCTTAGTGATGATTACGGTTTAGCTTAAGATTTTTATCAATTTTTTTTTTGTACTGGATTTGGTTCTGCAACTAATGCCATTGTGGCGTCAATGCCAGTGTGACGAGGAATGTCACTGTGACACTGAAGACCAGCAATCTGGATTTTCTCATGGACTAACTGGAACGACCACTGGATGACAGATAAGACTTTAATCATCTCTTATTTTATTGCGTTTATGATTGATTAAAATTTATTACATTAAATATACGATCGTATGTGAACTTGGTATATCAGGGGATTTTTACATTTAAATTTCATTTTATTCTTTATAGACATTTAATCATAATCACAAATACGCATCAGGGTTGTTCACAGTTTAGTCACAACAATATTTTGTGATACTAGTCATGATTTATTTATTTTACGGATAGTTTATTAAATAATTGGTACATATAATGTGTAAATGTAACAATTATTATAGGTACTATTCATTTATTATTATTAAGACAAAAGTATAAGTGCATTTATCTATTTTATAAAATAAAAACTCACCTTAATTACTATCATTGATGCTATCCTACCTATTTCTTTACTATGAGAAGCCCTAGAACAACATATTTGTTATTTTATCTTTTAGATGGTTATTTGTTAGATAAAAGTTATTTATTTATAACTGAAGAGACCGCGCCTTAGAGAGTTTATTTCCTTACCTAACCTAACCATTCAGAATAACTAAAAATAGAGAAGGGACGTCCACAAAAACGGGATTCAAAAATGGCTCCACCAAGACCGATTAAATCCACATGGTGAGGAAACTTTTATATACACGGTGTTCCGAACTGTATTCTGGAAACTTCTGCAGCATATTCTGCAGATAAAAATAAGTAAAAAAGTTCGTATAAATGTATGCCCTAAAATGCTTAGTTTTGGAGATACAGGGTGTAGAAGTTTCATTTTTATTCCGATTTTGATGAAATTTTGTAGATATGTACATTTAGTACGTCTGAGAGTAGGTTGTTGATATCTCTTTTATATCCCTAAGGGTGGTCCACCGTCCATCCATTTTTTTTATTTTTTAAACACATTTTTCTATGTTTATTTTCTTATGATGTGGCATTAAAAATGCATACAACCCTAATTTTTCACCCTTCTACACGCAGATGCAAAAAAAAAACGCAACGGAGAAAATTTTAGTCAAATTTAAAGTGTTATATTTTTGTTATTTTTAGCCCTATTTTTATGATTTTTTTAGCAAGCTATGTATAATTATATCAACTTTAATTCGTAAAGTCAGCTTTTTATAAACTTTAGTATTTGGCATATTATACAGAGTTAATCGAAGGGTTGTTTTTTTACCCTAATTTTGAAACACCCTGTGCTATAATTTCGTGTGTGAATTTTCCTAAAATATAATTTTACGGTCAGAACCATGTCTCCTGGGTATTTTGTTTTTTGGATCATGTCAAAATGGCCTTAGTTAATTTTTAAGAGCGAAATGAACTTGCCACCAACAATTTGCAATTTTTTCAATTATCATTTTTTTTTAAGTTATTTTTCAATACGACAAGGCGGCTTTGGTGCTTATTGTTAACTATATACTACTATGAACTCTGCTCACTGCTCGTCATGTTCGACGTTTGGGAAATGCTTGGCAGGAGAGG
Source organism: Sitophilus oryzae (assembly GCF_002938485.1). Taxonomy (NCBI): domain Eukaryota; kingdom Metazoa; phylum Arthropoda; class Insecta; order Coleoptera; family Curculionidae; genus Sitophilus; species Sitophilus oryzae. The sequence continues at coordinate 2,790,327 of NW_022147540.1, forward strand.
TAGAGGTCAGGAAGCGGTACCAGCTTCATTAAAAGAACTTCGCTTGGCCATTAAAGAATGGAAAAACATAACGTAATATGATATATGCAGTCTCATTGACAGTATGAACGGGCCTATACAGGCAGTTATAGCAGCCAAGGGACGCAATACAAAGTATTAGCGTAGTTTTTACATTTTTTTTTCTGTTTGTATGATGATGATGTTTTCTTTAATACTGTTAGTTCTGTTATTGTTATTAATGTTTATTAAAACTCAGGCTGTATCTTTTGTCTTCAACGTTTTTTTTTTAATTTAGTATAGAGTATCCGATGTAGTGTATTATGACGTTACGACAATAGTCACCAAAACCACCTCGTCATATTAAAAATTACATTAAAAAGTAATGATAATTAAAAAAATTGCAAATTGATGGTTATCAGTTCATTTCGTTCTTAAAAATTAACCAAAGCATATATTAGGCAAATAATAGCCCAAACAGTACTATATTAAAACTGTTTTTCAGTCTGGAACTACACTAAGAAGTATCTTAGTGTAGTTCTCTCTTCTGTAGAAGTAGCTTAGTTGTTAACAAAAACTATAAAATAGTTTTAATGTTAAAAGTGATAGTATGATAGAATTGATGCTTAATAATTTAAAATGCAATAACAATGATATTAATAAAACATAATTTCCCCGATCAAAACTATAGTATATACAATAAGAGACAAAGGTTTCAGCCGCAGAGTTTGTACACGAAAATGGAATTCAAATTAAGCTTCATTACGTAAAACGGTCGCCTGAATTTATTCGATCGCGCGCATTAGTAGAAAGTAATATAATTTTAATTACATTAAACTGTTTTGTGTGCGGCATTTACATAAAGGAATGAAAAAGGAGGAAAACAGATAAAAAGAAAAACAAGCGGACACGTATTCGGTACAAATCGAAATTTCCTTTCCATTCCCAGGGCGAATAAATATCTATTTTGCCTATTTATTTTTCGGTTACTGCTATCTTGTGGTTCGTTAATGGGGAACGCGCTTAGATGTGGACGGTTAAACAAGCATTAAATTAACAACTAAATGAACAAATTTACAACATACCAAAACTATGTACTAAAAGTACCTCAAAATACCTGATATTTGAAATAATATAAACACTTTAATTAGAGTAAAAAATTATACATACATATATGGGGTTTACCTACCGTTCTTACAACATCTTATTCAGTACCCATCAGCTATCCAAATTCGTGTGTTTTGTAGAGTCCGCTTATCATATAGGGAAAATCGTAATACCGTACATGCTCCCAAATCGTACCTTTTTAGGTTGTGAAAAAGGATTAAAACGGGAACCCTATTATACTAAGACTTCGCTGTCCATCCGTCCGTCTATCACAACGGTCTATCTTATGAACCGTTATAGCTAGACAGTTGAAATTTTTACAGATAATGTATCTATGTTGCCGCTATAAGAACAAATACAAAAAACAGAATTAAATAAATGTTTATAAATAAAAAAGTACTTTCACTAAACATTATCTTTTAAGTAAGAATTTTACATAGAATCTTTCAAGTCCTCGGTGGCTGCGTGGTTTAAAGCGTTAGGACTTAACGCTGGTATGACGTTGGAGCCGTAGTAAGGCAGGTTCGAATCCTAGTCAAGGCGACTTTTTTTTAATCGTTTTTTTTTTAAATTTTTACATATTTATTTTTACTTTTTACATATTTATTACTGATTAATACAATTTTTAGTAATGTGTTTCTTCATTTTTTTTTAAATTATATACGCCCATTCAAAATTTCAGCTAAATCGGAAAAAGTTTATAATAATATAGTGTCTAATGTTGTATAGATAATGAATTGTACGGAACCCTTCGTTACTTGACCAATTTTTTATTTTTCAGATAAAAAAAATGAGATTTGGTATGTTAGTATATGACAAATTAGGATTGATTGACGTATTCAATTGTTTTCGTCACTTCCTATTTCACCGGAAATGAACTACAATCGAATGACATATTATAACGCCACCTTGGGTGAAAAAGTTTATAATGGGAACTCAGGTTCACCAGGTTCCGTTACAAATAGGTTCCAGCTAACTCAGTAAATAATTAAGTAAAATATATGCACAGAACAAGAGATATCAAAAGGGAGGTGTATGGAAAAAGTGTACTGATTGAAAAGTCTAAAGGTGCGTATTCATTATCCGAACGAACGAACGAACGAACGAACGAATGAAAGTGCGGTATATGTAGACGGGGACCGAACGCATGCGGCCGTTCGTTCGTTCGTGCGCTCGACCATCCGCTTCGAGTCGGTACATCAAAGGCGTTCGCCAACAAATGCCTCCGGTCTTCTCGTGCGGTCCTATCGTGCGGTCCCCGTCCATACCACTAGCGTACATTCGTTCGTTCGTTCGTGCGGATAATGAATACGCACCTTAAAATGTACTGGATTCGTTTAATAAATACTAAATTTAAAGTTAAAACAAATTGTCAAGATCTATCATAAAATGTAGCAAATATTTAAATACGAAATAATGAAAGAAATATATGAAATATATATATATATATATATATATATATATATATATATATATATATATATATATATATATATATATATATATATATATATATATATATATATATATATATATATATATATATATATAAATACTAGTAAAAAATGAACTATCCGTAGAATAAATTAAATCATGAATAGTATCACAAAATATTGTTGTGACTAAACTGTGAACAACCCTGATGCGTATTTGTGATTATGATTAGTCTATAAAGAATAAAATGAAATTTAAATGTAAAAATCCCCTGGATACCAAGTTCACATACGATCGTATATTTAATGTAATAAATTTTAATCAATCATAAACGCAATAAAATAAGAGATGATCAAATCTTATCTGTCACCCAGTGGTCGTTCCAGTCAGTCCATGAGAAAATCCAGATTGCTGGTCTTCAGTGTCACAGTGGCATTCCTCGTCACAGTGGCATTCACGTCACAATGGCATTAGTTGCAGTACCAAATCCAGTACAAAAAAAATTGGTAAAAATCAAACCAAACCGTAATCATCACTAAGGAGTAATAGCCAAGGAACAAGAACCCTAAAATATGATCTATTTTAGTGACACGTTCTAGTTTGGACATAGTAAAATACCAAGACAAGATGGCGTCTCAACGCATGTTACTCCATGAAAAAGGGTTCCTTAACTGTCTTCGTACTCATCCCAGTACGTCCACACACCCATCTACAGCTCCTGTCCTCTAAAATAAATAGTTGTAGAAGAGAACCTTACACCTAAGAATGTCTCTTACCCAACCAACAAAGATATCCTTTTTCAAGGTTTTCCCCCGGAATTCCAACTACACAGGCCAAGCTCAATTTCTTGCCAATCGGTTTTCTTGACCCCCAATGAATTCCAAGACCGTAATTCTACTGAACAATCCCAATATAGAACGGCGACAAGCCAAAATTTCACTAGAATTTCTTTCTTTTATTTTCGGCAGAGATCTCAGAAGGCTTCCCCTGCTTTCACCAAGACGGTTCAAAGTCGAAAAAGGACGCGTGTTTGCAAAATCCGCAAAAGACGCTGGACTCCAAGATACCAACCCAAAATCCAACACTGGCAATCTGTAAAACAAAAGACCCAAAATAAAATTTGACATACAATTTTATTTAATGCATACGAATTGGGTGAAACATTTTATTACATCATAATAAACATACTATAATCCATATAAGAACATAATATCTTCGGAAAATTATTAATACATTTTCCGATCATATAAAAAAACGATTAAAAAGATCGAAAACCTAATTTACAAAGATCGATCTGTCAACCTTCAACGCCGGTGTCACACGATCAGCTGACAAACAATTGAAGCGTCAGTCTGTAAATCGTTATATAAACAAGATGAAATTTGGGAAAAATCAACTATAATCAGGTAAAATCAATTGATTACACACAGGAAAAATACATAATAAAATCCTTAACCCATATGTAGTATATTGTAGACCCAATATTCCCACTTGTTGCGTTGAAACAGACAAAAGATAATCACATCAAATCTATTTTCAAGAATCCTCCGAAGAAATATGTCAAGAAAATATCCTAACACAAGCATAAGTCTAAATAAAGAATTTATATATCCTATATATGTATATGTACCACTCTATATCCTATGTATATGTACCGCTGTAGAAAGAAAGGTAGGTTTTAAATAAACAAATTGATATTTTATTAATGAGGTTTTATATTACAGTTATCGGAGACAACTCCATCCCAAGAAATTGTTGTGGTGAAGAGACTTAATAGATAAGATATTATTAGAAGTTATATGTACAGTTAAGCAGTAAGCTAATTAAACGTTATTATTCAAGTTACTAAGTAAGTTTTTGTTTTATTCCTAAAAATAAGCAAAATAAGTAAAATAAGTTACGGTGAAATTTTAAACCGTCAACTTTTGACATATTTGCTCAAAAACAAATTGAATTTTAAATTTCAATCTAGAGTGCCATGGCTGTGCTAAAAACATTAATTTTTAATCAAGGAGCCTTGGAAAAATAGATTTAATCGTCTAATGTTTTTAGTGTCTTGTCCTGGCCGGTTAAAAGATGCCCAAATCGTATTTTTTAATCATATCTCAATTTTTTTTCAAATGGAACGAGGGTGGCTCATTAGCATATTTGGAAAAAGCATTTTTTATGAATAATTTGATACCACACACTTGCTATATTTCGAGACAAATTGTGGTTGTGAACCGCAGGTTACAATTTCAAATAAACCATATGCGAAAATGTCAAAAGTTGACACATCATATGTCATTCCATTCAGAGTGTAATTTTCTATCGAATAAAGTAAAAAAATGCCGAGGGTGCCATTAAAAAATCAAAAGTTGTAGTCATTTCCGGTAAAACCGAAGTGACACTTGAATATATCAATAGATCCTAATTTATGTCGTATACAAACATACCAAATCTCGTTGTCTTAACTGAAAAAATTAAAAAGTTATAAGGGTGTGCCACTTTTTAGACGCACCCGGTATAGTAATCTCAACAAAACGTCCAGTAACACCTACAATCTTTTTCAAGTAGCACGGGTTCTTGAAAAAATTCTTTGTATCTGTGCTCTAATATTTCGATGATTTATGGTAAGTGATTTTCTATTACATGGGGAATGAGGACAATAAGGTAGTTACAGACTGAAAAAACAAGTGTAATGTCGTGATATTTTTTGTCTGTTCCCCTGATTATTTCTATGAGGAGCTAGATATTATAATAAAATTCAATCAGTGGCATGTTAAAGAAAATCAATTCTAATAAGTACATAAATGTCATTTACCCTTTTTTTTAATCGAAATAAATCATTCTCTCTATTGCCACTCGCGTAATTACCACCGCAAATATTTACAGAATGTTTATAATTAATATAAATGTTACTCATTTGACATTTAATTCAATCTTAATCACTGCAAATGCTGATGTCACGTTCTTTCATCAGCCACAAAAAATCTATTTATTTATTATGTATCGTTATAAACACATTTATTTTTTACTTTAGCCATAGATAGAGTTATAACTCCCTTGGTACATTATTAACAGGAATTAAGATGCCATAATTCCCTCTATCTTTTACAGGTAACAACCATGAAATACAACAGAAATTTTGAGTAATAAGATAAAATTAAAATGGACACTCATCTAACTACACTAATAATTTATTTACATCATTAATGCCACATACCGGGTGTTGCATCGTCGGACGGGACATAGGAAATCCCATGTAAATTTTAATGGGGTCAATTATTGACTCCCCTAATTATTTTAGAGAATAATTCTATTTAGGTTTATTGAAGAGCACTAAAACCCACATTCAAAAGAATAACTTTAGATATTTTTGATTAGATCGTTTACGAGTTATCGCCGATTTCTCTTTAAATATTTCTCCTTTCTTATGGCCCTGTATTTACTTATGAGCACCAGTCAAGGTAAAAGATAACTGTCAAATGTAGTTGTCGTTTCAGAAATTTACCTATTTAGTGCTTTATTATTATTGAAAACTCATTCCTACATCGGAAATCTTAAAGATGTATTTATAAATACAATCCTCACATTGGATAACATATATCAGGGGTGACAGTGTCAAAGGCAGTAAATATTTTCTGCCTTAACTGCTCCAAATTTTGAATTTCTTCATGGCCGTAAATTTTAGATTTTATGTACCCCCATAAAAGAAATCATTCACCGAGAAGTCGGGTGAAATTAAACGTCAGTCTAAACAAAACTGTAATTTTGAAAACTTGTCAAAATTTGGACACTCGCTAAATGGACTTGATTTTCCATGTCTCGAAGTCTGTGGACTTTTCTGTATAATCTCGTAGTAATTTAATAGATTGCTCGTCATATTATATATCAGCTCGTAGGAGAGATCAGGAAAAAAAGATATTTATAGTATAAAAAATTAATTTATTTAACAAAATTTAGTTAAGATGTGACAAAATAGTTACATTTCTATTGGTTCTATCGGACTTTTTACGACTATATAAATCTTTATTTCTTGTAAACTTTAATGCATAAAATATTTTTTCAATCTAATAAATAATTTAATAATGATGTAAAATAAGAGGAGATTTCTCACATGGGTGGTCAAATTCTATAGTTTTCATTATATCAAACAGCCTCTGAATGTTGTCTTCAGTGCAAAACTCATCAAAATTTAATATAAATAATTATTCCAGCCTGTAAATAAAATGAACAAATTTTTCCACTTTCATGATCAAAGGCTTTTAAATGGGTAAATAATTTCGAGTTATCCAGAAATTCGGATTCTTTTGCAAATTTTAGACAAATATCACATTGATGTATTTGAAGACCCTTTTTAATGATGTAGACATAATTAAAGGCATTTTGGAGTTAGAAAACATTTCTAAGAGAGGCTGTTGATATAATGAAAACTATAAAATTTGACCACTCATGTGAGAAATTTCCTCTTGTTTACATCATTAAATGATTTATTAGATTGAAAATATTTGACGTATTAAAGTTTACAAATAAAGATTTATACAGTCGAAAAAAGTCCGATAAAACCAAAAGAAAAGTAACTATTTTGTCACATTTTTAATTAAATTTTGTTAAATAAATTAATTTTCTATACTATAAATATCTTTTTTTTCCTTATAAATAAACACATTTGCATCCCATTTTAAATAAGATATACAAATTACCAAAACTTAGAACTAACAGTTCAAAAGTTCAACAAAAATCCTACACGCGTTTTTAAAAAGAAACCTAATAAAAAAAAGAAATATAACCACGCACTATGTCATTCCAGCAAGCGAATACGTAACAGCATAGGTTTCCGGACTAAACGACTGGTGTATTTACACCACTCAATAGGCGTGTCGGGTTTGCCGAGCGGTTTCCGATGCAGTCGCTTTCTTTCGCATCTGTTATAGGTAATTTGTGTTTGTGTCATATATCAAAAATGACGGGCTTTAGAAAAAAACGATGGACACAATCTCATTAAGGATGTGATTATCTACAACTTTTATCTGAAAACTTTTTGTCTAAATTAGCTTATAATGGAATTAGGAAAAATTTTAAAAATAGCCGAAATTTTTAAAATAGCCGAAATTTGTTTGTTTCGAAATATCTTTTAAGCCATGAACTTTTTCAAAAATCTGAAAGGCGCATATTTATGACCCCACAAAACTGCAATTCTTTCCCCATTTAACCGACTCTCTATCTTCAGTAGTTTCCGAGATACCCATAGAGAACATCGTAGGAAACTCACCCCGTACATAGTATTTAACCAAATCTTCTTGTTCATCATGTTGACGGGGTTTTTCAATTTTTTGATGACTAATTTCAATTATTTAAGTTCATTGTTTTTTTTGTTATGTTATTTCTGATATGCTTTGTAGTTACACATTTTATTTATATTTAAAATGGCAACATTATATTAAATTTATAATACTAATAACGCTAACGGATTTATTATCGAATATAAATCTAAAGCGAAATAAGACAAAACTGGAATTCTTACGCAGACGGCTCCTGATTAATACTTCCTCTCTCGATACCTGAAGAAGTAGCTTAATTACAAAATCTTATCGTATATTTACGGCAGATACATTACATTTCAAAACGATAACATCTAATTTAATAAACTGAAACGCCATCGGACGTCTCGGGTAATATCAAGTTCTCGGTCTACTTTTAAAATTAATTTCGTTACTTCGGGTATTACCGATGATGTATGTAATGGGTGATATAAATGTTACTAAATGTCTAAGAACAACTGTTTAAATCTACAGTTTATTTAGAATTAATAAGGAAGGATTTAAAGGTATATATAGTACTATTCTTTTAAAAGTTCCTCAATATGGCCGACCTAGTTACGAAAATTGGTAATTTTTTTTTAATGAAAAATAAGTTGGCGTTAGCGAATTCAGAAATTGATTTACTCTTTGCTTAACAATAATATTTTTCAGGATTGTCAAGTTGACGTTAAAGTTAGGTTATTAGGTGGTTGTCATAAATAAAAACATAGATTATTGAAATTATTTAATAAGAATAAAGGTATTTTACCGCAGATCCGAATAGATTTTACTTAAAGGTATTTTAAAAACTTTCTCAGTGAGAATATTAACTCCCCTGTTTCTTATATTTCAGTTAAAGGGACGTAAGAACTATAGGATGTGAATTTTTGGTTTCATGTTTTGACGATATCTGAGAGTTCCTAGAATTATCAAAATTATTGAATAATTATAGTTGTTTAATAAGTGAAATTAATAGAAGACTTGGAAATAGGATGATGCGTTTCATGTTATAGTTGATAGATCACACCATTTCTCTTAACTTATTTTTATTTCAGTACAGTTAATCACAAATTGAATTGATGTGTGCAAAAACAGCTATATATTTTCAAACATCTTATTTAAATAGTTCTTTTATATACTGTTAAACTGTATCAACTACAAAGTATTTAGCAAAAAATTATAAGGTAATAAATTTTGTAGATATAATTTATGAAAATTTATAATATAATAAAGATTAGAACACAATCCTCTGAAGGAAAAAGAAATACTCAAAAACTCATTAAATATACTTTATTAAAAATAACAAGATACAAAAACATCCATGCAAACTGTAATAATCAGAACATTATCCACATTATACCTTTATTAAATTTGTGGTCCACACTCCTGTCAGGAAAGCCAGAAATGTTTGTTTAAATATTAACTTATTTTAAATTGCCATAAACACATCAGAATATATCACAACCACAACTATAGGTTAATCAGTACTAAATTTTATACCTAGTAAGTGATGCGTTAACTAACAAGTATAGGATAAAAAACAATTATTAATATAGAGTGTACTAGACAATGTCCTGCTTTTTTATGAAATGACTTTCCCTTCGAATGTGAGGAATACCAGTAAAATAAAACAAAATTTTTGGTTTGGTTTGGTGTTTCATATTCTAACTACATCTATTACAAACCTTAAGTGCTTTTAGTGAGTAACTATATTTTTTATTATTCTTTGTGTATCCTGTAAAGTAAAAAAATATATATTTCAAGAAATATAAAAACAATGCAATAGATATCAAACAGATTCATAAAAACTACTTACAATTATTGTACATAATTATATATTTCAAGTGTTATTTGATGTTTGGTCCCATTCCCAACATTACCTTATTTAGGTCTTCTCTACTAACTCAACTTTTAAACCTGTTTTAAACCTTCTTTATATTTTAAAACTGATTTACAACAATCTGTAATGTCCGCGCTGTTTCCTGAAATATAAGTTTTAATCTTTATTATCATATAGTACATATTACAAACCTGAAAATTACTGATACGAGGAAACTTAGAGATGTTTTTACAAACATATGGACTAATTTATTTTCACGAATTTGTGAACGAGTCAATGTTTTCTAATACGTTTTTAAGCGTTTTACGCATTTTGAATATCTTCCAGACTATTCGTCAATTCTTGATCGGTGAAAAGATTATTATATATAAGTATGTAATTAGTACTGCAGGTTGCAGGTTAAATCAAAGAACAAAATCAAGTAGAATTTGTGAATAAAAACTCAAAAAATAATGAAAATATTTAGAAAAAGAAACCGTAAACGTCAATGTCAGTCAAGTGTCAGAGTTCAATTGAATTTACCACAGAATATCAATTTGAACGATTTGAAGTACAGTCGATTCCAGTTTAGAGATTTTCGTTTTTTAAGCCTCCCAGACTGAAGTCCGCCATATTGGGAAGTTTTAAATGAATACAAGTATAGTCTAATTAAATTTAATAAAAAAAGTAAAACATTTTTTTTACTAAACAAATTTATAAAATAACTAGCGTGTACCCGTGACTTCGTTCGCGTCGAATTATCGTGATTACTCAATGGTCATATTTTATGAAACACCCTGTATAAATTTTTAAAAAATCTTAAAATATGTAAAATAACAAAATAAAATATACGTGTTTAAGAGTTTTTTTCCGAAAAACTCACCGGTTTTTAAATAAAAAATATTCTAATATTTGAGGGGTGGTTTCACCCCCTTAGAATTCGAGTTTCGAAAAATCCCTTCTTATCGAACCTCTACACCCTAAAGTCAATCCGTTTTCCAAAAATCAGCTTTTTACGTCAAGCGCTTTAAGCAGGATCGTGATTAATCAATGACCAGATTTTTCGAAACACCCCGTATACATTTAAAAAAAAAATCTTAAAATATGTAAAAAAACATAATAGAATATACGTGTTTAAGCGTTTTTTCGGAAACTTGACCGTTTTTTAAATAAAAAATATTGTAATATTTGAGGGGTGGTTTCACCTCCTTGGAACTGGAATTTCAAAAAATCCCTTCTTATCGAACCTCTACACCCTAAAATCAACCTGTATGCCAAAATTGAGCTTCTTACGTTGAGTGGTTTGAGCAGGATCGTGATTAATCAGTGAGTCAGTCACTTAAGGATTTTATATATTCAGTATAGATAAAAATTGATGATGTTAATCTACACTCTATTTTCTACTTTATCAAAAGTGGCTCACCCCTAAAACTTTTTTAGTTTTTCAGATAAAACAAGCAATTTGGCAGCGTATAAATAAGTAAAAAAGTTTCTATAAATGCATGTCCTAAAATGTATAGTTTCGAAGATACAGGGTGTAGAAGTTTCATTTTTATTTCGATTTTTTCCAAATAATTTCTGAAATAATATATATCTCAAAAACCAAAGATTTTAAACATATTTAATATTTAACCCTTACAATAAATACCTTTTTTTGGGCGCAAGAATTCAAAAATGAAATAAAATACAGGGTGTTCCATAAGAAAAAATATAACTTTGGTATGGATCTTAGTTCTGGAACACCCTGTATATTTCAAAATAATTTTAAATTGTGCACATTGTCTTCCCACATATACCCATAAAATATTTTGTTTCTACATCTTTCCGTTTTCGTATAATCAACCGAGGCGAATGCGGTGCGCCACCCCGTATGTACAGGGTGGATCAAATTCGACGCTTTTAAATGGAAACACCCTTTTCTATAGGAGATAGACAAAAACTAATATCGGTGTCTGGAGCTCAGTTTTTGTCAAGAACATGATGGTGAGAACCGCATATCGATATCTGTTACCGTTTCGGAGTTACGGGGTGGTTTTCAAAAATATGCATTTTTAACAAATCGCTGTAACTTTTTTGCTATGGAAAATTTTGTATTTTCATGAAAACATTTCCAAAGCACTAATAAAAATTCGCCCGCTTTAAATAAGTAGGCTTGAACGGCACCGGCTGGAATGCAAAAAAAATCTATCTGTGAGCATCAATTAAAACGAAAATAATATTTGCTATGAGAGATGCAGAATTTTATAACAATTTAAAATATATTTAACCCACATCAACACATTTAAACTATATCTAATAACAATAAAAATAAATAGCAAACCAAGACATGAGATTTTGCTACAGGTGTTCGACATATCGACAGTCTTCTGTTATGGACAAACGGGGCAGTTTTTGAAAATTTCTCGCAGAATTCATAAACTCAGTGGGGGTGAAAGATACCCTCTTATAACTGCTAAGTATTTTTTATTCTTGTCTAGATTATACGGAAGAATAAGGAACCTTTATTCTTCCGCAAATATATCCATAGAATTAGATCCATGGGCACTAAGTCGGGCGGCCAACGGCTGAGATCTTGGTTAGCTATCCAATTATTCTTGAAATTGGCTGCAAAAATTTGCTGATAACTTCAACGTTCAGAGGCGGTGCGTCGTTTTGCTGGAAAAATATGTTTTCGAGTTCCATTAAGGGAATATCATCAATAAGGGGTCCGAAGCCTACTAGTTAAAAGTGGCGAACTTTTAAAAATTCTGCATTTCGAAGGCGATTATAGCAAAATATCAAGTGTGCTATATTTTTAGAAAGGTAATAATTAAATTATTTTCAGTTAATTAAAAACATAGAAGGTGTCCCAAATAAAAAATCATTTTTTCTGTTGATAACTTTTAAATTATTAATTTTAAAAAAATTATACTTAAACCATTAAATTCTACTATTAACAAAAAAGTTACAGCGATTTGTTAAAAATGCACATTTTGAAAAACACCCCGTAACTCCGAAACGGTAACAGATATTGATGTGCGGTTTTCACCGTCATGTTTTTGATGAAAATTGAGCTCCAGACACCGATATTAGTTTTCGTCTATCTCCTATAGAAAAGGGTGTTTCCATTTAAAAGTGTCGAATTTGACCCACCCTGTACAAGACTGTGATTTTGCCATCTACTTGTCAAATATAAACTAAATAAGGGAAAACTTTCCACTCACTTTTTCCACTTCCTTTTTTCATACCTCCGTCAAATTTTAACCAAAAGCGATGAAAGAAATTGTCGTTTCTGCGATTAAAAACCTTTTTATCTTCAAAGAGCAGCAATGGAAAAACTCCATCATTACCCATACGTGGGTTTTAATGCAATTTCAAACCGCGGCGCGGCAACGGCGCGAGGGTGTGGCGGCGGCGCATAACTTAGCGGCCCAATAAATTCGAAAAATATGAGAAAACAATATTTCTGAAAGCGTATCATTAATAAGTTCTAAGTATAGGTTATCGCCGCAGCTCCATTTCAGGAGTTGGCTTAATTAATAATTAAAGAGTAGATGCATTTATACAGGGCGTTTACTAATTACCGATAATACCGGGGACGGATGGACGTGCAGATGGGCTGGCTGGTAGCTCGGATGGGTCTGGGAACGGTCTCGGTTGCCTAGTAAATAATTATGTTCTTCGTTTCGTTTTGGAAGGAGTTTTAATGGAGAAAATTGTCTATTAATTGAATTATAGGCACGGGCTTATAGAGACTTAGGTTTTAAATTCGCCATAAACGATGTTTTAGTTGAATCAAAATATTTATTTTGGTTAGGTTTGGTGAGGTTGCTCCCGAAATTAATTCACTCGCGATTAATCTTTTCAGTCGAGGATAATGCAATTTTGTCGTCGTGTATAAAACAATATTTTTTTTCCATAGCGAGTTACGTTTTAAAAAATATTCAGAAATTATTATTTCAAGGAATTTATTACGAGTAGAAAAAAATTGGCGCCTGGAGGCATTTAAGCAAAATGTACCATTATTTAGTCCATAATGTGATTTTCTCTGCTCTCATTGGTCGAGACTAAACGCTGGTGCGTTTTGCCAAACATGACTAAAATGCGGTACATTTTGCCACGTTAGCGTGAGGCATTCCAAACGCAGGTACATGTTGCTAAACTTTACTAAAACGTCGTGTATTATGCCTGAGATCGAATGGCATTAACCTTTTCAATAGCCCTGAGAAAAATAATAAAGAATTGACGGATTGATTTGACAAATTCCCCAAAAACACGCCGCCGCCGCCGTTATACGCTTTTCTCAAGTATAGACTGTCCAACGAGAAGATCCTTGACAGTGATAGATGTGTCTGTCATTTTAATTTCACAGTAGTTTATTTTATTTTACAAAGAAATAAGTTGGTACAACTGGAACGCATAGCAGGATATATTTAAAATTCGATTGACAAGATGACAAGTGATTACTTCAAAATATTGTGAAAAAACTGTATAAAACTGAAAAAATGTAATCGAGTTATTTTATTTAATAAAAACGGTATGTATTAATACAAAACAAACAAAAACAAGACACTACATACCAAAAAAATATGAAAAAGAACTATTATTTACTTTCAAGCTTTATGAAACCCGCATTTATGATTATATTTATCAATATAACTTATGTACAAATACAAATTTGTAATATTCCACAGGAATAAATAAAACCACATAGGTAAATAAAACAAACTATTTTATTAATAATAACACCTACCAAATTTTAAACCTTAAAGGTTGATTAATTAACTTTAATCTTAATTTTTTTAAACCAGTACCTTTTGACATTATTTTTCTGCAGTACTAAAATCCATTATTTACCTATCGTGTAATGTCGATATTTTACAGCTACTCCAGTTTTTAGTATGTGTTTAGTTTCATCCTTTCTACCATATACGAGATGCACTTATCTACGACGAAATGGTATACAAACTTTATCGATGGCAACTTCATTGGTGTATAAAACTTTCTACCTGAGCAGCGAGTATAAACCATAAACTGTGCTCTGGGTCTACAGTTAATTTTCACTCGATTTTTCCTCCACTTGACTTCAAAAGACACAAAACACACGTAATAATACGAATCAAAATCTTCCAAAACGCAGGGTATTTAACAAAAGTTGACACAAAATTCTAACCTATAATTTGGCAAGACTTTGACAAGCGTCAAAAATGACAAAAATCTAATGGTGAGTTCATACGCATCGGCGTCCGTTTGTCGTTCATCGTTCCGTCAAACCAATAAAATAGAAATACGATCTGTCATTTTTTAAATAAACCAATAAAACTGGTTAAAAACAACCAGACACGACGCATGACGGATTTATATTTAAACCCATCCATAGATAACTTAAAAATTATTAGAAACTTTTTTAGTAAAATACATAGATTGGCATGGGACGTCATCTGCTTTTCTTCTGTCATCGTCTGTCGAAATCTTACCTGAGAAAAAAAACAGAGTATAGTTTTCATTAGACAGACGTTGTTTTTATGTGTTTGAATAAACTTTAGCATTTTTAATTGATATCTACCATGACATCTGAAGGTTTGACGTATATTTTACCGAATCAATTTCGATTCAGTGTAAAATTATAGTAAAATTAGGTAAAATTAGTTTTGGTTTAAGGTAGCATTATTTATGCCGAACTAAAAACAGCAGAAGATTGCGACGCATGGATTTCAGAATTTTCGCGACTAAATTCAGTTGCCTTGATTGTACGGCTAACTTTTACTTTGTTCTTTCCGTAATGGACAGGCTGTATGGAGGTGGCTTTGGGACAAAAATCACGCAGTTTCCAAAAAAGATCGACCATTATTATACAGGGTGGCGCACCACATTCGCCTCGGTTGATGTAGAAACAAAAATTTTTATGGGTATATGTAGAGAAACAATGTGCATAATTTAAAATTATCTTGAAATGTACAGGGTGTGTTAGAACTAAGATCCATACTATTCATTTTACAGATACAGATCCATACTATTCCATTTTATTTCATTTTTGGATTCTTGGGCTTAAAATAAGGCATTTATTATAAGGGTTTAATATGTTTAGATGCTTTGCCTTTTGAGATATTTAAAAACATTTAAATATGCATGCTCTAGTAAAAAAGTTTGTCAACACCCTGTACATTACTTTTCTGAGTTTATTCTTGTGGTGACTTTGAAGCCAGAGAAATTAACTTTACTAAAACAATGTATTGTTTTCTTAAATGTATACAGGGGTATCAAAAATTGCTGGTCTATTTTAAATATTTATTTTACATAAAAACTTCGTTATTTCTATGTATGATGCAATCTTTGATACCTCTGTATACATTTAAGGAAGCAATCAAACTTTTTAGTAAGGTTTATTTCTCTGGCTTGAAAGTCAGCACAAGAATTAATTCTGAAAAGTATATGTACAAGGTGTTGACAAACTTTTTTATCATAGCTTGCATATTTAAATATCTTTAAATATCTCAAAAACCAGAGCATTTAAACATATTAAACCCTTATAATAAATGCCTTATTTTATGTTCAAAAATCCAAAAATGAAATAAAATACCTGGTGTGTGTGTTCCATTAGAAAAAATATAACTTTGGTATTGATCTTAGTTCTGACACGCCCTGTACATTTGAAAATAATTTTAAAGTATGCACATTGCCTCCCTACATAAACCCATAAAAAAGTTTGTTTCTACATCTTTCCGTTTTCGTATAATCAACCGAGGCGAATGAGGTGCGCTACCCTGTATATTTATAAATAATTTATTTTTCCGGTTAAGCTTAATCACGCGACTAAAAATTAATTTGATATGAACTATACATTCCAAATTCTACCGTAGTTTACCAGCCTGGATAACCTGGTTTTACAACGGAATACATTTGAAATCAGTTCATCGAGAAGATATTATCGTTGTGTCTGTCATTTAGTAAAATGTTATATGTTCTTGATTTCTTTTTCTATGTCATCTGTATAAATCTTTCCTTGCCAGTTAGTCAAACTTCAGTCAAAAATTTGTAACAAAGATTATATTCATGTTTCTTCACTGAAAAAAAGGATCTCTCAGTCGAAATGAATATGACTTTGACCCAGAAGATTGGCACTTTTCAATAGGGCCAAGAACGACGTTTCTTTACCCAAAGCATTAACTATCTTTTCATAAGCTTTAAAAAATTTCTTTAGAGAATAGAAGAATCTATCTGTCCAAAGTATTACACTCTTGACCCAAAATTAATATGCAAAGAAGTTCTTGCTACAAGAACAATAGTCTCTTTGATTCATGCAAAAATTCTTGATTGAAAAGGGACATTTCTTGATTAAAGAGACACTTTTCTTAAACGAATAGCGAATACCATTGACTCAACTAAAATTTATTTTGATCTAAGGGAAGTTTTTACATCATATACAGGCATTATACAGGCATATTCCGAGGTATATTATTTTCTGATAAATTTAGGTTTTCCTGGTCTATAGTAAAGTAAAGTGAAATTATTTTCCTCGATAGTAGTTATTTCTGCTTCTTCACTCCTTGGTATTTTTTGGGGTGGTTCATCACTCTACAAATTACAAAAAAATGTTACGTCACGATTAATCAAAGTACAGCAAACAAATTATTAAAATTATAAGCTTTGGTCACATTTTGAATTTTTTAATACGATGACTTGAAATTCTAAAATTTTTGTAATTATTTGCATAAAAAAATCGATACCTATATTCTTATTCTATCTATAGTCACGCATGTATTATATAAACAGGTGCATTAGGTAAATATCTCTTACCTTCAAATATAGCAAATAAATGCTCTAATTGCCATTTTTTCAGAAACTCCTTTAAAGAATCCATATATCCTAAATTTTGTCCATAAAAAATGACAAATGCATGTATGGTGAGCGTTTAAAAAGCAAATTGTGCAAAATTCCAAGTGGAAAATTCCAAGCAACAAAACCCGTGCGTACTATGATGTACGACCTATAAAATACGACGTACGACGTACGACTGATCGGACTGCCGACTGATTGTATATACTGTCTTTCGTCATCGTCTTTGCGTGTCGTTATTATTTTTCATCAAAAGAGTATTTAGCTATTGGAAAAATGGCCATGTTTCTTGAATGAAGTACTTCCTAGCGTATTTTTTTTATTATCTTAAAACAAAGTAACTTGCACTTGGTTGAATGAAAATAGATTCAAGAGAAATTTTCGATTTTTTCAAGAGAACCAGTTTTCTTGAGTTAAGAGAGTTTTTCTTCAGGCAAAATATTTTCTTTTACGCTAAAATAAATTCTCTTGCCACTAATTTTTTTTTCAAGAACGATGACGACTTCAGTTCAAGTCTATCTTTTTTATCAGTGTTCAAATTCTTCCATTCTTCTTGTATCACAGTAACTTTAGTTTTACAGTAAATAAAACATTTTTACGTAAGTTTTCGTTGCAGTAGAACATTCCCTGCATTTCCTACGCATTAATGAAGTCGTATTTTTCCGCTAATTGAGACCCTTAAGCCACTCGTAATCGCATTAAGACGATTATAAAAATGAAACGGATCCATTAGCTGTTTGTCCAATTATACCGGTGTATTCCGACAGGGGGCGCAGGGAGCGAAATCAGCTCCATGCATCGCTTTGACGTAATGCCATCTATAAAGCGATCGGGCAGTTATCAAAATCGCATAAACACAGAAAGACCGGTCACCGGCGCGGCAGCCTCGCAAGGAATAAATAGCGCAAACGACCCGATAAATTTCGGAACCGCGCGGCTAAGAAAAGGAAAGAAACGCTACAAAACGCGTTACCATATATATTTATCGGGCGGTAATTAAAGTAATAACTTTGGGGCAGCGAGGCAAGAGTTTTAATTTCTATTACCCGATGGCCGGTAATTGAATTTAGGCTCGTTTGTACGCGCGGCGGATAAGTTCGAGGAATAAATTAGCCGATTGGCTGGGCGTCTAAGAAAGATGGCTGGGAGTTTTTGACGTAAACTGGAGATTGGCCTTTGCCTATTCTGCTTTGATTTTTTCACCCCGCTCAAATAAGCTGCAATTGAAATCGCACAATATCTGGACAAGACCTATCGTCCATACGGAGTATACGAAACACGATTCTCAGTCTTATAATGCACCTCTAACTTCACCATCAACTGGCCACTAAGGCTGGACGTAGTCCTCCTTCGTTTGCTTCCGTAACTCCCGCTCTTGAGCAATTTGCATCCAATTACTGGGGATGCGCCTTATAGTTCAGTCACAAATTACCTATAACAGATGCGAAAGAAAGCGACTGCATCGGAAACCGCTCGGCAAACTCGACACGCCTATTGAGTGGTGTAAATACACCAGTCGTTTAGTCCGGAAACCTATGCTGTGTCGTATTCGCTTGCTGGAATGATATAGTGCGTGGTTATATGTTTCTTTTTAAAAACGCGTGTAGGATTTTTGTTGAACTTTTGAACTGTTATTTCTAAGTTTTGATAATTTTTATATTTTATTTAAAATGGGATACAAATGTGTTTATTTATAAGGAAAAATAAGATATTTATAGTATAAAAAATTAATTTATTTAACAAAATTTAATTAACAATGTGACAAAATAGTTACCTTTCTATTGGTTCTATCGGACTTTTTTCGACTATATAAATCTTTATTTGTAAACTTTAATACATCA